>NC_047090.1:138702597-139327597 GCF_902459505.1 Geotrypetes seraphini | reverse complement strand
CAGAGACCTGAGAGGGGTTGGAGGGAAGGAACAGGGGAAAGAGGCTAGACCTTGGGAAGGGAAGAGAGAGTGAGAGACCTGGAATATCTCAAACTCCCTTCTCTACCCATTGTGGCTATTTGTAAAGCTTGGGTCAAATTTTTAGGATAAATGGACTCTATACTTTAAAAAGGTTGCCGACCCCTGCCCTACATAGTGAGAACTGAGATCCACCATACCGGAGGACTTTGCTGAAAGGAACACAACGTGCTTTTCTTTCTACAATTCATGCCACACAAAGAGGACCTGCAGCACATCTGATGCTGTTTTTGTTTTCAATGTTAACGTTTAAAGCAGAATAAAATTACTGGCAAATTAAGAAATGGTAAGATCAAATTACTCTGACATCTCCAAAGTCAATTACTACTAAATGAAACTCTAGAAATATGCAAGGACTGACTGTTCTCTAGCGAAGTTTTATATGCATTTCTGGAACATTCTGAAGCTCAAACACCTTGTTGTCCCACATGCAGTTAGTTACATGTAAACATAATTGAAGTAAAGCCCAGATGTCCCTAACTGTCCTCCTTACTTCCACTGCTTTCAGTAGAAGTAAAACCTGGATGTCTCAATGCGTCCTCCTTTTTCTGGAGCCATATGGTAACCCTAAAAATCTGAAGAGTCCACAGTGAATGGCTTTACATGGTAGTAGTGCCTCATTTCTTATCTGTTTATCAACATAAGAACAAAAGAATTACCGCTGCTGGGTCAGACCAGTGGTCCATCCTGCCCAGCAGTTCGCTCCCGTGGTGGCCTTTAGATCAAGACCAGGACCCCCACTAAATGTTTATATAACAGACTCTGGAAAGGGTTTGCAAGCAACAAACACAGCAGATATACTGTACACCAGGGGTAGGGAACTCCGGTCCTCGAGAGCCGTATTCCAGTCGGGTTTTCAGGATTTCCCCAATGAATATGCATTGAAAGCAGTGCATGCAAATAGATCTCATGCATATTCATTGGGGAAATCCTGAAAACCCGACTGGAATACGGCTGCTGTACACAGTAATTCACAAGCAGGGATATGAATTCAATTGAAACAACACGGGAAATATCAGTGACATTCCCCATGTCATTTTTAACCTGATACGACAGGAAATCCTCTGAAATTTTGCTGTGTTTTTTTTTCTGTGTTGTCAACATTGCACACTATGTTACAATATTTCAGCAAAAGGATGCACTGAATGGAATAGTGAGCACTATTGACGACATTGTCCCAAATTAAAAAAAAAAAAAAAAAATCTATCCTGTAAAAAAACACGGGAAATCAAACAAAACAAACATTTTTTGCCCTGCACACCCCTTTCACAACTCACCTCATGAATGAGACATTTGTCTATGAGCTGTAAATAGGAACTGATGTTCTCTTCATCAGGTCTGGAAACTAAAAGCTGAGTACATACTATAAATGAGAAAGGAAGAGCAGTTAGCAAGGTATAACGGCATGGAAATCGCGTGCACTGGAGAATGGAAATGGCCTTAATGTTGTATTTCAGGAGAAACAGGTCCATATTGTTTATAAAGCTCTTATCTGTAGAAAGTTACCCTCAAATTTAACCCATGCTAATCAATAATAATAATAATAATTATAATTATTATATTTTTATATGCCGCCATACCGGGAAGCTTCTAGGCGGGTCACAGCAAAAACAATGCATACAGTACATAAAAATACAGCAGATAAAATAGTAAAACCAAAAATTAATACATCAGATTAATAATAAGAACATGTTAAAATAACAACAAACAATTACGATACCAGCCTATCGAATAATTATGTCTTTAACAATTTTCTAAAATCTAAATAAGAAGAAGCCTCTAACATTAATTTTCCTAGCCACGAATTTAATTTAGCGGCCTGAAATGAAAAAGTTCTTTCAAGGAACATTTTGTAATGACAAGATTTTATAGAAGGATATGAGAACAGTTGCAATCCACGTGTACTCTTATTAGAATGACTCAAAAAAAAAAAAAAAAAGAGGAATAGGATAACACGGTGACATGCCAAAAACTACTTTATAACAGATGCATGAGAACTTAAATAAGACTCTGGACTCTATCGGCAACCAATGGAGTTTTTGATAAAATGGAGTAATTTGCTCCCATTTTTTTAAGCCAAAGACGAGGCGAACAGCAGTATTCTGGACTACCTTGGAAGGTCAAGACAGCAGTGCTAGAACTTGGGCATTGTGCTCTGATAGCAGGAATGAGAAGTGTGGATTGGACACAAAATCCTCCTCTAAGCATTTGATTAATACCGTTCGAGCCACAGTTTACTCTGATCTGAGGTGGCTCAAATTGCATCCAAACCTGCTTGAAGCTAAGGGCTCCTTTCACTAAGCTGCGATAGCGTTTTTTAGCACACGCAGAATTGCCGCGCACGCTAAACCCGCGCTACGCAGCTAGAACTAACGCCGGCTCAATGCTGGCATTAGTGTCTAGAGCGCGCTAAAACCGCTATCGCAGCTTAGTAAAAGGAGCCTTAAGTTTGTGAAAATCTCTCCTTAGAGCAACGAGCATCCTGATTCGTGACTTGACTGGTTAGCACCACCGTGAGTGGTTTGGGTTTCAGGTAATTATTGGGGGCCAGATTCAGTAAATCGGGCCTAAACTTAGGTGTCGTTATGATCCACCCTAAGATAGCTTTTCTATAAAGGGTTCTCTGCGCAGAGCGCTCTTTACGGAATACTAGCTTGGCACGCTTCTGGCTCCTAGCTTTGGATGCAAGCACCTAAGGAAATAGGAGTTCGATATGTGACTTCAAAAACGAAAACGTTTTGTGTCGCTGGTGTACATCTGTGGAACAATCTGCCTGGACATCTGAGATTGTGTCAACTTTAAGAAACTACTAAAGACACAACTGTTTGTTGATGCCTATATGTAAAATGTAGGATTAATACCCCTGTTGCTCAGGGCATATGACCCTATATATGCATAGATAATGAATGTTGTTCATGTTTATGGACTTTATAGCTATGCAGATAATAAATGTCTACTGTGACAGGGAAGCTCCTGTCACTGGTTTAAAACCTGCTTTAAACCCTGCCGCTCAAACAAATGTGCCTATTCCTAAGCCCAGGAAGCTGCCCATTAACTCTGTTCCCAGTACTAAGAGCAGACAGGCAGGGCAGAACAGAGAAGGAATGTCAGAGGAGAACAGAATACCTGTTCCAAGTCACTATAATCCCTTTTATAAATCCTCTGTTAATTCTCTAACTACCTGGTCAGGAAATCTGACCCAGTAAGGGTTAAGGAAAGGGGTGGAGCTGACAGGCAGAACTGGCTAGAGCAGAAGTGAAGGTTACTCCAGAGAATAAAGCACAGCCAGCTGAGCACACCAGGAGGCAATCAGGAACTTGGAGGGAAGGGCCTGCCTTACAGAGCAGGGAACGAAAAGCTAGCAGCTCAGTCTTACAGCACTCGGCTAGGAAACTCCCTAACCCACAGCACTGGCAGACTAGCAAAACTTTGCTTCCCAAGCAGAGGCTAAGGGGAAGAGAAAAGCTCCAGGAGCAGGGCTTGCCAAAGGCTGCCTCAGAGGAGAATCTGTACCCAGCTTCAGAGAGCAGGGAATCCCTGATGGAGATAGAGGGAGAGATCTCTGAGGGAAATGAGATGGACTGCAGCCCTGAAGCCTTGGAATATGTGTCTGATTGCAGCATGAGTCTGTAAGGTACTGTGTAGGGGAGGGGAATGAAAGTTTGTGCTGTAACAATGGTCTAAGGCAGGGGTCTCGAGGGCCGCAATCCAGTTGGGTTTTCAGGATTTCCCCAATGAATATGCATAAGATCTATGTGCATGCACTGCTTTCAATGCATATTCATTGGGGAAATCCTGAAAACCCGACTGGATTGCGGCCCCCAAGGAGGGACTTTGAGATTCCTGGTCTAAGGTATTTGAAAGAAACAGTTCTGTCTTTAGGAAGGTGTTGGAGGTGTGAATGTGAGGTTTGACTAGTAGCAGAAATTAAACCAGAATCCCTGTATGCTAGCCAAGCATAGTGAGTGGGGGATGGGTAATGCTAACTAACCTTGAAGGGAGAAGTAAAGCCCGGAGTGGATTCAGTGACCTGACATTGCACAGCCCTGATAGTGGGAATTTTGGGAGGGGAATCTTAGACCATTAAAACAAAGGGTGGATGGTTCCCAGCCCCTATCCCGTAATCAAAAGGGTAGTGGGGCATTTATACTTCAGGTGGGTCAGGTGGGGAGAACTTCCTGAAGCAACCGCAGGCACAATATAGCAAGTTTTAAAGGAAAAAGTTTTGGGGTTTCTTTCTCTCTCGCCTGAAAGAAGCATGGACTTGCTATAAAAGAAAACTTTTGTTTATGATAAATCTTTTCCAAGCCTCATCCGCCAGTGTGGCTGCCTTAGACCCAGTGCCTTTGAACTGGGTAATGGAACTGGCAATTATTTGTGGAGTTTTTCTTTTCTGCTGTGTTTAACCCAGAGTGGCCCTCCAAGGATCGCTCAGATTTAAGCCTGTGGCGGGAGCCGGGTTGCCAGTGCTAGGCTTACCCCTGGCCCCGTCACACTATGTTTGCTGATTTTATGGAATTTTATGAATGTTTTTGATATTGAAAACGGCCTAGATTGTAGGCGGTATAAAAATGTGTTAAATATATTAAAAAAAAAAAATTGATGTCTTGCAACCGCTGGCAGTTAGGTGCACAAACACAGGTATTCTATAACATTGTGACTAATTTCTGGGAACGCTCCTGACCCACCCATATCCCTCCCATGGTTTTACCCCCCTTTTGAGTGGAAATTTTTTTTTTTCACTCAAAGAAGAGTTAAGCTCTGGAACTCGTTGCCAGTTCCCAGAAGAATGTGGTTACAGCGGTTAGCATAGCTGGGTTTAAGAAAGGCTTGGACAAGTTCCTGGAGGAAAAAACCATAGTCTGCTATTGAGACGGACATGGGGAATGCCATTGCTTGCCCCGGATTGGTAGCATGGAATGCTTCTACTGTTTGGGTTTCTGCCAGGTACTCTGATCTGGATTGGCCACAGTTGGAAATGGGAAACTGGGTCAGATGAACCATTAGTTTGACCCAGTATGGCTGATCTTATGTTCACTATAAAATTTAAGTGTTTATGTTATAGAATAGGACATAGGGCAGATGCATGCATAACTCCTAGTTATGTTAACTAACTCCAGTAATTGACTGTTAACACCTAATTGACTAATTAGTTTACAGTATGCACAGTTCTGTTATTTGCGCCCAAATTTGGATAACCTATACAGAGGTTGATGTCTGACTGCAGTAAGATTAGTCTTAAACTTGTTTTTGGTCATCTACAGCTTAACAATCTAAGCAACAAGGCAACTCACATTATGCAGGTAATTTGAAACTGAAATACTTAAATATCTGAACCTAAATGGACCTGGGAAATAAGAGCCAGCTTTAAGTATTTTGATTGGAAGTTTGATACAGCTGACTCAGTAATTCAGACAAAACTCTGAGCTTAGATATGTGTTCTAATTTGGAATCGGAGCTGGGACATAGCCAGGTCATTCATTCTTAACTAAGATACCTAAATATGGAATTAAAAAAGGTCTATCTTATGGCAGCAAGACCCAGATTTCATCCAATCCAAGCTGGAGGAAGGCCAGTAGATCAAATTAGAGAATGACACGGTGGTTGTTACCAGCGGGTAGCTGTGGGTAACTCGCCGAAACAGGGAGAGAAAAAATAGTGGTCGCTATGGGGACACCGTGGAGCGGTGGTCTTGTCTCCGTCGTGAAGTAAGCATGGATTGCGCGGTCCAGCATCCCCACCTGATCGCCATATCATCCTGCCATCTCCCTTCCTCCACCTAACCTTAGATGCCGACTTTAATTCTTCTTCCAGTAGCACGCTTTCAATAAGCCACGAGCGGGCGGCTGCTTGAGTTGTTGAATCTTCTCCTCTGATGCAATTTCCTGTTTCCGGTTGCGTCAGAGGAGACGATTCAACAATTCAAGCAGCTGCTGGAAGGGGCTGCTGGACCGCGCGATCCATGATCGCGCGTGTTCCCTCACACTAGGAAGGAGGGAGTGAAAGGGAAAGAGATGCTGGGTCAAAGGGATGAAGAGGGAGAGAAATAAACCCACAACAGGAAAGAAAGGGGAGAACAGGCAGGTGAGCCAGATGCTGGAAGCAGGGGAGGTGGGAGGTAGGGGAGAAAGAGGGAAAGAAGCTAGATGGGGTTGCAGAGAAGAGACACATTGGTGTGAAAAAGGAAGAGAGGGGAAAATCTGGACACAGGAAGGTAACAGAAACAGAGGGGAAATTATGTGCATGGGGGCATAGGGACTGAGACATAAAGGGGAGATACATGGGAGGGGGGAAATTATGTGCATGAGGGCATAGGACAGAGACATAAAGGGACATACATGGGGACGGTATATGGACACGGGTGGGGGGGGGGGCAATGCAGATACATAGGGGAGATATTAGAAATGGGGAAAATAGGAACACAGAAGAGAGATGATTTGTGCAGATGGGATCAGATGGTTTGTGGGGACGGGACGGGGACCGAGCTTGCTCTGGCGGCTTGCACAAATTACATTGTAACGCGCCACAAAGGTAAGAGGGAGGGAGGGAGGGAGATGGTTGGACCGCGTGAGGGGTGCTAAGAAGAGGTAGAAAGGAACAGATGCTGAAGGGGGTGGCGAGAGGGAAGGGTGGTGGTGGAAAGGAATGGAATAGATGCTGAAGGGAAATGTGGAAGACAGAGTGGGGATAAGATGCTAAAGGGAAATGGGGAACAGAGAGTGGGGAGAAAATGCTGGGAAATGGGGAAGACAGGGTCGGGAGAAGACGCTGAAGGGAATGGGGAAGAGAGAGTGTGGAGAAGACTCTGGAAGGGAAGAAGATAGAGATGCCAGACTATGGGGGAGCAGAGGGAAGAAGATGGGTATCAGACCAATTTGGGGGGGGGGTGAAGGGAGAGGCACAGTAACAAAGCAAATGGAAGACGCAGAGAGAAGACAGAGAGTGGATGGAAGGAATTGAATGAAAAGATGAGGAAAGCAGAAACCAGACAACAAAGGTAAAAAAAAAAAAATTCTATTTATTTTCCTTTTTTTTTTTTTTTTTTGCTTTAGGATAAAGTAGTATATTAGTTGTGTTGATAAAAATTTATAAACAAAGCCCTGCCAGCTGAACATCTCTTTCTCTAGTTCAGCAGCCAGAACTTTGATTTATAAGGAATAAGCTAAATATTGTAGTACTGAGGCTTGTATGGATGCTGCGGGGACAGTGGGGGTGGGGACGGTGGCCGCGGGGACGGGGCAGTGACGGGGACACATTTTTTCCCCGTGTCATTCTCTAGATCAAATCCCAAAACAGCAAAAAATGGTTTCTCTCAAATTTGGATCAGTGAACAGCAACCTCTTTCTCTACTACCACTACTATTTTTCATTTCTTTAGTGCTGAAAAGTGTACACAGCACTGTACAATCAATACGCAATAGACGGTCCCTTCTCGGAAGAGCTTACAATCTAAATGGACAGACTGACAGGACCTATAGGGATGGGGGAGTTTCTTACAGAGCGAATGACAGGATGGGCCAGTGTTTCTTCTAACCTGCGTGGCTGTATGGCCATGCGCCTTTTAGCAGGAGGCCGTGCAGCTATTTAGCCCCATCGAACAACCGGTGGGGTCAGGCCCAATGCCTCCCTCACTTGCTACTCTCCCACTTTCTGCCACTGCTGCTGGTATTAGGTCCCTAGTATGTGTCAAATTAGGATAAAAACTTGTATTAAAAAAAAACTTGTACTGTAACTATGGCAAATTGTAATCAGTTAACTGTATATTATGTATGTCAACCTGTAACCCGTTCTGAGCTCTTTGGGGAGAATGGCATAGAAAACGAATTAATTAATTAAATCCATCAGTCATATGATGCCACACTTACAAAGAGCAGAGACACTCACCTTTTCCCATGACTCTTGTGAACTGACCGGGAAGATCCCCTTCGGGCAAAGGCGCACCTCCAGATTCACCCTCACAGCTGCCCACATGGTGGTGGTGTATTCCTCCAGAGGCGGAGTCTTTGCAGTCGGAGCCCTGCATGTCCGGCACCATCAGAGAGCAATGAGAATCTGGGTCCCGGCTATGCTCTTCTAAACTTGAATTTTGGAAACAATACGCTTTGATAGGGGTAAGGATCATTTGGTGTAACTCTTGCAGTGGCACACGCAGATTTCCACCTTCCAGGATGTCCTGCACGTCATACGCAATAAAATGATCAGTCAAGCAGAGAATTAGATCATTTATCAACAGCTGCATCTAATATGGCCTATCTTTGCAATGTTGTTAGTGACAGCTAACGGATCCTCAATCTCCCACTCCAAAACAACTCTATTTGAAAAAGAGCGTGCTGCAGAAAAATCAAGTCAATATTCACCCATGCAGTGAATGTATAATTCAACATTTTCAAACGATACCTATCTTAAGCGAAGCTATCCATTTATAGTAGGTGGTACTGTTGAATTTAACTTTGTGTAACTTGAGCTATCTAAGCCACTCATTTCAAGTTATACCTCTTATTTAAATGGCCTGATTAGTTATCTAATATTTTTAGGAGTTAATTCTACAAATAACATGCTAACGCTTTTGAGAGAAATTCATGGCAAATGACTAACGGACTGTATGTATTGCCCTCTCTGTCAGACAATGTTTGCCATGCTATCTTCTGCCATACTATGCCCGAGAGTGTGGCGCAGGGCTTAGAGCTACAGTCTCAATACCCTGAGGTTGGGGGTTCAAACCCACGCTGCTCCCTGTGACCCTGGGCAAGTCACTTGGTCCCCCCATTGCTCCAGGTCCATTAGATAGATTGTGAGACCACTGGGACAGACAGGGAAAATGCTTTAGTACCTGAATAAATTCATGTAAACTGTTCTGAGCTCCCCTGGGAGAACAGTACAGAAAATTGAATAAATATGTGCATAATTGCCAAAAACCTACATTCACGAAGTCTGGCTAGAGCATGGTCGGAGGCTTGCACTTACATGGTCCACAATTTAGGTGTGAGCATTGCATCAGCTTTATGGCTGGCTTAAGTGCTCGCACCTAACCACAGGAGCAGGAGTGTAGTAAGGGGCGCCGTCTTGGCGGTGGCGCTGGTGCCTTCCCCCCCCGCTCTTTCCCACTCCTCACTGGGGAGTGACAAAGAGCTGGCACCCCCGCCAAGATGACACCCAGGGTGTTCTGAACCCCCTGCCCCCCCCATTTACTACGCCACTGAGTTCAGATAACTATTAACAAAATAAAAAAATTTATATAACTATTAAAAATATTTGTGATTGTACTCAGAAAACAAACAGTGCGTATAAGACATGTGAGCCTCCACTTTTTTTTTATCAGCACACAAAATCCTGACATAAGACACATCTTTTTAACATACATTTCTGTTTTAGCTAGCCACACACATGTTCAAAGATAAACAGGGTAATAAAACTGTAAAACATAATCAAAAGCTAGGGAAAAACTGGTTTCCCTTTTTGTGATTGCTTGATATCATATAACAGTAAGGATGGACTTTTTTATATAATCATGTACCAAAAATAATACCACAAGTGTGAAATGCTGCACTGAGCATAATCAGCAAGCTGTTATATGACAAGAAGCCCGTGGCTCTCAGACCTGCCCTGGCAAAGCACCATCCAGTCAGATTTTCAGGATATCCACAATGTCTCGTATATATTCATTGTGGAAATCCTGAACACCCGATTGGCTAGTTGAGAACCAGTGTACCAAAGAACTAAAAAGATACCAACATTTTCTAAGGAACACGGAATATTTGATATATAACTTTTATCATATTCTTGGCCAATAAAAATAATTAGGAATGAATACAATTTTTTTGTGACATTCAGGACTAGCGCTCGTTCCAAACGAAAATAAAAAAATGTCTTGGCAGCCATTTTGAATGGCTGGAGAAACAAGGCGGAAGTGAGTGGGCATCACTTCCATCCCTCTAGACACCAGGGATCCCTGCTAAACCTGAGAGTGGGTCAGGGGTTGGGAACCTCCTGGGATGTTTTGTTTCAGGGGCTTGGGTTTGGCGAGTATTTGGGGGGAGGCTGCACATGTGGGGAGGGGGGCTGCTTGGTGGGGGTGTGTGAGGTAGAAGGCTCTTTCTGGACTCCTGGGGAGGATAAAATGAATTAAATAAATAAATAAGGCTGCATGGGAAAGTAGGGGTTCTGTGTAGTGCTGGAGGGGGGAAGGGGCTGCTAGCTCTGGGCTCTGTGCCATGGAGGGTTGTTTGGGGGTGTTGGGTGCCAAGGAAAGGTTGCTTGGGGGGCAATGGCATAGCGAGGGAAGGAAGCACCCGGGGCAGTGGCGCCATACCCTCCCACTTTTCCCCTTCATGCGCTACCCCCCCCCCCCCAGCATACCTCTTCAAAAACTTCAGTGTTGGTGAGCAGCATCTCACACAGGCCTCAGCTCTCTCTCTCTCTCATGTCACTTCCTGGTCTCATGCCCAAGATGGAGCCTGGGGTGGTAGGCCCCTTTTGCCTTACCCTCACTATATTACTGCTTGGGGAGCCATTGGGTGGGGGGCACATTGGGGGCTAGCTATACTGGGATCAGGGCCTTTTACAGAGAGAGCAGTATTTTTAGAAAGCTGTTCCCATGTCTATGTGTGTTTGTGTGTGTGGGAGAAGCTGTGCATTGGGGTTTTTTTTCACAAGCAGCTCCCTCTGTACATGAAAGGACTTTGATGTGCCATCCTGCATCTATTTTACAAGAGACTGTACATCTAGCACAACCTCTTGTAAAACAGTGTGGGATTCTCCCCCTCATCCTGACGTGAATTCCGTTCCCCATTTTCTTTCTTAAAAATTGCCTCCACACCCTTTCAGATGAGCTTAATTACAGAGATAATCAGAGAGTACTTTCAATCTAGTTTAACAAAATATTTCTTTTAAATTGTTAAGCATTTTAGCACGAGAGCTTACCCTTTCCAAAGACTTGAGTAGGTTGTGTCTTTCTTTGAGCTTTTGTATACTGATGACTATTTTGTGTCTTGCACCTTTGGTAACGTTCTGCAAGAATATCATTGAAATTAAACATTATCCACAATTGCTGCAGCTGAAAGGAGACAAACAACAAAACACACTTCCCAGGGCAAATCCTTTCTGGAAAGGCAATGCATGGCAAAAAAACTAATAATCTTGGTCATATTAATTTATTACTATTTAAGCACAAATGGTTTATAATTTAAAGCAGTGGATCGCAAACTGTATGCCGTGGCGCACTAGCGTGCCGCGGCAAGATTCCAGGTCTGCTGCCAGGGATTGAGTCACTTTCAGCGTCAGCGCCTCTTCTCAATGACACTTCTTGTAAGAGAATGGAGTGAAGCTTAATTGGCAACGGCAAGGTAACTTCTTGTTTCCATGGAAACAGCATCATTTTGGTTCTGGTGACATTAAGGCCCAAATTCTGTAACCGGCGCCTGTTAGGCACCTATTATGAAGGCGCCCATCTAGCTAGGTGCCTATCTAAATCAAATAACAAGCTCAATTAAGCTTTTTAATTAGCAGTAATTGAAACTTAGGCGCCTATCAAGAAAGAGCGATTCTGTAGCAAGGTGCCGCTAAAAATTTAGGCGGCCTTCAAAAAAATAGGAGCTATGCATGTTCGGCGTGGGCGTGGCTTCATGTTAGGCGCCTTGTTACAGAATCGCTGCTCTTATGCGTGCTTAAGCGTTCGCCTAACTTTTAGCTGGGCCTAGAGTTGGCCTATTTATTGGGCACCTCCAAAATAGTTGCCCAAATAGGTTGCCGCTCAACGCGATTCACTAAACAGCACCCAATTTTACTTGAATCGCACTGAACTGTGCCTATATCGGTGCCTAACTTTTGGGCGCTTCTTATAGAATTTGCCCTTAAGTGCTAACATATTGTTGAGTAGGTCAAACAGAATTCTTTTCATAGGGGTTAAAGTCATTGCAGGAAAAGTGGATGTCATGTATGGAGCTATCAGGGGACTATACTGAAAAATAAAACAAAAATGTTTTGAAAACTCTTTTCTTTCCTACTGAGGTAGATAAATTTGATGCTGATTTATGCTAGTATTCTCTATTGGAATTTGGGCATCCAGATGCCGTTAAAAGAATTACCGTATTTGCCGGCGTATAGGACGACTGGGCGTATAAGACGACCCCCCAACTTTTAGTTAAAAAATAGAGTTTTGTGTTATACTCGCCGTATAAGACGACCCCTTCTTCCGCACACCTTCTCTACCGCCCCGGGTGCAGCACAGCCGGCCAGGTTCCCTTACTTTTGTGGCACTTCCCCGACCGACCGACAACAGCCCCGGTCCGACAAACCTCCCTGCCCTTAACCGCGAATCTAAATTACCTTCTTACAGCTGCTGTAAGAAGGTATTTAGATTCGCGGCTACAGGGCAGGGAGGCTTGTCGGACCCGGGCTGTTATCGGTCGGTCGGGGAAGTGCCACAAAAGTAAGGGAACCTGGCCGGCTGTGCTGCAACCGGGGCGGGGCGGCCGCCCCTCTCTCTTGGTACCGCGAGGCTACTCTCCTTCTCCTTACCTGCCATGCCTGCAGCACAGAGCCGAACGGAAGTCTTCCCGACGTCAGCGCTGATGTCGGAGGGAGGGAGGGCTTTGTTTAAGCTTTGTTTAAGCCCTCCCTCCCCTCCGACGTCAGCGCTGACGTCGGGAAGACTTCCGTTCGGCTCTGTGCTGCAAGCAGAGAAGGTAGGGAGAAGAAGAGCCGCGCGACTGAGTACATCCAGCCCCGCAAGTAAGGGCATGTAAACTGTACCCGGCGTATAAGACGACCCCCGACTTTGGGGAGGATTTTAAGGTACTAAAAAGTCGTCTTATACGCCGGCAAATACGGTAGTGGCTCAGTGTGTTGCTTCTAGGCTCCAAATTTGTAGTGCCAAGATATAGAATTATGTATATTCAGCACCTAGAGTTCATGAAAACCATACCTGTCCGCGCTCTTCAACCTCTCCCTTAGTACAGGCAGCGTCCCGTTGGACTGGAGGACGGCTAACGTCATTCCACTCCACAAGAAAGGCTCAAAGATGGAGACAGCAAACTACAGACCAGTGAGTCTAACATCGATAGTGAGCAAACTAATGGAAACTCTAATCAAGATCCTGGATGAAAACAATCTACGGGATCCCCGACAACATGGATTTACTAAGGGGAAATCATGCCAATCCAACCTGATCAGCTTCTTTGATTGGGTGACGGAGAAGCTGGATATTGGGGAGTCCCTAGACATCGTGTACCTGGACTTTAGCAAAGCATTCGATAGCGTACCACACCGCAGGTTGCTGGGCAAGATGAGTTCTATAGGATTAGGTGACACATTGACGCAATGGGTTGGGAACTGGCTTGGAGGTAGGCTTCAAAGGGTGGTGGTGAATGGCACCCCCTCCGAAATGACGGAGGTGATCAGTGGAGTGCCACAGGGCTCAGTCTTGAGCCCAATCCTATTCAACATCTTTATAAGGGACTTGGCAGAAGGGCTTCGAGGTAAAATAACATTATTCGCCGATGACGCCAAACTAAGTAATGTAGTGGGCAAATGCACAACAGACGAAGATTCAATGCCCGACAACATGATGCACGACCTACTCCTGCTGGAGCGCTGGTCTAGGACATGGCAACTCAACTTCAATGCCAAAAAATGCAAAATTATGCACCTGGGCAGCCAAAATCCATGCAAGTCTTATACCCTTAATGCGAGATCCTAGCAAAAACGGTAGCAGAACGAGACTTGGGGGTAATCGTCAGTGAGGACATGAAGTCTGCCAATCAAGTGGAGCAGACTTCATCTAAGGCAAGACAAATCATGGGTTGCATACGAAGGGGTTTCGTCAGCCGTAAGGAGGAAGTCATTATGCCATTGTATAGATCCATGGTGAGGCCCCACCTGGAATACTGTGTGCAATTTTGGAGGCCACATTATCGCAAGGATGTGCTGAGACTGGAGTCGGTGCAGAGAATGGCCACCCGGATGGTCTCGGGACTCAAGGATCTTCCATATGAAGAACGGCTTGACAAATTACAGCTATACTCACTCGAGGAGAGCAGAGAGAGGGGAGACATGATCGAGACGTTCAAGTATCTTACGGGCCGCATCGAGGCGGAGGAAGATATCTTCTTTTTCAAGGGTCCCACGACAACAAGAGGGCATCCGTGGAAAATCAGGGGCGGGAAACTGCGAGGTGACACCAGGAAATTCTTTTTCACTGAAAGAGTGGTTGATCGCTGGAACAGTCTTCCACTACAGGTGATTGAGGCCAGCAGCGTGCCTGATTTTAAGGCCAAATGGGATAGACACGTGGGATCTATTCACAGAGAAAGGTAGGGGAGGGTCATTAGGGTGGGCAGACTAGATGGGCCGTGGCCCTTATCTGCCGTCTATTTCTATGTTTCTATGTTTACCTGGCTTGTTGGCAATAGAGAGATGTTCTGAAATTCTCCAACATCCATGACGAGATTGCCCTGCCCTGCCTGTGGGCGGGATCTAAGTCAACAAGAAGGTAGTGGTTGGGGATGGAAGTAGTAAAAAGGCAGCTCAACTCGAAGTACCCAGCCAATGAGAAGGATGTGGTGGTTGAGCTCTGGAAGGCTCTACAAGACTTAGTCAATGGAAATAACGTGGAGGTGGAGAAGTGGGAGGCAGCGAATGGGAAGGCAGTGGGTGACAGAGACCGTGGTAAGCACCAATCACAGTCTCTGTCATCCGATGCCTTCCCATTCACTGCCTCACACTGATTGGTGGCTCACTGGTTGAGCTGCTGCCTCTGCAACCCAGAGGTTGTGAGATCAATTCCTGGTGCTGCTCCTCGTGACCTGGGCCAGTCACTTAATCCTCCAGTGCCCACCACTTTGAATGTCAGCCTTGAAATGCCACAGCAACAAAAAGGCAGTATACAAGTCCCCATTCTCTTTCCCTTACTCATAATTAGTAACACTTGGTGCCAATGCTGCTAACCTTATAAATAGCAGAGTAACAGCAGGTGCCATTGTGGTTTATAGTTAGGAGATCTGGCAGTGAGAGAGTGATCAGACATCAGACAGGTGAAGAGGAAACTGAACAGCATTGGCGAGAGAGAGAAAGTAATGTTTATTTCCAGCAGCAGCCTTCACAAGCACATGTTTGGCAGCCTGGCAGTGTAGAATCTCTCAATATCTCGCTGGCATGGGTTTTGCTTTCTGCAGATTTTAATCATATTTACATCTGATTGCATGCTCTGAAGTAGAGAATGACACGGTGAAAAAATTGGTCCCCGTCACCGCCCCGTCCCCGTCTCACCATCCCCGTCACCGCCCCGTCCCCGTCTCACCATCCCCGTCACCGCCCCGTCCCCGTCTCACCATCCTCTTCACCGCCCTGTCACCGCCACTGCCACCCCATTCACCGCCCCGTCACCGCCACTGCAATCCCATTCACTTTTCTTTATTTACGTATAAAGGAAACATTCTTTAAAACTTTAAAACTTAGTTAAATATTAGTTAATAACTATACAAAAACAAAACACGCAGAGAAAAAATTAATTAATATAAATTCTCAAAACTGACACATTTTGATCACTAAATTTAAAATAGTTATTTTTCATACAGTTTTTCAATCACTAATCTTCCACCACCCCTGGGGCTAGCAATGCAAAAACAAACACGACATGTACTTTAAATGCTTACAATGTTAGCCTATATGGTAAGTAGACGCGGCCGCTGTACCTAATCGCGGCAAAGATCTCCCTGCCGTGATTAGCATAGTGACCGCGGCTACGGCTGCAAGTCTCCCCTCCCCCCAGCGATCACGGCAGGAGGGCACCCAACCCCTCCTGTAGACCCCCCCAACGGCCCTCCCGACAATCGCAGCAGAAGGGTACCCAACCCCTCCTGCTGGACCCCCCCCCAACGAACCCTCCCACCCCGGAACCCCCTTAGTCTTACTTTCCAAGTTGGACCGGACGGCTCCTCACACGTATGGCCAGCAGGCTTGCCTCCGTCCAAATGAGGCGGGCCCGCCCCTACCCTGCCCAACCCACAGGATCCTAGGGCCTGATTGGTCTAGGCACCTAAAGCCACTCCCGTTATAGGAGGGGCCTTAGGTGCTTGGGCCAATCAGGCCCTAGGATCCTGTGGGTTAGGCAGGGGAGGGGAGGGGCGGGCCCGCCTCATTTGGACGGAGGCAGGCCTGCTGGCCAGACGAGCGAGGAGCTGTCCGGTCCAACTTGGAAAGTAAGACTAAGGGTGGTGTTTCGGGATGGCGGGGTTTGTTGGGGGAGGGACCGGCAGGAGGGGTTGGGCACCCTCCTATTGGCGATATAGGGGGCCGTTGGGGGTGCCGGCAGGAGGGGTTGGGCACCCTCCTACCAGTGAGGGCGATCGTCGGGGGGGGGGGGGGGCGGGTTCTATTGGCAGGAAGGGTTGATCTGACAAATGAGGAGCACGGTGAAAACACAGGTAAATAGCGGTTCCTAGAAGGGGGGACATTGGCCTGCGGGGACAAATCTATTCACCGTTTTTGCGGTCGGTGAAAGGATTTGTCCCCGCGTCTGCGGCGATTTGCTAATGAGGTCACCATAACCCGCAGCCAAACCGCAGCCACGCAGCGGTTCGCTGCGGGGATCGCTCCCCGTGTCATTCTCTACTCTGAAGCTTTGCTCGTCTTAAGCTGCTGCTTGTTCTAGCAGCACATTCTGTGGATTTTCGTTTTGAAAACTGCATTTTCATGTTTTCAACATCACTTTAGTATTTCTCAATTTTCTGCTCTGAAAGCAGTGGGATACATAAGTGCTGACTGTAACCAGGGGAAACCTTTGCTAATCCTCATTGCATCTCTGTGACTGCCCAACTACTGGGGCAGCTTTTGTGTAAAGACATCTTAAGTTCCTTTCCTTACAAACATGCCAGATAACAGAATTCCACTGTATGCAGTCTCTCGTAAGTAAAACTCTAGTGAAGCTCTTTATAACATAATATAGCCTGTGTGCTGCTGCTAGCGAGCATGAAACCTTTAAAACAAATATATTGCACTACACAGCTTTTTATTGTGATTTCACAGGATTGCAAGAGAGAGGAAATGAATGTATTCAAACAGGAGCCTAGGGGCTTTGCAGTTCCATGCATTAAGATGTAGGCCCCAGGGTTTGGTGCTTGAACTGCAGATTGAAGAAACGACAGTGTGGTACATGTTCAAATCCACCTAAATACAAAATTGGACAGACATTAGAATATGCACGGATGCAGTAAGCAACTTAATTTAGTTGCTCAAATTTTGGGTTGTCCCAGGAGCGGGTTTAAAGTAGTGTAAGAAAGCCAGTCATTGCTAACTGTACTTGCAAACCATCTAATTTAACCATTCAAATCTAGACTAAAATCTAGAGGATTAAAATGTTTATTTGCAATGCTTTAGGCCCATAAAATTGCATAAAATCATCTTTCTGCTTTGAGCAGAGAGATGTGGGGAAGAATTTTAAAAAGCCACGGTAGAAGTTTCTACCTTGGGCCAGTGAGGTAAATGGTTTTTCTGGACAACCCTACTGTCTCCTCACCGTCCCCAGTCTTTTACAAAGCCGTGGTAGATATTTCTACCTCAGGCTGGCGAGGTTAAATGCTCTGAAGCTCATAGGAATTCGCTGAGCACCGGAGTAGAGAATGACACGGTACAAAATTCATCATCGTTCCCGTCCCCACGGATAACCACAGGAAACCATCTTCATGTCATTCTTTAAGGAGAGAGGGAAGAATCAGAGTATGAATGGCCACAACCACTGACCCGCAAGCTTTGCTTTGAAGAATGCTGGTGTAGAAGGATTGAAGTTGAGATAGACACTACAGAATGTTATCTAGAGCAGATATTGTGATGTCATAATGCCTCATTCCACCAGTGCCTAAGAGCCAATCACATCAGTGATGTCACAATGGCTTCATTATCCTTGGCTCACATAAGAATCAGAGTATGAATGGCCACAACCACTGACCCGCAAGCTTTGCTTTGAAGAATGCTGGTGTAGAAGGATTGAAGTTGAGATAGACACTACAGAATGACAGTCTCTGGCATCCAGAGCAGATATTGTGATGTCATAATGCCTCATTCCACCAGTGCCTAAGAGCCAATCACATCAGTGATGTCACAATGGCTTCATTATCCTTGGCTCACATAAGAATCAGAGTATGAATGAGCAGAGCCACTGACCCACAAGCTTTGCTTTGAAGAATGCTGGTGTAGAAGGACTGAGGTTGAAATAAACACTAGAAAATGACATGGGATTATTTCCCGCGGTTATCCGCGAGGACGGGAATGGTGATGAATTTTGTCACCGTGTCATTTTCTACTCCGGTGCTCAGCAAATTCCTATGAGCTTCAGAGCATTTAACCTCGCCAGCCTGAGGTAGAAATATCTACCACGGCTTTGTAAAAGACTGGGGACGGTGAGGGGCAGTAGGGTTGTCCAGAAAAACCTAAAGTTGGAAAAACAGCGTGAATTGAAGTTTTTCCCATGAACTTGATTGTGCTTGATCAGAAAATAATTTTAAACATTTTTTTTTAAAGCTCTCTATAAAATACAGTCGCTCAAAGCCACTGATTACACAAAGCTCTGTTTTTCTTACAATTTGCTATTATTTTTATTTAGGGCTCCTTTTACAAAGCCGCGCTAGAGCCTTAATGCGTGGAATAGCATGCGCTAAATTGCCATGCGCGCTAGCCACTACCGCCTCCTTTTGAGCAGGCGGTAGATTTTTGGCTAGCACACGCTATAGCGCGCGCTAATCCGGTGCGTGCGTTAAAAACGCTAGCGCATCTTTGTAAAAGGAGCCCTTAGTAGAGCAAATTTCTTGGTATTATAGCTTTAACTTTTATGTTCTCACATTCAGCAATGATACATTGATAAAAAGACATTTATGCAACAAATCTAGCAGAGGCCCTCCAGACAGGGGCCTGAGCTGCCAGTGGGGGTGGGGGAGGGGGAGTGCTGGAAGAGGAGCGGCGCAGAGAGGAGGAGAGTATTCGGAGAGGAGCAGTGGCGCCACCTGACTGCCTACAGGACATGCCTCTCACCGCAAGAGGCATGTCCTCTAGAGTCTAGGCAGTTTGCGATACACTGATATAGGGTGATATAAGGGACAGATTTTTATTTTTTCAAACTTTACAAACTACCAGTGACCAAATTATGCAGTTCTGCATGCTGAATCTAAAGCTATGTTCAGAAACTGCTTAAAGTGAATCTTACCTATATCAAATCGGTTCATCTTGCGGGCATTTGACTTGCCACCTATCAAATCATAGTTGAAATATGTAGAAATTAAGGCCCCTTTTTATCTATGAGTGTTGGAGTTTTTACCGCAGCGGCCAGCAATAAAAAATCCTAACGCAGTTTGATAAAAGGGGGCCTAAGTCATATTTATTTGAACACACAAATAGACTGAATAACTCTGAGGGCTACTTTTATAAAGGTGCACTAGCGGTTTTAGCGTGCGCTTAGTGCGCGCTAAAATGCCGTACGCGCCAGCCGCTACCGCCTCCTTTTAAGCAGGCGGTATCCTTGGGGCTAGCGCGTGCTATAACGTGCGCTAAAAACGCTAGCGCACCTTTGTAAAAGGAGCCCTGAATGATATGCAGTAGGTGGTTTTCAATGGTGCAGTTTATGGAATCAGGCCCAAAAGACATTAATATGCAATGCAAACACATACAATTATTAGCAGAGCACTCAGACATATTTCAGTAATTTAAGTACGTTTGCATTATTTCCTAGAAATTCTAGGGAGGTAAATAACATGTTACACAAAATTTAAAGCTAGTTGTTGATTTTCCACATGAAATTATACTATTTTTTTTCACTAATGTTTTCTTAAATTATGATACCTCCAAAATTAACACAGAGGAATCGTACGCTATTCCTGTCAATCTTAAGTCAAATTGGCAAAGGTGGAAATGTTTTAGAGGAGTTTTTCACTTGTAAATCTTATGAGGTAAAATTTAAGGTTTAATATCACATCCGTGCTTTAACACCATACCCCAGTGTGGAGTTCTATAGGGATCATTTTTACCTCCCATGTTGTTTAACATTTCCATGAGATCTTTAGGCCAAATACTTTATCTTGCAGGTTATATAAACTGTTTATGGCTGCAGATGATATCACAGGCTTTCTTCCTGTGTTGTCATCTGTAGCTGAAATTAAATAAGGAAAAAATGAAGTTTTTATTAATACAATAGAAAGATAATATATGGAATAATGTGTTGAAATTGAGTAACCCTGATTTTACATTTGTATCTAGCTTGAATATATTAAGGATCTCCTGACAAGTACACTTCTCCCTCCGTATTCGCTGTGATAGGGGATTAACCGAACCACAAATACAGAAAAACCGTGAATAATTTTTTCATATGTTATTCACTTTTTTCTATTAAAAACCATCGTGAATATGGTGAAACCGTGAATAACATGGTGGGAGACCTGGCCTGTCCCTGAAGGAGAGGCAAAACACGGTGAAGAAAGTGCTGGGAATCAGCGATTTCTCTATGCAAGCTGATGTAATTTGGGGGAGGAGCCAGAAAGCTAAAAACCGTGAATACTCGAAATGCTGAAACCGCGAATACAGAGGGAGAAGTGTAGTTTAAAATTGGAAAAGCAGATAAATGTATAAGTAAAGAGGACTTTTTTGATGTTAAAGCAGTGTGTCTCAAACATTTTTAGCTCCAGAACATAAGAGCCACTTTATCAGACTACATTGGTTGCCAGTGGAGGCTTGTATGTAATTTAAATTCTGTACAATGATTTATAATATATGGGAAAGAGCTACAATATATGTTAGACTGGATTTGTTTTCCAAAGAGCAGTAGATCTACGTAAAAACTCGTAAAACGGCTGACTGAACTTGCTGGCGATTCTTTCAGTCAGGCACCCCTGCAGCCACCACCCGGCATTTGCCGACCTGGAAAGAGGTCCTCCAACCCTTTAAAACCCTGAGTGTGCCGCGGAGAAAGAGGGCTGACTGAACTTGCTGGCGATTCTTTCAGTCAGGCACCCCTGCAGCCACCACCCGGCATTTGCCGACCTGGAAAGAGGTCCTCCAACCCTTTAAAACCCTGAGTGTGCCGCGGAGAAAGAGGGCTGACTGAACTTGCTGGCGATTCTTTCAGTCAGGCACCCCTGCAGCCACCACCCGGCATTTGCCGACCTGGAAAGAGGTCCTCCAACCCTTTAAAACCCTGAGTGTGCCGCGGAGAAAGAGGGCTGACTGAACTTGCTGGCGATTCTGGGTAGGACTGATTTTCGATCTCAATCTGCCTCTCTATCATCCGGTGAACCCACGCCTCCACCTCAACCTCTAACTCCTTTACCAGAGAAGGCTGACTCCATTTCCCAATCGGGATCGGACTTAGCCTCCCCATTACCTTTAGAGTTGGATTCCAAAAATACTTTAAAGGGGGAACGACTTTTCATGGTGTCTCCTGTTTCTATGCCCACAGGCTCTAATTTTAGGCCTGAGGAGGGTAATAAGACAATTACATTGCAAGATGTCTGGACTGTAGTGAATAGAATTGAAAGTTCATTGCAGGGCACAGTAGTCAAATTGTGTCAATTTTCTTCAGAAATAACAAATAAAGTGGCTGAGCATGATACTCAACTGGTAGATATGGGAAAGAAATTAGATAAATTAGAAACATCTGTTTCTGTAATTCAGTCATGTGTTGTATCTCAAGTTAAAGACAATACGTTATTACACCTACAGATGGAGAAAATGGAGAATACTTTAAGATCTAGGAACCTCAGATTTCTGAATTTTCCTTTATCTCATTTTCTTTCACCCTTGGAACTACTTAAAATGTACTTAAAAGATGTATTATCATATAATGGCTTAGAAAAATTTTACCCAGATAATCTTTACTATTTGCCTAGTAGTATTACAAAGATTTCAGAGGAAGGGGGGAAAGATCAATTAGTGTCTCCTGACAGCTTGAATATTTCCCAATTTCTTGAGTCATCTAAGGATTATATAGCCAAAAGAGCAACATTACTAGTCACATTTAGGACTGAGATGGAAAAACAAGATATTCTAAGATTGTATTTCTTGAATAAAAATGCTGTGTTCTGTGGACAACAGATAAATGTTTTTCCAGATGTCTCTAGGCAAACACAATACAGGAGGAAGCAATTCCTACAACTTAAGGATAAAACCTTGGGTGTAGGTGCTTCATTTTTTCTTAAGTTTCCCTGCAAATGTTTGGTGGTATTTCAAGATACCAAATATACTTTTTTGGATCCAACTCATTTAGAGAATTTTCTTATAGATAAACCTAAGTTAGATATTTTACCTGTTATTAGTGCAGAGGTTGTGATGGAATGATGAAAATGATGATTGTTATTTTGCCTGACTTTAAGAATGTTTTAAAGTTAAAGATGTTGATGCTTATTATTGCTTTGGTATGCTCCAGCAGGAAATAGCCAGCCCTTAATAATGTGGACTTGATGATTACTATTGTTTTAATTGTGAGAATATTTTTTTTCTTTATATTGTTTAATTTGCCTACAATGTTATATGTTGTAACAATTGATAAAATTCAATAAAGAAATTAAAAAAAAAAAAAAAAACAAAAAAAAAACTCGTAAAACATTATAGAAGCAAAGAAACATAATGACCCATCCAGTCTGTCCATCCACAGTAACCATTATCTCTCCCTCTCTCTAAGATACTTTATCACTGAACTTTCCAGATCCAAAGGAAACCTGCTTGAAAAGAATACTTTCAGTAGGGTTTTCATATGTGACAACTGCTGTCTGGAATTCACTATCGTACCAAATAAGCCAGCTTTAAAACTATTTGTTTCCTAAAATGCTAAAGGCTTTCTATTTTAAAAAAATATGTGGATGAATGATGGCATTTTAGTTATTTGATATTTATCCCAGGGGATACCCGCTTCTCTTAAATTTGGAATCTACATTGAACTGAATTGGTATAGGTGGAATATAAGAATTTTTTGTAATGTAACATCAGTAACAAGTTAAGAATATGATTGTCTCCTACAGGAACCACTATTTCTTAATATCCTCATTATTCAGCACAAATTCAAATCTTATCATTTAATTTTTGAAATAAGGTGAAAACATTTGTATGTTCCATGTCTTCCTTGCAGCTAGAACAGTAGCAAAAATTTTGTTTTTAGCTGTCACATAAGAGCAACAATTCCTTGCTGTGTTCAGGGGTGGATTGTGACCAAAAATTGGTCTAGGCATGAGAAACCTGTCCCTAGTCCAGTCTCTCTCTTCTTCTCCTTGTCATTTCAATAGATATACAGTAGACTTTCTGTTAACCAGAACTCTCATGTAACCAGAACAAAAATATAAGAAATACTATAATACTTTAAATAAAAATGAAATAAAATCAATTTCTGGTGGAAATTTAAGTGTAAACTTGGCATGCAACACCTGAGTATGCCCATGCTTTGTCTACCACATGTCCGGTAGTTTATCTTGAACAGTTTATGGTATGGCATAGTATTGGTAGTTAGGCCTATTTTTAATAATAACTCTCAAGCAACCAGAAACTACATCTATCCGGCATCTACCAATCCCCACGGGTACCGATTAACTGAGAGTCTACTGTACTAGACTTAGGCAACATTGAACACAAACATGAAAGACACAGGCCCTGCTTGACAGCACTTACATTCTAACTAAGACAGAGGATTAGAAAGTCACATTTATTTATTTAAAAACTTATACCCCACTTAGACCTAAGTGGTTCACAAAGTACATGCATAATCATAATTAACAATACAACAATAGATAATTTATATTCATCCAAAAGCCCTCCAGGACTACTAACATAAATTTAAAAAAAAAATCAAACTTTCAAAAAAAAGCCTCCATAAATAAAGTTGTTTTCAACTCCCTTTTGAATTTCTGAAAGTGATTAAAACAACATAGGCGGTTAAACGGGTGAATAAGAAGAATTAAAAGCAGGCAAAAAGATGGGCTTTTAGCCTTGATTTAAAAAGGTTAGAAATGAAGCACAACATAAAGATTCAGGGCTTCCCCATCTTTCTTGATGCATGAGTCTGTGATGCTGTGGCTACAAAGCCCTGCCTCAACTGACATAAATAAAGAAATACCAGCAGTAACATGTGCCATCTAAGTCTTCCCTAGTAGAGTTCATGGGTTGGCAACTATTTCTATACCCCTGGCCTACAACTCTTGCACCTTTAAGACGACAGATAAAGAGGAGATGCAATGTTTGCTAACATTAGTGGCCCAATGGGGGTGGAGGTGGGATGCCTGATCCCCCAATAGGGCTGGCTGTGTTGCATTCTATTTAACATAAGAAAAGTGGGAAAGGGACAGTACACATCAACCTTGTGATTATAACGAAATGTATTTGACACAGCCAAATATCACAATATAAAACATATACCAAACTATCTATCTTATGGTTCCTTAGATAGTTTGGTTAGAAACATAGAAACATGATGGCAGATAAAGGCCAAATGGCCCATCTAGTCTGCCCATCTGCTGTAACCATTATCTCTTTCTCTCTCCGAGAGATCCCACGTGCCTATCCTAGGCCCTTTTGAATTCAGACACAGTCATAGAAACATGATGGTTACTCTATGTGTTTTAAATTGCGATATCTGGCTGTATCAAATAAATTCCGTTATATCACAAGGTTGACGTAGACCAGGGGTCTCAAAGTCCCTCCTTGAGGGCCGCAATCCAGTCGGGTTTTCAGGATTTCCCCAATGAATATGCATGAGATCTATGTGCAAGCACTGCTTTCAATGCATATTCATTGGGGAAATCCTGAAAACCCGACTGGATTGCGGCCCTCAAGGAGGGACTTTGAGATCCCTGACGTAGACTGTCCCTTTCCCACTTTCTTTCTGTTGCATATTGACCGTGGGTTGTTTTGCCTTGTTTTATGTATTACACTTGAATTCTATTTAGCCAGAGGAACACTGCGGTATGTATCTCACATGTGCTTGTATGGTTATTCAGTGGTTACCTATAGGATAATAAATGGTAGCTTGTATACTGTGAGTACAGAGTAGACAAATGACACTGATTGTGTGAGTGCTACTGCAGTGCTGTGTCATTCAGCAGACAAAAGCACTCTGCCGCCACCATGCTTTCACTTTTGCTGTAAGCAAGAGGACAGCTGGTCTACAATATGGTGTGTTAAGAGCTATAAAGCCAGTT
The DNA here is from genome assembly GCF_902459505.1 of Geotrypetes seraphini. NCBI lineage: Eukaryota > Metazoa > Chordata > Amphibia > Gymnophiona > Dermophiidae > Geotrypetes > Geotrypetes seraphini. The sequence continues at coordinate 139,302,363 of NC_047090.1, read as the reverse complement.
AGAAATTAAACTAAAAAGCAAAATAAAATAAAAGCCAAACAAATCGTAAATATAGCTCATCCAGGAATTTCCTCCGCAACATATTGAGCCCACAGAGAAGAAGAGGGGGCAGTTTTGAGAAGAACATAACAATAGCCAATGGTCCATCTAGCCCAATTGTCTATTTTTACAGTGGCCAATCCAGATCACTAGTATCTGGCAAAAACCCAAATACCAGCAACATTCCATGCTACCGATCCAAGGGCTTCCTCCATGTCTGTCTCAATAACAGGCTATGGACTTTTCTTCCAGGAAGTTGTCCAAACCTTTCTCAAAACCAGCTGCGCTATCCACTCTTACCACAACCTCTGGCGATGTGTGTCTCTGTACGACTATGGGACTCATTTTCAAAGGAGAAAAATGTCCAAAAAGTGGCATAAAGGTGCAGATGGAAGTTTCTCATCAAACCTTTCCAATTTACTGTTTTCAAAACCCATTTTCTAACTGGATTTCTATGGTTACTGTCTGCTGTGCACCTAATTCTGAAGGGGGCATGTTGGAAGAGTGGTTTGGGTGGGAGTAGGTCAGACTTACGATTTGGACATTTTTCTGCAACACATCGAACATTTTAGAAAATGTTCAGGGCACAGTTTGGGCATTTAGGGCTAGACCTGTTTTAACAATAAATAATTGCCAAGAGGTGTCCAAACTGACCACATGACCAGTGGAGAACATAAGAACATAAGAAGTTGCCTCCACTGGGTCAGACCAGAGGTCCATCGCGCCCAGCGGTCCGCTCCCGCGGCGGCCCATCAGGTCTATGACCTGTGAAGTAGTTCCTGACCATTTTTATAACCTACCTCTACTTCTATCTGTACCCCTACAATCCCCCAGTGGTCACTGACCCCCCTCCCACCCTCCCAAAATGTGAATGAAACAGTACATATTTGCCTGTTTCATAGCTTCAGACGTTATGGCCAGTCCTAGTAGAGCAACAAGCAGGCTCCTGAAGTAGTCTAGTGAGAAGTGTAGTCAACCATAGGGATGGGGACTCAGGCCCATATCCCACTCTAACTACTACACTTATGGAGGATTATGTGAGCCTTCCAAAACACATCCAAATCCCACTATATGGCGCGGTGTCAGGTCAAAAGCGCGCCGGGACAAAGGCGCGAGCAGACAACTGAGCGCAGCATGGAGGCGCGCACCGAAGAAAAAGACTGTTGTTAGGGGCTACGATGGGGATGTGGGGGGGAACCCCCCACTTTACTTAATACAGATCGCGCCACATTGTGGGGGGTTTGGGGGGGTTGTAACCCCCCACATTTTACTGAAAACTTAACTTTTTCCCTGTTTTTAGGGAAAAAGTTACGTTTTCACTAAAATGTGGGGGGTTACAACCCCCCAAACCCCCCACAATGCGGCGCGATCTGTATTAAGTAAAGTGGGGGGGGCTCCCCAACAAAACCCCCTATCGCAGCCCCTAAAAAGTCTTTTTCTTCGGCGCGCGCCTCCGTCTTGTGCTCAGTTGTCGGCGCGCGCCTTTGTCTTCCGCGTTACTGTCTATGAACCATATGGCGCAGTGGTTAAAGCTACAGCCTCAGCACCCTGACCTGAGTTTGTGGGTTCAAACCTACGCTGCTCCTTGTGACCCTGGGCAAGTCACTTAATCCCCCTATTGCTCCAGGTATATTAGATAGATCATGCGCCTGCCAGGACAGACAGGGAAAAATGCTCAAGTAGCAGAATAAATTCATGTAAACTGTCCTGAGCTCCCATGGGAGAATGGCATAGAAAATTGAATGAATAAATAACTATAGGTGATACCTGCAGAAATAAAGGCTGTTGACGTGGTGTAAGTTGGGTTCAATTGGTTTTGGAGAGCTCATCATACACTATAAGGAGGTTATAGTGAGATATGTACCCTGGCCTTTTTTATGTGAAGTTCACTGCAATGCCCCTTCTGATGCCCCTATGCTCTGCTCGGAAGTCTGTGTGGCTAGTCTGCTAAAAATGCTGGCCCCTCCAATGGCTTGTTTTCTATGGGTTTATTTTTTTTTTACATGCTTTTTTTTTAAAAAATGGTTCAAAACGATAGATACACTGAGGGTAAGCACATCTAAGAAATAGCCATTTTTGAAACAAAAAGACATTTTTCTGTTTTGAAAATGGTCAAGTTCCGCAAAATGTCCAAACTTGGATTTGGATGTCATATTGAAAATGCCCCTCCATGTCTTTGTGTATATTCTTTGTCTTTGTGGGCGTGTGTCTGTCTTTGTGTGTGTGTTTTATGTGTACCTATCTGTCTCTTTGTGTATATGTCTTTTAGGGGTATAACCAAAAAAGAAAAACATCCCCCAAACTGCCGAAGTTGGCACTTTCTTTGGGTACAAAGTATTGCTCAGTTCAGCAGGCCCTATACCTCCGTCCTGCCCTGTAGTCGAATCATTAGCGCAGCTGTCGATGAGGGTGGAAGAGTTGCCAGAGAAGGCACCCTTGAGCAGGATGTTGACGGCGGATAAAGGAGGTCAAACTGTGTGCCTTGGAATATAGAGGGGGCTGCAGCCTGTTTAGGGATTGCAGAGGAAGGTTTTTGGTTTGAACTAGAGAATGACACGGGGAAAAAATCTGTCCCCGTCACCGCCCCGTCACCGGCCCACCATCCTCTGCACCGCCCCGTCACCGCCGATCCCTTCACCGCCCCGTCACCGTCACCGCCATCCCTTTCACCGCCCCGTCACCGCCACTGCCATCCCATTCACCGCCCCGTCACCGTCCCCGCTGCATCCATATAAGCCTTTTTCCTTTCACTCCCTCCTTCCAATTTGAGCCGGGAACACTAGCGATCGCATGGTCCCCACGGCCACTACCTGCCTGCCCGGTCGATCCTGGTGTTTGGCCGGCTCTCTCCCTTCTCCTCACCTTGGTTTGTGGGTTTTCTTTTTCGGCAACCTGCGCGCTTTCCCAGGGAGCCGCACACGCACGGCTGCTCAGTGTTCGATCTTCTGCTCTGCTGCAACTTCCTGTTTCCGGTTGCGTCAGAGCAGAAGATCGAGGCTGAGCAGCGGCGGGTGTGCGCGGCTCTCTGGTAGCGTGCGGGTCGCCGAGGAGGAGGATCTGCGGACTGGGGTGAGGAGAGGGGAGAGAGCTGGCTGGACACTGGAATCGATTGGGCGGGCGGGTGTGAGCTGCGGGGACCGCGCGATCCTTCATGCCTCACTGCGGGGGACAAGACCATTCACCGCCCCGCGGGCAGTGAATGGCCTTGTCCCCGTCGCCACAGCGACTGCTAGTTTTCTTCCCCGTTTTCGGCGGGTGACCCGCGGCTAAAATGCGGTGGCCGCGGGTAAACCGCCACCGTGTCATTCTCTAGTTTGAACCTTCCATTACCACTGCTTGTTAAACCAGGAACAGTGACTTTGGGCTCCTTTTACTAAGCTGCGCTAGCGGTTTTAGAGCGCGCTGCATGCTGCACACGCTAGATGCTAACGCCTCCATTGAGCTGGTGTTAGTTTTTCTGTGTAGCATGGGAGGTTAGTGCATGCTAAAAACTCTACAGCAGCTTAATAAAAGGAGCCCTTTGTATTCTGTATGGCAGGTTCTGGAATCCTTTTATCAAGTAAGTTCAGTTGTCCTGTCTGCAGTTCTCTAAGACTCCAGGAAAGTTTTGAAATTAGAGAAGGACCTTATTGCTATAAGAACAACTGTGAATGATCTTTCTAACCAAGTTCAACAGGTAAACTTGTAAGCTACTTTTTTTCAAAATAAAATGATATGATATAGAAGAATTAAGAATTTTGAAAACTACTGTTGAACTTTCCATGCTCTATGATATTAGCACCTAAAGATATGTTTAATAGATTTCTTAAAGAATTCTTTAAATATGAAGATTCAGGGTTACCCCCTTTGAATATGATATATTATATTCCTCATCCCAAAAAAAGCATCGTAGTTCATTGGTTAGAACTGATCAAGCTAAGATATCTACGATAGTTTAAACTTAACTAGATTATTGAAGACTTCTACAGAAGATATAACTACTCGATCCACTTTACTTGTATCTTTTCTATTTCTTCAAGGCAAAGATGCTTTAATGCATTTATTCTTCAAGAAAATGGGCCGTAAATTTTTTGGGGGGTAAGATTTTGATCTTCCCCGATATATCTAAATGGACACAGAACAGAAAAAAAGCTTTTTCTTGCTTTATGTCATTGAGTTTTGGTTCTGGGTGCAACATTTCAGTTGGGTTATCCTTGTAAATGCTTAGTTAAGCTACAGGAAGTTAGATATGTTTTTCTGAGTCATTTCAGTTGCAGTTCTTCTTAGATGGTAAAGGACAGTGTCATAAGTGAATTTTCAATGTCATTGTATTTAGGGTCTTTATTATTATGGCTTGTTTTCTTTTTCTAGCTTCTTCTAGACTTCCTTATTCTTGGTCTCCCAGTTATAGGCTAATATAAGTGCAACTAAGAAAAACATTTTTAGGAAATATTTCTCCTTTATTCTTTCTTATGTGGAATGTTGTACTTTTCATATGAAAGATTGATTTCTTTTGTAAATTGTTTATAGTTTATAATTTATATTCCGCCTTTAAACAAGGTGGATTACAACCATACATAATTAAAAGGGACAAAAATAGAAACAAAAAATAAAAATAAAAAAATTTATGAAGCTAGAAAGTTTCATAAGGTTGCACCTTTTTTTTTTTTTGCATTAGTTTGCTTTAAGTTTAACATATGTTTCATTTATAAAATTTTAAATACATTATCTCCATCTTACTTACTTTAATTGCTTTGTTTTCCATGAAATGATAGGCTGTTGCAATCTTATAATAATTTTATTCTTCATTTTCCAAACCCCCTCTTTTACTAAGGTGCACTAGCTGATTTAGCGTACACTAAACGCTAACGCGTCCATAGAATATAATGGACGCGTTAGCATTTATTATGTGCTAAATTGGCTAGCGCGCCTTAGTAAAAGGACCCAAAATGAATAGGGGTATGTTTTATAAGAATTTTAGAAGGTTCATTTACATCAGGGGTGTCAAAGTCCCTCCTTGAGGGCTGCAATCCAGTTGGGTTTTCAGGATTTCCCCAATGAATGTGCATGAGATCTATTAGCATACAATGAAAGCAGTGCATGCAAATAGATCTCATGCATATTCATAGAGGAAATCCTGAAAACCCGACTGGATTGCGGCCCTAGAGGAGGGACTTTGACACCCCTGATTTACATATACGGCAGCTTGACTCAAAACGCTAGTTCAAATTGTAGGTTAAGAACATTTAAGTTTATGGCATATCTAAATATTTAAATATGGGTTACTTAGAAGAATCCGATCTATACTTTATTTAGCTAGTTATACTAGGTTACATAGCAATAAATGTTGTAAATGGCCCTCATTACCTTTGAGTCATATTGCTTAACTTCTATTCAATAATGACAATACTTCACATTCAGATCAAAACGTGGCTATTTACTATTTGACATTTATAAAGGTCTTGCCAAGGGATATCAAACCACCCCCAGAACACTAGTTCCTCGAAGGTTCAATTCCTCATGCTTCCCAATATGGTGGATGTTCAGGTTAAATTCAATGGCCCCGGGGGGTTTAAATGAAACTTCTGACTGGATGGCCCAGGTTGATCTTTGATTTTCTTTCCTTCCAAATTATACCTCCTTTTCTTATGTAGACCTGTTGAGCGATTGGGGGATGGTTACTGTCATTTGACAGTCCCGATTGGGACTGGAAAATACATCAACAGGATTCTCTATTTCAGGCCATGGCCATCTTTTGATGCCGGCGGCATGTATAGGTAATAAGCAGGAATAGTAGGTAAGAGCTCTTCCGCCATTAAGATCTTCATAGCGCATAGGGTAGTGATGTTTTAGTATTCTTTATTTGAGTTTTTTTAATGATTTTCAGGCATGTTCTGTTTATATATTTTCAGCTCCCCAGCCTTGATAAAGAACAAGCGAAACGCGTTGGTAAAGGGGATGCAAGACTTAGAAGTTGAAAAGCTAAGTCACTAAATTATTTATTTAACTTATGGAAATGCGCTGAAATGAATGAAACATGTAAATAATAAGCACAACAGAAAGAATAGTAAAAGAAATATTAAATAATAAAAAGATATACTAAAGATAAAATATATATAAAATATATATATATATATATAAAATATATATATATATATAATATATATATATATATATATATTATATATATATATATATAATATATAATATATATATATATTATATATATATATATATATTATATATATTTTATCTTTAGTATATCTTTTTATTATTTAATATTTCTTTTACTATTCTTATATATATATATAATATATATATATATATATTTTTTTATATATATATATATATATATATATAAAGCATAATAGGTATGCCATATTGGGAAACATGAGGAATTGATCCCTTGAGGAACTAGAGTGTTCCGGGGGTGGTCTGATATCCCTTGGCAAGACCATTATAAAGACCTCATTACCTTTGACATGTGATGTGATATCTCAGTAGTTACAGCTGTCTGTATTCTTGGAAACAGTTATATATCTTCTGACATTTATCATCCTGATGTACCATCTCACTGCTGTTGATAATCTAGTTTTTACAACACGACCTTTGTCATATTTGGATTACTAAACATTCTTAACATGTCCCTTCTGTCACATGGCTACACAGTGCACAGCTTTTCCTCTTTGGCCACTATACTGTTTCAGTGACCTGCTCTGTAGTCTCAGGTCCAGGTCACTGAAACGACATGAGTGGAGATAAACTGTCTGTCAAGAATATTGAAACTCCAAGTTTTTATTAATAATAATAGTCATGCTTATTTTACTCTTTTTGTTAAGTACATTACATTACATTAGTGATTTCCATAGCAAAGCAGCAGATGAATCCAGAGACTAGTGGGTATAGCTCACATCGACCAGCAGGTGGAGATAGAGAACTGATTAACAGTTGGCCTTAAAGCCTGGTGTTCTTTCTGTTGATTCAGTTTTGCTCTATCTCCCAGCAGGGTTGGAGCTATACTTCTAGCTCCTGGTCTCTGCCTGCGGCAGGATAGATTGAAGTGGTGTTCCGGTAGGATTCCTCTGTTGAGACTTGTTCTCTTCAGTAGGTGGGGGTGCCTGGCTGTTTGGTGCCGGCTTTGGGAGGTACACCTGGGCCCTCCCAGGTCCCTACTCCACCCTCCCCTCCGTTGGATAGAGGGGTTCCTTTCCAGGTGCAGGAGTGGCTGGCTTCTTCATTCCAGTTTAAAAAAAAAAGGGAGGCCTTCCTGCTTTTACTGAGCCGTGCTGTGCTTCACTCGGCATGCAGTGCATTTACCAATGATTGCCTGGCTTCGGGGGTAAGCGGCTGACCGGGTGAGTGTTTTCTTTTCCTTCCTCGAGGGTGGTCGCGTTTTCCCGGGGGCCGGGCGTCTTGGGGGGCGGAGTCGTCATTCGGCGGCGTTCGCCACGTGTGTGAAAAAAAAAAAAAAAGAAACCGCGTCGGAGCTGTTTTGTCAGGCCGAGGGGGGATGGCTGCAGAAGTTAGTCAGCTGTGTTCGCGCTGTGGGGAGCGCCGAACACGGTCGGGTCTTTGCTCTGCCGGGTGCTTGGAAGCACAGGCAGACGACCCGTTTTTGGCGGCTTGCGAGGCAGCCATGTCCCGGGTGCGGGAGGCTTGCGCAATGTCCCCGCCGCTCGGAGCCGATGCAGGGTTGCTGCAGGACTCGGCCACGGAGGACAAGAGTGAGGCGGCGGGGGACCAGGCGAGAGCGCTGGAGGCCGGCGCGGCCCCTCCCCTCGGCTCGGAGCAGGGCGGGGGAGTGCCTCTTAGCTGGGGTGCATTTTCGCCCGAATTTGTGATGTTGCTCCATCAGGCTTTTCAATTACAGCGCTCGCAGCCTACCCAGCCGGGGCTGGGGGCCGGGCGGTCCCTTGCGGTACCCTCTACCTCTACGGGGGGTGAGGGGACAGAGGCTAGACCCACGGCAGGGGCAGCAGGATCCCCGGGGCAGTCGCAGGGGGCCAAGAAGCGCAGGCTAGTGTCTGCGGAGGCAGTGGATATGTTGCCCAGATCTCCTTTCTCCCTGCCTGAGTCATTGGAGGAAGGGGAGCTATTGGATTGGGACACGGAGAGTATCCCGAGTAGGGAGGGGGATGACCCTACGGCTATCCGGTTGTTCCATAGAGAGGAGCTTTCTTCTTTTATTTCAAAAGCTTTGCAGAGTTTGAACATTGCTCAGAAAGATGCCACGGGGTCCGGTAACCCCCTGATGGCAGGTACCCGTAGGCCGTCTAAGGCCTTTCCGGTCCATGAGGCCATGCAGGAGCTGATCTCGGCGCAATGGGAGGCGCCGGAGGCCAGTTTGCGGGTGGCAAGGGCCATGAGGCTCTTGTATCCAGTCGAACCGACAGAACTGGACAGGTTTAGATTGCCTAAGGTGGACGCTCTGGTGGCAGCGGTGACTAAGAGAACTACCTTGCCGGTAGAAGGGGGCGTGACACTTAAGGATGCACAGGATAGAAAGATTGAAGCATCCCTAAAGATGTCATTTGAAGTGGCTGCAGTTACCTTACAGGCCGCAATCTGCAGTTCTTACGCGGCGCGGGCTTGTCTGCAGTGGTCACAAGGGAAGACCGATAACTTGCTGGAGTCTGGAGGTACTGTCCCTTCGGAACTGGCTGATTTGGAGTCCGGCTTGGCTTATTTGGCGGACTCCTTGTATGATATTATTCGGGCGTCTGCGAAACAGATGGCTCTGACTGTGGTTTCCCGCAGGTCCTTGTGGCTCCGTCATTGGGCGGCCGATGCAGCGTCCAAGCTCAGGCTGGTGAGACTCCCGTTTAGAGGGGGTTTATTGTTTGGAGCGGAGTTGGATAAACTGGTAAAGGATTTTGGGGATACCAAAATGCAGCGTTTACCGGAGGACAGGGCTAGGCCCCCGGTAAGGGCCGCATCATCTAGACCGCGTTTCCGGGATGTTAGGCGGGCCAGGGCTGGTAAACCTTTGTCTAGGGCTGCATCTGGCCCGTTCTCTGCTTCGAGACCTCGGTTTCATCAGAGAAGTTCCTTTCGTGCGGCGAGACCCTCTTCAGGGCAGTCAGCCCGTACCCCAGCCAGTCGCCCTCCACAATGACGGGGGCTTGGCTCCCTCCGCCCTGCCCTTAGGGGGTCGGCTTTCGGCTTTCCAGGCGGAGTGGGCCGCTGTCACGTCCGACCAATGGGTGTTGGACATTGTTCACGAAGGGTACAAATTAGAATTCGCCGCTCCCGTCGTAGATTCTTTCTTGGTGTCCCCGTGCCGTGGCGCGGCCAAGGGATCCGAGGTCCGCAGGACACTTCAGGGGCTGCTCGATCTGGGGGCGGTGGTACCGGTGCCCCCGGAAGAGGTAGGCCGCGGTATCTATTCCCTATACTTCATTGTACCAAAGAAGGGGGGGTCCTTCAGACCAGTGCTGGATCTCAAAGGGGTCAACAGATTCCTCAGCGTGCGCCATTTCCGAATGGAAACGGTGCGCTCAGTTATTGCGGCGGTAAGACCAGGAGAGTTCCTCACGTCTCTCGATCTCAAGGAGGCGTACCTCCATATTCCGATATGGCCTCCGCATCAGCGGTATCTGCGGTTTGCGATTCTGGGCCAACATTTTCAGTTTCGGGCAATGCCCTTTGGCCTGGCGACGGCTCCCCGCACGTTTTCCAAAGTCATGGTGGTGGTAGCCGCTTTTCTACGCAAGGAAGGGATTCGGGTACACCCTTACTTGGACGATTGGTTGATCCGCGCCTCATCCCGGCAGGAGAGTTTGTCGGTGACGCAGAGAGTGATCTCTCTCCTTCAGTCGTTGGGGTGGATTGTCAACTTTCCCAAGAGTGTTTTGTCCCCGTCGCAGTCTTTGGTGCATCTGGGGGTACGGTTCGATACGGCTCAGGGGAAGGTGTTTCTACCCCGAGACCGGGGGGAGAAATTGCAGGCGCAAATTCGCCTCCTTCTCGGGTCGCCCAGACCTCGAGTTTGGGATTATGTGCAGGTGCTGGGCTCCATGGTGGCGACTCTGGAGGTGGTTCCCTGGGCCCGGAGCCACATGAGACCCTTGCAGCAGTCTCTGCTCTCTCGCTGGTCGCCAGCGTCTCTGAACTACAATGTGCGTCTCCAGTGGAGTCCTTGTGCGGCTCACAGCATGCGCTGGTGGCTCCAGGACTTGCATCTTTGGAGGGGCATGCCGTTAGCCACACCGGATTGGGTGGTAGTTACGACGGATGCCAGCCTGCAGGGCTGGGGAGCCCAGTGCATGCAGACGTCGGTGCAGGGAATTTGGTCTTCCCAGGAGGCTCAATGGCCCATAAACTTGCTGGAGTTAAGAGCGATCCGGTTAGCGCTGCGGGCATTTCAGGCCCTAGTTCACGACAGACCGACCAGGATCTTTTCGGACAGTGTCACGGCGGTCGCGTATGTCAATCGGCAGGGGGGTACCCGGAGCCCGCAGTTAGCCGAAGAGGCAAGACATTTGTTTCGATGGGCAGAGGTGCATGTTCCGCTTCTTTCGGCGGCACACATTGCAGGGCACGAAAACGTGCAGGCGGACTTCCTCAGCAGAACTCTTCTCGATCCGGGAGAATGGGAGTTGTCGGCTCGAGCGTTCGGCCTGCTAGTCCATCGTTGGGGGTTGCCAGAAATGGATCTCATGGCTTCTTCCCGCAATGCGAAGGTGCCTCGGTTCTTCAGCAGACGCAAGGAACAGGGATCGGAGGGGGTGGACGCCTTAGCTCTCCCGTGGCCTCCGAATTCCCTTCTTTATGTATTCCCGCCTTGGCCCATGATAGGGCGGGTGTTGCAACGCATCTCTCGCTTTCGAGGCAGAGTAATCCTGGTGGCTCCGGATTGGCCACGGCGGCCGTGGTACGCAGATCTGATGCTGCTGTCGGTAGGCGAGCAGGTAGCGTTCCAGGTGACTCCAGACTTGCTAACGCAGGGTCCAATATTAATGGAAGATCCGGGCCGCTTTGGTCTTATGGCCTGGCTATTGAAAGGTCAAGGCTGAAAAAGAAGGGCTATTCAGAACGGGTGATTTCCACCCTGCTTAAGGCTAAGAGGATTTCAACGTCAGCCTCCTATGCGAGGGTCTGGAGAATTTTTGAGGCATGGTGCGGAATACACGGAATTGAGCCTTTCCATGCTTCTCTGCCGGCTATTCTTGCGTTCCTGCAGGAGGGCGTAGAGAAAGGGTTAGCATATAACTCTTTAAAGGTTCAAGTATCGGCCATTGCCTGTTACAGGGGCCGGGTGGCTCGCTCGGCTCTCGCATCACAGCCGGACGTGGTACGTTTCCTCAAGGGGGTTCAACATATCCGGCCGCCGGTTAAGCGAATTTGTCCAACTTGGAACCTTAAGCTCGTCCTTGGGAAATTGCAGGGGGCACCTTTTGAGCCCCTGTCAGCGGCCACTTTGAAAGATGTCACACTAAAAACAGTTTTTTTGGTGGCGATGGCTTCAGCAAGGCGAGTATCGGAGCTGCAAGCGCTTTCTTGCAGGGAACCCTTTTTGCGTTTCTCGGAGACTGGGGTGACGGTGCGTACGGTGCCGTCCTTCCTGCCTAAGGTTATTTCGTCCTTTCATGTGAACCAGAGTTTGTTCCTGCCATCCTTCAGGAAGGAGGATTGGGGGAAGCGTTTTTTGTCGGTACGGCTACTGGATGTCCGCCGTATGCTTCTCCATTATTTGGAGGTGACGAATGATTTTCGACGGTCGGACCATCTCTTTGTCGCGTTCGCGGGTAAAAACAAAGGGATGGCGGCGTCTAAAGCGTCCATTGCGCGTTGGGTCAAGGACACTATTGCTTCGGCGTATGTGTTGTCAGGGAAGAAGGTACCGGAGCACCTTCATGCTCATTCCACTCGGGCTTTGGCTACATCTTGGGCGGAGTCCGGGGGGATGTCATTAGAGGAGATTTGCCGGGCGGCCACTTGGTCGTCAGGGAATACTTTTTCAAAGCATTATCGGTTAGATGTAGCGGCCCGTTCAGAGGCGAGTTTTGGCGCGGCAGTGCTGGCAGAGGCGGCATTGGCGTCCCACCCAGTTTGAGTTTGCTTTGCTACATCCCACTAGTCTCTGGATTCATCTGCTGCTTTGCTATGGAAGGTAAAATTATGGTCATACCTGTTAATTTTCTTTCCTTTAGAAGCAGCAGATGAATCCAGAGCCCCTCCCCAAGTGCACGGGCGGTGTGTAGGGTGTTTAGGTCATAAGGGTAGCCGGGGCTATGGTTGGTAAGTGTATTATTTCATGACTGAAAAAAAAAATAAAAATTAAAAAATAAAAAATAAAAAATAAAATAAATAAATAAATAAAATAAAATAAAAAAGAGTGAAAATATCAATGGTATTCAGAAAAGCAAGACACGTTTTTTACTGGAATGGAGTTTGTGGCTGCTCATTCTCCTTTCGGGATGCTTGGGCAAAGTGCATAACTGAATCAACAGAAAGAACACCAGGCTTTAAGGCCAACTGTGAATCAGTTCTCTATCTCCACCTGCTGGTCGATGTGAGCTATACCCACTAGTCTCTGGATTCATCTGCTGCTTCTAAAGGAAAGAAAATTAACAGGTATGACCATAATTTTACCTTCTATTCTGCCAATAATAAAGCATCAAGTTTAATATCAAGTTTAATATTTATTTGATTAATCGCCTTGACAATATTCAAGGCGATTTACACATGGATAAAAGTTACAGAATAAAAGAAATTTTAAAACAATTAAAAACTGACTAGACACAGACGATAACTAGACAAACTGGGAACAAAAGGAAGGTAGGGGAAGAAGTTACAATGTAATTGAGCAGAGTGGGAAGCCAAAAATGGAAAACACAAAAGGATGGGATGAAAAATAGTTGAATGTGAGGAAAAAAGACAGTTAGGTCCAAAATTTTGTTGAATATTGATTAAAAGGAACCAATGGTATTAGATTACAAAAGCATCGTTAAATAAGAAAGTTTTCAGTTTATTTTTAAATTTGTCTAGATTGATTTCTTCACGTAAATAGATGGGGAGAGAATTCCAAGTTTGGGGAGCTGTCACTGAGAAAATATACTGACGGCGCGTATTTATTATTTTTAACGAGGGAATCATTAGTAAATGCTGTTGGTCTGATCTTAGGGTTCTATTGGAGGAATAAGGGATTAATAATTTATGAATAAAGGCCGGAGTATTAAACAGAAGAGATTTAAATGTGAGCAAACAAAGTTTGTACGTTATTCTGTGGGCTACTGGAAGCCAGTGGGCTTCCTTAAGAAGAGGAGTTATATGGTCGAATTTTTTAGCTTTTGAAATAAGTCTGATAGCTGTATTCTGAATAATCTGAAGACGTTTGATTTCTTTTTGTGCTATACCATTAAACAAAGCATTGCAATAATCTAATTTTGAAATAACAAGAGAATGGATGAGAATTTTCAATGAGTCATTGCTAAATAGCATCCACATTTTGGGGAAATACACATTAATATAGACATGATAGAATACTTGTTAACAAAAGAGTAATACAAGAATAGGCATAGAAAAAAAATTGCTTCTTAAAGTCAAAATGATATCACATTAGTCTAATTGGATCACCACAGGTCTGCCCAATGAAAGCAACATGTTTAACAGTGTCCAAGCTATTCAAAAAAGAATTTCCTTTCTGAACTTTAAATAGTTGCTCTCTTACCCTGGCAAGAGTGTCCTAGTGGTAGAGCTGCTGCCTCTGCATCCAGAGATTGTGGGATCAAATCCCAGTGCTGCTTCTCATGACCCTGAGCAACTCACTTAATCCTCCATGGATCTATGTAAACTGCTTAGAGGCCCGGATTCTGTATAGGACATCGATCCCGGGCGTCCTATACAGAATCGGGCCTACACCCACCCAAAGTTAATCTGATTCTGTAACTGACGTTCATGTTGCAGACGCCGGTTACAGAATCGATTTTAACGTGTACTGGACCTTTGTATTTTGATGCAGACACCCCTCTACCCCTCCATGTCTCATTCAACTGCTCAGCTGTGGCTTGGATGATCCAGGTCAGGGCTCGGGCTACTCCAGTCCAGGTCTTACCAGGGACAATATCCATATGTCCTGATGAAATGCAGTTAGTCCACAAGACATGGGAAGGATAGGCCTCATAATGCCATATTCAGTCACTGGGATGTTGTCAGTTATTTGTCAGCTGGATTGGCCACAGTTGGAAGTAGGATCTGGCCTTTGATGGACTATTGACCGGTCCATTGTTGTGCCCTTCTGGCCAGTCTCTCAAAGAGGCTGCTGGAATATCTCTACCATCAGCTGCAGGAGCCCAACAATTTGTAAAAGGACCAGCCTGTTCTGTTGCAGCTTCTGCAGCACTTGATGCAGGAGTTGCATTTAGCGCTTGGCGCTGCTACAGTATCAGGTCCTTGAGGCTGGGTGGATGGTCTCGAAGCTCCTCACACTCCTCCTCCTCATTCCCCTTCAGGGTTGGCATATCTGCCCACTGGTCCTTGGTGTCCTGGAATAGCACCCCCAGGTCCCCTAGTCCATGTCCAACTCCTTCTCCTGGCCATCTCCTCAGCCTCCTGGCTCACCTCCTGGCTCTCTTAGTCTGCCCCCTGGCCTCCTCATCCTCTTGTGCCACCTCCTCAGCCTGCTGCTGCTGGCCTTTGTATGGTAAAGACATAGGGTTAGGGTGACCACAACATACATGGGTTTCATAGTAGTGCTGCTGAGGGTCAGGAGGCAGAGAATGGCACAGGTATGTGGGGTTTTTTTCTGGCACCAGGGAGTCAGGTCTGAGGGGTGGCACCAATGAGATAACATAGCACAGAACCTTGAGGGGTGGCCTGGCAGTGTGTGACAAATGGTGTGGTTGTCCAGCAATAATGCATGAATGGGGCTGTGGACAAGGCTGTGGGAGCAGGCATGTTGGGAATCATATATATTTTTGATGCTAACTGAAACCCACCAGGGAAGCTAATGCTACTTACTGCCTGAGCATTGCTCCAACTGTGGAGGCCCCCCCCCCCAAGATGGCACCATTGTGGTTTGAGGTTAGGGGATGTAACCTTTGGGTGCCTATCTATGTGTGGGAGTCATGCTAACTGTTGGCCAACTGAGTGGTGTTTGGGTTGGCAATGTAACCCCTTACTGAGAAAGAATCTTTAGAGGGGGAGGAGCAAATATGTACAGTATATTAGTGGGGTTCTGTGGGGTAGGGGGAGAGAGAGAGAAAGAGTTGTTTTAGGAGAGGCCCTGTGCTGAGAATATATACTGGGCTGCTGGTTTTAGACTTTCAGGTATGTCTTGCAAGGCAGCATCCCGCTTTGTGGAGATGACGTTGGTGTATGCAATGAGTGTCATTTGGGGGGTGAGAGGGGTTATCAGTTTGAGGGGCAAGGGATATGGTGAATATCAACTGTCACTGTATTATCCTTCATCCCTTTCACTTCAGTTAGTTGACTGTGTGGTGTAGTGGTTTGGGCTAAGGTGTAGCAGTGCCAAGGTTTGGGAGTTCAACGCCCACTGTTGGTGTTTGTGGTGACTATGTTTCTTTTTTGTATTCCACAGGTGCAGCCAACAATATATGAGTGTGAAGGAGCATGTATCCTTTAGAACTGATAGGTACTGGTTCACCCTGCAGGTGCAGAGAAGAGGTGAGTGCATCACATCTATGACATGATGGGGGACCTGGGAGGTTGTAGGGTTACTGTGTGGGGGGTACTTAGGTTAAACTCTGAGGCACCGTCTCATGTGCCGGATGAGGGCCGGGTTCTTCCGGCACACCCACCTATAGTGGCGTCTGAGGGATTCCAGGTCATGGTGGATGCCGAAGTGCCTGCAAGACCCAAGTTGGTAGAGATTAGGGTCAGGTGATGGGCCTTCTTGGCTTCACTTACATGATTGTTACCTGTAACACGCTGTGCAATGTTCCACATATGGCCATATACTAATAACGACAGGCTGCTTGCTGAGAGGGTTGGACGGAGCTAATGGGGGCTGACATCATTGGGGCCCCTCATATTAGGAGGCCATTGGTGTTATGTGGGCTGCTTGACAGCTCCTGAGGTCCTAAGAAGCACAGCCTGTCTGTGTCTAGGACTTAGATTGTGGAGGCCACTGGATGACACTCACCTCTGGAAGGTGCTCTGGATAAATCTCCAGGTCCTCAGGAAGAACTGCAGGAGTGGAGATGGGGGTGCGGGGTGGGGGCTCCTTTCATGAAACTCAAAGAGGTGCCTCCTGTAACAGAGGCACAGTTCCACAAGAGCCTCTGTCTCCCATGGGGAGTAATTGGACTCCCTTCTTTCCCCCATCACATCCTCTTTCATTCACACAGTCACTTGCTCACACACTCTGGGGATCACTCTATCATACTCTTTCTCTCACAATCTCTCTGTTTACTCTTACACTCCCTCTGCCTCTCTGTCTCACACTAGCCACTCCCTCAGTCTCTCTCACTGTCATTGTCACTCTCTCAGGCTCTTTATTTTACTAACTCCTCTCACTACAGCACTAACTCTCCTCTCTACACCAACAACTCCTAACTACACCCACAAAGAATTGTGTACCGCGGGAACATTCTGACATCATCAGAAACTTTTAAAGGGATTTCAACTTTGGACGTCTTGTAAGCTGTATAATTGAAACTTAGACGACGTCAGATGTTTCAGGGGTTGTATAACTGATACTCTTGGACACCCAGGAAGGGCTGTGGCTCACTAGTTGAGCTGATGCCTCTGCACCCAGAGGTTGTAAGTAGAGAATGACACAGGGAAAAAATCTGTCCCCGTCACCGCCCCGTCACCGGCCCACCATCCTCTGCACCGCCCCGTCACCGCCGTTTCCTTCACCGCCCCGTCACCGTCACCGCCATCCCTTTCACCGCCCCGTCACCGCCACTGCCATCCCATTCACCGCCCCGTCACCGTCCCCGCTGCATCCATATAAGCCTTAGTACTGTAATATTTAGCTTATTCCTTTCTTATAAATCAAAGTTCCTGCTGCTGAACTAGAGAAAGAGATGTTCAGCTGGCAGGGCTTTGTTTATAAATTTTTATCAACACAACTAATATACTATTTTATCCTAAAGCAAAAAATAAATAAATAAATATAATTTTTTTTTCTACCTTTGTTGTCTGGTTTCTGCTTTCCACATCTTCTCATTGAATTCCTTCCATCCACTGTGTGTCTTCTCTCGGCGTCTTCCATTTGCTGTTACTGTGCCTCTCCCTTCACCCCCCCAATTGGTCTAGCACCCATCTTCTTCCCTCCGCTCCCCCATAGTCTGGCATCTGTCTTCTTCCCATTCTGTCTTCCACATTTCCCTTCAGGGTCTGTTCCTCTCCACCCTCCTTCAATGTCTGTCCTATTCCTTTCTACCACCACCCTTCCCTCCCTCCTTTACCATCTGTTCCTTTCTACCACCCTTCAGCTCCTCTCACGTGGCTTATCTATCTACCTTCCTCCCTCTTATTTTCATGGCACGTTACAATGTAATTTGTGCAAGCCACTGGAGCCTGCGAGCTCGGTCCCTGTCCCATCCCCACAAACCATCTCGCTTCTGTGCTCCTATTTTCTCCATTTCTAATATCTCCCCTATGTATCTGTCATTGCCCCCCCTGTGTCCATATACCATCCCCATGGCATGTCCCCTTTATGTCTCTGTCCCTATTCCCCATGCACATAATTTCCCCTCTTTCTGTTACCTTCCTGTGTCCAGATTTCCCCTATCTTCCTCTTCCATACCAGTGTGTCTCTTCTTTTCAACCCCATCTAGCTTTTTTCCCTCTTTCTTCCCCCCCCCCCCCCTGCTTCTAGCATCTGGCTCACCTGCCAGTCCTTCCCTTTCTTTCCTGCTGTGGGTTTTTCTTTCCGACTTCATCCCCTTGGCCCAGAATCCTTTTCCCTTTCACTCCCTCCTTCCAATTTGAGCCGGGAACACTAGCGATCGCACGGTCTCCGCAGCTCACACCCGCCTGCCCAATCGATTCTAGTGTTTAGCCAGCTCTTTCCCTTCTCCTCACCTTAGTTTGTAGATTTTCTTTTTCGGCGACCCGCACGCTATCAGAGAGCCGCGCACGCGTGGCTGCTCAGTGTTCAATCTTCTGCTCTGCTGCAACTTCCTGTTTCCGGTTGCATCAGAGCAGAAGATTGAACACTGAGCAGCTGCGCGTGCGGGTCGCCGAAAAAGAAAATCTACAAACTAAGGTGAGGAGAAGGGAGAGAGCTGGCTAAACACTAGAATCGATTGGGCAGGCGGGTGTGAGCTGCGGGGACCACGCGATCCTTCATGCCTCACTGCGGGGACAAGACCATTCACCGCCCCGCGGGCGGTGAATGGCCTTGTCCCCGTCGCCGCAGCGACTGCTAGTTTTCTTCCCCGTTTTTGGCGGGTGACCCGCGGCTAAAATGCGGTGGCCGCGGGTAAACCGCCACCGTGTCATTCTCTAGTTGTAAGATCAAATCCCGGTGCTGCTCCTTGTGACCCTGAGCAAGTCACTTAAAACACCAATGCCCATCACTTTGAATGTCGGCTTTGAAATGCTAAATTAAAAAAAGGTGATATACAAGTCCCCTTTCCCTTTACACAGCGCTTTTGTAAATATCTACTTAGTTCATTTTCGAATCATTCCGTCTTCCTGGATGAGTATTTTTTTGTTGTTGTTGTTGTGGCTCAATACTTTCGATGTCCAACTCTGGACATTTTCAGTTGGACATAGATGTCCTATCGAAAATGGCCCTCTTTGTGTGTGTTGCATCAATAACTCCACCACTTCATTCATTATACTGTTTGCCTATTGTTTATCAGATCGAGTTTAACATTTTATTTTTAGTATATAAAACCCTTTATCATGAAGTACCAGAGCTGTGGCTATAATATTAAGGGTATATCGACCTACTCAAATACTCACATCTGAGAATCAGACATAATTATGTAAGACTGGTGAACAGATTTTCTCTGCAGTATGTATCACAGTCATAATATTTACATTTACTAAATAATGAGGTATTTGTGAACTTTTTTGGGGTGGGGGTGGGGGGTGAAGTTATCAACATGGGCTACTGTTAAATTGGGTTATTTTAGCACAAAGTCTCCTTGTAGCCCACGTTGATAACTCTCTCCACTGAGTTTATGTCTGTTTATTGAAAGCTTATACAGTACTCCCCTGATATTTGGGGAGGTCCTGTTCCAGGAACCCTCATGAATTTTGAAAAAAACACGATACGGTTTTTCGCCTGACAAAAGGCAGGAGAGGGCAGCTGGAGCACTGGCGAGTGAAGAAAATCACTCGTGGAATGCTCCGACCGTCTCTTCCTGTTACTAAAGTAAGGCTACACCAATCAGGAGCTGCTTTGACACGCAGCTCCTGATTGGTGTAGCCCGACTTTAGTACAGGAAGAGGTGGTTGGCGAATACCGCAAATGAGTGAATCCGCAAACCGCAAATTTGTGGGGGAACACTGTATACTGCTACTAATGACTAGGGAGTCAATTCAGAGCGGTTTACATGAGCTTCTGTAAAGGTGTTACAATACAGAGTTAGTGTTTTCTGAGATGGTTTTCACATTTATACCATCAATTATCCTATGTATTTACACATATAATACTAGTACTAAAGCCCCTGATTCTGTTCATATTAAGGGTTCTTTTTATTAAGCTGCGCTAGCGTTTTTAGCGCATGCAGGATATTACCGCACGCTATGTGGTTAGAACTAATGCCAGCTCAATCCTGGTGTTAAGGTCTAGCGTGCGTGGCAATTCAGCGCACGCTATTCCGCGTGTTAATGCCCTAACACAGTGGTTCCCAACCCTGCCCTGGAGGACCACAAGGCCAGTCGGGTTTTCAGAATAGCCCTAATGAATATGCATGAGAGAGATTTGCATATAATGGAAGTGCCAGGCATGCAAATCTGCTCCATGCATATTCATTAGGGCTATCCTGAAAACCCGATTGGCCTGGTGGTCCTCCAGGACAGGGTTGGGAACCACTGCCCTAACACACCTTAGTAAAAGGAGCCCTAAATTCTACTTATTTGCACACATAATTCTTGTGTTCTATGTTCATCTTACAGATTTACATACATCCTGATAATTCTAGTTATGTATATTTTAAATGTTACATGTTGTAACCTGCAGTGCTCCTTTGATACAGTGGATTATAAGTTTTAGATATTAATAATAACAATTTATTGTATGTGTGATGTGTGTCTTTGTGCCTATGTGTACAGAAGAACACATGGACAGAAACTGGAGCCTTTTCAATAAGCAATCCCACTTGGGTGAAACATGCCTAAAGAGATCCACTAGTAGTTTCATTTTGTTTCCAGCTCTGGCCGCTTTAACGATACTTATTTTCCATGCTACAAAATAAAGCCTTGTGACATATATACAATTTTATTTAGGACAGAGATGCCAGTGACCTAAAACCACAAACGCCAAGAAAAATTCCTATTTCCATCAAGAGAGTAAAACTGTGACTGAGTTCAAAGAAGCGTGGGATGAACACAGAGGATCTAGAATCAGAAAATAATATTAAATATTGAACTAAGGCCAGTACTGGGCAGACTTGCACGGTCTGTGTCTGTGTATGGCCGTTTGGTGGGGGGGATGGGCTGGGGAGGGCTTCAGTGGCTGGGAGGGTGTAGATGGGCTGGAGTAGGGTTTAACAGAGATTTCGGCAGTTGGAACCCAAGCACAGTACCGGGTAGAGCTTTGGATTCTTGCCCAGAAAAAGCTAAGAAAAAAATTAAAAAAATTTAAATTGAATCAGGTTGGGCAGACTGGATGGACCATTCGGTTCTTTATCTGCTGTCATCTACTATGTTACTATGTTATGAATGCTGAAATAGGTGTGGACTAAATCCAAATAAATGAACAAGTAAATAACTGCTCCAGTTCCAGGGGAACTGCATACCTAGGGAGCAAAATAAAAGGCAAAGTTTGGCTGTATATCACAGTGTGAGGTCAGTGAGCATTTTGTAAGTCTGGGTGTGGATCACATAGAGACATACAGAGAAATTCTATCCCCCCCCCCCACTTATACAAAACCATAGTGCAGTTAAGAGTCGGCACTGGCGGTAACAGCTCTGACGCTCATAGGAATTCTGTGAGCGTTGGAACTGTTACTACCATGGCCGCCATTAAAAACTGTGCAACGGTTTTGTAAAAGGGGGGCATATGAAGTGCCTAAAGTTAGTCACATAGGGGGTCTTTTACTAAGGCGTGCTAGATGATTTAGTGCGCGCTAAATGCTAACGTGTCCATAGAACATAACGGGTTGCATTAGCATTTAGCGCACCTCAGTAAAAGACCCCCATAATTAGTAAATTGGCTTCAATAATGAGCTCTAACAAGCTCATAATTGGAAAAAAAAAAAATTTAATTGTGAAATAGGCGCCTATCTTCTTTGGCACGATTCTATAAAAGATTGGTGCATGGCATGGCACCTGGCATTGCCTGGCATGGCTCTTTCACATGGCACCTAGCAGCACCTAACACCAAAGTAGGCGTGTTTAGGGGGTGGAGAAAGATTCAGGCGCCGCTAGGCTCAATTCTCTAAAGGACTTGGGTGCCCATAATGTAGGCCTTTAAAATCCTGTAATGGGCGACTAAGTGTGATTGACATAAAACAGGCGTCTATCTTTTTTAGGCGCCCAAGTTTCCAAGTTTCCAAGTTTTATTAGTGCTTGATAAATCGCTTATTGAATACCTAAGCGATGTACAATTCAAGTAAAATAGAAATACAAATACACTGACTTTTAAATTAAAAAAAACATACTGGGTTAACACACATGAAACATGAGGGTAGAATTTGGCCCATAGAAATAGGAAGTATAATATATAAAATCAAAAGGTAAAAACCTCAAAGGAAATTTGAAAATTAAAATGCTACTTTATAACAGTATCATAAAATGTTAACCAGTATTAGTATGCTGGCCAGTTCTTAAAGCGCTCATTGAATTTTCAATAGGTTCAAAAAAATATTGATTCAAAATAATACTTCTAAGGTAAGCTTGAAGACGTACTTGTGCCTCGAGTTGACATTCACTGAGTGACATCATTTCTTCATACGTCATCTGGGAGAAGAGAGCTGCATATTTGTGTAGGCGTAGACTTTTTAACCAGGCAGGAACATCTGTAGCATAAAAATAGCACAATTATGTAGAGTTCTTATAATACTGCTCTCTACCATTATACCCACTGCAATAAACAATGAAAGGCAGAACTTCAATAAAGACAGAATTAGACGGCATTAGTCAGAGATGGATTTAGTACTTTTTTTTTAGTTTGTTTGCTATTTGACACTGATAATATGTGTAATCTCTCTTATTCCCATTAATCTCCCAGTCTTCTCTCTTTCACCTCTATGAATCTATAATCATTAGGGATGGACGACCAGAAAGTTTTGGTTTTGCGTTCATGTTTTTTTGTTTTTTATGCATGTGAAAACAAACGCCATTAAGAGTGCACACTGTGGGTCGTATTCTATAAATGGTGCTCGATAATGTGCGCCGGAGAAGATCAGCGCCAAGCGCGATTCTATAAAAGGGGCGAGTGCCGTTTACAGAATTGCACTTTGTGCCGATTCCCACATCGTAAATTTGGGTGCCAGACCTATGCCTACTGAAACCCGGTCTAAATGCTGGCACCCAAGTTGGGTGTGCTGACCCCATTATTCAGAACAAAACACACAACATTTGGGAATGACCCTGCCATGCCAGTGCCCCTCCCAAGGCCACGCCCCTTTTGAGTTGCCTGCTATGGGATTTTGGTGCCTGCCGTTATAGAACAGCACCCAGCCAGATGTGTGCGCAAATCCGAATTGGCGCCAATGAACTTCAATAATTAGTTGTTAGCATCCATTAATGCTCATTAATGGTTAGCCAATTAAGATGTGCATGTATCTTGTCAGCATGGCCATATTTGAGTGCCATACAGAATCTGGGGGAAAGCGCATATAGCGCACATTCTCCTTACAGGGTGTGTATTATTGCATGTAGGCCCTGATTCTATAAACAGCACCTACACCATAGGTGCCAAGGAATGCACCACTTAATGCCTGTCAATTAGAGAATGACACGGTGGCTGTTACCCGCGGCTAGCCGCGGGTAACCCGCCAAAATGGTGACCAAAAAAAAAGGTCACCACGAGTTCGGGGACAAGGCCATTCACCGCCCTGTGGAGCAGTGAATGGTAGCATGGGGCGGTGAACAAGTAGTGAATGCGCGGTGAACGAGGGTTTGATCCGGAAGCCCACTCTCTCCCGCCGGCCGTCCATGCATCTCCCTCCCTCCTTTTCGCTTACCTTTTCTTCTTGAAACTAGTGATTTCTATAAGGCTACGAGCTGTATTACAGCCGGAGCCTTGAAGTCGCATCGCGTTGCCTGCTGGAAAAAGTCTCCTCTGACGCAACTTCCTGTTTCCGGTTGCATCGGAGGAGACTTTTCTAGCAGGCAACCTGATTCGACTTCAAGGCTCCAGCTGTAATACAGCTCGTAGCCTTATAGAAATCGCCAGTTTCAAGAAGAAAAGGTAAGGGAAAAGGAGGGAGGGAGGGAAATGCACGGCTGGCCGGCGGGAGGGAACTGCTGGACCGCGTGAAGGGTGCTGGGGATGGGGGGATGGAAAGGAGAAGACGCTGAAGACGGGGACGGTGACGGGGCAGTGAAAGAGACAGCGGGGACGGTGACGGGGACAGAATTTTTCCCCATGTCATTCTCTACCGTCAATCCTAAGTTAGGCGTCATTTACAGAATCTTGCCTAGCGGCGCCTAAAGTGAACTTAGGCGCTGCTAGGCTCCCTAACCTAAGGCGCATCCTGTTTATGCCAGGGTTTTCTTGGCCCAAATATCAGCGCCTAAGTCCAAAACAGGTGCCTACCTGCCAAACATGCCCACAATCTTCCCCTAACCATACCTACGTATACAGTTTTCCAGCTTACCCATTGATTATTTATTAAATGCCTTGCGGAACCCTGTCCAAGGCTTTGCTAAAATCTAAATACACAACATCTAGCGCGCTCCCTCTATCCAATTCTCTGGTCACCTGATCAAAGAAACCGATCAGATTTGTCTGACAAGACCTACTGAGCGGTCTTTATCTCACAGACTTTCACTGAAACTTCCTCAGGTTGTTACTGCCCATAAGAAATACAATACAATAAGCCGATTTCTGGACCGCATAACCAAGTAGTTCAACGAGGTTTTACAAAAGATGAATATAGAAAAGGGGGCAGAACATCTACCTCTAGTGAATCCATGGGCTCCTTTTATGAAGGTGAGCTAGTGTTTTTAGCACGCGCTAACCCCTGCGCTACATGGAAAATACTAACGCAAAGCTCTATGGAGGCATTAGCGTGTAGCGCGCGGGGCAATGTAGCGCCTGCTAAGCATGCGCTAAAACCGCTAGCACACCTTCGTAAAAGGAGCCCCATGTTGCCTCAGGTCCTGTAATCTACTGGATTCCAGACACATCATTATTATCTGTTTTAAAAGCATTTCCATTGGTTTACTTACCACAGAAGTCAGACTTATGGGCCTGTGGTTCCCTATTTCTTCCTCTCCTCAAGTCACTTCATTGACTCCCTATCCACTTCTGCAAACAGTTCAAACTCCTTTTACTGACTTACAAGCGCATTCACTCTGCAGCTCCTCTTATCTCTCCCTATGCTCCTCATCGTAAATTCTGTTCATCGGGTAATTGTCTCTCTACTGCCATCTCCAGACTGTCTCTTCTATCTTGCTGCAATGTATGCCTGGAATAGACTGTCTGAGTCAGTAATCGTGCTCCGTCTCTGGCAGTATTCAAATCTAGGCTAAAAGCCTACTTTATCGAGGCTGCTTTTAACTCCCACTCAGTTGTAAAGTACCCATGTCTGTTTTACCATTTCCTCTGTGAGAAATTCCCTTGCCTGTTTTAATTAGATTGTCTCTTACATGTTTCATGTACAGTGCTGTGTATTTCTAGCAGCACTGTCTAAATGATAAGTAGTAGTGGTAGTAGTTTAATGGACAGAGTCAGCGTGGGTTCAGCCAAGGGAGGTTTTGCCTCAACAATTTGCTACATTTCTTTGAAAGTGTGAACAAACGTGGATAAAGAAGAGCCGGTTGACATAGTATATCTAGATTTTCAGAAAGCTTTCAACAAAGTTCCTCAAGAGAGGCTCCTGAGAACATTAAAGAGTCATTGGATAGGAGGCAATATTTTGTTGTGGATTAGGAATTAGTTATTGGACAGAAAACCAAAGGGTTTTCTCAGTGAAGGAGGGTAAAGAGTGGAGTGCTACAGGGATTGGTACTGGGACTGGTGCTATTTAACATATTTATAAATGATCTGGAAATTGGAAGGCGGGGTGAGGTGATTTGCAGATGACACTAAACTGTTCAAAGATGTTAAAACACATGCAGACTGAAAAATTGCAGGAAGACCTTAGGAAATTGGAAGACTAGGCATCCAAATGGCAGATGAAATTTAATGTGGACAAATGCAAAGTGATGTACATTGGGAAGAATAACCCATATCCTAGTTACCAGTTGCTAGGGCCCACTTTAGGGGTCAGCCCCAAGAAAAAAAACCAAAATGCTAGGAATTATTAGAAAAGGGATGGTAAATAAGACTAAGGAGGCTCATAATCGAAACAGAAAAACGTCTAAAAACCAGCCTAAATCGGCATTGGAGGATCAGTAACAAAAGACGTCTAAGTGCCAATAATCGAACAGGGTTTTAGACATATTTAAAAACGATTTAGGCCTTCACAGTGCTGCTTAACGACCAGAGCTAAAAGGGGCGTTTTAGGAGGAGTGGTGAGGGCAGGATGTGTATTAACCTTAAATGTTTTCCTTTTTAAAATCAATAGGAGGAAATATTTTTTCACTCAGAGAACAGTTAAGCTATGGTACATGTTGCCAGAGGATGTGGTAACAGCGTTTAATGTAGATAAGTTTAAAAAAGGTTTGGACAAGTTCCTGGAGAAAGAATCCATAGTCTGCTACTGAGATAGACATGGGGGAAGCCTTTGCTTGCCCTGGGTTCAGTAGCATGGAATGTTGCTACTACTTGGGTTTTGCCAGGTACTTGTGACCTGAATTGGCTACTGTTGGAAACGGGACACTAGGCAAGATGGACCGTAAGTTTGACCCAGTTTGCTCCATGTGGATTATACTGCACGATGGCTAGTGATGCCACAAAGTTAGACAGTTGGAAACTCCCCAACAATATCAATAAGAATATTTAAATATAGCATTTTTTCTAAGCCTACCTTGGGATTAGCTAGACTGGTTTCCAGGATGTCAACCAAAAATATGCATGATAAATTTGCATGCAATGGAGGTTGGGCATATAAATCCAATTGGCTGGGGTTCCCCCCAGGCCAAGTTTGTAAACCACTGATCTATGGCTCCTTTTACTAAGTCGCGTTAGGACTTTAACACGCGGAATAGCGCGTGCTACATTACATTAGTGATTTCTATTCTGCCATTACCTTGCGGTTCAAGGCGGATTACATAAGAATTGTCATAAAATTAGGTAATACATAATGGGTAATTTGAACATTTTAGAATTGATAAGGAGTAGATAGTGTAGTAGGTGAAGCTTGGGATCTGGTCGTGTTAAATAGGTTCTATGTGTTTTTTTGAAGAGTAGGGTTTTGTTTCTTTTTTGAAGGTTTTGTAGTTTGTGGTTGAAGACAGCAGATTGGTGAGGAGTTTGTCTAGTTTTGCTGCTCTGGTGGCCATTAGGTTGTCATATAGTTTTCTTTGTTTGACATTTTTGGTTGGCGGGTGTGTGAATAGTGGGTGGGTTCTCCTATGTCTGGTTGAGGTGGATTGAGTTAGTCAGTTCCAGTAGGTTGGGCTGTCTCTGTTTATAGCTTTAAATAGTAGGCAATAGAATTTGAAGTGTACTCTTGCTTGTATTGGGAGCCAGTGTGATTCGTGGTACGCCTCTGTGATGTGGTCGTATTTTTTCAGCGAATAGATGAGTCTTAGGGCTGTATTTTGTATTGTTTGTAGTTGTTTTATCATGGTCACTGGTCAGGGGAGGTATAGTACGTTGCAGTAGTCTATTAGTCCAAGGATTAGAGATTGTACCGAAAGTTGGAAATGTTTCCTATTGAAGAATTTTCAAATTTGTCTTAGGTTTTTCATGGTTGCGAATGATGTTTTTATTATTTTGTTGATTTGTGGTTGCATGGTACAGCCTCTGTCAATCAGTACTCCAAGAAGTTTTAGCGTGGGTTGAATGGGGTATGAGGTCGAGTTTATTACTAGTTTGTTAAGGTTGGGGTTTTGCTGTTTTCTAGGAGGATGAAGTTTTGTTTTGTCAGGGTTAAGTTTTATAGTTTGTGTTCTGTCATCCATGTTGCTACTGTTTCGAGTGTTCTGTGTATTGTGCCTATCATGGTAGGTGCTGGATGGTCGAAGGGATGGAGAATGTCATCTGCATAGTGATGTCATCTATGGTGATGTCATCTGCATAGTCCAAGAGCTATGGGCTCCTTTTACTAACGCGCGGAATAGCGCGTGCTAACCTTAATGCCAGCATTGAGCTGGTGTTGGTTCTAGAAGTGTAGCGTGTGGTGTAGCGCACGGTAATTTCCTATGTGCACTAAAAACGCTAGCGCACCTTAGTAAAAGGAGCCCTATGTCACTGAAGCTTACGTTATTTGCACCTGTAGGTACTCTAACATTAAATTATATGTCTGTACTTTTTAAATATCATTAGGTGAAACATTTAGGAATTTGATTACAGGTTCATTGCTATTCTAATTATCAGAAACTGGTCCTTATATTTATATAATTTAGTTAAATATTCATCTGACATGATTTTTGTCCTCTCCTCTCATTAGACTGGTCTTTTGTTTTGAATAGGTAATAATGCTTCTAATATATAATATTTGGGGTTTATTGTACCTTTATATTGGATCTATTATCCCATGTAATTGATTCAGTGTTGAATTATATACTTTATTTATAGTTTGTACTAATATATTGAATGAAAAAAAAACCCTAAACATCTAATGTACTACGGGGTACATATTAAAAGCAATTTAACTGGACAGAAATAGCTCATGGCTTATTAAATCTCCTGTTTGGGGCTAACTGCTAATTTTCAGTGGCACTTAACCACTGAAAATAACTAGTAAGCGCCAAAAGGGAAACCGGCTCTTTTGGGGTTGTTCTGGAGGTGGAGTCAGCACTTGGCCAATATTAAGTGCTTAACCAGCCAAATATGCTGCATAAATAGGACCTCATAAATGTCAGCCCTGCCTCTCACCCCCCCTTTTTTTTTTTTTTTTTTACAAGACTGCACTAGCGGCTGCTTCTGCGGTAACTGCCCTGAAGCCCACAGTAATTTAAAGGGCTTCACTGCTTTTGCCGTACAGCAGTCACTAACGCAGCTTTGTAAAAGAGGGAGTTTATGTGGTATCCCATAGCCAGGTATGTACTGAATATTGTATGTAACCAGCTATGCGTTAGCTGGCTCCAGTGCCCAGATATGGCCCAGCATTGAATTCCTGCCGGCTTAATATCGGTCCCTATGCTCCAGTGTCATCATAATGCAACAATTTGTATTTTTGATCCAGCAATTTCCTCCTACTCATTTGGGTTTCCATAAGCTGCAGCTATCCAGGGATTTTTTTTCCCCTTTACAGTATTTTATATTACCACCTAGCCCTTTAAAAAAAAAAATTAGTACAGTGGTTACATTGATGGACCCTTAAAATCGTGATGTGTATGTCTGACCACTAGGTGTCACCACTGTATAATAGCAACTCTGCTCCTAAAGACTGTGGGTGCTAGTCTTGGCTAGGTTGACAAATGGAAAAACTGAGGCAGGAATCAAACCATGGTCTCTCTACATGACAGCACAGTCCAACTGAGGCACCAGACTGGCCCAGTGCAACAGTTATGTATTCGGTCATATTATTACTATTTTTAATTCATCTGCTTCTAAACAGCTCCTTAAACCAGGGTACTTTAAATAAATTACATACAGATCTTTTCCCAAGAGAGACCAAGTGGTGGTTTTATAAAGCTATCAAGGGCCAACCCATAAGTCAGGTTTTCAAGATAACCCTAACAAACATGCAAGAGACAGACCTGTGTTTAAGTCCTAACCCTATAAATTTGTAAAGCACTAACCCCCCCTTTTAGTAAACCGCGATAGTGGTTATTAGCACAGGGAACCACGCTGAATGCTCCACACTGCTCCCGATGCCCATAGGAATTCTATGAGCAGCGAGGAGCATTCAGCGCGGCTCCCTGTGCTAATAACCGGTATTAGTAAAAGGGGGGGGGGGGAAATATCTGTCATTCCTTCTATAGTTCCTTACCCTATCTGCCGCCTCAGTCCCCTTGTAAATCCCTACCTGTGCAGTATGCAAAGACTCACCTTTTGTCCTGTGGGTCTGTCTTAATTAGGAGTGAAGACCAGGGTTACCAGATTTTCCTTCGGATAAAATCCGAACCCAAGGCCATGCCCCCAGGACTGCCCACTTCCGCCTCTGTCCCTCCCCCCCAGCCCTGCCCCCAGATGGCATCTGCGCATGCGTGAACATCATGCAATGATGTCACGCATGCGTGCGTGATATCGCTGCATTGCGTCCAAGAATGTGCCGATGCTCCTTCCCGAAGCGATTAGGTCAGGAAGCTTTTCAAAAGCCGGACAAAGTGCTGGGTTTGGAAAAGCCGTCCGGACCCCCGGACATGTCCTCAAAAGGAGGACATTTCCGGAGAAATCCAAACGTCTGGTAACCCTAGTGAAGACCAAGGTACTACACTGTGTTACTTGTCAAAGCTACCAATTAATACATGTTATCTACCTTTGGAATGAGGAATAGGGGTGGAGAAAAAGTAGTGAATTGGCAGGGACAGCGCCTAATATTAATTTGGAGGTAGCTCTTATGTATTATCTAGTTGCACAGTTACCCCCATCTGAATAGGTGTAGCCAATAGCATCTCATCATCTGCACTGCAGTTAATGTGAGTTAATGACATTTCCTCTGCACTGCTGAGAAAACCCCGAATAATGCAAGGCTTTTGCAGCTACTGCGTGTTAATTTTGGCAAACAAAAGGGAGTAAATGCAGTTTCCTCTACCACTTTAGTAACAAGGATCCTAACGGGTACCATCGAGCTGAACTTGGGTCTGATGACCCTGTTCTATTCACTTGGAGTGCTGCAGCTGTCTCATAATTTCAACTGTGCAAGCCTGACAGGTCCTGTGATAGCTGCGGCATGCCTGGAGAATAAAGCACGATTGGCAGACTCCTCTACTCCCGCAATACAGGTTTGAAGGAATATTTTAGGGTAGATGATGGATATTCATTATTACCTCTCCTGCTGACCTAGATCTTCTAAAACCGAGGGCTAGTTTTATTAAAACGAAATAACATATTACCACATTAATGGTCAATGGTAGTAAACAGATTCCACTGCACAAAATGAGTTGCTGTACAGTGAGAGATTGGAAAGAGGAGACTGAGAGGAGACATGATAGAAACATTCAAAATACTTAAGGGAATAGACTTAGTAGATAAAGACAGACTGTTCACACTCTCCAAGGTAGGGAGAACGAGAGGGCACTCTCTAAAGTTGAAAGGGGATTGATTCCGTACAAACGTAAGGACGTTCTTTTTCACCCAGAAAGTGGTGGAGAGCTGGAACACTCTTCCGGAGTCTGTTGTAGGGGAAAACACCCACCAGGGTTTCAAGACTAAGCTGGACAAGTTCCTGCTAAACTGGGACATACGCAGGTGAGGCTGGACTCATTTAGAGCACTGGTCTTTGATCTGGGGGCCGCCGCGTGAGGGGACTGCCGGGCAGGATGGACCACTGGTCTGACCCAGCAGCGGCAATTCTTATGTTCTTATCTGTACTAAACAACAAAAATTAAAGTATTCTTGCAGGCAGTAAATGCCTTTTAGTAAATCTGGCCCTAAATCTGTTCCTTGGTACTGTGGAATTTTTCACCTAATAGCACATGTTCACCTAATTGTATAGAAGTCAACTTGAAACACTCATGCACAGCATTAGAGAATGACAAGGGGACAAATTTTTTTTCCCCATCTCCGTGGGAACTCATTTTCCCATTCTGTCCCGGCGAGTTCTTTTCCTGTCCCTGCCCCATTCCTGCAAGCTCTGTCCTTGTCTGCACAAGCCTCAAACACTTTAAAAAAAGTGTACGAGGCTTGGGCAGTTAAGAAAGAGCTTACAGGAATGGGACAAGGACAACGACAGTGACAAAATTCGTAGGGCAGGACGGGGAGAAATTTGTCCCCGTGTCATGCTCTACTCAGCATCACTTTCAGATAGCACCTCTGATGGGCCAATGAAAAGTATCACAACCTGCAAAGAGTCATGTCGTATCATGACCAATTTGGCTCCTAGAACTTTGCTGCAGTCCTGAACTACACACAGAAATAGGATGTAGAGGGGCATTTTCGATAGGACGTCCAAGTTTGAACGTTTTGGAAAAAAACATCCAGAAATCCAGTTGAGAAAAGGTCCACTTTCAAAATCGCAAGACGTCTATCTTGTTTTTGAACATGTGCTATCTAGACATTTTGACCCCTAGTGCATCTATCATTTTTGGCCATTTTCGAATGTCCAAACAAAAAGATGCACAAAAACAAGCCATTGGGACATTCAAGCAGCCAGCATTCTTAGCAAACTGGCCTCAAAGACATCTGAGCAGAGGGGCACTCTAGGGGATATTTCAGTGAATGTCACATTAAAAAGAACCAGGTACACATCACCATAACCTGGTTATATTGTATGGTGAGCCTTTCAATACCTACCCAAAAATTTACTGTAACCACCTGTAGAATCCTAACGGAGTTTAGCGGTATATAAGAAATAAATTACATTACATTACATTACACCACAACAATAGCCTTTATGCCTGCAGGTGTCATCCTTATGTGGACAGAGTATGGTTTATGGTTTATTAATTTATATTCTGCCTTTATCCAAGGTGGATAACAAAGTAACATGTATAATAAAAAAAAACCCAACAGATAAAATGTTATTAGGGGCATTCTCAAAACACTACAACGTCCCCCACAAAAAGACAAAAAACGGCACTTGGACCTTTTTCTCGACAAAATGTCCAAGTGCTGATTTTCAAAACTGTTTTTTTTAATGTCTTGCGAGGTGTCCTAGCCCCTGTGTGTTCATAACTAAAGGGGCATGTCGGAGGCCTGTTCTGAGCGGGCTTTGAGTGGGCTTAGACTTAGATGTCTTGCGGCAATAATCAAACCTCTCCTGAAACATTCTGGATGGAACTTAGACCTTATGAGTTAGACCTGTTTTTTACAAGTATCTAATTGTCACAAAGTACCCAAATTGACCAGATGACCATGGGATGGATTGTTATGGCCATGCTCGGTTTCCGAGGCACCGATTTTGCAAATGTTTTGCTCGTCTTGCAAAACACTCGCAAACCGGTGCACTCGTAAACCGAGGTACCACTGTATTTGGTATAATAAACATTGCCCGCATCTCGTACATAGGAGTCTGCAGTTTGTTTTTTGTTTTTGCTTTGGATGGCGATGCTGCAGTTTTCGTTGGATTCCTTTGTGTTGTCACTTTGAACTGGTAACATCAAAACGGCCTCAACGCCTTCTATCATATTTTGTATTTCCTTCTGCTAAGATATGTCGATACAAAAACTACTTTGATAGGTTACTCTCGTTTCAGGCAGCAACCAGGGACAAGGAATTTAGTCGACTAATTCTTAAGGCGGAATCATATAAACATTTCAAAAAGCTTTTGAAAACTTATCTATTTGAAAAATTCTTGTAATTTTAAAATTAGGACTCAATTATCTGTTACTTTGTGTAATTCCTGAGATTGTCTCAACTTCTTATATTGTGAACTGCATGGAACTGAATAATTTATGCGGTATACAAATGATAACATAATGTAATGGTCCGTATTTTTTGCTCCATAAGATGCACTTTTTTCCCTCAAAAAAGTGGGTGGAAATAAGGGTGCATCTTATGAAGCGAATATACACCCACCCCGGCGGTACCTTTAAATTGGACGGCTGTCTGCCGAGTATATCAGGGCCAGCAGCGCTGGTGTATGGGCCCTTACCACAGCCTGAGTTAGTTGTTCGCTGGACGGCTGCCTGCTGATTGCCGGTGTGTTGGGGCCAGCGGCGCGTGCCATTTCCTGAATGGCTGTTGTCAGTCCCGCGAGAACTGGCGGCAGCTATTCAGGGGGTGGTGCGCACCCACGCAACGGTGCGCTTGTGTGCTGCTGGCCCTGACATGCCGGTGGTCGGTGAGTACGGAAGGTGGCGTGGGCCAGCTGGCTCTGATGTTCTGGTGGTCGGCGAGTTCGGGAGATGTTGCGGGCCAGTGCATTAATGCGCTTGTACGCCGCTGGCTTCCTTTCCACCCTGGTTTCTGCCAATTTTAAAATGAGCAGCAAAGGGGACTGGAGAACCGAACTCCACATTATTTACCAAGTAATTGCTAAGGTGCAAATATTTTATAATTGCCTTTTGCTAGGTGTTTAAGGATAGCAGGGAAAAACAAAATAAAGCATTGTTATATAGTTTCCTGTGTTGCTTGAAAGTTTTTTTTTGCTTTTATGATTTTGTTTTATTTCACTTGTTTCAGGGCAGTTTTTGTTAAATTGAGGTAGCTGCTCTCCACTTGTGGCAAACCATCCCGATCTTCCTGATCACAACCCAAACCTTTCTCCCTGGCCACTAGTACATTTTGGAATAGCCACCAGCTGTGTGATGGTACTGTGGCACCATGTGGACTCGGGAGGAGTTATGGCTGTGAACCTGAAACACTACATTCTGGAGGAAGTGGTGGCTGGATTGCTGTCAAGTAACAGATTTTTAAAAGTGCTTTGAAGTTTTTAACTTTTAAATTAAAGGGTAACGTTGATGCTTTTACTGGCTCCAGAGTTTACTGATGCTGGCTGCAGCCTCTGGAAATTGTATACCTTACCTGGCCCGACTTCCCTTCTGCTAATAGGGCTGGCGCATAGTGGAAGTGTTTGGCTGCAGGGCCCTGTGCAAGATGCTGGAAGATGTGTATTGTAAATAGATTTTAGTTAGCAAAATGATTAGGGGGGGGGGTGATAGGATGCAGAGCCTGGTATGGAGTTGGGTACAGAGCCTGGTATATTTTAGTATACAATTTGGTTCATAATGTTTTTCTACTCTAAATCTAGGGTGCGTCTTATGGTCAGGGTGTCTTATGGAGCAAAAATACGGTATGTTGTATAAGCATACTCTGACGGCCTACTTTTTGCTGCTTTTGGCCACCCCGGTTTGTCTTGCTTCTGAGATTTTATTTGCTCTAACTGAGTCATGCCCTTCTTGCTAAGCAAGCTAGGGCCTTGCCTCTTAATGTAGCTCTGTGAGGAAGTGTTTTTATGAGGG
Organism: Geotrypetes seraphini; assembly: GCF_902459505.1. Taxonomy (NCBI): domain Eukaryota; kingdom Metazoa; phylum Chordata; class Amphibia; order Gymnophiona; family Dermophiidae; genus Geotrypetes; species Geotrypetes seraphini. The sequence continues at coordinate 139,267,965 of NC_047090.1, read as the reverse complement.
ACCATCAATTTCCTATATTCTCTATCACATCTACCCAGGAGAATGATGCATGAGACTGTCACTAAGGTGCCATTTTGATAGATGGTAACAGAATGACAGGTGTGACTTGGGGGTAGCTCCAGTCTGGAGAACCCCTTGACTACCAGGGATGTAAGGTACTATGAGTGGCTGCTACTTTGTGGGTGGAAGGCTTGATCGGGGGGACTAATTGAGGGGACTTGATCAGGTGGGCCTGGATTGGGGGGCTTTTGGTAGGGGGGACTCTTGATGGGGGACAAATTAGTGGGGCAGTATCAAGGGGTCCTGGCCTGGAAGTCATGGCCAGGAGCATTGGGCCGCAACTTGGTGGCCTAATGCTCTAGGCTGATAGAATAATGCTGCTTGCAGGGTGACTCACAGGAAGTATTAAAAGTCAAAAGCAGGAAAATTTTATTGCATTTTCACAGACAGCATCATTCATTTACCGCGATAATCAGCAACCTGTGGGACCTTTGAACCAGAGGTTGTTGATTCCCATGATAAGTCAAGGTGCAGTATAAGCTCACCTAATACTGCACTTAAGAATTTAATAGAGAGCTGGAGGCATTATGTCATTTATGAATTGTTGTTCTATGTTTTATGTGAACTTTCCTAGTTGAACATATTTACATAAACTGCTTTGGACAAATTGTAAAGCGACCAGGATGATAAAGGGGATGAATTCCTCTAGCGTGAGGAAAGATTACAGAGGTTAGGATTCTTCAGTTTGGAAAAGAGATGACTAAGTGGAGATATGATTGAAGTCTACAAAATCCTGAGTGGTATAGAATGGGTACATATGAATCCATTTTTTACTCCATCGAAAATTACAAAGACTAGGAGACACCAGATGAAGTTACAGGGAAATACTTTTAAAACCAATAGGAGGAAATATTTTTTCACTCGCAGAACAGTTAAGCTCTGGAACATGTTGGCAGAGGATATAGTTATAGCAGTTAATGTAGATGGGCTTAAAAAAGGTTTGGACAAGCTCCTGGAGAAAAAGTCCATAGTCTGCTATTGAGACAGACATGGGGGAAGCCAATGCTTGCCTTGGGAGCGGCAGCAAGGAATGCTGCTACTATTTGAGTTTTTGACAGGTACTTGTGATCTGGATTGGTCACTGTGGAAACAGGATATTGGGCTAATGGACCACTAGTCTGACCCAGTATGGTTATTCTTATGTTCTTATGGTATTTAACGCTCCCCCCTCCTTTTTACGAAGCTGCGTTAGGCTGTTTTATCGCCAGCCACATTGGTATTATCTCTGATGCTCATAGAATTCCTAAGAGCGTCGCAGCTAATACCGCCATGGCCGGCGATAAAACAGTCTAACGCGGCTTTGTGAAAGAGGGGGTGGGGTAAGATTTTTTGATAAAGATAATGAGGTCGATATTCAGCACTATTTAAGCAACCGGAAATGGATCCTGGGCGGCTAAGTAACACATAGCCAACTATCCTGCGATATTCAGTGGCTCGTCGTCGGCTAGATAGAGCCATCTAAAAGGGTGGTCTATCTTTGGCCATTGAGACTTAGTCAGACAACCACTAGATATTAACCTAACTGGCTATGTCTTAGCTGTTCAAATCTAAACTGGAAATTCAATGCCAGATACGACACCAGCACTGTGGACCATGGGAGATCACCGGCAATCTGAAGATCAGGTGGAAAGAAGCCACGAGGAAAGAAGCCACGAGGAAAGAAGCCACGTGGAAAGAAGCCACGTGGAAAGAAGCCACGAGGTCATCATTTTATACTTATTACAAAGCCTCCTATTTGTCTTCTGCAAACATTCATAACAGTTTTAAAGAATACACATCTGAGTAAATAATGAAACACAGATAAATACAGTACAAGGAAAGTGAGCAAGCATTCGGATATGAAATGACCCTTATTCCTTTATCTGTGATTACATTAAAGTATAAATTTATGATTTTACATATGCAGCAAGGAGTTAAAGCCCCGAATCAGCACTTTGTGATCACCAATAAATCTTAAATGGTTGCACTCAAAAGACTTTGGTAATTTAAATATTACACTGTCAGCAAATATGTTAATTTCTTGCATCATTTCTAAGCAGGTATCCTTTTATTTATTTAAAAAAAAATACTATTGTAACATTCATCTTTGAGCACTTTCCTGAAAAAGACTCGCATTAATACAGCCTGAAGAGTAAATTAAATCCTCGCATGTTTCTCCCACTGATGCTCCTTATGATTCTGGACAGATCACTTCATCCTCCATTTGTTCAGGTACAACTTAGACTGTGAGTCCACTTGGCCAAGGAGATAACCTGTTTGCTTGAATGCAACATGCAGCTTGGATTTGGAAAATCCAAATCCAAGTGAATACTGCTACCTAGCAATCTATTTATAAATCTATTGATCTGTCATTGAAATATACAGTTTCTACTCGTGTAGTCAGTTTAGCATGTTGTGATTTGTTATATGTATTGGGGTCATAGCAACATAGTAAATGACAGCAGATAAAGACCTGAACGAGCCGTCCAGTCTGCCCTGTAACTACATGCATTACAATTTCATAATTGAATTCTTTTTTTTTTCCTTTGTTTCTTCTGGACCACAAACCTTAGAAGTCCACCCGGTACTATCCTTATATTTTAATTACTGGAATTGAAGCTTACTCCAGCCTAGCTAAACCATCTCTTTGGTGGGATTCAGATCATGAAAGTTTGTCTATTCAGATTCTAGTTAGAGATCCTCTGTATTCATCCCACGCTTTTATGAATTCCGTCACCGATTTCCTCTCCACCACCTCCCTCAGGAGGGCATTCCAAGCATCCACCACCCTCTCCATGAAAAATAATTTCTAACATTACTCCTAAGTCTACTACTCCTCAACCTCAAATTATGTCCTCTAGTTTTACCAATTTTCTTTCTCTGGAAAAGATTTGGTCCTATTCAAATATTTAAACATCTACATCATATCACCCCTGTCCCTCCTTTCCTCCATGTTGAGGTCCTCCAGTCTCTTCTCATACTTCTTTTGGCGAAGACCCCTCTACCATTTTTGTTGCTTTCCTCTGGACAGCTTCAAGTCTTCTTATATCCTTGGCCAGATACGGCCTCCAAAAGTGAACACAATACCTCAAGAGGGTCCTCACCACTGACCTGTAGAGGGGCATCAACACCTCCTTTCTTCTGCTGGTTATACTTCTCTGTATACAGAGCATGCTAATGGATTTAGTGCATGCAAAATGTTATTCAGCCACTTCCATCTTGCCAGTGGTAGAAGACCTCCAACCTGCCTTTGTGTCAGGTCACAGCCTCTGTCAGGTCATAGCCTCTTATGTACTTATGGGACTTATTACGGGGGTCTGAGGTCCAAGTGTTGCAACTCATGCTGGGCAAGGCATCCTGCTTGAGGACTGTACTTGAGTAGACCAAGATCTGCATCTGGAACTTTCAAGTAGCAAGAGCTAGAGTGAGAAATGACATCAGTGCAGCACATCTCATGGCTGGAGATGGAACATTCCAGAATGTCAGGCCTAGAACTGGAGACAGCGAGCAGATCAGAAAGGCAGAAGAAGAAGTAGCAAGGAATTGGAACTGTAGTCATCAAGCATGTCATAGGGCTGGAATCAAGAACTAGAAGCAAACTGGAACGGCAATCAGCAAGGGAAAGGGGGTGGGATCTGACATACACTTCCCCCCTTCATATTCGCGGGTTTAGGATTCGGTTAGTCATGAGTCTCTACCTTGCCTCCTTCCCGAGACTGACACGGAAAGTTGAGGCAGCCATTTTTGATAGTGGATATGCATGGTGCAGGAGCGTAGGAAGATAACTCCTGCCCCACTTTACTGCTAGACCACCAGGGCTTTAAAGGTAAGCTGTGGAGGGGTCTGGATGGAGGTCCTAAAGTTATTTGCAGAAGGGAGTTGTGACCCTAACCCCCGCAAATATGAAGGAAGACCTGTACTGCTTTTCTGTGGTTACAATCAAAGTAGTTTACATATTGTATTCAGGTACCTATTTTGTATCTGGACAGTGGCGTACTGAGGGTGAATGGTGCCCAGGGTGGTAAAATCCCTAACCCACCCTCTTCTGCACCCCCTTCCCTTTCCCCATACCTCTTTAATTTTCCCAGTGTGAGCAGCATCACGAACTTGCTGCCCACATTGTGGTGGCTCTCCCTCTGAAGTCACTTCCTAGATCTGGGACCTGGAAGTGACGTCAGAGAGAGAGAGAGCTAACACTGATGCGGGCAGCATGTTTGTGACACTGCTTGCACCTGGAAAATTAAAGAGGTACAAGGGAAGGGAACGGGTGCATGTATGTGGCAGGGGGTGGGTCAGGAAGGAGCGGGGGAGCAGAGAGGAGGATGGTGCCCCCACCCAGATGGCGCCCGGGGCGGACTGCCCCCTGCCCCCCCTTACTATGCCACTGTATCTGGAGCAATGGAGAGTTAAGTGACTTGCCCAATTGCCCGGAGTCATAAAGGTTTGCAGTGGGAATTGGGCTTCTCCTCCACTCCACTCTACAATCAGGAGGCGGACAGCCTGGAGCAGAGAAACTGAACACAAATTCAGCCTCAACACAAATAGCAACCATATTTTTAATTTTCCTGTATTATGCATTCTGCTTGTTTATAACTTAGTACTGGATTTCGATTTAATCAAATCCATGCACTTTTCATTACAAGATACCTGGATACGTAGATGTGACATAAGATTTTATAAATAAATAGAATGTTCCCCTTCTAATTGAATTCTGGTCAATCCCTAATACCAGAACTATAATCTCAAATTTCATCTGAAATAATTTTTTTTGTCCGTGACATCAGTTAGTGATATGAAGCCAACTCTGCTCCTGGGCTGGCCCCGGTTTCATGTCCCATTCATGTCTAACCTTGACACTCTGATGAAGAAGGATGCTGTTCAAAGCAAAACAGAAGACTCAGAAAACGGAATCGGGCATTCAAAAGTAAGATTTGTGACTTTTTAAAAAAAATCCTCCAGTACTCCTTCCTACCCTGCCTTTAGATATGTTTAGAAAACAACCCCAGAGAACAGCTTTCTTTTGATAGCTTATATATATATATATAACTCTATTTTTGAAACTCTGTTAGAAGAAGAGATACCAGTGTCTATTTCCACTCTCTAACTTTTGTCTTGGAAACAGATAGAAACTGGATTCTGAATTTTTTTTTTTTTTTTCTTAAACATATTTTACTTTTTTGACCATATAATATAGTCATTTCCTAATTTATGTGAAAATGTACAGGCCAGAAGGAAATTATTTCTGGCTAAATGCCAAAACACTTTGTTGCTGGCTGCAGAAATTCTCCTGTATTTCCCTGTCACTGTTCCATTAAGACAGCTGATATAGATTTGTACTTCATGAGTCATTTTAAAAGAAAGTTGTTTTTGTAACTTGAGTTTATATTAGAGAGTGATGTGGGGACAAAGATTCATCTCCATTTCCTCCCTGCAATCAAAGATTTTTTTCCAGCTCCTACCCCATCACCACAGTGAAGCACATTTTTCATCCCAGTCCTCCCAAAGTCCCCACATTTTTCAGCCTTGCCCCCTCACCGTTCCCACAGTCTTAATTTTCTTTCTGCATCTCCCTGCTCAAAGTAGAAAGATGATTTTATACAATTTTATGGGCCTAAGGCATTGCAAATAAACATTTTGGCCTGGATTCTGTAACTGTTGCCACAAGCTGCCTTAAAAGCAGCTGCCAATCATATGTCAATCATACAACGGCACTGGGTACAGAATTGCACCTCTGACAAAAGTAGGTGCCAGAAATGTAGGCCAGGAAAACCCTGGTCTACATTTCTGACGCCTGTCTGTGATGTAACCAACTGACTTTCCCGCCAAAATTCAAATTGGTGGACTGCCCTGTTCCCAATCAGGTCAATGAGCCCACTATTTACAACGTCAAACTGCAGACTTCAGAGCATACCTGAAGAAAGTCACAGCATGGTGCCTGAAATATCAGTTTCTACCTGACAAGACTCGTTGGAGAAGGGGGGGTATGTTCTACTTTTATTTTGATTGAAAGAACATCAATAAAAAGTGCAACTTGTGAGGCATGCTGGGTTCTGCATTGCACACAGAAAGCCAAACATCAGCTCAATACCAGTGATTGTTTTTTTCCAGACAATAATTTTAGTTCTAATTCTTTTTTTTTTTTATTATTTATTTATCATTTTCAAACTTATATCAAGCATATTAACTTGTACAGAAAGAAGTTTAACATATAAACATATTACATCAGATTAACATTAAGACAAAAGAAAAAAGGGAAAAAAAAAAAATATATATATATATATATATATGCCAACTTTACTCAAGTCCTACATTAGGATCCAAGATTAACAAAATGCGAGAATATTAAGAAAATAATCACTAATATGAAACTATAGAGCTGAGGACTAATGCCTATATTAATAATGAGCTAATGATGTTGTTCTTCCTTCAGACGAGATGATACCAAGAAATTAGTTAACTGAAATGGTTCAAAGAAAACATACTTGATCTGGCGGTGATTCACTATACACTTACAAGGTTGCCTTAAATAAAAAGTAGCCCCTAAAGCTAAAACACCTGGCTTCAGAAGAAGAAATTCACGTCGTCGCTTCTGCGTTTCACGTGAGAGATCGGGAAACATCTGGATTTTCAGTCCAATAAATTCTTTTTGTCTATTTTTAAAGAATAGTCTCAAAATCCATGCCTTATCTGGCTGAAGAGCCACTGTTAGAATTAATGTCGCTGGAGTTGCCAATTCTTTTTCTGATGTTTCAAGTAAAGTTGAAACATCTAATGCTTCTTGGTTGTTAGTCACATATGGTTGAACTTGATTTTTTGTAGGCAAGTAATAAACCTGGGAGAATGGAGGCATACACTCCTCCGTGACTCCCAGTATTTCTTTTAAGTATCGTTTAACCATTTCTCTAGGGGGCACCATAGCGACCCTTGGGAAATTAATCAATCTTAGGTTATTACTACGAGCATTATTTTCCAAAGACTCAATTTTTCTCCTAAGATTTGTATTATCTTTAATTAGTGTCTCTTGAACATTTTTAAAAGATATCAAGTCCTGTTCCATTTTCCCACTAGTCTCTTTAGACAAAAGCATATCATTTTGAAGTTCTTTTATCTCTTTTGTTTGTTCAATTAGTTTCCCTTCTATGTATTGAAAATGGGGACTTATGGCTTTACCTAAGTTAGCCACAAGATCCCATAATGATTCCAGAGTCACTTCAGTGGGTTTAATTATAGAAATTTCACCCTGGTTAGTGAAAAAATGCTCACCGTCAGTTAAAACCACTTGGGTTTCTCCCTTCTGGGCTTGTCCTTCACTTGAAGTTAATATTTCCTCGGTTCCCCCAATGGGGCTCTCCTGGTGAAGTTCCCCATCTCCCAGGCTCTCCGCTGGTAAACTTGCCTCCAGAGGAGGAGACAATCCAATCCACGGGGTCTCCCCACTCCGTGGAGAGCTTGTGGTCCGAGGCTGTGAGGGCGGCGCTCTAGCGTCAGGGCTGAGGGTGGTGTCCGGCCCAAGGAGATTCGCCGCGGTCCCGCCTTCTCTCAGCGTCTCCAGCTGGCCCACAACTGACGCCGGTGGGGCACTTTGTATCCTCCTCAGTAGTTCGTCGATAGTGCCGACCGAGATTCCTGCGGTGTGCCGAGAGGCAGCAGCAGCACTCCGTCCTCGTCTCTTTGGCATGTCTGTGAGTACTAGCCCCTCTCGCCGAAAATTTCTTTATATCAGACGAGTTCTGAGGAGCGTTCCTCAGCTCTTAAGGTATGCGGCCATCTTGGATCATCTTTAGTTCTAATTCTTAATGCACAAAACATATCAAGAACAGCCTCAGAATATCACATACACACAAAATAATGCACAGTGAAATGATGCAACATATCAAACAGAATAGTATCTAAAGTATTCTGGAAATAGAAGCTGATACTTTAACATTTGCCTTTTTAGTCAGCCCTAGATCCCCCAGTACAGCATTTTCCTGGCCATTTGAACAGTAATGTTCAGAAGTACTGTAAAATAAATTTTGGGGTTACCGACAACTATAAAATAATTTAGCTATCAGCGTTTTAGATAGGTTGACAAATGGCCAGCAGGCTTCAGCTCTGCTAGTTTTTAAATTTCTGATGAGTTACCAAACATTAGGCATTATCTGTATTAGCTAAACCTAATAGAGCAGCAGGTTGAGAATTAGGAAAGCCAGGGTTTAATTCCAACTGATGCTTCTTGACATCTAGGGACAAGTAACATAACTCTCTATTGCCTCAGATGCAAAACTTAAATTATTGAATCCTCAGGCGAAGTCAGGGGTTTTTTATGGCCAAAACGAGTGTGCCCAAGTCATTCTATGCCCCAAACTCCACCCCTTAACCATACCTACTTTTTCTATAGGCACCAAGGCACCGATTCTGCAAACTGCATCCTGATTGTAGGCAGCTGTAGGCATCCACCAGCTGTCTAATCAGCCAATCGGGACGCACTTTTTTTTTTAATGCTCCCCAGGCAGGCCACCTATATTGAAGGCGCCTCCAGGAGCCTAAGGAGACCTGCAAGCCCACCTAAGGTTAGGCAGTAGCCTTAGGCGAACATAGGCAGCCCTATGCGTCTCCCTAGCCCAGCAGGAAACGCGTACAATGTAGGCCAACAAAATGCTGGCCTACATTGCAAGGAGACGCGGCAGCTATACTTATCATGGCGAGGTATCTCGCTGCCACGATAGGTATTGCAGTTATGGCCACCTGTCTCCCCCCTCCCACTGAATGAACAAGGCAGGAGAGATGCCCAATACCTCCTGCCCAGAAGACCACCCCCACCCTCCCGACGATCGCTAACAGGAGGGTGCTCAACTCCTCCTACCGGAAGGCCCCCACCCCCGATCACCGGCAGGAGGGTGCCCAACCCCTCCTGCTGGAAGACAACCCCACACCCCCTGATTGTCAGCAGGAGGGGGCCCAATCCCTCCTGCTGGAAGACGACCCCCCCCCTAACCTTAAAAGTTAGACGGATGGACGGGTCTTCCAACCTTCCCGGGCGTCCTATACAGAATCTGGGTCCAAGTGTCTCAGTGTAGATGCCTACCCCACTGAGATAGGCACCTACTAGCAAATTAATTTTTAAAAATTGGTTTTTATTTGTTTTTTCCACAGCGCTTTCAATTATCAGTGCTGATTACGCCAATTTAAAAAAATTGGCTAGGCACACCAATTTAGGCACCTAAATTCTGGTGCCGTTTATAGAATCGGGGCCTAAATGTGCAGTAATTCAAAATCTACCACACTTTAGTAAAAGGGCCCCATAGTAACCCAGCAAATGACAGGGAGCAATGCTGTCTCATTTAATCCCTAGTCCTGGGACTTTTGGACTACTGCAATATCTTCTACCTCCCATGCCCCACAAGCATGACAAAACAACTGCAGACAGTACAAAACACAGCCCTCAGACTGATCTACTCACTAAGCAAATATGACCACATCACCACTGAATACCTAGACTTACACTGGCTCCCCACACAAGTGTGAATATTTTTCAAATTTTACTGTATATTATTCAAAGTACCGAACGGCACTGCCCCCTCCTACCTAATCGATCGCCTAAACCGGAACAAATCAACCAGACCTAGGAGAACTCGGACCCCATCTAATCACCCCTCCAATCAAAGGCACACAGCGCAAGAAGATGTACGACAGCCAATTAGCAACGCAAGCAGCGATACTAGACCACCACTTCTCAAACATACTGACAACTATGTCCGATTACAAAATATTCCGAAGGGAAATTAAAACCCTGCTATTCAGAAAATTTATCAAGAAAAACGAAAACATCTCCTTAATTGTTCCCAATCTTATAATTTTCCAAGCAAATTCTCAACCATGTAATTAGCACCTTATCCTGTAACTTTTCCTGGTATTGTCCAGTTATCTTCTTCTGTAATCTGCCTAGAACTGTAAGGTATAAGCGGAATAGAAGTCACTAATGTAATGTAATGTAACTTTTTGCTTCCATAGAGCATGGGCAAATAAAAAAAGAGCTAAAGGAAGGTGACCAGAACAAATAGGTTTCACGTGTCAGGTTGCAGGGGCATACATCAGAGTATACGCTGGAATCTTTTTTTTTTTTTTGGGACATAATAGCATCCCATTATATGAATGGATGCATACATATGGAATTCTGTGTGCCAATACAAAATTTTCTGTGCACAAAATACTGTTGCACATGCATTTGGTATGGTATCACATGTTAGCACACATTTTTTTATGTTCAGTTTATTTGCTTGCTATTTACTTACAGCACTAGGGAACAACAATTTTGTCTTGCGCTTGAATTAGGAAACCATGCACTGAGCTGTAGTGCAAGGTAAATGCATTTGCACTCCTGTATCCAAAGAGTGTTCGGGGGATAGGGGGAGAGAATTTGTACAAATGTGCAGCACATAATTTGCACAGAATTCCCCTCCCATGTCAAATTCTCCATTTGCCTTGCAAAATTCAATGTGAGAGCTAGGAGGCAGTGAGAACATTGTCCCCATACAGGCCAGACAAGGAGAGAGGTTAGTATATCACTGGCATAGAAGGAAGAGGAAAGAAGCCAATAATCTTCCTCTGTGTTGTTCCTTCTGCTGGCTGGGTGCAGGTCTGTGTTCTCTGTCCTATCCCCACATCCCACTGCTCCTTCTCTCCCACTATTCTGGCACTCTCATATTCAACCCCCAGGTCCAACTCACTCACTGTTTTGAGCTCTGATGTCGGAGGCTGACCCGCTTTTTCATGCTTTTTAACTGTTTTTAAAAACTGCAATAGAGATGAGGGAAAAGAGGTCTAGAGCGGAGTGCGAGAGAACTGGCAGTATGGATCCTTCAGAGTTTGAGCCTGGGGCAGGGAGATGAAGAGAGAAAGCTTTGGAAAGAAGCTGAGGTTAAAGAAGGAGGAGAAGAGAGAGTCTGTGGGGCTTGGACTATAGGGTAGAGAGAGGAACAGATGGACAGATGGGGAGTAGGAATAGAAAGATCAGGGGAGAAAGTGGTATTTGAGGCAGAATAGAGAGGAGAGTGAGAGAACTGAAAGAGAGATTGAGAGTTCAGCCTGGCATATAGGAAGGAACAAGAGAAAGGTCTGGGTAGTAGTGGTGAACCTGGGAATGGGCTGAAAAGGAGGGAATTATAGAGGAGGGAAAGAGACTTAAAAAGATGGAGGTTGTCTGGAAGAGGAAAAGAGGGGAGTTGAGGACTCAAAGAAGACATGGGCTTTACTGCTGCTTAGTAAAAATGCTACTAATATTTTGAGGGTTTATACTTCTAGATCTTAAGGAAGTTGGATGTTGGAGGGGAGGGAGTGGATAATCTGAACTCCTCCAGGCTTAATATTTCTAAAGTTCTGGAATCTTCTGTTGAAGAGATATTCCATCCAACTACATTGTCTCTTTTATATTAACTTCAGATTGGGATTTGATTTGAAATCCTTTTTTAGAAACAGATGTTTTTCCATGGATTCATAATTGTTTTCCCAGACCTTTCTTTGGCTACCCAAGATGTTAGGAATTTCTTTCACTTCATCCTGTAACTATTTCCTTTGATATGTCATACATTTTTTACATTTCTATGTATGACAGGAGAAAATATTTGCTTTTGCTAAACCAAATTAAAAAAAAAAACCAACCCAGAACCACCTTTCTAAAGACCACATATGTGGGACTGGGTGACAAAGCGATGGTGGTCTGAGTATCCTACTGCAGTGTTCCTCAACCTTTTTATACCTATGGAGCAGCGGAAATATAAGAATTATTTTGCGGACCGGCGGTTGAAGAGTACTGGGCTAAGTCGTGGGCCAGACCCTGCACCCATAATAGTACTAATTGTAACACTATTTTTTTCCATTCATTTTTCATATATACACACACAATATAATCATATTAACAACACATAATGGTTAACCACAAAATCAAACTACACAAAGCACACTGTATGCTTCTCAACATTAATTCCTACCAGAACAGATTACTCCTATGCAAATATGGGACCACAAACTAAAATTACTAATATATTCAAACGAAACCCTAAGATTCAAGACTCTGCATGCAGTACAACCCCAGAGAAAAATAAACAAATGTGCAAAATATAGACAGCAGTTGAAAATTCTCAAAATTGACACAATTCAATCACTAAATTGAAAATAAAAAAATTCCCCCCTACCTTTGTTGTCTCCCTCCCTCCATGTGCCATCCCTTCATCTTGGCAGTTGGGTGAGGCTGGGTGTCCTGCCCTCTCTTGTTTACAAACAATGCCTTGAGAAAGCCAGCTGTCTTTCTCGTCTTCCTCCCCCTCTGCAAGAAACACCTGGTCGTATTATGCTGCCCACAGCTGGCTCTCTCTTCCTCACTGCCGGTCCGCAGCTGGAACGTGCCTCGGGTCTGAGGAGATCAGTGCACAAAGCCACATGTGGCGGCTCCTTGCGCATCGCGTGCATCATCCGGGACCTTTTCCTCTGATGCTGCAAAATCAGAAAGAAGGCTGCCGGTTCAGGCGCAGGACGCACGTAGGAGCCGCCGCTGCCCTCTGCTTTGTGCACTGATCTCCTCAGGCCCAAGGCACGTTCCGGCTGTGGACCAACAGGAAATTTCTGTGGACTGGCGGTTGAAGAACACTGTCCTAGTACATTGATTAACTGAGGGACACTCAGTGTGCAGTTAGCATGTTCTACCAGGCTACCACAGAAACATGTTAAAGCACTTTTATGGTTCGTATTATATCTGTATGCAAATGCTAAGTCATGTATTACTGTTTTTTTTTTTTTAATCTTTATTCATTTTTAAACTTATAATAAGTGTGATAACATATCCATACAAATAACCATAAATATATCACTTAATAATCAACAATGATACATATAATATTCTCTTATCTCCCCCTCCCCCCTTTATCTATCATATAATCAATACTTATACAACATGTAACAATAAAAATACCCTCCCTCCCACCCCATAATTGAACTTGTAAATTTAAGGGAAACAAGATTTTTCTAATCATTACAATACCTTGTTAATGGCTCCCAAATATCTTGAAATTTCCTGAAACAACCCTGTTGTATTGCAATAAGTCTCTCCATTTTATAAATATGACATAAGGTGTTCCACCAAAAATTATAATTTAATCTATTCCAATTTTTCTAATTATATGTAATTTGTTGAATGGCAATCCCAGTCATTATCTATATATATAAAATCGGAGGTATGTATGTGTGTATGTGCCGCGATCACGCAAAAACGGCTTGACCGATTTGAACGAAACTTGGTATGCAGATCCCTCACTACCTGGGATGATATGTTCTGGGGGTCTCGCGGCCCACCTGCACATGTGGGCGGAGCTACAAACAGAAAATCAGATTTCACCCATTCATGTCAATGGAAAAAATGTAAAAAGCTGCCATTCTCACAGTAATTCAAAAACGGCTTGACCGATTTGAACAAAACTTGGTATGCAGGTCCCTCACTACCTGGGGTGATATGTTCTGGGGGTCTCGCGGCCCACAACTCTATGTTGCTTGCTCAAGGCTGGGTTCACCCAAGAATTTATATGTTCTTGCTCCAGGAGGTGAAACTAAAAATGTTGTTTATAATCACGTTTTGCGTTAGTTCTATTGTATTCATTTTGTCAAATATTTCACATTATAATTTGAATATTGTACTTTTTATTAAGCTGTAAAAAAATAATTTCATTCACCACTATAAAGTATCTTTATTTGAATCCATTTACAGTGTTATTGCTATAATTAAATACCCGTGCAACGCCGGGGCATCAGCTAGTAAGTAATAATTTGTTATTATTTGTAGATATCTGACTTTTTGCTTTTTGCATATTACTGTTTTTTGAAAATTATTTTTCAGATTGAGTGTGTCACGGGTGGAGAATGGGTGTTCCTATGTTATCCAGCTAGAGCAATGGTTCCCAACCCTGTCCTGGGGGACCCCCAGTCAGTTACGTTTTCAGGATATCCCTAATGAACATGCATGAGAGAGATTTGCATACCTGTCACTTCCATTATATGAAAATCTCTCTCATGCATATTCATTAGGGATATCCTGAAAACCCGACTGGCTGGGGGTCCCCTAGTACAGGGTTGGGAACCACTGAGCTAGAGCATTGTGATTAGCAAGTACTAACTGGATTATGCAGAATTAACACAGGAGCACCTTGCACCTCTTCAATAGGAAGTCATACGTGCTCCCACTTTTTTGTAGGTCCTGTGCACCACTGTTCCTGACTTAAGGAGCAGCCAAAAAGCTTATCTGCAGGAATTCAGAAGCCAGTTGAACAATACAACAAATGCATCGTCTTGCCTGGGGACTATGTGGAAAAGTTATATGTTCAGTTGCTCACAGTTACTGCTATTAAAGCCATTAAATGTATTTTGTTTTAACTTTTTGAGTTACCCTCGTAGTAATGAGAAGCAAAGCATGCTAATTCAGGTGGCCAGTGAGTGGCAATATTCAGCTGCACAAACAGGTTAAATGCTGCTGAATACTGTGTGCCAGGTTGCCCAGTGGGGTTTAACCAGGCAGGAGTCTGGGTATTTCCACTCAAAGTAAAACATAATTCACACGCACAAAAAGAGGGAGTGTAGAAAAAAAGGTAAATCTGCACAAAGAGGCAAGTGCAATTCTGGCCACCTTTCCAGGCAAAATGGATGTGCCGTGCTGGTCTTTATCTGCCATCATTTACTCCCCTCCACCATATGCAGAATTTCTCCCTCACCCCTTTCTGCCTCCGTTGCATCTCTCCCTTCCCCTCCTCCAGTCCATGTCAAACAATTCTTCCTCTCTTCTCCTCCCCCCCCCCCGTGCAGTAGCTTTCCATCCCTCCCTCCTATTCCCATGTGCAGTAGTTTCTCCATCCATCCCTCCCATCCCCTTGTACAGCAGCTTTCCATCCCCTTGTGCAGAACTTCCTGACCGACCCTGCCCCCTCCCCCCACCCCGGCGATCTGACATACTGTCGGGCTTCTTAAAACAGCAGCAGCTGTTGTCGGCTGGCTGTGAACAGGCTGTTCATGGCCTGCCCCAACAGGGCTTCCCTCTGTTGTGTCATCAGTGATGTCATCAGTGACACAGCAAAGGGAAGGCACATTAAAAATGTCATTGCAAAATAACAGTTAAAAAAAAATCATACAGTGCCAATGATCTACTTTGCTCAGGAGCTGGTGTGCAAGGTAGAAACAGAATGTTCTTAGTGGGAGCCTTAATTTTTATGAAGGGTACAATTTCTTCCTTCAGAATGCAGTCTACTCCCCCTCACCAATCCCATACCATATCCCATGTTCAGACAGGTGGTACTCTGCTCATAGAAGAACCTCCCCTACACAATATATCAATATGCCCTATTGAAATAATGAAGCTTTGGGCATTTTACCAAATAATAATAATGAAATAAACCCCATTGCCAACCCTTGCTGTAGTTAGTATATGAGGGGCCTTTATACTAACATCCATTAGTGCACACTAAGCTTTAATTTAAAGTCCCCTTAGTTTGTCAGCATCTGAAGAAGAGACCTGGTAATTGATTTCAAATCAAATGCTTATTTATTTCAACAAAATATATTTTAACCCAACAGATATTTCAGCTTTCTCCAGGACCAACATAGCTTCTTGAACTGCATATGATAAGCAACAATGGAAAAAATTAGAGATACTAGAATACACTATACACTTGATTTAAGGAGTGCTCAGAGATATTTTTTCTATTGTTTTCCGTATTTCACAGAATATGTGAAATAGAAAACAAAATTATAGTTATAGCTTTCTCTTTTTATGGTTCACCTACGCTGACGTTGCAATGAACTGAGCTACTGTCTTTGGCAAAGAGATCATGCTTCAATAATTCACATTAATGCAATCCAGGGCCAACAAATCACAGTTCCCTGTATTTGATGTCAAGCAGAATGACAGAGAGCTAGAAAGATCCCAATTTCTTTGAACTGAATAGAATAAGAAAATCTGTTTAGACAACATAGAGTAAATTCTGAGGAGCAGATATTCAGCCTTTTTTTTTTTTTTAGCCACCGGAGGAGATATTCCTGGATTTTCAATGCCAGGCCATGTCTGGGAACCAGCACTGAGTATCCAGGTTTGAGTGGCTGGCTATTTCTTATGGGGTTAAGTGCAATATTCAACACTTAGGGGGGAATTTGTCAAAGGGTTATAATCAGGAATATAATGGGTGCCTTTAACACTCATTAACACGGTTAGCTCCTTTTGATCATTCCCCCTTAACTGCCTAAGCACCACCACATAAGATAGGACTCATTTTTATGTGGTCCAATTAGGTGGTTAAGTGCTGACTCAGCTCCTGGATCGTCCACAAAATAGCCGGCCCTCAGTTTATCAGTTTGTGGTTATATTTAGTGGCTCTAACTGGAGAAGTGCCACTGAACACCAGTAGATAGCCTCACACAAACGATTTAACTGGACGGGTGCCTTTCTTTCTGGTTACATCAGTTTGAGTAGCAATCCCGGAACTTCTATCAGGAATTGCACAGTAGCAGAAGCTCACCAAATTTGTACACACTTTCCCTTCAACAATCCATTTTCTTAAACCTTTGTTTTGTTTTAACCCAGGGGTGTCCAACCTTTTGGCTTCCCTGGGCCGCATTGGCCGAAAAATTGTTTTTGGGGCCACGCAAACGCTGCAGCAAGACAGAGTAGGGAGTTGGCAAGACGGTAAACACCTGGGGGCATCGCCCTCGACTGGGGCCGCACAAAATACTTCACGGGGCCGCATGCGGCCCTTGGGCCACAGGTTGGACACCCCTGTTTTAACCCCAAAAAAGGTTTACAGTTTAGCATATATTTATTTATTTAAAAAAATTTATGAATCACTTAAATCTAAGTGATGTACAAAACATTTACATCCACAATTCCAAGCAAAAACAAACATTATAAAATGCAGTAAACGAATAAATCTTCCCCACAAATTTCCTCAATACAGAATTCTTTGAATCTAATACAAATAATAAACAAAGAGTTAAAGGAAGGCGTCCACAAATAATTGTTTTTTTTTAACATGGTACATGTTTGAAATTTTGGGGGCATTGAAAGGATTAGGTAAGGGTGGGATCTCTACACTTGAAACTTGGGGCCCTATTAAAAGGCACAGTAACTTAAGGCAGTGGTAGGTGCTCTATGGCTGACTAACTTGTTTTAATTGGCTTTAATTGGTGTGGTAGTTGACTGCATTGTTTAAAACTGATTGAAAACTAAAAAAAAATAAAATAAAAGGCACCGGGAAACATCTACAGGCGCTGGAATGCCTCATGCCTAAGTGGGCGTGGTTAGGGGGTGGAGCAGGACTTAGGCGCCGTTAGGTGCGATTCACTAAAGAACTTAGGTGCCTGCAATGTAAGCCAGCTCCGTTTTCTGGTAGGCACCGTTAACCGTGATTCTTTAAGCATGACTGCCACGCGGTTTTGTAGGCAGCTGCCGATTTAGGCACCGTTTACAGAATCTGGCCCTTGGTATTGGTATCTGAATTCAAGAAAACTTGGGACAAGTACATTGGATCTCTAAGAGAGAGGAAGGGATTAGTAGATGGTATGGATAGGCAGACTAGATAGGCCATATGGACTTTATCTGCTTTCCGTTTTCTATGATTAATGAGGGTAGTGCGTGGGAAAGAAATATGTGCAGAAGAGATTGAATTGGACGCTATGGAACAGACAGAAACTAGAGTATTTTAGGATACGTCAGTGTCCATTTATTTGGTCATGAATGACTATGACCTGCATAGAGGGGTGGGTGCAGTTCTGGCCGGACTGGATAAGGACCACCAAACTATTTAGTGGAGCTTGGACAAAGGAGGACTGCGAAGAATTGCAAAGGGACTTGGACAAACTAGGGGAATGGGTGACGAAATGGCAGATGAAGTTCAATGTTGAGAAGTGTAAAGTATTGCATATGGGAAGCAGAAACCCGAGGTACAACTACACGATGGGAGGGATGTTATTGAATGAGAGTACCCAAGAAAGGGACTTGGGGGTAATGGTGGACATGACAATGAAGCCGACGGCACAGTTCGCAGCGGCCGCTAAGAGAGCGAATAGAATGCTAGGTATAATCAAGAAGGGTATTACTACCAGAACGAAAGAAGTTATCCTGCCGCTGTATCGGGCGATGGTGCGTCCGCATCTTGAGTACTGCCTCCAATACTGGTCGCCGTACCTTAAGAAGGATATGGCGTTACTCGAGAGGGTTCAGAGGAGAGCGATACGTCTGATAAAGGGGATGGAAAACCTTTCATACTCTGAGAGATTGGAGAAACTGGGTCTCTTTTCCCTGGAGAAGAGGAGACTTAGAGGGGATATGATAGAGACTTATAAGATCATGAAGGGCATAGAGAGAGTAGAGAGGGACAGATTCAAACTTTCAAAAAATAAAAGAACAAGAGGGCATTCGGAAAAGTTGAAAGGGGACAGATTCAGAACAAATGCTAGGAAGTTCTTCTTTACCCAACGTGTGGTGGACACCTGGAATGCGCTTCCAGAGGGCGTAATAGGGCAGAGTACGGTACTGGGGTTCAAGAAAGGATTGGACAATTTCCTGTTGGAAAAGGGGATAGAAGGGTATAGATAGAGGACTACTGCACAGGTCCTGGACCTGTTGGGCCGCCGCGTGAGCGGGCTGCTGGGCGCGATGGACCCCAGGTCTGACCCAGCGGAGGCATTGCTTATGTTCTTATGTCTTTTATCTGCTATCATTTACTGTGTTATTGGGCGTTGCCTTTTGGACTTGAGCCTGGGTCTTTCCAAAATGCAGCACAGTCCATGGCTACAAGCTGACTGAAGCACTCCTTTTCCCTCCTCGAAGTTCAAAGCAAACACGAAAGAAATGAAGGCGTCGGCAAGCCTAAACAGCCGCAAAACATGCAATTTTATTGCTCCAGTGGCCACCCAGGACGCACAATTCATTCATGTTTAGTCCGTTCTTCAAAAGGCAGGTTTAATCATATTTAAAAATATTTAAATCTAAAAAAAAAAAAAAAAATCACATTTTTCCTGCTGTCTTAGAAATAATGTTCTTTCTATTAAGCACTTAGGGCTCCTTTTACTAAGGTGTGCTAGCGTTTTTAGCGCGCGCTGAAGATTAGCACGCGCTAACCCCGTGCTACGTGAAAAATACTAACGCAAGCTCTGTGGAGGCGTTAGCGTTTAGCACGCGCGGCAATATAGCGCCCATTAAGCGCCCGCTAAAACCGCTAGTGCACCTTCGTAAAAAGAGCCCTTAGCACGTTTATATTTAGGAAATCTATCCTAAATTTTTCTGCTTCAATTACTTCACTTCAGGAACTTCATTTTCATTTTTATGCTCTTTGAAGAAGCAATTAGTGTTACCTCATTTCTTCAAAATATTGTTCCTTCTGTTTAGCACTTATTTCTGGTTTTCTCCTATGTTTATTTTGCCAAAACAGATTTGTGTTTGTTGTTGTACCTGTTCTGTGGTCATATGCCAGACCACTGTTGTGTGTATTTGACTGCTTTTTCAATAAAAATTATATTAAAAAAAAAAAAAAGGAATAAAAGATATGATAGGAATGATTAATGGTATGCGAGGTAAACTTCAACTCTGTCTGCTCATGAGCCAACAGCAAAAAATTCTAACTTGCCGAAGACTTCCCTGCCTATCTACTCATTTACCAACGGGCAGCAGCTCTAGCAATGATGCTTGTCATAATGACGATTAATTATCCTATTATCACAGCTTGGAATCTCTGCAGGAATGCCCGTAACAGCTGATGGACCAAGAAAGAAAGCAAACTTTCAAAAATGTCAAACTTCAATGACATAATTAGAGATGCTAATGTGCAGTACATGACAAATCAAACGACATTATTCCTGAAATTTCATTTTACCGTGGTTATTTTTTGTTGGCTTTATTGCAGATGCCAGAAGGATAAGTAGCAATTCAAAGCAAATTGGAAATAGCAGACACATTAATTTACAATGAAGTATGTGCATCTGATGTTCTGTTGCAATGCTTTCTAATACTGTTACTTAACACTGCAAGGTAAACAAACTTGATTTCATTAAAGTAATGTCAATAAATAAAGTCTCCAATCCCAATATTGCTTTCTTCTTGTTTTTGATACACTAATGTTGCCTACTTAAGAAAACAATTAAGTACTATAATACAGAATAAGGGCTTTTTTTTAACACTGCTTTATCCATCAAGATCACCAGACCAAACCAGACTCCAGTGGAACTGACACAGGGCTAGATTCACAAAGCAAACCGATCGTGTACCGATCGGTTTGCGACCCCGGCCCGATTCACTTACCTGTCTTCCGACCATCCTCCGAACCGTGCATGCAAATAAGGGCAACGGCATGCAAAGTAGGCAGGGACGCGATTCACTAAAGAAAACCCTGCAACACTGACTGGGCTGGCCGATCAAAAAAAAAGCGACTGCTGAGGACCAGTCGCTGAAGCCCTTTCTGGCTGCCCTGCCTTCTGCCGCCTGCTCTCTGCCCTGTCGGCCCCTATCCTGCAGCCCTGAACATGCTGCCTGCCTGCCCCAAACTCTCCCACCCTTCCCCGCACTGCAAGCCCGTGGTTTTAACCCATGGGCTTAAGCGGGTTAAAATCATGGGCTCCCATGGGGAATCTCGTGGGTCAGCGGGGGGTGGGCCGATCGGAGGTTCGGCATGGGGTGATCATGGGAGGGGGTGCGTTGAGGGCAGGAGGGCCTGGGATCCCTCCTGCCCATATCTTAGTGGGGGTGGGGGTAGGGGGTTCGCCTGGGCAGGAGGGGTTGGGCTCCCTCCTGCCCCATCATAGTCGAAGGGGGGGTGTCACCGGACAGGAGGGCTTGGGCTCCCTCCTGTTCGATTGCAGTCAAAGGGGGTGGGGGGGTGCTGCCAGACAGGAGGGCTTGGGCTCCCTCATGCCCGATCGTAGTCAAGGGGTGGGGGTGCCGCCGGGCAGGAGGGCTTGGGCTCCCTCTTGCCCTGATCGTAATCGGCGGGGCCAGGAGGGCTTGGGCTCTCTCCTAGCCCAATGTTATCAGCGGGGGTTGCGAGTCTCCAGGGCAGGAGGCCTTGCGCTCCCTCCTGCCCTGATCATTGTGTGTGTGTGTGTGCGTGTGTGTGTGGGGGGGGGGGGGTTCTGTAACCGGTGTTGTTTTTGATAGACACCGGTAACAGAATCCAGCTTTTAGGCGAAGGACTGGCTCCTCCTTCGCCTAAAAGCCCTTGTTTTGGGTGTTTGGGACTTAGGCTTTTTTTAGGTTGATTATATGGTGTAAGTTTAGACATAGTGGTAGTCTGGGCGTTTAAACAGCTGAACGTAGAGGCAGGCCATTATAAAAAAAAACACCTGGACATTTTCCCTGCTTCTACTTTCAATGTTTAGGGCCTTAGGCCAAAAGGGGGCTTAGATGTTGTTGTTTTTTATTATGCCCCTCCATGTGTGTATTTATTTAAAAAATTTATATCCTGTTATATCCACAGTTCTGTGCAGGTTACATAAAAACATACATAATAGCATAATAACAAAATAATGACAAACAATCAGCGCATCATAAAATATACAATTTGTTTTTCTTAAATTTATACTTTCTGCAACAACTTAAAATAGAGAAAAAAAAAAACCCCATCTGCCCACCAGGAATAAAAGGTTTCCTTATATTCCCTCTCAAACATTGTTTTCATGCTTTTTCCAAATTGTAACACATTGGCAGACTTGTTTAATTTCAATTGATAACACTCCCTGTACTGACACCATGGATCGACAGAGTTCTGAAGTTCCGTCGCTGAACTTGGTGAGATCAGTAAGATTCATCTGATTCTCAGAGCGCAAAGCTCCCATTGGCCAATAAAAACAGATCAACAAATTCAGAACGACAGGGCTTTTATCAGTTAACACTTTGAAAATCAAACATAGAGTTTTGAATTCAACACGCCGAGCAATATGAAACCAATGTAAACCAAACAAAATTGGGAGTTATATGTTCAGTTTTAGAGGCTTGGACTATAATTCGTGCTGCCACATTTTGCGCAATCTGTAATGCATGGGATCTGTGCCTATATTTTAAGCAAGAGTCAAAAAAAGAGGACATTGAAATGTATGGATTGGGGTGTTTCTTCCAGTTAAGTTCAGAATAAGGGCATCCATGTCTAAATTTAGGTGCATCCCACTTCACACGTTATAATCTCAGTCAATTCTCTGGCATTGGTAAACCATACATAATACCTCAACTATATCTCTCAATGCCGCTCACTCTTCTTAATAAATTGCTTTAATCAAACTATCAGGGCTTCAGACATGCCATTTGGTCACCACACAATTTTTTGTGTTTGCTTGGTTGCCAAAATTCTTCTCACTGGCTATGGCTTCTTCACTAGCCCCTACTCAATATGTTTCACAATTTTTTGGTTTTTTTAAAGTGCTTCATTATATCTCAAACTTATTAAAGTGCTTAACATCAATAACTTAACCGTTATAAAAACTGGTTAAAACTTATCTTATTATATTCTTTTTCTTGATGATCTTATCTCATCGGGAAAGGGACCTGTCATATCCGACATGTTTCGCCGACAGGCTGCTTCAAGAAAAGGTCCCCCTTCATAACTTATTCTGCACCATCCCGATCCACATAGAAATTTTTTTGAATCGGGATGGTGCAGAAGGGACGTTGGGAGGGGAAGGCCCATCATTCTTAGCATGCGGCCCTGTAGGCAGGAGGGAGTTGGCTTCTCTTCTGCCGATTTTGCATCGGAAGGTACAGGGGTATCGGGTGATGTGGAGGCGGTGTTGTCTCATGTCAGGTGATGTGTGTGGGTGGGTGTTGCCTGATGTCGGGGGGGAGGGAGATCCAGGAATGTTCTCAAACAGTCAACGACCCCTGACATAGGCATTGTGCAGAAACACGACCATGTCGGGTCAACTAATAATGCTCATGCATTTTTGACTAGTCATCACGGCCACGTTCTTTGCCATCTTCACTTTGTGTTGTCTTTGCCTCACAAATTCAAAATCGGTAATATTAGAGCTGGTTTTGAAATACCAGTCCTATTGCTTGCCGGCTGTATAAAAGTGTATATAACCGGTACTCAGGAGGACCACAACAAATTTGAATCAAAGGTAGTAGAATGCAGCTTCTTTCATCAGCTCCTCCTCATTTCTTGTCTCTATACAGCTCCCAGCTGCCATGGAAACAAAAAAAAGGGCTAGATACTTTAGTTTGATTCTTTTCATATATTTCCTTTTGGAAACCATCAGCGTGATTTATATGGGGATAGAAGATAAAGAGACAGAAAGGGCAAAATAGCAAGGGACAGAGATATCTCTTCTGACCTGTCTGTCTTTCTCTCTTTCTGTTTTGTCTTTTGGGGGGGGGGGGGAGAGGGGGAACCCAACTGAAACCATTCCAGAAAGGTCATTTACTGTCAGAAACAACCTACTTCACAACCAGAAGGGGTACATGAGATTTTACTATTACCATCACTGATTTAGGACTCAGATTTGCCTTTGATCAGGCCCTTAAAAAACAGGACAGTTTTAGAACAAAATATTTACTTATTTATTGGGATTTATTAACTGCTTTTATAAAGAGATTCACCCAAGGTACTATAGTTCTTCACTTATTACTAAAGTAATGGCTGCCCTTTCACATAAATGACAAAAAACCCAAAAGGATCCAAATAAAGTTCATCAACCCAGAAGAAGAGTTCCTTAATCTTTTCTTGAGTCATGCAAATCAAATAGCTGGCATGGACATGTTTCTGAAACATCTTCATCAGGGGAATGTCTCTTAGCTTACTCAGAAGCTTTTGATAGAATATGCCATGTCTCTCTATTAGTTCAGTTGGAAACCTTAGGTATTGCTAGAAATTTCTTGGACTGTTTTTCCTCATTTCTATCTCGCTTGGAATTCTGTGTGCACGTGAAGGAGGAGAAACTAGTATGAAAAGAGCTTATTTATATATTCATTTCTATAGCCCGTCCTCCCCAGAAGCTCAGAACGGGTTACAATAAAATAAAATTAGGTACTTAGAACTTCCCTTTCTGTCCCAAAGGCTCACAATCTAGCTAAAGTACCTGAGTAAACAATTAATAAAAAATTAAAGATATAACAAATTTCCAAAAATGGTGAGGAAAGGTTATAATTCAAATTTAAAAGAGAAAAAAAAAGAAAAGATGTAAAAATAATAAAATTAAAGTAAATCAAAAAGACTCAAAGTCCCAAAGCAGTCCAAAGCAAGACAGATGAGGTCTCTAACTACAGGGGAGCAGTACATCATACCCGACACTGGCAGGAAGGGCCCCGGACCGAGGCAACCGAAGGCAGCAGATGACCAGGAAGACAACTGCAACTGCAATCTTCGCCTGGCATCAAACATCAGCCAGCAGCACCTCATTTCCACCAATTTGCAGCTCCAGTCCATCCCAGCTCAGCATCCTCCGCCCCAATGAGCAGCCATCACCACTGGGCTGTTCCCCACCAATCACCGACAGCTATCAAATCGTTGCCAGTGGAGGGACAGCAGCAGGGCCGATGCGTTGGAGTCTCTGGCTGTGCGATGTCACCGATCACTGCAGGGCCCTCTAACTTCCCGTCAGCCAACTTCAAGGGCCATCCTCTCTCCAGAAGCGCAGTCTTCGAGCTCCCTCTAATTCGCTTACTTCAGGGGTTCCACAAGGCTCTGCTATTTCTCCTGTTCTTTATTTGTAATGTTCTTTTTGATTCAGGAGTACAATGAAGACTGTCTGCTGATGACACACACTTACTCTTTTCTGTTAATGGAAACCCAGCTAATACTTTGGATTGTATCCAAATGAATTCAATTAAAAAAGGCACTTTCTATTTTAATTCTTCCATTATTATGATGATGATGGACAGATGAGTTTGTTCATTACTTTATTTAGAACAATTATTTCAATGAATAGAAATGTTTTCATTTTCTGTTTCTTTTGGTTGTGGTTATCAGCAATTATATGGTCTGTAGTTATTGGGTAGCGGAAAGAGAAAACACTATGGGCTCCTTTTACTAAGCCGTGTTAGCATTTTTAGTGCACACAGTAATTTAGTGTGCGCTAAACCCACGCTACGCGGCTAGAACTAACGCCAGCTCAATGCTGGCGTTAAGGTCGAGCGCGCGTGGAAATTTAGCGCGTGTTAAAGCCCTAACGCGGCTTAGTAAAAGGAGCCCTATGAAATTTTGATGGTTAGCATGGCATCTTGTAGAATTTTGTTTTATTTTTTTTATTGCTATTTACAGTCATATCCCTGATGAAGATGTTTTGGGTTCATGTTTATTTGATTTTTTTTAGCCCATCCTCCCAAAGAAGCTCAGAACAGGTTATAAATCAGGTACTCAAGCATGTTCCCTATCTGTCCTGGTGGGCTCATAGTCTATCTGATGCACTTGGGGCAGTGGAGGATTGACTTGCCCACGGTCACAAGGAGCAGTGCAGGGTCTGTGAACCCACAACCTCAGGGTGCCGAGGCTTTAGCTCTAACCACTGCACCACACTCTCCTCATCTGGTATGGATCTTCATCGGGTTTATCAGTCCTCCCACACGAGGCATATTTGAATTAAGCAGCTCATAGGAAACACTGTTCTACTGACCCTTTTTTTTTTTTTTTTCTAGGAGATGAAGTCATTCCTATTAGACCAGGCAGATACTATTTTCAGCTCAAAATATAGAAGGTAACTAATGAGGAGTCATATAATGCTATTATTATGCAATGAAATGAGCAAAATAAGGGGAAGACAATTCCACCTGTCTATTTGATAACTTTATGTAGCAGCTTGTCATAAGGACAGGAACACTGACTCATATTTCGTAAAAGCTTGTGCAAATGGTGGTTCATACCCTTTTCGGACATTCTGTGCAACAACATAAAGGTTACATTAGTCTCAATAGAGTTCTGAACCATGCAGGCAGTTTACATAGAAACATGATGGCAGATAAAGGCCAAATGTACTTTTGATCAGCCATTGCTCTAAAAATAGTGGTAGGATAACATATTACTGTAAATCTAAGAATGGCTATTTTCTTTGTTAATTAGATAGATCTTGGTTCTACTACTTTACTTGTGGACAATTTAATATTTTTTTTCTGGTCAGGCTGCCCAACGGATAGCTTTTTCTTTTTTGGGATTGTTATTATTTTTATGTTTCTGCGTTGGTGATAAGTTACATCTGAAATGCAATTTAAAAAAAAAAAAAAAAGAAATATAAATAAGATTTCAATCAGAACATTAAGCATTCTCTAAATCATTGAGTACAATCCTCATTCATCTTTCCCTCAAATGAATCTCAAATGCATTCCCAGTTTACGTTCAAGTGCTTGATTTTTTTTCAACTGCTTCTTTATTATACAATACAATACCTTAAATGCTTTTGAATCTAAATAGGAAACCAATTTCATACCAATGTGAGGGAAACCAAAGCATGGAATGCACTGTAGAAGACAAAAACCTAAAAATAGAACTGGTGAGACACTGTCTAAACTCTTACGACTAATGCCAAAAGCAACATCTGTTGATTTGTTCCAAATTATATTCACACTAACACAGACACACTACTTACTAACCATTCCTGAGGTCAGATAGGAACAAGCTGAATGTTGCTAAAAGACCATTCCATACATATTGTACATGAAACAATGGAAACAATTACTGTAGGTAGCCATTTATGTACCGTAAATAATGACAAAATGGATTCCTTCCTATTGACACTTTAGATCCTCTTCTTTTGATTCAGATGGTAAGAACCACTTTCAAGAAGTAAAGTTAGGCCACAGAGTCCTTTCAGACCTCATACCAGATGATGACCTGGGAACACTGCCATGAAACTGGAGCTTCCAGAACTAGACTAAAATGTGCCAATTTTTATATGAAACCAAGAGATGACATTAGAAAAGTACATAAGAATAGCCTTACTGGGTCAGAACAATAGCCTGTCCTCACGGTGACCAATCCAGGTCCCTAGTACCTGGCCAAAACCCAAAGAATAGCAACTTTCCATGCTACCGATCCAGGGCAAGCAGTGGTTTCCCCCATGTCTTTCTCAATAACAGGAAATTGTCCAAATCTTTCTTATAAAAGATAGTCTACCAGGACAACTTCACAAGCGCATCACTGCTGCTCTCATGTTCAGACAGGCTTTCACCTCTTCTGGTGATTATATCAGGATTCTACACCTTAGAATCGGACATCTGTTAATTATAAGAACAAAATAATCTTCCATAACCAGCTTAAACTGAAGCTAAACTATTCTGGTTGGAGTAACAGTTCTAAAACCTATATGGCTCCTTAACGTGTGGAATAGCACGCGCTAAATTGCCACGTGCGCTAGCCGCTACCGCCTCCCTTTGAGCAGGCAGTAGATTTTTGGCTAGTGCATGCTAATCTGGTGTGTGCGTTAAAAACGCTAGCGCGCCTTTGTAAAAGGAGCCCATAGTCTCCTGTGGTCTTAAATCAGTAGCACTTCAGCACAGAATATTCACAGTTTCTTGAAATACTGCCACAGTCATTTATTGAATTAATGTATAGTACAAATAACACCCACCCTTCTGCAAGCATGAGTTTTGCATTCACAGTCAATTTCTACACCCTGAGACTCCATGACAGAAGCCACTAAGAGCTGTTTAAGGAGCACACAACTTTGATTGACCGGACAGAGGGGATTAAATTACTGCGGAGGGGAGAAAAATCTTTTTTCATGATGACACTTTTGTACTTTACACCCTGGGAAAAGGCATTTTAGCACTACTAGCTTCCAATGCAAATAAACTGCTTCTTTCTGGACTGATGTAAGATTGTTTACTGCTTCCCTCATCTTAAGCCAGTGTATCGCAAACTGTATGCCGCAGCAGATTCCAGGTATGCTGCGAGACGCCAGTGAGGAGGAGAGGCACTGGCGCCAGCTAACTGCTCACAGGACATGCCTCTCGTGGCAAGAGGCACGTTCTATAGGCAGTCAGCTGGCGTCAGAGCCTCTCCGCACCTCTCCCTCTCCAGCACCCCCTCTTCCCCCCCCCCCACCAGCAGTAATAGGAGGCTCAGGGCCGCGGTTGGAGAACATCCGTGTATGCACGGATGTCGACATGATAACATCACATGTACACGTGATGTCATCGTGTCAACATACGCACACTTGCAGATGCCCTCCAGTCGCGGCTCCAAAACGTTTGCGGCACACTGTCTTAAGCCAATGGATTCTTCCCTGCTCCCTTAATATCACTTGGTCTAGAAAGGTAAACTCTTTATAAAATAAACAGATTTCATAATCTAATGGATCTCAATCCAGTTCTCAGCACACACATATCCAGTCAGGTTTTCAGGAGGTTCAAATGAATATACATGAGATATAATAGTGTTGTGCATGCAACCTTTTTCAAACCTATTTACTGGCTGGGTGTGTCTTGAGGACTGGGTTGATATCCCACCAGCCGCGGCGGTAAAAACTTTGATGCTCATAGAATTCCTATGAGCGTCAGAATTTTTACCGCTGCAGTTGGTGATAAAAAAAGCCTAAAGCGGCTTCATAAAAATGGGGGAGGGGGGAGGTTAATCTATTACATTTTAGAAATGAATTTGATTGCATGCCCATTTGATTATTAATAAATGGACTGCAGAGTGTGCTGTGTGCGTGTTTATGTTGAACAAACCACTTTTTGGGCAGCATTCCAAAATAATTTTATGGAAAAAATTCTTTCTTGAAAAAGACCCTTTATTATATTAAAGGAATTAAAAGAGAGAAAATCTTATTGCTCAAACTGATTATGTACAACTAAGGGAGGAAGGAAGGAAGGAAGGTTCATTGTAATCTAATATCAAGGTTTCAAGATGATAATTTGGTATAATACAGATAGAATAGTTCACTAACTGTATTCAAGGTTGGTCATGTAGCCCATTCAACCTATTTTAAGGAGTTCTTCTAACTCTGCCTGTGGTAAATATCTTTGACAAACGAAGTCTATGGTGTTCACAAAATGGACGATGCATTTAACTACCAATGTCACATACCAATTTCTAAATAAAGAATGGATCTGTCTAGAGAGGGTTGGTTACCTTGTTAGAAAAAAGCCACAATGATTCCTTGCTGATATTGTAGGGTATAAGAAACAGTATGGTATGGTATGGTTAATTATAAGTGATAGGACTCGCTCAAAAGTAGACTTGCTTTTGCAAGCAGTCCTCTTACTAAAAAATAGAGGATTTAGTGTAATATATATATATATTTTTTTCATGTACTTTGAGGATCATATAGACCAAAAGAGGAATTGGACAAGTATTGAAAAGAGACGGCTGAGGGGAGATATGATTGAAGTCTACAAAATCCTGAGTGGAGTAGAACGGGTACAAGTGGATCGATTTTTCACTCCGTCAAAAATTACAATGACTAGGTGACACTCGATGAAGTTAACAGGGAAATACTTTTAAAACTAATAGAAGAAAAAAAATTTTCACTCAGAGAATAGTTAAGCTCTGGAACGTGTTGACAGAGGATGTGGTATGAGTGGATAGCGTAGCTGGTTTTAAGAAAGGTTTGGACAAGTTTCTGGAGGAAAAGTCCATAATCTGTTATTGAGGAAGACATGGGGGAAGTCACTGCTTGCACTGTATCGGTAGCATGGAATATTACTACACCTTGGGTTTTGACCAGGTACTAGTGACCTGGATTGGCCACCTTGAGAACGGGCTACTGGGCTTGATGGACCATTGGTCTGACCCAGTAAGGCTATTTTATGTTCTTTAAAAATGTAGTCAAGCATGATAAGTATATATTAAAGTATGAGCAGATTCAGTGATACTTATTATCTTGTCAACATGATTCGGGGGTAATTCTAAAACTGGGCACCTGTGTTTCTTAAACCTGTCTTGGGAATCCCCCAGCCAATCGGATTTTCAAGATATCCCTAATGAATATACATGAGAGAAATTTGCATACCTACTACCTACTTTATAAGCAAATCTTGTTCATGCATATTCATTAGGGATATTCTGAAAACCCGACTGGCCTATGGACCTCCAGGTCAAATTTGAGTACAATATACCCCCGCGAATTTGCAGTCCGTGATTTGCGGACTCAGTAATTTGCAGGTTTTTCCACAACCTACAACCTTCCCTTTTAGCAAACAGTCACATGAGTACAACTCCTCTACTTTCCCTCGCGCACTGTCCCAGCGGTGTCAGTCACACAGTGGAGGAGCTTCTTTCTTGCAAGCTCTGTCTTGCATCTGCCCCCAGCCGACCTTCTCTCCCACCACCCAGAACTTGAGGTAGTGCTGAGCATGCGAGTCTGACATAACACAGTGGAAAGGGGTAGGCTACAGGGTCCATAGGACCACCAATTTTGCCCAGTTCAGCATCAGCACTCCTTCTCCAGTGCCCGTCCCCTCTGACGCAACAGCTGTCCCGCCTTGCCGGAAACAGGAAGCAACCTTGGAAGAGGGCGGGACCCCAGAGAAGGGAATGATGTGGGTAATGTAGAGGTGAGTTTACAGTATTCGCGGTTTTTTGATATTCGAGGGGGCTACAGGAATGTAACCCCTGCGATTTTCGGGGGAATACTGTACTCCTGCCTTAGAGAATACAAGAGTTCAAATAAAAGAACTGTCTTCTCATTCAAATTGGTAACCAAACTTCAGGATTGCAACCGTCACGTTTGAAAGTCACTCAGAGGTATAGAGTTCTTCAAGAAGAGAGTTGCGCCCTCTAGTGATGAACCAAAGTATATTTTTCAGTCGTTGCAACTTTATTAGTTCTGGTTACGCTCCAAGTTTGATTACAAAAGTAAATAAATAAATAAATGTCTTTACAGTCTTTCAAACACTTGTATGAAAATACTTTGTTTTTCTTATCTTTACAAATCTTTTCAAATGAACATCGCTCTGTGAGAAAATTGAGAGCAGCTTGATAATTCAGTTTATAACAGGTTCGGGGTCTCTACGTGGCCCCGTTTTGATTCCTTCTTCAGGAGACCCTATTGTATGTAAATTGAAAAACCTTTTCAATGCTGATAGAGTGCTTCAAGTTTGCGATGTGGTAACATCGTCAAAAGAACGCTGTCGGTGCTGTGAATTTCAACTGTCAGTGACATTATAAAGAAATTAGAGAATACAAGTGCAGCTGCAGAGATGTTTTTCAATAAGCTTATCTGCTCCTTCAGTGGACTCGGGAGTGGGAGTGACCAGGCACCACAATACCCTTCCTTGTGTATTTCACCTCTCCCCCCCCTTTCCTATCATACAGATTGTAGTTCTTCCCCTCCTACCCCTATCGTTTTTGTTTAATTTCTAGCTTAACCTTTTATTAATTAGTCTGTAAACTGCCTAGATAGCTTTACAGATGGGTGGGATAGTAAATTGGAATAAACTTGGAACTACGTAAGGCTTGGGTGTGGGAGCTTGCGTAAACGTGTGCGCCTACAGTTCTCTATAAGTTATGTGTGCAAATGTGATTCCCGCTCATACTCTACCCAGACTCAGTCTCTGCATATGGCTACCTATAAAATATGCATTGTGTGGCCCTTTTACTAAGCTGCGTTAGGTAACAACACGCACCTAATGCAGCAAAAAGTGTAATACCTCAAGACGTGCTCAGGTGTCCAGTGGTAACAGTGAAATCTGTGCACACTAAAACATTTTGCACATTTTTTAGGGGCGTGTCATGGGTAGAAAGTGGGTGTTCTTGCGCTAATCTTTATTACTGCGCACTGACCAGTTAGTACATATGTAATGCAGGAGCCCTTAGGCCCCAATTCTCTAAACAGCGCTGATATCAGCTGCCGCTGATCGCATGTCAATCATGCAATGGTGCCATCTAAAGAATCACGCCTCCGGGAAAGATAGGTGCTGGAAATATAGGCCAGGGTTTTCAAGGCCTACATTTCTGGCACTTATCTTTGCCGTGAATCACACCTACATAGGCTCTTTATTGCATCTAAGGCCATTTAAAGCAGTGTTCTTCAACCTTTTTACACCTATGGACCGGCAGAAATAAAAGAATTATTTTGTGGACCGGCATCGGTCCGCAGACCGGCAGTTGAAGAACACTGGGCTAAGTCGTGGGCCAGACCCCGCCCATCTCTACCCAGTCTCCACCCCAGACCCTGCCCCCATAGTCCTAATTGTAACACTATTTTTTCCATTCATTTTTCATAGATACACACAATATAATCTTATTAACAACGCATCGATCGCACCGCGGACCGGCAGTTGAAGAACACAGTTTTTGGGCCTGATGCACATGCCGGCCCTGTGGACCGGCAGGACATTTCTGTGGACCGGCACCGTGCCATGGACCGGTGGTTGAAGAACACTGATTTAAAGCATTACTCATGCCTATGGTGGCATGAGGCGCGATTCTGGCACCTTTTCTTTAGGCACCAGAAGGCACTTTAAATTTAACATTAATTGCCATTGCAAGTGGCGTTTCCAAATTAACCCCCCCCCTTTTACTAAACTGCAATAGCGGTTATTAGCGCAGGGAGCCGCGCCGAATGCTCTGCACTGCTCCCGACCAGTGCGGAGTATTCAGAGCAGCTCCCAGCACTAATAACCGCTAATGCGGTTTAGTAAAAGGGGGGGATGGGGTAATAGGCACTGGTTTATAGACGCTGTTTATAGAATTTCTCCCTCACTGCCTACAAAATGGGTGGCCATTAATACAAAAATTAGAAAAATGGCATTTTTACAGCTGCACAGGAAAAACTTGCACAATGGCACGCTAAGGCCACTTTATACCTCAGCATGGCAAAAGGACTCCATATTTACAGAATACTACTACTATTACTACTAATTTCTAGTGTTACTAGATGTACACAGCGCTTTACACATTGTGGCCCTCTTTTACAAAGGTGCGCTAAGTGTTTTAGTGCAGATTTAGCAAGCGTTAAATCAACGCGTGCGCTAACCGCTAACGCGTTCATAGGATAACATGCATGCGTTAACGTTTAGCGCGCGCTAAAAAGCATAGCGCACCTTAGTAAAAGAGGGGATATATGCAGGTACTTTTTCTGTCCCTAGTGGGCTCACAATCTAAAATACGGAAGGTATTTTATTTTTATCATTTAATTTCATAGTAGTTGCCATGTAGAACTTAGGCAGAATTTTGGCATATATACACTTATGTGCACAAATATGTGTGTATATAGAATTATTCTAATGAGACACACAACTGTTAGTGTGTACTTTATACACTTATCCTCTTTCGGTGCATGGGTGTATTAGGAAAATATATGTTTACTCGTTTGCATTCCTATTGTACGAGGGGCTGCTGAAAAGTTCTCCGCTTAACCAAATAGAGAATGATGTGGATCCATAAAACTTACATTCTCCTCTAAAATATCCTCTAAAAACAATAAACTTTTACTGATAATGACAGGAGTTGCCATCCAACATATTACGAAATATTGGAAAAAGTATGATAGATTTAAGTTATAATTTTTGGTGGAATTCATTGTGCCATATTTTTAAAATGGAAAGAATATTAGCTATTCAGCAGGGACGTTATAAAAAGTTTAATGATGTTTGGGAGCCATTAACAAATTATTGTAAAGATTGAATATAATTAATAATTTATTTCTTCCCCTTTTAATTATTTAAGTATAGGGTGGGAGGAGGGTGGGTTTAATTTTAAGGTATATGAAACTAGGATGTTTATATGGGAGAAGGGAGGGAGGGAGGAATTATTTTATGATTCAATATATGTTTGATTAACAAGTGTATATGATTGTACTATAAATCACCTGTTGAAAGTTTAAAAATGAATAAAGAATTAAAATAAAAAAAAAAAAAGAAACTTGACTCTTTTTGTTTCAATGATATGAAACGAAACGAAGAGTCAAGTAAAGAGTGGAATAACTTAGGTTTCATGGCTCCACGTCATTCTCTTCTTGGTTGGGCTGAGATCTTTTCAGCGGCCCCTCGTACTTAACATAAGAATTGCTACTGCTGGGTCAGACCAGTGGTCCATCGTGCCCAGCAGTCCGCAGTGGTTCTCAGGACATACCCCAGGGTCTGGTTTTCAGAATATTGATAATGAATATACATAAGACAGCTCTGCAGGAAGCCCATGCAAATCAATAATATAATATTACATTCGAATTTATTTATATATCGCATAGATCTCGCAATTCAATGCAGTTTACAAAGACCTGACAATAAAGTGAAATACAAGCCACACAAATAACAGATACATCAAGAAGGGAGGAGTTTACTAAACAAATAAGTCTTTAAGGACTGTCTAAAATGCATATAAGAAGAAGAGCCCCTTATCGTAGGGAAGAAAGCTGACTCATGCCTAGCGGCATGGAAAGCAAGCAGGCACTCTACAGCGGCTAACTGCTTCTTACCCTTAATAATAGGGTATGCAAAAGGATTATCTGACCTAGTTGAGTAACAAGACACTATAAAATCAAAATGGGCCAGAAAATAGCTAAGAACCTGACCATGCAACACCTCATACAAAAAACAACCGAGCTTGAAAAGCACTCAGACTTCCACAGGGAGCCAATGGAGCTTCAGATAAAATTGAGTGACATTGTCAAAAATGAGATGCAAGGCAGCATTCTGAATAACCCGAAGACATTTCAAATGTTTCTGGGGACAACCCAAATAAATGACGTTGCAATAATCTAATATGCCCAGCACCAAGAACTGAGCACCTCTTTTATCAAGTTGCGGAAAGAGTGTTTTAGCGCGGGCTCATTCAATTCCTATGAGCGTCGGAGCATTTACCTCGCCAGCCACGCTAAAGCACCCTATCGCAATTTGATAAAAGGGGCTCTGAGTTAAAATCTCATGTACAGTATATTCAATACGGATACTGTGAAATTCAAATTGGCTGCATAAAGGGCCACATTCAGTAAATGACACTCAAATTTAAATGCTGGGAAAAATCCTATAGGCTCTTTCGGGTTAAGCATGCTTTATAGAACAGAGCTTAGCATGGATTCCTGCGCACAACTTACGCCTTCTGAAATCTAATGTATATCCTGGCATGCACATTGGACACATAACCCCAATCTTCTGTAACACTGAACCTAGATTTTGGGAACGCTCCTGACCTGCCCATGCCCCCTCCCAAGGCCACACCCCATTTTGGGTTGCATGTGAGACAATTTGGGTGAGCAGCATTACAGAATACTGTGCTAGCAGATCCATATGCCACAATCCGATTAGTGTCAAATGATGTCAATAGTAGTTGACACCTTGTTAACTCATAATTTGCCTGCATACCCAAACTGGGGCATGCAACTTTGGGTGACCTATATAGAATCTGAGGGAAAATGGCTGGAGTAGAATCTGCTTCCTCGGGGAATCTCATTTTCACTCACCTTTCATACCACTACCTTCTTCCTGGAATGTGTTGCGAGCAGCAGACTGATCTTCTAAATGTTCACTCCCACCACTTCCTGAAGAGGCTATACTGCTTTGTGGAGACAGGGGGGCATGGTCAGAAGGGATGCACTGAGGTCCTCTGGCTCGTAAGTCCTCATGAGACATCCATCCATGTCCTAGAGGCTGGTTTGGCACATTCATGGGTGGGGTAAGGGACACAGATCGTTTCAGAGGGCTGTGGTGGGTCTGGCCTGAGAGAACTGAAAAAAATAAAATTGAACAAATTATTCCAATAACCCTGGGATAGGCTAGAACCCCAAAATGACACCACCATCACCAAACTATGCTGGATGTTGTCAACTTTTGGAATTCTGCTTTAATGACTGAATCCTGACAGTTCAGAGCTCTGCAGTGCTTTACATTTTAGATATTAGAGAATGATGTTTCATGCCAGATACGAAGCAAATTTAAAAATGCAAACATTTAAAAGATTTAGAACAGTGGTTCTCAAATCTGTCATCAGGGCACACCCAGCCAGTGAGATTTTCAGGACATCCACAATGAATATGCATTATATATATTTGCATGTACTGCCTCCTCGGAATGCAGATCTAGTTAATGAGTATTCATTGAGGATATCCTGAAGACCTAACAGCTAGGTGTACCCCGAGGACTGTGTTGAGAAACCTTGATTTAGGGCCTGCTTCAGTAAGATGCTTTCCCCCTAGAAACAAAATAAGAGAGAAGCTTATCTAAACCAAGCCCACAATTTGTTATGCCATCTCCTCCCCTCCCGATTATAGCAATATGGTTTTCACCAGGAAGTGGAAAGTTCTGGTTTTACAGTAATGTTCTGTGCAGTCAAACGTGCAGAGAATGTCTTTGCCAGTGAGTTTTGTCATTCATGATACATGATCTGTGTTGAAGAGTAACAGGAATATTATTTATTAGATGAAGCAAACTTAGAAAGATTTTGGCACAACTGGTGTAGACTGTTGTAAATATTGGCTTAAAAACATTGGAAATCAAATAAAGTTCATAACTAAGTAACACCCACCCAACAAACTTGAACCTAAAAAGCTGGGATTCCTTTTACATCAAAATCCAATTGGATTTTAAAGCAGCAGGAATAATGAGAAAAATTAGATTTTAGAAGTACACTTCTCTCTCCATATTTGGGGTTAGGGGCAAAGCTGGCCAGCGAATAAGAAAAAATTGCACCTCCCTCCCACCTCCTGGACCTCTCCACACCTTACTTTTAAGGCCTGTTGGTCTAGCAGTGAAGCGGGACAGGAGCGATCGTCCTACACTCCTGCACCGTGCAGAGCCGGGAACTCACGGCCGCTATTTTTGTTTGCGGTTCTGTACGAGGCAGGAGCGTAGGAAGATTGCCCCTGCTCTGTTTCACCACTAGGCCAACAGGCTTTAAAATTAAGGTGTGGAGAGGTCCTGAAGGTGGGAGGGAGGCGAGGGTGGGTCAGTGCTTAGAAACTCATGAATAACCGAAGTCATGAGTTCTAAATCCTTGTATATGGGGGGGTGGGGGAGGGAGCTGTACTTAGATAAATTAATTATTTTTATACACTATGACAAAAATATAAATGCCAATAAATTGATAGGATATCTTCCTGAAGAGGCAAGTATTCCAGCACCTAGTGTGCTCCTCTCAGCGTCGTCTGCTTTGCCATCCTACATTGAGGGCTCCTTTTTCAAAGCCGGGGTAGCTATTCCCGTGTGGAAAATGCAACATAGCCCATTTGTAACGCCAGTACTTGCTACTGCAGCTTTGTAAAAGGGGCCCTGAGTTCAGTCAAAATGACTTCTACTAGAAATAGAGCTTTTTGCTATGTTGAATCTATTTTATGGAATTTTCCTGTACCACCACTTAGACTGGTTTATGTAAAGCCTTAAAGACCTGGCTTTTTGAGCACCTTCGATAGTTCTTCCCTTGCTTAACTAATGACTTTATATATATATATATATATATATATAAAAAGTCATATATATAAAGTCATTAGTTAAGCACAAGGAATATCTATTTTGCTATAATGTTGTATTATATTATAATACTTCCTGATTCAGATATGTATGTTTTTACTTTGTTAACCACTTTAAAACCTAGTTGAGTAGATACCATTTTCTATTGAAAGTATATTTGCAAATGGGGGGAGGAGGGTGAATTAAAGTTTACTGTAGGTTTAATCAACAGAAAAGAATATTTATTTTTGTATATATATATTTTTAAGGATAAATGATTTTATTTTCAATTTAGTGATCGAAATGTGTCAGTTTTGAGAATTTATACTTACTGTCTATATTTTGTACTATATTTGTCTATTTTTCTATAGTTGTTATATTTTTTATTAAATGCTAAAGGAAAGGGTGGGTGGGAAGGGAATAAATTTATTTATTTGATGTTATACTAGAAAGAAATTCAAGTGATGTATTTAATTTTAAATGTTTTATTATTTGTACACTTGTTGTAAGATTAAAAAATGAATAAAGAATTAAAAATTTAAAAAACAAAAAAACCCACACACCTAGTTGTATTAAATGCTATATCAAATCAAATTTAGGCATAAAATAAAGAAGATGAGTAATTTTTCTCACACGCTAAAGTGATCCTTCCAGTGCAGCCATAAGATCATAAAAGTTGCCAAACTGGGAAATCAAAAGTCTATCAAGTCCAGTATCCTGTTTCTAACAGTGGCTAACCCAGGTCACAAGTACCTGACAAGATCTCAAAGAGTAAAACAGAGTAAGGAATAAGCTGTGCATTTCCCCAAACCATCTTAATATTGGTCCCAGTGATCAAAATGTGTCTGTCTATATTTTGCACTATGGCCCCCTTTTACTAAACCGCGATAGTGGCTTTTAGTGAAGGGAGCCTATGAGCATCAGGAGCTGCAAGGGGCATTCAGTGCAGCTCCCTGCTCTAAAAACCGCTATCATGGTTTAGTAAAAGGGGAGGGGGTATATTTGTCTATTTTTGTATAGTTGTTACTGAGGTGACATTGCATATTGCATATACCAGTCTGGTCTCTAAATAAGCTCTGTTATTGTCTACTGTAACCTATTTGTTGTCATGACTAGTCTGTTTTCAAACGATTGTGAATGTCTACTTGTAACCCATTCTGAGCTTCTGGGAGAACGGAATAGAAATCAAAATAAATAAATAAATTTTAAAATCATCTGCCTTGACCTCTGAAAAAAAACCAACCCCTGAATGCAAATGATAATTAACATTTTCTCTGCGTACAGTGTGCTTTGTGTTTTTTAAAATTTTATTGTTGGTAGGTCATTTTGACTTGGTCATATTAAAAGTAGCTAGCAAGCTTAAAAAGTGTGGGTATCCATGGTATAGATGATACAAACATGACCATAGATGCAACATGGGAACAACAAGCACCTATGTATAAGAGGTAGAGAGTAACAAATATATAAAGCAGGGGTAGGCAATTCCGGTCCTCGAGAGCCGGAGCCAGGTCAGGTTTTCAGGATATCCACAATGAATATGTATGAGATGGATTTGTATGCACTGCCTCCTTGAGATGCAAATCTATCTCATGCATATTTATTGTAGATATCCTGAAAACCTGTCCTAGTTCCGGCTCTCGAGGACCGGAATTGCCTACCCCTGATATAAAGCCTTATGAGTAAGTATAATCGCATTAATAGGATATACCCAGAGAGATTCATCAACCAAAACATACCCCTAGTTGTTCCAACGGCATAAGTATTACTGCATCATATTGATTCTTCATTTTGCCTCAATATGTTATCTCCATTGAGAATATTGACCATTTAAACCTACTCTCTGTTTTTTTAAATCTTTCAACCAGTTCTTAATCCATAATAGGGTGTTACCTCCTATCCCATGACTTTCTAATTTCCTCAGAAGTCTTTATCAAATGCCTTTTGAAAATCCAGATACACAATATAGACCAGTTCACCTTTACCCACATGTTCATTCGCCCCTTCAAAGAAATGTAGTAGATTGGTGAGGCAAGATTTCCCTTGATTATATCCATGTTGGCTCTATCTCATTAATTCATGCTTATGTATATGCTCCGTGATTTTGCTCTTTATAATAGTCTCTACCATTTTGCCTGGCACTGATGTCAGACTCACTGATCTATAATTCTAAGGTAGAGAGAACGAGAGGGCACTCTCTAAAGTTAAAAGGGGACAGATTCCGTACAAACGTAAGGAAGTTCTTCACCCAGAGAGTGGTAGAAAACTGGAACGCTCTTCCGGAGGCTGTTATAGGGGATAACACCCTCCAGGGATTCAAGAAAGAGTTAGACAAGTTCCTGCTGAACCGGAATGTACGCAGGTAAGGCTAGTCTGTTAGGGCACTGGTCTCTGACCTAAGGGCTGCCGTGTGAGCGGACTGCTGGTCACGATGTACCACTCCACAGATCGCCTCTGGAACCCTTTTTAAAAATTGGCATTACATTGGCAGCCCTCCATTCTTCTGGTACCATGCTGGATTTTAAAGCCATAAATAGAAAAAAAAAAAAATGCTAAAATGCTTCTGTGCAGGTATGCCAAAACTATAAAAATGTTTATCGCACAATGCTCCAGGAGACAGAAAAATGCATATGCTGCAATCTGCCAATGCCAAGGCAGAGGCAAGTAAGTCTCACTGCAAGAAAAGGAATGGAATTTGATATACTCCTTTCTGTGGTTCAATCAAAGCAGTTTACATATTATGTACAGGCATTTATTTTGTACCTGGGCAATGGAGGGTTAAGTGATTTGCCCAGAGCCACAAGTAGCTGCAATGAGAAATAAACCTGGTCTTCCTGATTCTTAGGCTGCTCCTACACTTGGAGAAAGGACTTCTACTGCAAATTAAATTTGATAAGTTTATTAAAAATTTGATAACCCGCTAAATCAGGTTTCAAGGCTGTGTCATGAATGTGGCACAGAAATGCTGTTCCATACAAGTCAAGCTTCCATATTTTTTAAATGATATCAAACTTTTGTTCTCTTATTGATTTGCTGTTATTGTCCAGCATGCACCAGAGATGTGCACAGGACAAGCCTTCACATGTTTCATTTTGTCCGTGATTTTCCTCTTCTAATCACTGCTTTTCTACATTTGGGGATGCACCAAAAAGTAAAACTGAAATAGTTTTGTATGACTTTGTCTTATCACCTTTGTTGCTTGCTGTGATTTTGGTTGCATTATCAATAAAAATTATTATTAAAAAAAAAGAAACAAAAATAGAGATCATACATAAAGTAGGAATGGGAGTTAGAAAATTTTTGTTTCATGTCGTTTCTTGTTTCATTTACGGGAATTTTTATGTGGGTTTTCATGCTGTTTTGTCATTTTGGGCTAGATTCACTAAGCAAACCGATCGTGTACCGATCGGTTTGCGACCCGATTTTCCTCCGACCCAATTCACTAACCTCTCCTCCGATCTGATTCCGATCCATGCATGCAAATGAGGGGGAAATGGCATGTAAAGTAGGAAGGGCCGTGATTCACTAAACATTTTTCTTGCACACCGATTGGCTGGCCAATCCAACAAGTGACTGGTGAGGACCAATTGCTTGTGCAAAAACCCTGCTCTCAGCCCCGACTCTCCTGCTCTTCCTTGCAGTGCAAGCCCGTGGTTTTAAACTGCCTTTAAAACCATGGGCTGGCAATGCGCTTTTGCAGAATATATAAAAAAAGTAATTCTTCTTTTTTTATATATTCAGCAAAAACCTTTAACCCGTGGGGTCATTTTATTAAGGCATGCTAACTGATTTAGCGTGCACTAAAGATTAGTACGTGCTAAGGTGCCCAAGGTGCCTAAGGTGCCTTAACATTTAAAGCGTGCTAATCTTTAGCGCACCTCAATATAAGGACCCTAATGTGCAGTGGTTTGCACATGCACAATGGTTCACACATGATCGGTGGTTCCACTATTTGAAGAGTCACACTATTTTTGGAATACTGTTCACTATTTCCATATAGTGTGCCCTATTTTCAAACAATGTGCACTATTACAGGCAAATGACAAAACACAATGGTCATGGTTTGCTTTCTGCTCGTTTTCATGTGGTAACAATGTGAGACATAGGATGTAGAAACCCTTGCTAGATAATTATTTTTCTAAAGAACAGCAAAGAGGTCAAAGGCCGGAGTGGGGAGGGCTCAAAAGAATCGGAAGTCAACTTGAAAACCTGGAGCAAATTACTTTTTTAACTCCAAAGAAGTGTGGTACAGTATGAAACAGTTGTAGATGCTTGTCAAGTCTTTTTGTAGTTGTGACTCCGTGATTGCAACCAAACAAAATTGTGTCCTCCCCTAGGCGTGCCATATAGGTTGTGACTCCAAATGTGGGCTTTATGACCCAGTCTGGGAAGCTGTACTCTAGACTGTCCTCCAAATTCTATAAAATCTGCCTAAAGATAGGCACCTACATTGGCGTGTCTATAGGTGCCTAACTTAAATTGATTAATGGGCTAAATCGGTGCCAAAAATGGGCAATTAACACCTCATAAATTTGTGTTAACTGGACTTAATTGGAAGTTAGGCGTCTAACTGGTGCCTAGTCCAAAGTGTGTAGTTAAAAAGTGGGCATGGTTGGGGCAGATCATGGCCGTGTTTTTGAGTTAGTGCCAGTTTTTGACTTAGGTGCCGTTATGCGCATTTAGGTCACGAAAACCCTGGCAAAAATACAGTGCCCCTAAAAATTAGGACACTTAGGGGGAAATTCATCAATATGTGGGTTATTTTGCCACAAGTTGTGCTATTTTAGCACAAGGTCTCATTGGATAATATGGGGCCCTGTGCAAAAATAGCACTACTTGTGGTAAAATAGAAACATAGAAACATAGAAAATGACGGCAGAAAAGGGCCACGGCCCATCAAGTCTGCCCACTCTAATGGCCCACCCCCTAACTTCTTCCACTAAGAGATCCCACATGCCTATCCTATTTTTTCTTAAAATCTGGCACTCTGCTGGCCTCAATTACCTGCAGTGGAATATCATTCCAATGATCAACCACCTTTTCGGTGAAGAAATACTTCCTGGTGTCGCCATGAAATTTCCCGCCCCTGATTTTCAGCGGATGCCCTCTTGTGGCCATGGGTCCTTTAAGAAAAAAGATATCAACTTCCACCTCGATACGGCCCGTGATATATTTGAATGTCTCAATCATGTCTCCCCTCTCTCTGTGTTCCTCGAGTGAGTATAGCTGCAATTTACTCAGCCTTTCCTCATACGGGAGATCCATCTTAATAGTACCACACATTGATGAATTTCCTCCTTAGTGACTCCTAAGGCCACTTAAGCAACACTAAGCATGCCTAACTTTTATAGAACCACACCAAGGCCCAGATTCTATAAACGGAGCCTAAATCAATAGGCGCCATTGAAAAGAGTAAGAACCACATGTTAATCAAAGTTAGGCACTGTTTACAGAATTGTATCTTGTGCAGGGGTGTCCAACCTGCGGCCCGAGGGCCGCATGCAGCCCCGTGAAGTATTTTGTGCGGCCCCGGTCGAGGGCGATGCAGTGTTTTCCTCTGCTGCCCCCGGGTGTTTACCGTCTTGCTGGCTCCCTCCTCTGTCTTGCTGCAGCGTTTGCGTGTTTGTGCGGCGCCAGAAACACTTTTTTCGGCCAATGCGGCCCAGGGAAGCCAAAAGGTTGGACACCCCTAGCGGCATCTAACTTGACATAGGCATCGGTAGGTGTCATATTGTTAGGCGTTTCCAGAATATTCCTGTCCTAATTTACTAGCGACTAATGACGCCTAAGTCATTCCACGCCCAAACTCCACCCCGACCATGCCTACTTTTCATGTAGGTGTGGGTAGGCATGGGTAGGCACTCTTAGGCGCCACACTGATTTCCACTTAAAACTTTAACGTTTTTAAATTGGCTTTTAATGTATTTTTCAATTATAATAATAATAATAACAGTTTATATACCGCAATACCGTTAAGTTTTATGCGGTTTACAATAGATTAAGCGAGGTACAAATTGATTGAATTTAAGAGGGGGGAAGAGGAGAGTTAATAGGACCGGAAATGCGTTGTTGAGGAGAAAGAGATTAATAGGACAGAGGAATTACAATGGAGAAGAAGATGAGTGGGTCAGTTGTCTAGATACTTTAGGAACAGTTGAGTTTTTAGACGTTTTCTGAATTCCTCATAAGTAGTGGGCGAAAGCAGTTGTTCTAGGTCTTTACCCCACAATGCTGCTTGCTTATCATGCCATTTGAGCAATTTTTTGGCTAGGCACCTAAGGTGCTATTTGTAGAATCAGAGCCTTAGTTGCAACATTAGTCAGTGATTTCTTAGTGACATATATAGAAGTGTGCCTGTGTGCCTAAGTATTTCAGTACTACTTCGTCAAACTCTTGAGCTGAAATACTATAGTTGCAGGTCAGTGCTTCCAGCTTACTGGAAAAGCAGTCTGTCTCAAGCAGGAGAACAATCCTTTGTGCACCACCAGAGGAAGAGGGAAGCAATTTTGTCCAAAGAATGCCTGTTTAAAAATAACCTACACCATTTTTTGGGAACTAAAACAGTGTAACTGCCACGCTAATTCACTTGTATGTATCCAAAAGTAAAGCTAAATAAACAGAAGACAGTTTAAACCAGTGGTTCCCAACCCTGTCCTGGAGGACCACCAGGCCAATCTGGTTTTCTGGATATCCCTAATAAATATGCATGAGAGAGATTTGCATT
Source organism: Geotrypetes seraphini (assembly GCF_902459505.1). Lineage (NCBI taxonomy): Eukaryota > Metazoa > Chordata > Amphibia > Gymnophiona > Dermophiidae > Geotrypetes > Geotrypetes seraphini. The sequence continues at coordinate 139,223,905 of NC_047090.1, read as the reverse complement.
TAATGGAAGTGACAGGCATGCAAACCTGCTCCATGCATATTCATTAGGGCTATCCTGAAAACCCGATTGGCCTGGTGGTCCTCCAGGACAGGGTTGGGAACCACTGGTTTATACTAAACAAACTAAGGGCTAGATTCACTAAGGGCATGGATCAGATCCGATCCATGAGGGATCCAGTCCGTTTCCGGAGGGGGGGGGGGCTGATTCAAAAAAATCATCCTCATGCAAATGAGGGCAATTGGAATTACGCCCCTAACCGAGCGCCCAGATCGCTCTATATCAGTAGTTCCTAACCCTGTCCTGGGGGAACCCCCCAGCCAGTCAGGTTTTCAACATATCCCTAATGAATATGCATGAGAGATTTGCATACCTGTCACTTCCATTATATGCAAATCTCTCTCATGCATATTCATTAGGGAATGGTCCATCCAGTCCGCCCAACCCTACTTGCTCCATAAAAATCAATCATTTATTGTATTTTGTGCTCCATAAGACGCACTTTTTCCACCCCCAAAAAGGGGGTGGAAATAAGGGTGTGTCTTAAGGAGTGAATGTAAAAAAAAAAATCTGGACCTCTTTTTGGCATCCCGGCGGTCCAGCGCATTTTCGGCGCTCCTGCCTCAGTTCTCCCTGCTCTCTTCCGGCAGCGGCAGCCGCACAGCAGTGCATGAGGCAGGCGCTCGCTTTTTGCATGCCTGCTTGGTCCCTTCCTAATGGCTGCCTATATGTAACAATGATATCAGGGCAATGCATTGTCTAACAGGGCAGAAACAGAGGTTAAGAAAATACTAAAAAAGAGAATATAGGGGGGAAAAAGGAAAAGACACACAGAACGGGTTACAAGTTTACATACATAATAAAGCAAATTTATATGAAGTGATGGCAAATATAATAGGAAAAGATGCACAGGCCTCAATTCTATAAAGTTCACCAAAAGGTAGGCACCGATATCAACACCGATTCTTTAAAACTTAGACACCCATTATAGAATCATGCTCAGCTTAGGTGATACTAACATTTGGGCATCCACAATTTTTGCCATGGTTTTTTATGCCTAAAGTTAGACACTGATATCAGAGCCTAACAGCACCAGACTCACAAACAGATGCCTAACGCAAAAACACGCCCTTATCTACCTCTAACCATGCCCATTTTTAATGTAAGCTGGATTTTTCAGTGCCTAACTTTCAATTACATTCAATTAAAGCTTATTCCCCCTCTTTTATTAAGGCGCGCTAGCCGATTTAGCGCACGCTAAATGCTAACGCGTCCATAGACTACAAGCGCGCCTTAGTAAAAGACCCCCATTGTGAGGTGTTTAGGGCCAATATCAGCACTGATTAAGCCTATTAATTAAAGTAGGCACCAATATCGGCACCTAAATTTAGGTGGACTTTATAGAATCAAGGCCACAAGGTCTAAAGTAGAGGCCTGCACGGGAACGGGGATCGCAGAAATCCCGCAGGTCCCGCGGGAGTCCCATGGGAATCCCCCCAACCCACGGGACTCCCACGGGGACCCTCCTCTGGCCCATGGGACTCCCACGGGGACCCCCCTCTAGCCAACAGGACTCCCACGGGGATGGAAGGCTTTGGAAGCAGGGTTTGTCGATATAATATAATGGACACATCAGCCTTAGTAAAAGAGGGGGTTTATAAGTTAATTATCTGAATAGAAAGCAAAAAGGGTTCCACCAAAGAGATTCCACAAGGAAAACGGCAGCACAAACACAAAAGAAACTGTGGAATTGATGATCCTGTCAGAAGAAATTTCTGCTTTTTATGAGGATGGGCGGGGATGGAGGTAATTTCTTGCGGGGATGGGTGGGGACGGGGAGGATCCTGACGGGGACGAGTGGGGACGGAGAGGATCCTGACGGGGACAGGTGGGGACGGAGAGGATCCTGGCGGGGACGGGCGGGGATGGGTGGGATTTCTGTCCCCGCGCAGCTCTCTAGTCTAAAGATCAAACATGTAGACATCCTCTGAAAAATCCAATAAATAGGGAAATAGGAGAACTACAGATACAATTTACAATAGTCCAAAAATGAAGAAAAAATGGAAGCAAATCTTAAAAAAAAATAAAAAATTCCAGGCAACTGCTCAAAGGAACATCTACAGTTCGCCCCCAAGGTTACTTATTCATGCCATATTACTGATGCTATCTGGAGGTGTATCCAAAGAACTGCACTCAAGATCATTAAATAACTATCTCCAATATATTACCATATAAATAGTATTAATCTAGCTGTCTGTATAGAAACATCACCGAAATTTTAATATCAGAAATTTACAATCAGCGAGAAGAAAGGGATGAAGATCAGAATAAACAGATGCAGCAGATGCTTTCAAATATTCAAGCAGCCACTAAGGGCTCCTTTTACTAAACGCTAACGCCTCCATAGAGCTTGTGTTAGTATTTTTCGTTTAGCACATGGTTAGCGCGCGCTACAAACGCTAGCACACTTTAGTAAAAGGAGCCCTAAGTATGTTTGCACCACAAACAAACACTGCACTCCAATCACAAATAATAATCATAACCATAGAAAAAATATGAAAATACGTATAATTCATGCTAAAGGCATGAGCTAATGTAATGCATCCAGGGCTAAAATTTATTTAATCATCTGATTTTATATCCCATCCTCCTAGACGAGCTCAGAACAGGTTACAAGTTTGCATGCATAATAATGTATATTTATATGAAGTGATGGCAAACGTACCTCCTCTTTTATGAAATCGCAAAAATGTTTTTAGCGCAGGCCGGCATGCTAAATGCTCTGAGCTGCTTCCGACGCTCATAGAACTCTATGAGCATTGGGAGCAGCGCAGAGCATTCAGTATGCCAGCCGGTGCTAACAAACCCTTGCACGGTTTTGTAAAAGGGGGTGGGGGGGGGATAATATGGTAAAAGATAGCATGGCAAAACATTGTCTGACAAAAATGGCAAAAAACATATGACAAAATGGCATGGTGAGCATAGTGTGGTAAACATAGTATTACAGGGCATGTCTAACCTAGTATGACATGACATGGAAAAAAAATAAGGCAAGTGCAGCATGACAAAACATAGCACGGTAGACATGGAATGGCATAAGTTGTAGTAAGAGCGGAGAGAGTAGCTGGCTTTAAGAAGGATTTGGACAATTTCCTGGAGGAAAAGTCCATCGTCTGTTATTGAGAAAGACATGGGGGAAGCCACTTCTTGCCCTGGATCGGTAGCATGGAATGTTGCTAGTCCTTGGGATTCTAGAATCTTACTATTCTTTAGGATTCTGAATGGAATGTTGCTACTTTGTTTTTTTGCCAGGTACTAGTGATCTGGATTGGCCACCATAAAAACAGGCTACTAGGCATGTTGGATCTTTGGTCTGACCCAGCAAGGCTATTCTTATGACAAACATTGTATGGGAAACATAGCATGAGACATATGGTAGACAGTATGGGAAGCATAGTGTGGTAAATATGACATTTAGTATAGTGTAGTATGATAAAAATGGCGACAGTATGGCAAAGTGTGACAAAATATTGTAGGAGAAAACATGGCATGGTCAGGCATAGCATGGTGAGACCATGCATCGCCGTGAAGGCTATACATTATACTACCGGGGCGGAGGGAGGGGGGAACTTGGTAAGGTAGAACATTATGGCACCCTTTTACTGAACCGCGCTAGTGGTTTTTAGTGCTGGGAGCCATGCTGAATGCAAGTTTACATGCATAATAATGTATATTTATATGAAGGGATGGCAAATGTACCTCCTCTTCTCTGAAACCGCGAAAATTTTTTTTAGCACAGGCCGGCACGCTAAATGCTCTGAGCTGCTCCCAACGCTCATATGAACGTCGGAAACAGTGCAGGGCATTCAGCACAGTTCCCTGCACTACAAACCGCTAATGCAGTTTAGTAAAGGGGGCCTACATGATGAGCAATACAATATGTGACAGTATATGGCGTGGTAGGGTGAAGCACATCAACAGCTGAGACTCGAGACAGTTGAGACAGTACCCTTTCTCAGAAGGTCTGGGGAATTTGGGTTGGTGCACTCTCATAGAGGGTCAGGGGAAGAGGTGAGTTTTTATTGTTTTCCTGAAGTTCAGTAGACCTTTAATGATAGTTTGTTCCAGAGGCATGATAAGTAGTGTGAATAAGATCTTTTTCAGGCGTTCTCAAGGCGGAGGCCACGTCCTTAGGGTGTGTGTAATTGCTTTTCTTATTGCAAGCAGACATATCCAATTAAAACATAAAGGGATTTAAGGAACATACAAATTCAAAAGAAAAGGAGGCTAGAAGGCTCACCACAACACAATTGGGTCTACAAATAACCCAAATGCCAAGCATCCAAAAGGCACTCATAGAGACAACTCCAACAAATCTACTCAATCTTATATCCTCAGCTGTTCTGCAACATTTCTAATTCAATACAGTATTGGGTCAAAGAGTGCTATGCTGTTACACATCTTCCTTATTAAGACTCAACTTTCCAGTGCTGTAAGATTCACAGGTCAATAAGGTGAGACACAAAGTTATTAATAAAACGCAAACCCTTCCTTTTACTAAGCCACAATATAAGTTTCTACTTGCGGTCTGGGGCGCTAAATGCTCCAACGCTGCGCCAACATTTGTAGGAATTCTATGAGCATCGGACCTGCGTCTGAGCATTTAGCACTCCAGGCTGTGGTAGAAACCTCTAAAACGGGGGTGGGGGGGGGGGGAATAACAATAGACCCATTTAAAAGGGGCCATTTTTAAAACAAGTCTATTAAGTTATTTTTGAGGGTTTTAAAATAGTCATCTAAGCACACAAATGGCCAAGTAAATGATCTCAAACAAAACGCCAGCTAACAGAAAAGCATTTCCATGAAGAGATTAATATGAGTTAAACTGTTTATAGGCACCTCAATAAATACCAAAAACAATTAAATTAGCACTGATAAATCAAGCTGTCATAAATATTCTTTTAAACACACCGGGGATCCTCCAAATATCACCCGATCAAGTAGATCAATAAGTGTGAACTCTTATCAATGCTAGGAATGATTAAGAAGGGGATCACGAACAGATCGGGCTATACCAGGCCATGATACGCCCCCACCTGGAATACTGCGTCCAGCGCTGGTCGCCGTACATGAAGGACACAATACTACTTGAAAGGGTCCAGAGAAGAGCAACTAAAATGATTAAGGGGCTGGAGGAGTTGTCATACAGTGAGAGATTAGAGAAACTGGGCCTCTTCTCCCTTTGAAAGAGGAGACTGAGAGGGAACATGATCGAAACATTCAAGATAATGAAGGGAATAGACTTAGTAGATAAAGACAGATTGTTCACCCTCTCCAAGGTAGAGAAAACGAGAGGGCACTCTCTAAAGTTAAAAGGGGATAGATTCCGTACAAACGTAAGGAAGTTCTTTTTCACCCAGAGAGTGGTGGAGAGCTGGAAAGCTCTTCCGGAGGCTGGTATAGGGGAAATCACCCTCCAGGGATTCAAGACAAAGTTAGACAAGTGCCTGCTTAACCAGAATGTACGCAGGTAAGGTTAGTCTCAGTTAGGGCCCTGGTCTTTGACCTAAGGGCCACTGTGGGAGCAGACTGCTGGGCACGAAGGACCACTGGTCTAACCCAGCAGCAGCAATTCTTATATTAAGAACACTTACTCCATTAATGGCCACCATGAAAACAGGCTACTAGGCTTGATGGACCTGTGGTCTGACCCAGTAAGGCTATTCTTATGGCAAACATTGCATGGGAAACATAGCATGAGAAAGCATAATATGGTAGACAGTATGGGAAACATAGTATGGCAAATATGACATTAATGGAGTAAGCGAGTTGCTTATGACTTTTGCACTTACAGTAACCCTGACCCTGAAGAAGTATGAAACACGTCGGAGGGGGACTGGTGCAGCAATGACTTTGACTAAGCTAAGACTTTTTTATATAGTGATACAATATTTATGTGCCTGAAAGGATGAAAAGATGAAATATAGTTAGAAATTTTTCACGTAGAAAGCACTAAATTAATTTATAAATATTAAAGAAATTGATAAGGATTCACACCGAAGAAAAGGGGAACTTATGAGGAGTGCTGCCACACTGATCTAATTGATCTTATTGATCTACCTGATTGGGTGGTATGTTGAAAAAAATACTTATGACAGCTTGATTTTTATCAGTGCTAATATGAGTTAAAGTATGCGTTCATATCCAAACAGGAAGATTGTTTCATTTGAACCAGCTGAACTAATATCTATTGTAAGTAGGTTAGTGACTTTACATTAAAAATATACACCATGATATTTACTGGATTATAGAACTTATGAGGGAGGTCACTTCGTTATTGTTTTTTTTGGCTCTTTGAAGCTGTTCATGGAATTTGTGTGGTATGGTACAGTAAAGTATGAGCTGCAGAAGCTGCCCAACCGCTTCCAAACAGCACCTATTTTGTTAACACAAAGCTCTTCTCACTGGTACCTGTAGATGTTGTCTCACCCTGCTTGCAAAGCACAAGAGATTGCCGGCCACAAATTATGTGTTGGTTGCATAGAATTTTTTAATATAAAATGTCCACATTTAGGGGCTGATTCTCCAAACGGCATCTTAATTGTAGGCAGCAGTAGACATCCTACTGCCATCTCAGCAGCCAACTGGGATGCAGGTTTTTAAAAAAAAAATTCATGCTGAGAAGGACACCTACAATATAGACATCTGACTCGCGCCTACAAAGGCGTCTAGGCACATCTACCAACGCCCAAGGCCGGCGTTGGCATGGTTTCCATCAGAAATGGCCTTGGGTGTCGGTAAGCATCTCTATGCGTCTCCACAGGTGCGAGACAGATGCCTTAAATGGAGACCTGTGAAATGCTGGCCTACATTTAAGGCATCTGTTAGAAAAAACAGACGCAATTCACTAAAGGACGCTGATGTGTGACTGACACACCATTGGCAGTCGCTTCTTAGGTGACCGCTGAGATCAGCATCCTTTCACAAACAACCATGTCTGTCTCTAAAGCTGTTTCTAGTAGTGTTGCTTTTGAAGGTTTTATTATTTTATACCATCGTTAACTTACTGTTGGAGCCATGCTTAAAATCAACACTTTTTTGATTAGCTCAACCTTTTTCACCTATTTTCCCAATGAAATTCAAGAAAAAAAAAACACTGAAAGGAAAAATTCTCAGTGTTGGATGATACACTGTGACAGATTACAATTGTGTGCTTCATTTGACACAAGCCTTCCTCCTCCAGTTTGCCAGCACCTATATCTTTTCTTTTTTTTTAATAAATCTTTATTAATTTTCAATTTGAGAACAGTGCATTAAAATATAAATACAATTAACTTACCTATATCTTTAGTTATTGTACCTATTGCTCTTACCTGAAAATTCTAGGGCTGCCTAATGCCCCAGGGTGTGGAGTTCTGTTCCAGCTGTTTGGCGTGCGGCTCCAGGTGGAAGGGAGGGAGCACAATTGTTGGTTGATATGGAAGGGAGAGACTACTTTAGGAAAAAAACTTGGGGTGAGTCCTGAGGGGGGACAAGTTCAGGACTAATATCAGGAAGTTCTGCTTCACTCAGAGAGTGGTTGACACCTGGAATGTTCTCCCAGAGGAGGTTATTGCGGAATCGACCGTCCTAGGATTCAAAAGCAAACTAGATGCACATCTCCTTACGAGAGGCATAGAAGGATATGGATGAGTAAAAATTACTCCAGGTGTACACCTGGCAGGGCCTCCGCGTGTGCGGATCGCCGGACTAGATGGACCGAAGGTCTGATCCGGAGATGGCGCTTCTTATGTTCTTATGCATGGTCGTGTTTGAACTGCATGAATGGAGAGTAGCCTAGAAAAGGACTTGGAGGTACTGGTGGACAAGACAATGAAGCCGTCGGCACAGTGCGCAGCAGCCTCTAAGAAGGCAAACAGGATGCTAAGTATTATCAAGAAAGGTATTACAACCAGAACGAAAGAAGTTATCCTGCCGTTGTATTGGGCGATGGTGCGCCCGTATCTGGAGTACTGCGTCCAATATTAGTCGCCGTACCTTAAGAAGGATATGGTGATACTCGAGAGGGTTCAGATAAGAGCGACATGATTGATAAAGGGTATGGAAAACCTTACATATGCTGAGAGATTGGAGAAACTGGGGCTCTTTTCCCTGGAAAAACGGAGACTTAGAGGGGACATGATAGAGACTTACAAGATCATGAAAGGCATAGAGAAAGTGGAGAGGAACAGATTCTATCAATGCCTGACGTGGGTAACACTTGGTACTTGAGGTCCAGTCTTTTCGAGACCACCGGCCCCAAGAGTGGTGTCTGCCAGATCTTGCTAGGGCAGTCCAAGAGCATCTTGTATATGGGCATTGCGTCAGGGTCTTCGGTGTGTCCAGGTATTTTAGGATGCCCTTTTCTTCAGTGTGTAGTTCTGTGGCAGCTGGGGAGGGGAGTGCCAGTGCCATGGACACTTTCTGAAGGAACTTGGGGTACATTAGGTCCTCCGGTGGTGTGTTGGTATTGGAGTCTTGGATGCTGTGTCATTGGGTGCTTCCATTTGAAGTGCATCCTTATGGTCCTCCATTTCCAAGGGTGAGTCGAGGCTGTCTTGATAAGAAAAGTGTTGCTCCGGGGTGGGGGAGCATGCGGAAGTTGTCCTCGTCAGTCCTGAAGAGGTGGCTATCTCTTACAAGGAGGCTGGAGCTGTCGCGGAGGGTGTGGGAGCCGTGGCAGGTGCAGTGAGCTGGGAAATGAGGTTGTTGAACAGATCCAAGAGCTGTTGGTGTGCCTGGGGTCCACCATTCGCCACTAAGGCTGTGCACTGCATGCACGGATGGTTGGAGTTGTGTTGGTGGGTGTCTGTTCTCTTACAAATCGGGATGGGTGTCCGTTATCTTACACATCCAGATGGGAGATGGATGATGAGGATGGCAATCTATGGTGCTTCTTGTGCTTGGCATGCCTAGGAGGACTCTGAGGGCACAAGATGTTGAGGAGCAAGACCTGTAGTGTCTCCTGTGCCAGGCTTGTCTGGGGGGGGGGGGAACCCTGTGCTGGCCTGGGATCTCCTCCTCCGACCTGCTTGCTGCTGGAAGTCTAAGCAGGAGACAGGTGCATTATGAGCACACTGTCCCTTTAAGGGGGCAGCACTGGGACACTCTTCGGTGGCTGTGGGCAGGGCTTGTAGCGTGGTGGCTGTGATGTCAGTGCCGAGCCCGATAGAGCACTGCTGGGTGCCGGTGGTTACTAGGAAGAGCAAAGTAGAGAGTGGTCCAGTGGTACTGATGTCTTCCCCAATGTTTGCTGCAGCTGTGGAGAGAGTAGAGACTCGATCAGCAGCTATAGGAGCAACCGGGGAGTAGAAAGCTTTGCTGCCTGGTATTTTTTATTGCAGCTGATGTGCGGGCTTTGTAAGGGGTAATGCTGATGTTGTTTTCTGCTGCTGGTGGTGTTAGGTGGGCCTCGACCTCTGTTGGGAGCAGGGTGGTTGGCCTGGAGAGTTCAGAGGCAGGTGGATGAGGAGATACCCTCACCTCCTCGTGTATTGCTGGCTGCTTTTTCTTTGGTTTTTGAGTCACCAGCTGCTCCTCCATGAAGTCCCATAGGGCCTATATTCTGTGCTTGCAGGCCCTCAGAGACATCTGTAAGCAGAGTGGGCAGGCAGACATGAGGTGTGCTTGGTCCAGACCACAGATGCTGACCTCATGGGTGTCCACAGTGCTCATCATCTCCTTTCACATTGGTCATCGTTTGAAACCTGGTTTCGTGGAGCTCTTTTCTGGTAGATAGAGGGCTACTGCACAGGTCCTGGACTTGTTGGGCCGCCGCCTGAGCGGACTGCTGGGCACGATGGACCTCGGGTCTGACCCAGTGGAGGCATTGCTTATGTTCTTATGTTCATCCATTTTCATCTTGATATCGGTTTTGTTCTAGCAGAACAAGAACTATCTGCTGAGCAGCAGATGGCAAAATCTGAGGCTGCAGCATTGGGCATATAAAGGGGTGCTAGCACATACTCAGAGGGAAGCTACAAATGCAAATCCTCTTTCAGGGCATGTTAGATGATGTCACCAAGAGTGGCTGACTCATCCTGCTTGTTCATATAGAACAGAATGGTTGGGATCTGCAGGCATACATATGCCTTACCTCATTAAAAGGAAAAAAAAAGGTTTCTATGTGGAAATTCCAGTCACAGCTAGTGAAAGAAATTAATGCAAGAAGTTCACCATGGAATTAGATCCTTTACCATGCAGGTAGCTATTTATATCAGTCCAGTCACATCACACTGTCACACCTAATACTCCACTGTCGGAGCTCTGGATGAGTTTGGCAAAAGACAACGAACATGAAAAGATGATGCCTCTCTGTGCGTTCTGTAGACAAGGCTCACCGAGGTAACAGTAGGTTATTGGCACATTGCTTTGGTGTCACACCATCTCAAACTTGATATATCTGTACAGGGTACATAATTTTGCAGAAATTTGTGTCAGTCGATCTGCACTGACATATAAAGAGGTGCTTGTTGATTCAGCCTGGGAAGCCTTTAATATCAAACCTACTGTCTCCATTTCTTCTATTTATGGGCTCTCATTTGTTGACAAGTTATTAAACTTTTACAGCTAGGACCGCGTTCTCTGCAAAACAACTAATATGCATCTCCTCTCTTTGACAGCAAAACGGGAAGCCTTTATTTTGAATTTTACTTATTAAGAAGGAGTGCCATCAAAGTTCATGCCATGGACTGTTTAACATGCATTCAGAGTAGGATTAACCCCTTGGTGGGCCTAAACCACAAGGGTTGGGATCCACATTACAATGTAAATAAATGTTAACACCCCAAACTGAAGGTCTGTGTAACTCTGATTGCAGAAAAAAAAAAAACAGCAGAGGAAGAAGCAGAATGTAAGCAGCACTGCTAAGTGCTCAGACCAGTGGAGGACACTGCACAGGAAGCAGCATAGCAAGGGAAGGAGGCACCCAGGACAATGGCGCCTGCAATTCCCGTAGCATACCGCCCCCCCCAATATACCTCTTGGTGGGAGCATCGGTACCGCTTTTCATCGCCACACTCCCATCTCTTCAAATCTTAGCCAGCAGTGAGCGGCAACTCCTACCTACTGCTCACGCCAGCCTCAGCTCTCCCACTGACATCACTTCTTGGCCCTGCAACCAGGAAGTGACATCAGAAGGAGAGCTGAGGCTGGCGCAAGCGGCAGATTGGAACTGCTGTTCGTTACCGGTGAAGATGTGACGAGATGGGTGGGTGGAAAGGAAGAGAGGTGTCAGTGCCCCCGCCAAGACGGAACCTGGGGCAGTCCACCCCCCTCACAACTGTGCACAAGGGGTGAGGAGGATAGACCTCTGCAGTCAGTGGTGGCTCTGGTGGCCCCTGCCCCCACTCATACACACACATACACATATTCTTTCTTCTGTTAGCATCTAACTTACCAAGTTAAAAAATGTGTCCTAGGAGCCTCTATGGCCCATGGCATGTGCCTAGTCTGCCTATGCCTTAATCCTGCTCTGCATGCATAATAACATGAGGATAAGCAGCTTTGACACAGACGTATGCATGTGACAAAACACCAGTATTTCCTGCTGCACATAGATTAAACTGATTCTTCTCTGCTGACTTTTGCATACAATGTAATAAATAAGTAATTGAGAGGATATAATTTTAAGAGCAAGAAACAGTGTTAGAACCAAAGATCCAGCCAGTAGCACCAGCGTTAAGAAATAAACATGAAATATATAAACTGACTTTTGGGGTTTTTTTTATACCTAGTTTCCTCCTCAACTAAAGAATATGAAAAGAAAGCTATAGAGAGGAAGGGAAGACAAAGGGAATCAAACATTAAGTCAGAAGTACATATTTTCACTGTCAAGGCTTTTATGATTTACACTTTTTCTTATTTTTCCCAATGGCCCTTTCTCAGAGAAATTTTGTTTGCCCCATTGTTGGAGCACTTGGTTCAGCAAAAGTTTCATCTGCGAAGGTTTTGTTCTGCAATATGCTGTTTACTGTAGGAATATCATCCATGGGTATGCAAAGAGACCCAGGTAACCGTTAACTCAAAGAAGCAAAATCTATACGACCTTAAAAAAAACAACCCACAGCTTTTGGAAAATAGAATCTTCTGCTCAATGAGTGGTTAAAGTACTCCTACAAATGAATTCGGGTTCTGTCTTAACCAACAGCAAAATACTATTTTGGGTAATGTGAATACTAAATAAGATTTCCTCAGCCAGTCTAAAACTGGCTCATCTTCTAGTGTTACAAAGCTGTGCAAGTGAATATTTTCTTGGGGACAACATACCACAGAAGCTTGCCATACATACATAGTAATACATTTATATATTTAAATGTGGTGCCCACTGATTGCATTTGTTGAATCACGCTAACTGTCAAGTATCTTTTCTTTTATTAGATTTCCTTACACATCCAGGGTGGGTGGCTGGGTGGGGGGAGGGAAATGTATTCTGGTTACTAAAATTACTTAATTATAATATTGTAATTACATAATTTATCTTCTTTTATTAGTTATGGGGAGTGAGGGAGAAAAAGATTGTTTGTGTATTAATGATGTATTTAAAGTGCCTTCTTTATAGTGTTTATGTTTAAATTAACTGTATTGCACTGTCAAAGTTTGAAAATTAATAAAGATTAAAAAAAAAAAAAGGAGAAGCTTGCCATAAACATGGTTAATGTTTAGGTGTTCACTGTACTTACTTGTGCTTGTGCTGGTGCCAATGGTATTGATAGTTGTGGGAACAGAAGACGAGGAGTAGATGTGTCCGTTTTCGCACACCAGATTCTTTTCCTGCCAGCTGGAGGCACTAATGCAAATCCCAGAGTCTCGAGAATTCTGCCAACCGTTCAGTTTATCATCAGAGTTTTGTCTTTGGTGATAATAATGCGTCTGCCCATAATCCAAAGAATCGGACCGACTTCTACTTTGGCTGCCAAACGTACCTGATGTGCGATCTTCCAAGTGATTAAGCCACATAGCTAAAGCACTTCTGTCATCCAAAGATGTGGCCGGGTGTATCAAAGCATATGATAAAAGTTGTCTGCTCTCCTCTATATGTTGGTTGTGTTCGATTGAATGAGCCAGAATTTTAGGCAACAATTTCATGTACTCCGCTTTGGCTTCTAGGTTTCCTGGTTTCAGCAAAGGCAGATGAATTAACAACTGGGATATCACCTTCTCCTTGGATTCCTGTTGCCATTGGTTAATGATTGCTAGGCAAAAAGAGAAGAGATTTTCCAATAAGTCGCAAATTGGAATTACTGGGTATAAGTCAATCCACAAAACATGCATATATATTTTTATTTTACATACCCATTTTTAAAAAGTAGAGAATTAAAAGTATTGCTGTAAACTAGGAAAAGTAAACTATTTTGGAATAAGCCATTACAGAAATTAATACCTTTTAAGTATTTAAACGTCTGAATCATATCTCCCCTGTCCCTCCTTTCCCATATGCTAAGTGTATTTCTAAAGCAGCAGTTGTCAGACCATTTAAATTTAACCCCACCCCACTCCCTTTTATGTAGTCGCATTAGGCTTTTTTTATCACCGGCCATGGTGGTAAAAGCTCCGACGCTCATAGCATTCCTATACACGTCGGAGCTAATACCGCTGCGGCTGGCGATAAAAAAAGCCTAACGTGGCTTCATAAAAGGGGACCTTAAATTTTTTTTATTTTTTTTTTTGCAGGTCCAGTGCTAATTCTTCCATTAGTGCACAGGACTTGCAGAAAAAAATTGAATGCAGGAGAACTTGCATTACATTCCCATTTGCATTCTGCCAAAGCCCTTATGAGTTCATGGCAGATCACAATAAATTAACTACTGGAAACAGACCCAGTGCAATGCCAATAAATTCTTTAAAATAAAATAAACACAAATCATATTCAAATTTCAAGATAAAAATTTCTTAAATAAAAATGTTTTTAAAAGCTTCCTGAAAACAGCATGATGAACATCTGATCTAATTAAAAACAGTAAATCATTTCAGATTAGAGGTGCCTGATAATAAAAAGATGCATTCCATTAAGTGACCTAATTTGTTTTGAGGAGGGAAAATGAAGATAAAACTGCTTCCTCAAAACACATCCTGATCTATCTGCTAATAATGAGACTAATTCTAGCAGATACAGTGGTCCTTGGCCATATAAAATATTAAAACCCATCCCACAAAGCTTAAAATTTATCCTTGCATGTATTGGCAATCAATGTAATTTGATGATATATGATGTAATTCTGTCATATTTAGAAATCAAAAAGTTCACCCTAACTGCAGTATTCTTTAAGAAGTGCTAAATTAAGTCAGCATTATCAAGTTAGCATGCACTAATGTGAATTAACTAGCCAGATAACACTTCCATGTTTATTTCTGGCCCGTGACACACACACCCTCTTGAATTTTTTTTTATTTTTTTAAATTCAATAGCACATGATTAGTACATGCTGACAGGCAAATTACTACAAAACACTTTAAGTTCAATAATGTTTATTACATTTTTATAAGAACAAAATACAGAAAAACGTAACAAACAGCAATTATCCTGAAAATACACTTTTCCAATCTTTGCGGTAAGCCATTTTCCCATGTTAAGGGTACATTAGCATTAAACATGGTTTAGTAAAAGGGCTCCATTATTTTCTCAATGCTTTAGGGAGGAGGTTGTATATTTACATACAATGTAGGCAGTGCATGCACATGTACTCCATGCTAATTCATTGCTTAAATTCTGAAAAGCAAACTGGTTGGCATCCCTCAAGGACTGGCTTGGAGATTCCTGATTTAAGACTATTTCATCTTGCCCTTTCAGCACCTACAGGATTGGAGCCATGGCTGCTAAAAAGTAGAATATACAAACAATTTAAAACAAGTTGGCACAATAGAAAACATATCTAGTACCATATCTGGTAGACCTGTCTGTAAGGTTACCATATGGCCCAAAAAAAGAGAGGATGGATTGAGATATCCAGGTTTTACTTCCATTGAAAGCAATGGAAGTAAAACCCTGATGTCTCTATCCGTCCTCCTTACTACCATTGTTTTCAATGAAAGTAAAACCCATCCGTCCTCTTTTTTCTGGAGCCATATGGTAACCCTACCTGTCTGAAGGCTTGACCCTACACTCTACAACAGATTATATAATGACCATATTCTGAAAAAGCAGAATAAAGCCAGCTGAGATCAAAGTGAAGTCAGGAAAGCAAAGATACAAATGGAAGAAAAAATAACTGATACAATAAAACGGGGAGACAAAACATTTTTTAAATATATCAGTGATAGGAAGATGTGCAAAAGTGGCACTGTGAAACTCAAAAATAAAGGGGAGAAATATGTAGAAGCTGATAAAGAAAAGGCTGAATTGCTTAACAAATATTTCTGTTCATGGCTGAAGTGCCAGGAGCAGGACCACAGAAGACAAACATGAATAGGGATGGAGTAGAGGTAGAGGATTGTGTTCGTGAGGAGCTAGCTAAATTAAAGGTAGACGAAGTGATGGGGCCAGATGGTGAACATCTGAGGGTGCCAAATGAATTTAGGGAAGTTCTGGTGGCTCCACTGACTGACCTTTTTAATGAGTCTCTAGAGTCAGGAGTGGTAACAGAGAACTGAAGAAGGGTGGATGTGGTCCCTCTACACAAAAGTGGAAGTAAGGAAGAAGTAGGGAATTTATAGGCCAGTAGGTTTGACTCTCTTGTAAGCAAATTAATGGAAACACTTTTAAAACAGAGAATAGTGAAGTTTCTGGAATCCGGTGGATTACAGAACCGAAGGAAACATGGATTCACTACAGTTAGTTCTTGTCAGACAAATCTAATTAATTTCTTTGACTGAGTGACCAGAGAATTGGATAGAGAGAGTGTACTAGAAGTGGTGTATTTAGATTTTAGAAAAGGCCTTTGACAGTGTTCCATACAGACATCTAATAAATAAACTGAATGCCCTCAGGATGGGCCCCAAAGTGACGAGCTGGGCCAGAAACTGGTTGAGTGGAAGATGACAGAGGGTAGTGGTCAATGAAGATCGCTCTAAGGAAAGGGATATTACCAATGGGGTGCCTCAAGGTTCTCTTCTTGGGCCTGTTCTCTTTAACATTTTTATAAACGATTTTGCTGAAGAAATGTCAGGTAAGATTTGCCTCTTTGTGGATAATACCAAAATCTGCAATACAGTAGACACTCTAGATCAGTGTTCTTCAACCTTTTTACACCTATGGACCGGCGGAAATAAAATAATTATTTCGTGGACCGGCAAACTAATAAGACTGAAATTTTTTAAAACCCCATTGCCGCCCCATCCCCGCGAGCTCGGTCCCATTAACCATCTGATCCCATCCGCACAAGCCTCAAATAGTTATGATTTTATATTAAACATATTTTATTAAAGTATAAAAAGAAACAATATTCTGTACAATTGTCATTTTATAAATATAAATAATACAGGGCAAGGATCAACAAAACCCCCGTCTCCCCTCCCCTTCACATATATCCCCTCTACTATCAAGAAAACTGAATAAGCCAAATTATTACAGAATGCTACACAAATATCATGCTAACAGAATACCACAGTCACACATGGCAGGAACGGTGTTAGGGGAGTGGTCAGAGAGAGCCCTAAGCCAGCTGAAAGCTAAAGACGCACTGCCTAGCTTTGCACTCCCCAGTTATGTCTAACATCAGCTCTAGCAGGATACATATTTTAAATCTGATATATTCTAATCACAAGATAGAAATAAAATTATTTTTTTCTACCTTTTGTCGTCTCTGGTTTCTGCTTTCATCTTCTTTTCACTCTCTTCCATCCAGCGTCTGCCCTCTGTCTCTTCAATCCAGCATCTGCCTCTTCCATCCACTGTCTGCCCTCTACCCCTCCCCCTTCCATATGGTATCTGCGTTCTTTCTATGCCCCTCTCTCCTACACCAGATCTAGCATCTTTGTTCCTCTTTCCTTATTTTTCATCTGATCCCCCTTCCCAGCATCAATCTCTTTCTACTTTGTCATTCCTCTGTCCCTTCCCCTTCCCTCATTTGATCTCTCCATTCCATCCTGACTCCTTCCCCTCCTCTAATCTCCCTGCCAGCTGTTTCCTTCCAATGTTCCTCCTCCCCTGTCCAGCAGTACCTTCTCCCTTTCTTCCTCCCCTTATTCAACAGTAATTCTCATCCCTTCCCCTTCTCCCCTGTCAGCAGTAGCCCCTTCCCCTCCCTTGTCCAGGAGTACCCCTTCTCCCTTTCCTCCTCCCCTTATCCAACAGTAATTCTCATCCCTTCCCTTTCCCTTCTCCCCTGCCAGCAGTAGCCCCTTCCCCTCCCTTGTCTAGGAGTACCTCTACTTCCTTCCCTCCTTCCCTCTCCAGCAAATGTTTCCTCGATGTAGGCTAGCGGCAGCTCTGTGTGCTTTTAACTTCGGCACACAGCTGCCCCTAAGCAGTATTTTAGCCGCGGTTTCATGAGGCAGCCTCGGGCCTTTTGGTAGGCCGGCCCACTTTGATGATGCGATGTGGGCCGGCCTATCAAAGGCCTCGAGGCTGCCTCATGAAACCGCGGCTAAAATACTGCTTAGGGGCAACTGTGTGCCGAAGTTAAAAGCACACAAAGCTGCCCCTGCTTGTCTGGGGGTGCGGAGACATACGCGGCAGAAGTAGGAGGTGGAAGGCAGGAGTGTCGGCATAGTGACGGCAACAGGAAGTTGCACGTCAGCTGACGCTGGCACTTTTTGCTGTGGCTGGGGACCCGAATCCTTCGCGGACCGGCAACATTTTTTTGCGGACCGCCACCGGTCCGCGGACCGGCGGTTGAAGAACTGTGCTCTAGATGGTGTGAATAACATGAAGAAAGACCTAGCGAAGCTTGAAGAATGGTCTGAAATTTGTCAGCTAAAATTTAATGCTAAGAAATGCAAGGTCATGCATTTGGGCTGCAAAAACCCAAAGGAACAGTACAGTTTAGGGGATGAAGAACTTATGTGCACGACAGTTTAGGGAGGTGAAGAACTTATGTGCACAAAAGAAGAGCAGGACTTGGGTGTGATTGTATGTGATGATCTTAAGGTGGCCAAACAGGTTGAAAAGGTGACGGTGAAAGCTAGAAGGATGCTAGGTTGCATAGGGAGCTTGGCCAGTAGGAAAAAGGAGGTATTGATATCCCTGTATAAGACTTTGGTGAGACCTCATTTAGAATATTGTGTACAATTCTGGAGGCTGCATCTTCAAAAAGACATAAAAAGGATGGAGTCAGTCCAGAGGAAGGCTACTAAAATGGTATGTGGTCTTTGTCATAAGGCATCTGGAGACAGACTTAAAGATCTCAATATATATACTTTGGAGGAAAGGCGGGAAAGGGGAGATATGATAGAAATGTTTAAATACCTATGTGGCTTAAATGCGCATGAGTTGAGTCTCTTTTATTTGAAAGGAAGCTCTGGAATAAGAGGGCATAGATGACATTAAGAGGTAATGGGCTCAGGAGTAATTTAAGAAAATACTTTTTTACAGAAAGGGTGGTAGATATACCCTTAACAGTCTCCCGGAAGAGGTGGTGGAGACAGAGACTGTGTCTGAATTCAAGAAAGCCTGGGATAGGAGATAATGGTTACTGCGGATGGGCAGACTAGATGGGCCATTTGGCCTTTATCTGCCATCATGTTTCTATAACCATAAAGCTCTATGACCTCACAATGCAGGTGTAAAGAGCCTTAGCCTATAGGAAGAGGAGATGCAAATGTTAAGAGCCTTAGCCAACAGGGAGAGGAGGAGATAGTGGACGCTGCAGATGAGCAGACTAGATGGACCATTTGGCCTTTATCTGCCATCATGTTTCTATGGTTCTATAAACCACCAACCTATTTGTTTACTGCAACTAGATGGTTTTTGCAAATGTTTGGAAACAGTCTTCCCTGCCAATGATAACTGGAAACTGAAAAAATGGATTTTATCTTTCAAATGTAAAAAATGATGGCACTGGGACACGAACATATTGCTAAACTTACATAAGAATTGCCGCTGCTGGGTCAGACCAGTGGTCCATCGTGCCCAGCAGTCCGCTCATGCGGCGGCCCTTAGGTCAAAGACCAGTGCCCTATTAAGAGTCTAGCCTTACTTGTGTATGTTCTGTTCCAGTAGGAACTTATCCAACCTTGTCTTGAATCCCTGAAGGGTGTTTTCCCCTATAACAGCCTCCGGAAGATCATTCCAGGTTTCTACCACTCTCTAGGTGAAGAACAACTTCCTTACGTTTGTACGGAATCTTTTCCCTTCTAACTTCAGCGCGTGCCCTCTTGTTCTCTTCACCTTAGAGAGGGTGAATAGTCTCTCTTTCTCTACTAAGTCAATTCTCTTTAATATCTTGAATATTTCGATCATGTCCCCTCTCAGTCTTCTCTTCTCAAGGGAGAAGAGGCCCAGTTTCTCTAGCCTCTCGTTGATATTATGCTGATGCTGTTTCTTGTGCTTTTTGGCCCCAATTATATTTATGTTGCCTGAAAAATTGGTGCTGACTATTGCAGTAGTAAATGCTATTCTATAAAAGTTAACATAGAGACACAAATATGATGGCAGATCCAATCTGCCCATCCACAGTATCCCCTATGTCCTCCTCTCCCAAAGGGATCCCACATGACTGTCCCACACTTTCTTGAATTCAGACACAGTCTTAGTCTCCACAACCTCTAGTAGGAGATTATTCCACTGTATAGAATCGTGCTTAGCGCCTTAGGCGTCGCTAGGCGTCCTAATTTTTAGGTGCACCATATTTATGCCAGGGTTTTCTTGGCCTGAATGCCTGCATCTAAGTTGTATGCTCAACAGCATCTAACTCAAAAACATGACCCCAATCTACCCCTAACCATGCACACTTTGCACTAGGTGCCTACCAAGTAAGGTTCCTAACTTTCAACTAAGTCCAAATAATGGCAATTATAAGGTGTTAATTGCAATTATGAGTGCCGATTTCGCCTATTACTCAATTAAGTTAAGCACCGATGTAGGTGCCTAACTTTAGGCAGACTTTATAGAATTGGTGGGGGGGGGGGGTGTATAACCTTAAAATAATTTTTAAAATCTAGTTCTCCTCTTATGAAAGATTTTTAAAAATCACAGCCTGCAGCATCTCAAAAACCAATAAGGTCTTGTTAGGTATACATAGGATGTAACTAGAACACAGAAAAATTATGACTGAAAAGGGTCATAAAACAAAGTAGCAAGTCAACAGATCCTATCCAAACATATAATTTTGGATTTGACATGCAATTAAATGTTACCAATGCACAAAAATTTGAGAACCAAAAAAAGGCTGCTAGATGACTCTAATAATATAGAATGTAATTAAAGCTATAAAGAAATTAAAAACAAATTGCCACAAGGATCCTCAAAGTGACAGAAAATGTGTTAAAACACACTCTTTGGTTATAGCTCTACTAGCATTACTGCACAATGAAAAGGCAGTGTTTAAAACCTTCAAATGTTAGTAAATTACACTTAAATGGCTGTTTTATTATACCCTTGTTTTCAATTTAATAACATTTCCTATAAAATTGTTCTCAGAAGTGTATTCAGATAATTTGTTCTGGAGAGAAAGCAGTCAGTTAAATACAAACACCCAAAAAAGTGTCTAAATAAGTCATGCTACTCAACAACTCTGTCAAAAGCCTCCAAAACCCCTATTTACTAAACTGTTAGCCATTGAAGTCTGGAATTATCAGACTAACATGCTAGCTAATTTCCATATTAAAGAGCTAATAAAGCAGCGATCTCAAAGTCCCTCCTTGAGGGCCGCAATCCAGTTGGGTTTTCAGGATTTCCCCAATGAATATGCATTGAAAGCAGTGTATGCACATAGATCTCATGCATATTCATTGGGGAAATCCTGAAAACCCGACTGGATTGCGGCCCTCAAGGAGGGACTTTGAGACCCCTGTAATAAAGCATTTGAAATTAGCAGAGAGTTAATGCCAGCTCCAGAGGTCACATTTTATCTGTTATGTAGTTAAGGTATGGAAATGCCTGCACAAACTATGATACAGCCCCAAATCCTAGGATTACAGCAGAGGTTTTGCAGTTACCATACATTAATTTTGGCTATTAGAACTGTGGCAACAGCAAAATCTTGGTGCCTCTTAGTAAACAGAGGCCTACAAGAGAAGAATATTACAGGTGGATGAGATGGGAAGGCAGAGAAGGGGCCTGTTTTCCTCAGGCTTTTTCCCATTCTGTATCTATCAGGAAGAGGGTGTGACTGGTAAATCAAACCCTATGAAACCATGAGAATTGATATTCAAAGCGATTTAACTGATCAGAAATGGCTCCTGGCCAGTTAAATCACATTTTTGGGGCTAACAACTGATATTCAGCAGCAGCTAATCAGTTAGGCCCTGATTCTATATTGGTGCCTAGCTTAATTTTTTAAATTGGCTTAATCAGCACTGATAATTGAAAGTGTAATTAAAAAACAATTAAAAATGGTTTAAAAAATGAATTAGCTGATAGGCGCCAAACTCAGTAGTAGGGTTACCATATTTTAAAAAAACCAAAAAAAAACCCCAGACACATAACCCCGCCCTGTTCTGCCTCCAGCCCCACCCCAATCCGCCCCAGCCCCTCCTCTTTTCTACAACCAGCTCCGGCCATATCTGGATGGCCTGGCGCATGCGCGGATGTGTGTGACATCATCGCGCATGCTCAGAGGCCCTCCAGATGCGGCCGGAACTGGTCGGGGCTTTCTAAAACCTCTAAAAAGACGACATGTCCGGATTTTCCTGGCCGTCTGGTAACCCTGCTCAATAGGTACCTACCACTTCATGGTAGGCATCTATGCCAAGGCACCTACTGGCAAGTAAGCGTGATTAGCAGTGGATTTGGAGCAGAGTTTGGGTGTGGATTGAATTAAGAGCCACTAGGCTCCTACCTTAGGTGCACCCATTTAAGCTAAGAAAACCCTGGCCTAAATGGCAATGCACCTAAGGATTCAATACCTACTAAGAATGCTTAGGCATTGCTAGGCACAATGCTATAAATGGCGCCTAGGAATTGATTGACATCTGGGTAGAATGGTGCCTAGGAGTTAGATGCTGTTTATAGAATCAAAGCCTTAGTACTACCGAATATCACCACAGACCACTAACCTCACAGTCAGCTATTTTGTAATCGGTCTGGAGGAGGAGTCAGCACTTTTTGCTCTTAAGTTCCAATATTCAGCACTTAACCGTTTACGTTTAGAAGTCAATTTGGACTGCACAAAGGTCAGTCCTATCTTTATGGGTTGTCGCTTATGCTGCTAATTGCTGAATATCGCACTTAATCGCATAAGAAACAGCCAGCTGAATAAACCTGCTGGTGCCAAAATAGGGCCCAGCACTGAATATCCGGAAATAATGCCGCTGACAGCTAAAAAAAAATGCTCACCACCACCAGCTGAATATTGAGCTCCAGGGAGTTTTGAGTTAATCACCTGAGACTGAGTCCTGGCTTCTTGGAGTAAGAAAATAGGGAAGGAAGGATATGAAAAGTTCTGTTTACTGTGTTTAATTCTGCATGAGGTTTTTTAAATACACATTTTCTCCTTTGGACGCCCTAGGAGTTGCCTGTTCACTTCTACCTCCGCCTCCCTTATTCTTCCTTCTTATCCCTCAGTGGTTCTTAAACCTGACCTGGGAGACCCCTAGCCAGTTGGGTTTTCAAGATATCCTTTATGAATATGCATGAGGCAGATTTGCATACAATAGAGGTGACAGGCATGCAAATCTACATCATGCATATTCATTAGGGATATCTTGAAAACCCAACTGGCTGGGGGTTCCCCAGGATAGGTTTAAGAATCACTGCTCTAAATTAAAACCTTCCTCACCTTAGTCCAGGGGTGTCCAATGTCGGTCCTCGAGGGCCGCAATCCAGTCGGGTTTTCAGGATTTCCCCAATGAATATGCATTGAAAGCAGTGCATGCAAATAGATCTCATGCATATTCATTGGGGAAATCCTGAAAACCCGACTGGATTGCGGCCCTCGAGGACCGACATTGGACACCCCTGCCTTAGTCAAATGAAAACCAGATCCTTATCTCCCCTATTTGTACAAAGTTTGTAAAACAGCATACAGATTCAAAAGTTTGGGCATGACTTACATATGTATATAAAATAAAGGGTTGCATGTACAGTTTGGCTGAATGAGCTTAACTGAATTTCCAGATGACTAAAACTATGCGCTACATGTATAATATGTGTAATTTCTGACTGCATTAAAAAGAGGCATTCCTAGGACATTACAAGTCTTTGTGCTTCATGTTATAAAAGCACTAATGGGACTGACATGCTAATATGTAATCATTTTGAAATGGGTAAAGTTACATGTGCAAGGAAAGAAGTAGTGGTGGATGACAGACCTTCATAAAACTCCAAAAGTTTACTGCATAAAGTACTACAATAATAAAAAAAAACCCCTCAAATATCTCTCTCCAGAAGACCGAAAACAGCATCGTGTATTTTTTTTTCCATTACTTTCACATGTACTCTATATTCGGTTGGCCCATGTGCCTAAAACCCCGCCCACAGGAGGGGCCTTAGGCAACTGGCCCAATTCCAGTTAGCACAGTTGTCTAAGGCCCCTACTCGGTGCATCCCACAATGCACCAGGAAGGGGTAGGCCCGATATTCTGAGGATGGCGGGCCTGCTGGCCTGCCAGAAAAAAGACCTGTCCATCCGCCCATCCAACTTTTGAGGTTAGTTGGGGGGGTAGTGGGGGGGCCGGGGGAGCAGGTCAGGTGGGGGGGAAGGTTTGCTGGCAGGAAGGTTTGGGATCCCTCCTGACAGGCATTGGGGTGGGGGGGGTACGATGACCAGTTACAGGATTCTATAATCGGCATTGTTTTTGACAGATGCCGGTTACAGAATCCTGCTTTTAGGCGAAGGACTGGCCCCTCCTTCACCTAAAAGGTCTTGTTTTGGGCGTTTGGGACTTGGGTGATTTTTTTTGGTTGATAATGTGTTTTAAGGTTAGACGTAGTGGTGGTCTGGGCGATTAAACTGCTGAACGTAGAGGTAGGCCATTCTCAAAAAAACCCTCATTTTGGATGTTTTTTTGGAGAATGGACATTTCCCTGTTGCCTACTTTCAGTGTCTAGGGACTTAGGCCAAACGGGAACTTAGACCTTTTTTTTTTTTTTTTTTTAATATGCCCCTCCACCTGTCTTTAATTGTTTTTCTTTACAGTATTGCAATTTTTATTTGGATGTCAGCAGCTGAGCTATAACTGTTTAATTCAACATCTTTTATTTATTTATTTAAAAACATTTATAGCCCGCATGTCCAACAATTCTATGCGGGTAACAAGAAAACACACATAATTAAAAACAACCGGAGACAAAAACACTTCAGGAAAAATACAACACAAAGTACAAAACAATATACATTAGTAATCATACAAACTCTTAAAACATCATGTATGTTAAAACAGCCCAAACAGTCAAATCATCACCGGCCGCACAATAAAACATTAGCGTAAATATCTCTTCTAGATGAAACAAACAAAGAAACAGATAAGTTGGGCAGTATCATTACTGCTTTTTCCACAGGCCAGTGTCTTCATCCTTTTAGATGTGGGGACAGAAAGCAGTAGCAGAAAGAAAGGGAGCGTGTTTACTTCACCCACACTGCCAGCAGCTCGAAGAGTAAAAGCAGCGCTGCTGGGAACAAGAATGATGAGCAAGCACTGGACTCCACGGAGGAGTGAATCACTTGGGGAGGGTAATAGAGAGATGCTGGACCTTGGGGATGGTGAGGAAAGGGAAAGAAAGATGCCAGACTTCCAGCAGAAGGAAGGAAAGGGGAAGATAGAAATGCCAGACCTTGGGAGGGGAGAGGGAAAGAGAGAGAGATGCCAGACAGTGGGATGAAAGGGAAGGAGGGGAGAGAGATATGGGAAGGGTAATAAAGAGATGCTGGACTGTGGGGATAGGGAAGAAAAGGGAAAGAAAAATGCCAGACTTCCAGGAGAAGAAGGGGAATGGGATGGATAGAGATGCCAGTCCATGGGAGGGGGAAGAGAAGGAGAGAAAAATGCCAGACAAGGGGATGAAAAGGAAGGAGGAAGAGAGATACTAGAAAGGAGGGAAGAGGAGAGATGTCAAACCACTGAATGGGGGAGGTAGTGAAGGAGAGAAATGCCAGACCAGGGAAGGGAAGGAAAAGGGAGATATTCCAAACTAAGGTATGTGGAGGGGAAAGGGAAACACAGAGAGATTCCAGACCAGACATGGGCAACTTCCGTCCTCAAGGGCCGGAATCCAATTGGGTTTTCAGGATTTCCCCAATGAATATGCATTGAAAGCAGTGTATGTAAATAGATCTCATGCATTACTCTCTTGAGATTTCAGTCCGTTTCTTCATATTATAAACATGGATGTAGAGCAGAAAGTGAAGGAGAGAAAACAGCAAATAGATAAGAAAGCCCTCGAAACAGAGTTAAGAGCACAAACAGAATGAAGTGCAACCAGAGACTGGGAAAAGATGATTAGAAAAATAAAATCACCAGACAACAAAGGTAGGAAAAATAATTTTATTTTTAATTCAGTGATTGAAATACAGTGGTACCTTGGATTACGAGCATAATCCGTTCCAGGAGCATGCTCGTAATCCAAAATGCTCGTTTATCAAAGTGAGTTTCACCATAGGAAATAATGGAAACTCGCTTTGATACGTTCCCACCCCCCACCCCCCCCGAGGCCAGGGCGCTGCTCCCCCCCCCGCTCGCAAAATCCCATCCCCCCGCGTGATCCGGCACCCCCTTGAGAACAGGCACCCCCCGCCCGCCCAACTTTAATTCACCCCCCCTGTCTGGCACCGGCACGAGAACCGCTCCCCCCCGCTCGCAAAGGCCCCCCCCGCTCGAATTGGCACCCCCCCGCGAGAACAGGAACCCCCTGCCCGACCAACTTTATCTCACTCCCCCTTTGGCACCGGCACGCAGCCCACAAGTGCCGGTGCCACTTGAAGATCTTCTTCCTTGTCTCTGCCAGCTTTGAGGGAGAATTAGAAGGGCTTGAGCATGCGCAGATGCATGCTCAAAGCCGGAAGAGACAAGGAAGAAGATCTTCAAGCGGCACCGGCACTTGTGGGCTGCATGCCGGTGCCAAAGGGGGGGTGAGTTAAAGTTGGTCGGGCGGGGGGTTCCTGTTCTCATGGGGGGGGGTGCCGATTCGAGCGGGAGGGGGCCCTTTGCGAGCGGGGGGAGCGATGCCGGTTATCGGGGGGTGCTCGTAAATCGAGTCAGCACTCGGTTTGCAAGACACGTTTTGCGAGAATGTTTTGCTCGTCTTGCAAAACACTCGCAAACCGGGTTACTCGCAAACCGAGGTTTGACTGTATGTCAGTTTTGAGAATTTACATTTGCTTTCTATATTTTGCACTGTTCAGGAAGAAATGCATTTCTTTCTATTTCTCTGGTTCATTTTGTGACCAAGGTCAGGTGTTCTGGTAGGAATGAATCTCATGAAGCATTATTGGTGTCATGGCCCCAAGTAGGAAGACATTTGTTAGCTCTCCTCCAGCTCTTCTGGACCTCAAACAACCCTCACTTAAAAATTAGTGAAGACCAGTGGCATAGGGTGTTTGTTTTTTTTTAAGTTACGTGTATAACCAAATTATAACATAACAGATTTTATATACTGTGTCAAACCTGAAAGAGGTAAGAACAGTTCACAAAACAATCAAATTTCCAAAATACAGTTTACAAAAACAAATTAGAGTAATCACTAACAGTAACCCTCTATCTAACATTTAAATATTTATTAAATGACTAAGTTTTAAGTAATTTACGGAACTTCAAATAATTGCGTTTTATTTGTAATTCTAAAGGAATTCCAAAGTCTAGCAGAAGCATAGCTACAGGTCTAGCTACATAAAGAATACAGAATTTGGAAAGAAATTATGTGGGCTAGAGGGTCTTAAGAACATAAGAATAGCCTTACTGGGTCAGACCAATAGTCCATCAAGCCCAGTAGCCCATTCTCAAGGTGACCAATCCAGGTCACTAGTACCTGGCCAAAACCTAAGGCGTAGTAATATTCCATGCTACCAATCCAGGGCAAGCAGAGGAACTAGAAGGACTGGAGGAACTGCGCACCACAGAGGAGACGAGCTGGTCTACCCAGAACACAGATGGAGCAGGCATCTTTGTGGACCAGGTGAGGGACCTCGAGAGATTCATTGAGGAGGCCTATAGGACGGTGGAGGAACGGGATCAGCAGCAGCACAGACGGATGTCGGTAGACGAGACCCAGGATCCACAAGGCGACACCGGGGAAGGACCTAGCGGAGGGACAACGCAAGAGGAGGAGACCGCGACTCACCAGGACCCCGAGGGAGAGACACCACACTACACCGAGGACACGGACCTGAGGCAGAGGAGGTTGCTGAGGAAAGGGAAGTCTGCTATTGTGGTGGGAGACTCGATCTTGAGAGAGGTAGACAGTCACGTGGCTGGAGGAAGGGAGGACCGGCTAGTGACTTGTCTCCCAGGGGCCAAGACACGAGACATCACTGACAGGATCGAGAGGATCCTGGACGGAGCAGAGACAGAGGAGACTGCGGTAATAATCTACGTCGGAACAAACGATGTGAGCCGGAGGCACTTCAGCATGGACGCACTGACTGACCAGTTCAGGGTCCTGGGACGAAAGCTGAAGCGGAGCACTCGGAGGATAGCATTCTCGGAGATCCTGCCTGTGCCGAGAGCAGATGCAAAGAGGCAGGCAGACCTCCAAGCTGTGAATGCATGGTTGAGGAGATGGTGCCAGGAGGAGGGCTTCCGCTTCGTGAGGAACTGGACGTCCTTCTGGGGAAAGAGCAAGCTCTACCGGCGGGACGGCCTGCACCTGAGCACAGCGGGAACCAGACTACTGGCAACCAATTTGAGGAAGGAGATCGAGAGGGCTTTAAACTGAGGAGAGGGGGAAAGCCGACAGCTGATCTGATGTTGACGCTTCGGACAACAGTATCCAGAACAGATGCTGAACGGGCTGACTGCAGGGAGGAAACAGAGGGACCGGAAGATCTCCAAATCAGACAGCGAGGGAAACATCAGGTAATGGGAGCTTGCTGGGAGAAGACTAAGGGGCTTGTGGACACAGGGGGACTGGGTGGCATAAGGGCGAAAGCCGAGGGTAATATAGAGGTACCACAAGGCGAGGGGGATCAAACAGAGGCGCAAGGGATGATAGCCCAGGAGGGGGCCGGTAGGACTAGAAATTCCAGAGGAAAAGCGGGGAAGTGGGGTGGCAGGAATGTGGGGAAGCTGAAAGCAAAGAAGGTAAAGGCTGAGGGCAAATCAGAAACACAGAGAGCGGGAAAACTGCCAGAAATCCAAGGGCAAGTGGCCCAGGTAAATGCAGAGGTGGAAGAAAAACTACGGGACCTGCGATGCTTATACGCAAATGCAAGAAGCCTCACGGCCAAGATGGGTGAACTAGAAGTCATGGCCTAGGGGGAGGACCTGGATATAAATGGAATTGTAGAAACCTGGTGGACAGAGGAAAATCAATGGGATGTAGCGCTGCCAGGGTACAAGCTCTATAGGAGGGACAGGACCCACAAAAAGGGGGGAGGCATAGCACTATATATAAAGGACTCTATTCACTCGGTCGGGATGGATATGGCAACGAAGGCAGAGGGGCTGGAATCGCTGTGGGTCAAATTACCGGGAAACAAGGGTGCGGGCATAAAACTGGGGCTGTACTATCGACCACCTGGTACGCCAGAGGGAGTCGGACACGACTTGGAAGCAGAATTGAGACAGGAGTGCAGGACTGGAAGTGTAACAGTGATGGGGGACTTCAACTACCCAGGGATTGACTGGAGTACGGGTCACTCCAACTGCACTAGGGAGACAGGATTTGTAGAAACTGTGAAGGACTGCTTCATGGAGCAACTAGTCAAAGAACCGACGCGAGGGGGTACTACTCTTGACCTCATCCTAAACGGATTAGGGGGGCCTGCAAGAGAGGTAGAAGTGGGAGCACCACTAGGCAACAGTGACCACAACACGATCAAATTCACATTAGAAAGAGGGACACCCATAGTTAGGAGGACCGCAACAACTGCGCTGAACTTCAAGAAAGGGAACTATGTTGCTATGAGGGAAATGGTGGGGAGGAAGCTCAAAAAAATCTCTAGGATGGAGACTGTGGGAAGCGCCTGGACCCTATTCAGGGACACCCTGCAGGAAGCACAGAGAATGTATGTCCCCAATTTCAGGAAAGGCTGCAAGAACAAACGATCAAAGGACCCGGTTTGGATGTCAATAGAAGTAAAGAGGGCGATAAAAGACAAAAAAGTATCTTTCCGGAGATGGAAAAAGGACCCAACAGAGGATAATCATCAGGCGCATAGGAAATGCCAAAAGGAATGCCACCGGGAGGTTAGACTAGCAAAGGGGAAGTACGAAGAGGGGCTGGCCAGGGAGGCGAAAAACTTCAAGGCATTCTTCAGTTACGTTAAGGGGAAACGACCAGCGAGAGAGGAGGTAGGGCCGTTGGACGATGGGGACAGGAAGGGAGTGATTAAGGAGGAAAAAGAGGTAGCTGAGAGGTTGAACACGTTCTTCTCGTCAGTCTTCACGAGCGAAGACACATCTAATATACCAGACTCAGAGGAGCTCATGAGTGGGAAACAGGCCGAAAAATTAGAGCACATAGAGGTAAGTAGGGAGGATGTCCTCAAACAGATAGACAGGTTAAAATGTGGCAAATCACCAGGCCCGGACGGGATCCACCCAAGGGTTCTAAAAGAACTAAGACAGGAAATAGCGGGCACAATCCAACATGTTTGCAACCTATCCTTGAAAACTGGTGAGGTACCAGAGGACTGGAAATTGGCAAATGTCACACCCATCTTCAAGAAGGGATCGAGGGGTGACCCCGGGAACTACAGGCCGGTGAGCCTGACTTCAATTATAGGGAAGATGGTGGAAGCTATGATCAAGGACGACATTTGCGAGCACATCGAGAGGAATGGCCTACTGAGAACAAGCCAGCATGGATTCTGTAAGGGAAGGTCGTGCCTAACGAACCTTCTGTACTTCTTTGAGGGAATAAGCAGTCGGGTGGACAATGGGGAGCCCATAGACATCATTTACCTCGACTTTCAAAAGGCTTTCGACAAGGTGCCACATGAAAGGCTGCTTAAGAAGCTGTGGAACCACGGGGTGGGAGGGGATGTGCACAGATGGATCAAGCACTGGTTGTCGGGTAGACTGCAGAGGGTTGGAGTAAAAGGTCAATATTCTGACTGGCGGGGAGTCACGAGCGGTGTGCCACAGGGATCGGTGCTAGGGCCTTTACTCTTTAACATATTCATCAATGACCTGGAAAAGGAGGCAAAATGTGAGGTTATAAAATTTGCAGACGATACCAAACTGTGCGGCAGAGTTAGGACCAGGGAGGAGTGTGAGGACATGCAAAGGGACCTGGACAAGCTGGAAGACTGGGCAAACAAATGGCAAATGCGCTTCAACGTGGACAAATGCAAGGTCATGCATATAGGGAAAAAGAACCCATTGTTCAACTACAAATTGGGGGGGGGTATTGTTGGGAGACAGCAGACTCGAGAGAGACTTGGGTGTGCTGGTAGATGCATCACTGAAGCCATCTGCACAGTGCGCAGCAGCCTCTAAAAAAGCCAACAGGATGCTGGGAATCATAAAGAAGGGCATAGTATCCAGATCACGGGAAGTCATCATGCCATTGTATTGAGCGATGGTGCGTCCACATCTAGAATACTGCGTTCAATATTGGTCGCCGCACCTCAAGAAGGACATGGCGGTACTTGAGAGAGTCCAAAGGAGAGCAACGAAAATGGTAAGAGGGCTGGAACACTGCTCATACGCCGAGAGGCTGGATAGGCTGGGGCTCTTCTCTCTGGAGAAAAGGAGGCTCAGGGGAGATATGATAGAGACCTTCAAGATCATGAGGGGCATAGAGAGGGTGGATAGGGACAGATTCTTCAGACTGAAGGGGGCAACAAGTACGAGGGGGCATTCGGAGAAACTGAAGGGAGACAGGTTCAAAACAAATGCAAGGAAGTTCTTTTTCACCCAAAGGGTAGTGGACACTTGGAATGCGCTACCGGAAGAAGTGATCAGGCAGAGTACGGTACAAGGATTCAAAAAGGGATTGGATGGATTCCTGAGGGATAAA
Source organism: Geotrypetes seraphini (assembly GCF_902459505.1). Lineage (NCBI taxonomy): Eukaryota > Metazoa > Chordata > Amphibia > Gymnophiona > Dermophiidae > Geotrypetes > Geotrypetes seraphini. The sequence continues at coordinate 139,192,716 of NC_047090.1, read as the reverse complement.
GGGATCGTGGGATACTGAGGGAGGAGCTGGGATGTAACACAAGTATAGGAAGTTACCCAGGTAATGAGTACAAACCAACCAGGTCGTGCATGTGCAAGACCGGAGGGCTAGGACTTCGATAGGAAGGCAGGACTTAAATGGGAAACCAAGGTGGCAAGGGAGCCCCTTCTGATGATTCAGACAGGTCTTGACCTGTTTGGGCCGCCGCGGGAGCGGACTGCTGGGCAGGATGGACCTGTGGTCTGACCCGGCAGAGGCACTGCTTATGTTCTTATGTTCTTATGTTCCCCCATGTCTTAATAACAGACTATGGACTTTAACTCCAGGAATTTGTCCAAACCTTTCTTAAAACCAGCTACACTATCCGCTTTTACCACAAACTCTGGCAAAGCGTTCCAGAGCTTAACTGTTCTCTGAGTGAATAGTCTTCTTTCTGCAACATGTAGAAGTCTTACCAGAGTAGGTTAAGGGATGCCTGGAAGCCTTGCAGCTCAGCCTCAGCCTTCTGAGAGGTGCAGGGAGCTGCCTCCCAATGGCTGCAACAGACAGAGAGAGGATCTCCTTATGTTGACTAGTGGAACTGAATATATGGATTAAATTTAAGTGCCAATATTTAAATTAATACGGTTGCCATATTGCCTCAATATTAGGTCCTATTACATTTATACGAGATGATGCCAAAGAGAATGTTTAATAGAGGCTAGAGAAGCAACACCCCTGTGCAACAAAGCTTAAAATCATCTTTCATTATTCATTCTATGCTTTGGCTTGCTGTCAACCCTTAAGAACAGCAATTCACATCAAGAAGGATGGCTCCCTCCATTCACAAAACATCTTCACATTTTACAGCTATGATGTGTCATTTCTCATTGCACACTGTCTTGACAGCGCTACACAGCAGGCTGAGAAATGGCAAAAAAACCAGGGTTCAAATCCCAAAGATGCTGCTTGTGACCTTGAGCACTTCACCCATTGTTGCCTTGGGAACAAAGCTAAAGCTAGACTTACTAGCTTGTATTAATAAGCTAATACATGTTAAATACACATTAATACAAGTAACTAGGCCTCACTGAGAACAATGGGATTTACATTAAATAGCATGCATTAATCACATCAATGTGCACTTCATGTTAATAAATCTAACCCTTAAAATTGTAAGACCTCTGGGAACCGATAATTATCTGCTGTATCTAAATGTAGATTGCTTTGAGCTACCCATGAAAAGATGTGAGTAAATTCAAAATAAATAGAACTAGGCAACCCAGTGCAAGAAGGGCAGAAAGGTCATACATAGCAGTGCATGTACATAAATATTTAACTATAGTCAAGATAGGTGTTCTTTTACTAAGCTGTGTTAGGTGCTAACGAGCACCTAATGCAGTAAAAGGTTTTTGAAGGAGTGAGTGAAGGGCAGAGAGTGGGTATTTCTGTGCTAACTAATTAATATCACCACTTTGTTAATATTGTGAATCACACTAAAATCTTATATAGATGCGCTGTCACACAAATATATGCACACATCCATAGGTATTCTAGAGAAAAACAGGAGTCTCAAGTGCTCACAGCCAGAAGCCTGAGATATACTTCAAAGCTAATGACTGATACAGTGAGCTATCATCGGTCCCATTTATGTTCTCTATACCAATGGTTAGTGGTTATTAGTATTTTCTTCTACTTCTATTTTATTGTATTTTCATTCTTATTTGGTTTTTACTTGTTTTTTACCCTTTTCAGTATATATAAATCAGTTCTTTTGCCAAACTATTCCAAAATTACTTAGCTTTTCTCTCCCTCTTTTTGGCTACGGAAGATCTCCGTTTCGCACCCATACATTAACAAGGGGCTTCGTCAGGAAAGCGCCAAAGGCCACTGCAGAAAAAGCAAAACAACTTTTATCTTAATTTATATACCGTTAAAAGGTTAGACTCAATGTTAACATTGTCACGTATAATTATAACTACTTGTGAATGACAAGGCTACAAGGCATAACTCATGGGGACTCTATCGTATCTTAAAGTCTTCTCCGTATTATTTATGTTACTGTTTCATTTTTAGTTTTTAGTTCTTTGTAAGTCATATCATTACATAATTCTATAGTTTTTATTTTATATTTGACTTCATTATATTCTATTTTGTATTTTATTTCATTTTATTCGAGCGAACCACCAGATACCAATTACTACCCTAACAGGGCAGAGCTAACTAGAAACAGCATAAGCGCAATCTGTGGACACGATTTATTACAAATACAGATTATCCAAACGTACCTCTTAGTATCCCCAGCGCTGTACAGCTATTATTGTTGTTAAAGGTTTGAAATCTGCTTTCTATCAGGATTCCCACAACGTGAAGAGCGGAGAATAAACTAAACATTTACATAGCATTTACATGAAGTTGCATCGTATTGACGCAGTGTCGGGGAAATTTCATGTTTAATATTGCGAATTAGCATAAAATGAAGTCACGAGCAGGTGTGGGGAATGGGTTTGTCTGATCCGGGTTTTTTCGCCGGATGTGATGTCAGACGCTTTCCCCAGATTTAAAAGTCTGGATTCTCAATGTTTAGTTTATTCTCCGCTCTTCACGTTGTGGGAATCCTGATAGAAAGCAGATTCTACACTTTAACAACAATAATAGCTGTACAGCGCTGGGGAGACTAAGAGGTACGTTTGGATAATCTGTATTTGTAATAAATCGTGTCCACAGATTGCGCTTATGCTGTTTCTAGTTAGCTCTGCCCTAAGTTAGGGTAGTAATTGGTATCTGGTGGTTCGCTCGAATAAAATGAAATAAAATACAAAATAGAATATAATGAAGTCAAATATAAAATAAAAACTATAGAATTATGTAATGATATGACTTACAAAGAACTAAAAACTAAAAATGAAACAGTAACATAAATAATACGGAGAAGACTTTAAGATACGATAGAGTCCCCATGAGTTATGCCTTGTAGCCTTGTCATTCACAAGTAGTTATAATTATACGTGACAATGTTAACATTGAGTCTAACCTTTTAACGGTATATAAATTAAGATGAAAGTTGTTTTGCTTTTTCTGCAGTGGCCTTTGGCGCTTTCCTGACGAAGCCCCTTGTTAATATATGGGTGCGAAACGGAGATCTTCCGTAGCCAAAAAGAGGGAGAGAAAAGCTAAGTAATTTTGGAATAGTTTGGCAAAAGAACTGATTTATATATACTGAAAAGGGTAAAAAAACAAGTAAAAAACAAATAAGAATGAAAATACAATGAAATAGAAGTAGAAGAAAATACTAATAACCACTAACCATTGGTTTAGAGAACATAAACGGGACCGATGATAGCTCACTCTATCAGTCATTAGCTTTGAAGTATATCTCAGGCTTCTGGCTGTGAGCACTTGAGACCCCTGTTTTTCTCTAGAATACCTATGGATGTGTGCATATATTTGTGTGACAGCGCATCTAACCAATTAATATACATACATTACTACACACTTACTGATTAGCACACAGTTGACGCGTGAGCCTTTAAGACCTGATCCTATAAAAATCCGACTATAGTACATAAATATTTAACTACTAGTGTTTAAGCCCGTTACATTAATGGGTGCTAGAGTAGATGTCTGTCTGGGGTTTCTTTTCTTTGTCTCTTTCTCCTTGGATGCTGTCTGTCTTTCTGTCATTTTTCTGTCTGTGTCGCTCCCTGGCCCCCTGCCTGTCTGTCTTTCTTTCAGTCTGTCTCCCTGGCCCCCTGCCTGCCTGCCTGTATTTCTCTGTTGCGCTATACCTGCCTGTCTCTCTGCGGCCCCCTTCCTATGCCCATAGTGTCCCATCCTATGTCTTTAGTGCCTCCTTCCTATGTCCTTAGTGCCCCCAGTGCCGCCTTTCATATCCTTAGTGTCCCATTCTATGTCCTTAGTGCCCCCAGTGCCTCCTTCCATGTCCTTAGTGCCCCCAGTGCCTCTGTGCTGTGTCCTTAGTGCCCCATTGCCTCCATCCTGTGTCCTTAGTGCCCCCAGTGTCTCCTTCCCATGTCCTTAGTGCCCCCAGTGCCTGTCCTGTGTCCTTAGTGCCCTCAGTGCCCCTTCCTATGTCCTTAGTGCCCCCTTCCAATGCCCCCCTCAATGTCTTTTAGACTTTGTTCCACCCACACACATACCCCCCGAAGCCAGCCTGCCCGCCTCCCATCCCCCTGTGCAGTAGAACCTTTCATTTCTACCCCCCCCATTCTTCCGTACAGTAGAATTCGGCATTTGCAGCATGTTTCCATCCCCCCTGCCACTACCGCTGCCATGCAGCCGACCCCACTGACCCTCCCACCGCGAGATGAACACAAACCTCCCGGAAGCAGCAGCATCCACAGCACTCTAAACATTCTGCTTCGCGGCCTTCTACTGCCCTGATTTCCTCTGCTGCGTCTCTGATGATGTCATTAAGGATGCGGCAGAGAAAATCAGGGCAGTAGAAGGCTGCGAAGCAGAATGTTTAGAGTGCTGTGGACGCTGCTGCAGCCGGGAAGTTTGTGTTCATCTTGCGGTGGGAGGGTTGGATGGTAGGCTCAACGGGGGTTGGGGTGTGCCGGTGGCATGACGAACTGGCTTACAGTGAATAAGGGGGGAGTTGCCGGCGTGTTCCCTGCCGCCGGTTTCTAAATTAGAATTTGACCACCTTAAATATGTATATTTTGTGTAATAGTAAATACTGCTGTAAAAAAACTGTAATAACCATAAGTTCTGGCTGCAGCGGATGAGCTGGAGCTGGTTGGCCGCCCACACCGGCATGCTTGCGAAAGGCCATTAAGGCCCGTCTCCCATTTTCCTTGCCCCCGAGCGCCAATTCGATGCACGCTATGGCCGTTGTCAGCACCTGCCCACTTCCCAACGACCTCCTCGCGGTTTAATGTGGCCAGCAATAGCGAAGTTTCTCTGGCGATGGGGGAGTAACGGCATGTTTCCTGCCTCCGTCAATCGGCCACTGCCATAGTTAAGCGCGCATGCGCACCCCTGCCTACCACGGACATACAGATCACAGAACACGCAGGTAGGCGTGCGTATGCACGCTTAGCGTTTTATTATAGTAGATACTCAAGATAGGTGTTCTTTTACTAAGCTGTGTTAGGTGCTAACGAGCACCTAATGCAGTAAAAGGATTTTGAAGGGGTGAGTGAAGGGCAGAGAGTGGGTATTTCTGTGCTAACTAGTTAATATACATACATTACTACACACTTACTGATTAGCACACAGTTGACGCGTGAGCCTTTAAGACCTGATCCTATAAAAATCCGACTATAGTTAGTTGCCAATATCAGCACTGATTCTATGAAACTTAGGTGCCCATTGTAGAATCATGCTTAACATCACCTAAGCATGCCTCGGTAGAGCTCTGTCCTAACATTTAGGTGGACCATATTTATGCCAGGGTTTTCTTCACCTAAAGTTAGGCACCGATATCGGAGCCTAACATAGGGTTGCTAGATTTCCTCTTTAAAAAAAGAGGATACCTAGCCCCACCCTGCTCTAGCCCCACCCCCATTTTGCTTTAGCCCCGCCCTATACTGCCCCAGCCCCGCCCCCAGCCAAACCTCCTGCGTCCTTCCACAAGGTCTGGAAGGCCTCTGAGCATGCGTGGACATTGATATAATGACGTCACTCACATTGTGTTGACATACATGCATGCACAGAGGGCCTCCATATGTGGCCCCGAGCTCAGGGACTTCTCAAAACCTGGACAAACTGCCTTACAGTTCTTTAAAAAGAGGATATGTCAGGGTTTTCCTGGATGTCTGGTAACCCTAGCCCGGGGGTCGGCAACCCGCGGCTCTTTTTCACCTTTGCCGTGGCTCCGGTAGTGTGTCACGCGGGCCGGAGTCTTTCAGTGGCTGCGGCGCGCTCCTGAAGAATGGGAAGCGCGGAGGATGACGTGTGATAGAGGTCTGCACGGGAACGGGGATCGCGGGGATCCCGCGGGTTCCCCCCCTGGCCCACGGGACTCCCACGGGGATGAAAACAGCCTACCTAAATTCTGGCGATGCAGGCATGCAGCTTACAAGTCCGGCGTCGCGGCGGGAAATAGCCATGCTGAGCAGTGAGCTCAGCATGTACACAGATGAAAGCCTTGCTTGCTGATTGGTCCGGCGGCCCCGCCCCGCCGTGCCGCCGGACCAATCAGCATCTAAACATTAAGATAAGAAACAATATATGCAGTGTTAGATTTGTTTTATAATGGTTTTGCGGCTCCAAGTTTTTTTTTCTTTTCGAAAACGGGTCCAAGTGGCTCTTTATGTCTTAAAGGTTGCAGACCCCTGCCCTAGCCGAATGGAACTAATTCACAAAGAGACACCTAACTTGAAAACAAGTCCATGATCTGCCACCTAACCATGCCCACTTTTAGTGTAGGTACTTTGGCCTAGATGCCTACTTTTTATAGAATCGAGTTTTTCAAGTTAGGTGCCTAACTTTCAATTAGGTCCGATTAAAGCTGATTATGAGGTGTTGAGTGCCAATATTGGCACAGAATAAGCCTACTAATCAATTAAGTTAGGCGCCCTTTATAGAATCAGGGCCTTACTGCCTACAAAATAGATGATAGTAAGTGCTCACATCGTAATTTTTGAAAATAACCATGCACTAATATTGACATGCACTAATATTGGTCATTAATGAAAATAATCAAAAAAGGCCTTTTATAACTTCTACAGTGGAAAGACCCACATAAGGGTGTGCTAAGTCCAATTTTACCCAGCTTTGTAAAAGGGCCCTATAATTAGGAAGAATGTGAAATTCCACCTGTACTTCTTAACCTGATAGCCCTTCCAACCAATTACTTTACATCTATTTACATCTATGTGAAGAGCTATGAATTTAGTAAGGTTATATTCACAGGTTCATAACTGCAACCTTGCTTGGTCAGCTAGTAAGCTATAAAAAACACCAGTAACAGTTTTTTCCCGACTGCCTGACTGCTCAGGGTAAAGGCTGAAGCACTCACATTACAAGCTTTACTCCATTTCTTGCAAGTCATCTGTTGCACAGAAAATTAACCACTGTCTTATATAAATTTTGGGCCCAAAAAAGACAATAGGTCTTATTTTCGGGGATGTCTTATTTTTTTCATGTACAATGATCATCTCTCTCTTCCTCTCCTCCATTCCAGTCCTTCCTATTTCCTTTCTCTCTCCCCCACATGTGCAGCATCTTTCCTCCCCTCTCACCCATCCCTCTTGTGCATATCTTTCTATCCCTCCCTCCCATCCCTTGTGCAGCAGAACCCTTGCAGCTTTTATCCCTCCCTCCCTCTCATCACATGTGCAGCAGAACCCTTGCAGCTTCTATCCCTCCCTTCCTCCCATCCCCCCATGTAGCATCTTTCTATTTCCCCCACCTGCCGACCCATCTCTCCCTCCCATCCGAACTGCAAGACTAAAATACTTATAACAAATCAGCAGTGTCAGCAGCAATCTAGATAGGTTGCTTCACGGCCTTATATCTTCCGGGCGTTCCTCTGATGATGTAATCAGCAATGCAGCAGAGGAACGCCCGGGTGATAGAAGGCCACAAAGCAGCCTGTCTAGATTGCTGCCAACACTGCTGCTTTGTTATAAGGTATTTATTTAGGTCTCGAGGTTCAGATGGGAAGGAGAGATGGATCGGGTCGGGGGTGGGGGTGGGAAGCGCTGCTTATTTTTTGGGGTAGGGCTTATATTAAGACCTACCCCGAAAATCATGCTAGGGCTTATTTTTGGGGAAACATGGTAACTACTCCTGGCAAAATTCTGTGCAAAACTTTTTAAAATTCTGTGCATATTTCAAAATTCTGCAAAGTTTATTTGAAGTGTTTTGTATAGAATTCTCCTATCCTGAGGCCTAAAATCCCTTCCTGCCTTTTCCTTTCTCAAGTTCCAGTCTCCTCAGTTCCATCTCTCACTCTAATTGAAGTTCTGTCTCCCTCTAAATCCCACAAAACAGAAGAAAAGACAAGGGAGATAGGCTGGATGGACCTCTCCCTTTCCTTTTCTTCTGTTATGTTGTTATTTCAAGGTGAGGCTTTCTCTGTCAGTTTATCCCTCTAAATCCCACCATTCTCTCACTTGCACCCTGATTCCCCTTCTTAGTCTCCATAGTCTGGCATCTCTCTCTCCCTCTCTGCAATGGCTAAGAATCCCTTTCTTCCTTCTCAACCCTTTTCTTGTTTTGGTCACTCTCTCTTCTTCTCTCTATCATGCCCTCCGACCCACTTGAGGGTTCAGCATCCATGTCCCATGACCCTGCCCAACACCTCTCTCACTTGTACCCTGAATCCCTTCCCTACTCCCCATTGTCTAATATCTCTCCCTCTCTCTATGGTCAAGCATCTCTTCCTTCTCACCCTCCCCTTTTCTGGCCTGAGCTTCCTTCTTACCCTTTCCCCTCTACTTATGGGTCCAGCATCCATGTGTCCTCCCCTCTCCTCCTCTCCCTGCAGGCCTAGCATCCATGTTCCCTACTCTCCCCCCTATTTGCAGGCAAGGATCCATGTTCCCTCCTCCCCTTGCAGTCCAGCATCCATGTCCCATCCTCTCCCCCACAAAGGGCCTAGCATCCATGTTCCCCTTCCCCCCGTCCCAAACTGTGGCCCAGCATCAATGTCCTCTTCCCTCCCCTTCTCCAGTGCGGGTTTGGTCTCTTTCCGACCAACTGACTGACCTCCCCGTGAGATCAGACGTACCTGTGGACCTCCCAGAGCAGCAGCAGTAGCAGTGACGTCTGTCTAGTGGCTAAGGCAGTGCTGTGAGCATTTAGACCCGGATACTCTAAACCAGGGGTCTCAAAGTCCCTCCTTGAGGGACGCAATCCAGTCGGGTTTTCAGGATTTCCCCAATGAATATGCATGAGATCTATGTGCACGCACTGCTTTCAATGCATATTCAATGGGGAAATCCTGAAAACCCAACTAGATTGCGGCCCTCAAGGAGGGACTTTGAGATCCCTGCTCTAAACGGTGCAGTTTAAAGAATCATACCTCTGGCAAAGGTAGGTGCTGGAAATGTTAGCCACTTACTTTTGACGTGAATTGTGCCTATGGAGGGCCCTACAGGTGTCTAACGTCACGTCCAACATTAGCCACGTCTACAGTGGCATTAAGCACTGATAGGCACCTCCGGAGGCGTGATTCCTGCACTGTTTTTTTTAGATGTTGATAGGCACCTGGAAATGTCTTTTAAAAGAACTCTCAAACGGCATTTCCCTCTCAACTTAGGTGCCTAAGTTAAGGCACCATTTATAGAATATGGGCCTTAGGTAGTACTGCAAACATATAAAGCAGAACGTCCAAAACAGACATTCCAATTATATCTGCTTTTTGTGCAGACCAAAATCTGTACACTAAGATATTAATAATAATAATAATAATAATAACTTTATTCTTATATACCGCCAACAATCTTGCGACTTCTAGGCGGTTTACAATAAAAGAAACTGTAAATACAATCAAGAGAAACTTTACGTACAGCGAATTAAAGAGTATAGCATTGTATATCTCGTACAACGAATTAGTTATAACAACATCTGGGCACACATATTCTATTATAGCAGAGTCTCTGAAACTGCATGCCACGAGAGATTCCAGACTTCTACTTTAATTTTTAAAAATTCCCTTCATAAGTATACACTAGAATAGATGACATGTATGTCGCATACGCAAGAGTCTGTCAATGTTATGAGCGTCTGCCTGTGTAAGGATACAACTGCCCAGACAAACATCATTCTTTGATGTGATTGGTGCTTGAAAACTAATGACAAGTAATTTTAGTTTTAGTAACATAGTACCAAAGTAAATGACGGCAGATAAAGACCTGAATGGTCCATTCAGTCTGCCCACTAGTCATTCTCATCAAAAACACATGACCAAATCAACTTGTCTCTTCTTTGACACAGACTAAAGTCCACCCGGTATTGTCCTAGGTTCTAACTGCTGAAGTTGCCATCTAAGCTCACTCCAGCCTATTCAACCATCCCGTTGTTTGCAGGATATTTTTATTTTTTATGCATGGTTATCCTAACTTGAGCAACAAAGCAATCAAGGTTCTTCTTATCTTTGCGAACTTGGTTTTCAGCTCTGACAGAAACTAAATCGAAAAAAAAAAAGAGAACTGCAAATGGTGGATGATGAAATGTATGTTTACTTGTTGACTATCGAGTCGCGTTTTCAGTTAAATAAATAGCTTTCAAATTTAAATTTTTGTTGGTTTTGCAATTTTATCATTTCAATTATAATGTGCCAGGAAAAACATTTGCTCCCTTTAGTGTGCCAGAGCTAAAAAGGTTTGAGAGATACTTCTTTATAGAATAGAGCAGGGCTGCCCAAGTCCGGTCCTCGAGATCTACTGGCAGGCCAGGTTTTCTGGATATCCGCAATGAACATGCATGAGAGAGATTTGCATACCAAGAAGGCAATGCAGGCAAATCTCTCTCATGCATATTCATTGCGGATATTAAGAAAACCTGGCCTGCCAGTAGATCTCGAGGACCGGACTTTGGCAGCCCTGGAATAGAGTCTAGTTGTCATTTGGGCACCTACACTTACAGCATGTAAAAAGTCAGGTATAAATGTTAACACCTAAATGTTGGCACATAGACACACAGTTTTGAGTATTCTATAAGTTTGGTACCTAAATGTGTGACCTGCCCATGCCCATTTTGCAGTTACACATTAAAGCACTTAGGGCTATACCGAATATTCGTATTCAGTTTGATTTGACCCTGAATACATTATTCGTATTCAGTCGAATAATGATTTAATTTTGAATATGAATATTCTGGGGCTCTGCTGTTCTAAATCTTACTGAAATAAATATCTGACCTCTGATTTCACGCTGCTTCTTTTATTATTTGTTGTTTTAACCTTTAATTGGCAGATGGTGAAACGGCTGCTTTACGTAACTTGATGTTGAACAAGAGCAACAGTGCCAAGTAACAGGCATTTGGAGATGCAGATCTCCCATAAGAGCCATAGCTTCTAAGGCAACAATGCCAAATAAAGGGTTAAAGCATAATGCCCATTATTTCTATTTGGTATTCATATTCAGCCGAACAATATTTTTCATTATTCGTATCTGGATGCAATAAAACATGCGATTCAATGCAGCTCTGCGACTTAGGCAAGGGAGGGAGGGAAGGATGGGGATTCGGCTGCGTGGCGTGTGCGGGTGTTCAGGGGGGGAGGAGGGGGTGCTCGCTTAAGGGTCCTGCTGCGCGAGGAATGGGAGGGAGGGGAGGAAAGATGCTGCACATGTGGGGGGAGAGAAAGCAAAGAAGAAGAATTGGGGTGAAGGAGAGGAAGGGAGAGACGATCATATGCATACCCCAAAAATAAGACCTAGTGCTTTTTTGGGGCCTAAAATTAATATAAGGCACTGTCTTATTTTGGGGGAAACACGGTACTACTACTACTACTATTATTTCTAGAGCGCTACCAGATATATGCAGCTCTGTACGGGGTCACAAAGAAGACAGTCCCTGCTCCTAAACAATCGAGACAGACAAATAGGATGCCAGGGTAGGGGTTTATAGTTGGAGGGGATGGTTAAACTGCTGGCTCAAGTGGTGGGCAGAAGGGAGTAGGGTTATAAGTGGAAGGCTGTCTCTATTTATTCATTTAATTTGTTTTCTATCCCATTCTCCCCAAACGAGCTCAGAATGGGTTAACAGACGCAAGATGCAGTTAACTGGTTACAATTTGCCAGTGCAAGATTTTTCAATACAAGCTTTTATGCTACTGTGACACACACCGATGATCTAGTACCAATATACATTTCTTTGTAGTCCATCAGTCAAGGGCAGGAGTTTAGGTGAAGAGGTACGTTTTTATTGCTTTCTTAAAGTTGAGGAGTCCTTCAAGGGATCTGATCTGTGGGGGCAATTGATTCCAGTGGCCTGGTATGAAGTGGTAGTAGGAATGTCGTTTGGCGGTTTGCAGTTGAAGGGCACAATCAGGGGGCATTTTGAGGCCTATTTCATCCTGGGAGTGGAGGGACCTGTTTGGCACGTACAGAGGAAGCTTGGTTGTCATGTAGCCTGGCACCATGTTATGCAAGGATTTGAACACTAGCATTAGGCCCTTGAAGACACAATGTTTGGCTGTGGGTAGCCAGTGAGCTGATGATGAAACCTGGGAGATAGGGTCACAGGCATGGTTTTCAGCCTATATTTGAGCAAGGAAAGGGGCATGGCGGACGGATTCAGGTAGTTTATTCCAGGCATTCAGGGCAGCGAGCTGAAAGGAACGAAGTCTGGAATTGGGAAGTGGAGGAGAAGGGTACAGATAATAGCAATTCATCTGAGGAACAGAGTTCTCAGGGAAATGTATAAGGAGAGAGAAGAGAGATACTGAGGTGTTGCAGAACGAACAAACTTGTAGGTTAGAAATAGGAATTTAAACTGTATGAGAAGGCAGATAGGGAGCTTAGCACGCATCATCCCAGTGCCTATCATTAGGCAACCTATAGAGAATTACCCCCATAGTGTCTTGGTGATGCCAGCCAGGTCCTCAGGACATCCAGTGATTATGCATGACATAAAATTACATATTTATTGTAGCTATCATGAACATCTAACTGTCTGTGGGATACCCTATAGCCAGGGCCAGATTTAAGATATTGGTGTCCATAGGAAGAACTAGAGAGAGGTTTATTTCCCAGAGATCATAACATATGGTCATAAAGAAACCAGACTCAGGCTCCTGTTTAGTCCAAGCATTTGGCGACTTGAAATTTGGCATCCTAGACAGCTGGCTGTCTTACCTATGCCTGAATTTGGGCCTACCTGTATGTGTTATGGCATGGCAGAAGAGTTGTTAAAATGAATAATAACCCTGCAGGAAAATCATCACCATCTCAATGTGAAACTTAAATAACTATTTAAAATAGGATGAGTTTGTGTTATGTGGTGTTCTATGACAGAATGAAGGAAGAGGATTTATTGCAGCTAATTTTTCCATTTTCCAAAGGGCAAAAAATAAATAAATAAATTTAATAGTCTCTAAATCACTCTCAGAAGTAATGTAATTTGCAAAGCAGCAATAGTGTTCCAGACCAAACTTAAGCTAGCCTCGTGCATGAAAAAAAAATTTAGTTGTAAGAGTTATCTTAAGTAAAGCAGTGCGCAGGTAGACCTGTGGGTGAAGCAGACAGGGATACTAGGGCATTTATGCTGACCCTTCTTCTCTTGTCTGGTCCAAAAACCTTTTTTTCTTCAAGCTATGATGAAACTCTTATTACTTTTCTACTGATTCTGAATATCTGGTTTTCCAATAGTTGCAATTCAGCTTTTCCCCACTAGTCGTCCTCTGGAGTCCGGAAAGAATTTGGTTGAATTGAGATAGAAAAAAAAGAAAAAAAAAAAAAAAAAAATCACTAAAGCTGCAAAGAAACGTTCAGATACAGGGCATGGTTTTTAGAATCCTGAAAAAATTGTCTTCTCTATTTATTCAAGTGTAATTTAAACAAGAACAGATAACCGTGGATTTGATAGGACTTCTAGATGCAGCCACAGGTATAAAGGACTGGAAGGGAAGAACAGACATCAAGCTCACAAGGTTGTGCACCTCTCCCAAGAAATTTTCAGCTGATGCAGCTCTTCAGAGAAGAAGCCTATCAGAGCATTCAGATGTAAAAGTTATCTTAAGTAAAGCAGTGTGTGGATCTGAGTGAATAAATGCTGAGGGTAGGCCTGTGGGTGAAGCAGGCAGGAATAGAAGGTATTACTAGGGTATTTATGCTGACCCTTCTTCTCTTGTCTGGAAAATAATCTAGGCACTGCTGGGTTTGTTTATCGTACACAGAGATTAGTTGACCACAAAGGCAGACAGATAGAATTGTCTGGAATTAACCCAATGGGAAGGAAGTCAGCTCTGTTACCTTGATAAGAAAGAACTGGTAAAGCCACTGTGAGCCTAATTCACAAGAGTTACTTAGTGCCATGCTCACAGAATGGAACAAGCGCTTATAAATCAGGTGTAGTTTCACGTTAAGAGAAAGCAAAAGATTTTAAAATCGACTCATCTCTTTACTTGCTCTTCTTTCACTTAACTCCACTTTCAGGGTGAGATAAAGAGACTGAAAACCAGTTCCTCTCTCTTGTCTTCCTTCCCACAGCTTTCCCACAAATTGATATGACCTCTCCTTTTAAGCCAAGGGCTCCTATTACATGGGGAGAATCCCATTTGACACACCTTAAAATAATAGAAACATTTGGACAAATTCCTGGAGGAAAAGTCCATAGTCTGTTATTGAGAAAGACATGGGGGAAGCCACTGCTTGCCCTGGATCGGTAGCATGGAATGTTGCTACTCCTTGGGTTTTGGCCAGATACTAGGGACCTGGATTAGCCACCGTGAGAACAGGCTACTGGGCTTGATGGACCATTGATCTGACCCAGTAAGGCTATTCTTATGTTCTTTTTGCTTGTATTGTACTGATAGCCAGTAAGTGAGGGCAAGCATCTTCTTGCTAGGGTTCCGTAATCCATATTTTGGTGCCAAGAAGTAGGCATTACAATGGGGTGCACTTAGCGCCAATTAGCAGGACCTAAGTCATTATAGAATACTACTGAAAACCCGCTTGGGCATGCTAAAAGTTAGGCACAATCACTAACACCAAGTCAATGGCTGGTGTAAGTAGATGCGCCTAGGTGCCAATCAATGTATGCAAATGATATTATTCTATAAGTTGTGCAAGTTGTTTGGCAACACATCAATGGCCCACCTGTGTTCCGCCTCCTTTGCAGTTACGTGCTATAGCACTTAAGCTCTACTTTACACCATAGCACCTAGGCCCAGATTCTAAAAACAGTGCCAGAAGTTAAGCGCCTAGATTGGCATGCCTAGATGATCTATTTATTATTAATATTTATATACCATCTAAACCTCTTCGATCTAGGCACCTAATTCAATTGTTTAATTGACTTAATCAGCGCTAATAATTTAAAGTGCCATTTAAAAAAAAAACCAAATTCAAGCCATTAACTCAAAATTATCTAGTATTAAATCCTGGCTTAGCGACAATATGCTGTCCCTAAGCACATCTAAAACTAATTGCCTACTCTTCCCATGGAAGAAGGACTTGCAGTTGTCCGCCACAACCAGCATAGCCAATTCTCTGATCACTGAGGTATCTTCAGCAAAAATCTTGGGTGTGATTAATGACAATAAGCTCAACTTCCACCAACAAATTAGTGCCATGGTCAGAAATTGTTTTTACAAACTTCAATTGATCAGATCCCTTTCCAGTTTCTTGGAGCCCTGTTCATTAAACATCCTAATTCACTCGCCAGTAATCACCAAAATAGACTATTTCAATTCCCTTTATAAAGGATTACTGCTAAAGGAAATCAGACGCCTAGAACTCATTCAAAATACTTCAATCAAAATTATTACCAATTCCAAGAAATATGACCATGTCACCCCTCTACTTAAAAACGCCCATTGGTTCCCTATTCCTCACTGTATCACCTTCAAAACACTCATATATAGACAGACAGCCTTCATTGATAAATTACTTATTCCGCACACCTTCTCTGGAAACCTAAGATCTTCTTCTCAAAATTTACTCTTTGTCCCCTCCCTCAAGACCTTTTGTACGACTTCATTTACCGTTATAGCTCCACTAATCTGGAACTCCCTGTCCTCTAATCTCAGGGAAGAATCAAATATTGATAAATTCAAAGGAGCTTTAAAAAGCTTCTTACATAAAGATGCTTTTGTTCATTGACTTGAAGCTTCTCCACAGATTCTGTAAAGGCAGCTATGAATAGCTTTTCCCCCTCTCTTTTGTATTATCCTTCTTTGTGACCTTTTCTGATTATATTGTACTTCTCCCCCCCCCCCTTTCATTTCCTGTTCTTATGCTTGTTTTTGTCCATATCTTGTTAAACATTTAAAATTTGTATTCCCTCTTTTTTAATTGTATTGTACATCGCTTAGAATATTGATAGGCAATTATTCAAATTTTTAATAAACCTTGAAAAAAATTAATTAGCCAGTAGGCGCCTAACTCAGTAGGCACCTACCCATTTTAAGGTAGGCATCTACACCAAGGTGTCTACCAGCAAGTAGGCATAGTTAGGGGTGTATTTTGTTTAAGGTTTGACTTAGGCAAGAGTAGGTGCCTGCCTTAGGCAAACTCATTTAGGCCAAGAAAACCCTGGCCTAAATGGCAGAGTGCCTAAGGTTTTAAGCCTAGGTGCTGCTAGGCGTGATTCTATAAACAGAGCCTGGTGGATGATTGACAGTCACATTTAATGGTGCCTATAAGTTAGGTGCCATTTATTGAATCAAGCCCCTAGGGCATACTGTATATATATATCACTGTTGATTTGGTACCAATTAAATGTGCAAGTGGCGCAAAATTCTAGGTATATAAACTACCCACTCACAAACTGAGGGGGAGGGGGAGGAATAATCTAAATGCCTAGCTCAGGGGTAGGGAACTCCGGTCCTCGAGAGCTGTATTCCAGTCGGGTTTTCAGGATTTCCCCAATGAATATGCATTGAAAGCAGTGCATGCAAATAGATCTCATGCATATTCATTGGGGAAATCCTGAAAACCTGACTGGTATATGGCTCTCGAGGACCGGAGTTCCCTACCCCTGGCCTAGCTGATCTATTTATTTAGGAAGAAGTTGCAGAGAAGAGTTTTGAATCAGATATTTACATACCTTCATGGTATAAAAGCACAAGAGGTGGTCCCCTTTCAGTTGAAAGAAATCTCTGGATAAATGGGTCATACAATGAGGGTAAAAGGAGGTAGACCTAGAAGTAACCAGAAAGGGTGATGGATGCCTAGGATAGTCTTCCAGCAGAGTACCGTATATACTCGAATATAAGTTGATCCTAATATAAGTCGAGACCCCCATTTCCCCCCTCCCAAAAGGAGGAAAAATGGTTGACTCGAATATAAGACAGGAGCTTAATATTCAAGTGCCATACCCTGCCACTGTCTGCACCCAGTGCCCCCTCTCTCATGCCCTCCCCTGCCAGGCTCTGCGCCCAGCCCCCTCCCTTCCAAGCTCTGCACCTAGCCCTCCTCCCTGCCAGGCTCTGCACCCAGCCCTCTTCCCTCCTTGCCCTACTAGGCTCTGTAGCTAGCCCCCCTCACTCCATGCCAGGCTTTGCACCCTAGTGGTAGTGGTCTAGTGGTAGGCCAGGACAGGAGGGATGCCTCCTGTCTCCTGGCTGACTAACTTTTTTTTAACCCCCCCCCCCCCGGTGCGCATTTACCTGCCATTTTTAATCCCTGGTGGTCCAGCGGTGTACAGGAGCGATCTTTCCGAACCCTGCCCTTGCTGAACCTCTCCGGCCCCGTTCCCTTTTCGTGGCCATTCAGAAAGCAGCGCAGAGCCAAGCAGGAAGAGCTGGGCCCTGTCAGGTGCGCTGCTGGCTGCGAAAAGGGAATGGGGACGGAGAGGCTCAGCACGGGGCAGGGTGCAGAAAGATCACTCCTGCCCCTTACACCACTGGACCACCAGGGATTAAAAATGGCAGGTAAGCGTGCACCGGGGAGGGGGGGGGGGTTAAAAAAAAGTTAGTCAGATGAGATGGGCCTAGTGGATCACCCGGGAGGGGGTCGGGTTGATGGAAGAGACCCCCAATTTTGGGCCATTTTTGGGGCCAAAAATCTCATCCTATATTCGAGTATATACAGAGTTGAAATGAGAATGGCATTTGAATTCAAGAAAGAATGGGAGAAATATGGACAATTTCTGACAGAAAAAAGGAACTATAGTACTTAGAAGATGGTATAGATGGGCAAAATGATTAGGGCGCATGCAATCATATAGTAATGGGGAGAGGGGGGGTGGAGAGTGGACCGCCCCAGGCATCATTTTGGTGAATCATTATCAGCATCTCTCCTCCTCTCCACCCCACGTTCTTTCCCTGCCCCTCCCTGTCACACAGGTGCCTTCCATTCCCCACTGTGCCTCTAACTGTTTGCCGGTGTAAGGATAAGAGCATAAGAACATAAGAATTGCCGCTGCTGGGTCATACCAGTGGTCCATCATGCTCAGCAGTCCATTCATGCGGCAGCCCTCTGGTCAAAGATCAGCACCCTAACCGAGACTAGCCCTACCAGCGCCCTTCTGAAGTCATTTCCTGGTTGCAGGACCAGGAAGTGACATCAGAGGGAGAGTCGAGGCTGGCACAGTCAACAGTTTGGAGATGCTGCTTGTGTTGGCAAAGTTAAAGAAGTACGGAGGAAGGGAAGGCACATGCATGGTGGGGTGCGGAAAAGAAGGCAGGAGGACATCACCTTCTACCCTCGCTATGCCACTGGGTGTATGGTTTCTACCTGCCATCATTTTCTAGATTTCTCTCTTTCCAGGCTCATACCAGGAATATGAAACATTAAATTCACCTCTACATTCTAGATCCTGCAGACCCATCAGAGTCTTTAGGAGCTGTGAGATAGATTTTTTCAAGCTACTCCTCTTTCCCTAAGTATATATATTTAGATTGCTCCTCCCCTCTTCCCCCCCCACACATACAATTTGTGAGTGTATAGTTACATATGTAAGGCAATTCTATAAATGGGCACCTAGAATTTTGCACCACTAACACTCGTTGCCAGAGGATGTGGTAACAGCAGTTAGCACAGCTGGATTTAAAAAGGTTTGGACACACTCCTGGAGGAAAAGTCCATAATCTGCTATTGAGATGGAAATGGGGGAACCACTGCTAGTCCTGGATCAGTAGCATGGAATGTTGCTACTACCTGGGTTTCTGCCAGGTACTTGTGACCTGGATTGTGAATAGGCTACTGGGCTTGATGGACCATTGGTCTGACCCAGTATGGCTATTCTTATATACTACAGTGACACCTTGGAATCCGAACGCCCCAGTACTCGAACTTGGAATCTGAATGAAAAATTTGAGCAAATTTTGCCCCGGAATCTGAATTTGTGCTTCTGCGTACATTTCCCCAGCGCTCGTGCCACTCATATGTCGTTCAGTTCATGATCGGAAGCTGTAGTAAAAGCATCTGGTGTGATTTTCGCCTTTGTGTAGTATAGTGAGGAAAATACAGTACTCCATTATTATCATTTGTTAATATTTTACCTTAAAACTCTTTATTTACTGTTAAAATTTAAGCTTGTGGGACCAAGGAACAGATTAATCCAGTTTCTATTATTTTAAATGGGAAAAATTGTCTTGGAACTCAAACGATTTGGAACTCGAACAGGGTTCTGGAAAGGATTAAGTTCGGATTCCAAGGTATCACTGTACTACAGTACAATAATGAAAGTGAAAGAGGTGCAAAGCATGACAAAATACCTAACTAACCGTAGCCAAAGGCAAGAAAACATTTTTAACAAATAATAAAGCAAAAGCTCAGTGAGAAATGTGTGAACTTTACAAAACAAAATTCACAAACGAATTCCACAAACTTACAAGAATTTGCAAGCAAGATTCTGTTCTTGGGCCTGTTCTTTTTAACATTTTTATAAACAATATTGCTGAAGGGTTGTCGGGTAAAATTTCCTTCTTTGCAGATGATAACAAAATCTGCAATAGAGTAGACACGCTGGATGGTGTAAATAACATGAAGACAGACCTGGCGAAGCTTGAAGAAAGGTCTGAAATTTGGCAGCTAAAATTTAATGCTAAGAAATGCAAGGTCATGCATTTGGGCTGCAAAAACCAGAGGGAACAGTACAGTTTAGGGGGTGAAGAACTTATGTGCACGACGGAAGAGCGGTTCTTGGGTGTGATTGTATGTGATGATCTTAAGGTGGCCAAACAGGTTGAAAAGGTGACGGTGAAAGCTAGAAGGATGCTAGGGTGCATAAGGAGAGGTATGGCCAGTAGGAAAAAGGAGGTATTGATGCTTCTTTATAAGACTCTGGTGAGACCTCATTTAGAATATTGTGTACAATTCTGGAGACCACACCTTCAAATAGATATAAAAAGGATGGAGTCGGTCCAGAGGAAGGCTACTAAAATGGTGTGTGGTCTTCGTGATAAGGCATATGGGGACAGACTTAAAGATCTCAATCTGTATACTTTGGAGGAAAGGCAGGAGAGGGGAAATATGATAGAGTCGTTTAAATACCTACGTAATATAAATGTGCATGAGTCGCGTATCTTTCATTTGAAAGGAAACTCTGCAATGAGAGGGCATAGGGCAGCTACTAAAGGTTGATTTTTGGAACAGGTAAATTTGAAAAAGTCACACCTTTACTGACTAGTTTGCACTGGCTTCCTGTTTCAGCACCATGCATTTTAAAATGTATATTTTTGCTTTTAAGATTTTATGGGTTGGGAATTGGAATACTTAACTCATTTGTAGAATTACCTTCACTTAAAAAATCTTTACAATCAAAGAATGTTTAGATTCTCCACTACCCATTGGCAAAACATTTAGGGGTCCTTTTACAAAACCAAAAAAACTCTGTGGAGTGACGATGTTCCCAAATGGACTTTACTTGAAAGTATCAAAGTTCCAAAGGTACACTAAAATCATCCACATAAAATAATTCCATCCACATAAAAGTAAATCATCCACATAAGAGCCTTAAAGGACCTAGTCCGCTAGGGATACAGGACCCAACACGGTCTGCGTTTCGACAAAAAGTCTTCTTCAGGGGTCCCTGGGGGTCCTATAAAGGTGTGTACATGGGAAACAATTGTGTGGTGAACCGGAAGTGAGACACTGCTTGCATTTGCAATGGAAAAAAATGCAAGCAGTGTCTTACTTCCGGTTCACCACACAATTGTTTCCCATGTACACACCTTTATAGGACCCACAGGGACCCCTGAAGAAGACTTTTTGTCAAAACGCAGACCGTGTTGGGTCCTGTATCCCTAGCGGACTAGGTCCTTTAAGGCTCTTATGTGGATGATTTACTTTTATGTGGATGGAATTATTTTATGTGGATGATTTTAGTGTACCTTTGGAACTTTGATACTTTCAAATAAAGTCCATTTGGGAACATCGTCACACCACAGAGTTTTTTTTGTTTTCTCTGGATTTTCTTCTTTGTGGATAATTTGGGGTCAATTCCTTTTGTTTTTTGCTTGTTCCTTTTACAAAACAGCATTATAAGTGGCCTTAGTGCAGACTTACGCAGGTTTTCCTATGCGCTAAGACCATTTTTAAAGCAGTAAAATGTTGATTTTCAAATTTCATTTATTTATATATCACTTATAAGTAGTTTTACAGTCAGGTATTTTATCATATATCCCTATCTGTCCCAGCGGGCTCAAACTCTATCTAGGTCAATGGGGGGATTAAGTGACTTGCCCAGGGTCACAAAGAGCAGCAAGAGATTTGAACCCACAACCTCAAGGTACTGAGGCTGTAGCTCTAACCACTGTTAATGTTGCCATAAGTAGTAAATTTAAAACAAGCCAGAGATGGTTATTTTTGTTACATAGAATTTTCTGGACCCCAGTTAGATTACATAAAATAAATGGAAAAAATGCAAGCAGTGTCTTACTTCCGGTTCACCACACAATTGTTTCCCATGTACACACCTTTATAGGACTCACAGGGACCCCTGAAGAAGACTTTTTGTCGAAACGCAGACCGTGTTGGGTCCTGTATCCCTAGCGGACTAGGTCCTTTAAGGCTCTTATGTGGATGATTTACTTTTATGTGGATGGAATTATTTTATGTGGATGATTTTAGTGTACCTTTGGAACTTTGATACTTTCAAATAAAGTCCATTTGGGAACATCGTCACTCCACAGAGTTTTTTTTGTTTTCTCTGGATTTTCTTCTTTGTGGATAATTTGGGGTCAATTCCTTTTGTTTTTTGCTTGTTCCTTTTACAAAACAGCATTATAAGTGGCCTTAGTGCAGACTTACGCAGGTTTTCCTATGCGCTAAGACCATTTTTAAAGCAGTAAAATGTTGATTTTCAAATTTCATTTATTTATATATCACTTATAAGTAGTTTTACAGTCAGGTATTTTATCATATATCCCTATCTGTCCCAGCGGGCTCAAACTCTATCTAGGTCAATGGGGGGATTAAGTGACTTGCCCAGGGTCACAAAGAGCAGCAAGAGATTTGAACCCACAACCTCAAGGTACTGAGGCTGTAGCTCTAACCACTGTTAATGTTGCCATAAGTAGTAAATTTAAAACAAGCCAGAGATGGTTATTTTTGTTACATAGAATTTTCTGGACCCCAGTTAGATTACATAAAATAGATAGTTCAAAATCTATTAATGGTCCCCTCATTAAAAACAATAGGAACGAGACGCCACGACATCTTCTCAGTTAAGGCACCGCTTGTTTGGAATACCCTTCCTTTGTATATTAGAAATATTAAAGATCTTAGCTCATTTAAAAATAATTTAAAAACATTCCTCTTTAAAGCTGCATTTAACCTCTAAATTCTTATCATTTCATGTAAATTTTAATTCCAGAATATTTGTACCCAAATCCTAATGTTCTTAACCTCCCCCCTCCAACCCTCTTTTTCTCCGCACTAGGAATCAAAATTTTGTAACTTTTTCCCTCACGTTTTCTCCACCTTATTCCAGTTTTGTAGTATCCGTCAGTATTGTCAGTCAGAAATTGCCCTGTGTTATTTATTGTAGAAATTTTATTAATTTTTTTATTGTTTTACTTCAATTGTACATTTTATGTAATTCGCTTAGAAATATTAAGCGAACCATCAAATTTAAATAAAACTTGAAACTTGAAACTAATAGATGCTGGCATTGTCATATTGACATAGGGACTCTGGATCATCTGTTGTATTTTTGTCCATTTATATTAATATTTTGGAAATCCATATGGGGATAAAATTAATCAAGTTTTAGATTCAAATATTCCATTTACATATGAGGCTATAATTTGTGGAACAATTTTACATGTTAAACCCACTTTAGATAAGTATAAAAGTCGTCTATTTTTAATTCTTACAGTATAGCCATTCAATTGATTACAAGTAATTGGAAGAATCATGATAGAATAAATTATACTTTCTGGTCGGTGAATGTGTGTACTATATACAAATATGAATGAATTAATGCTGAGTGTAGGGGACTTAGTGGAATATTCAACAAAATTTGGAGCCCATTGACTACATTTGTACAAATATAATACTGTATTTTGTCTTACTTTTTTCTTGGTTTATTTATCTTTACACATCCAGGGAGGGTGGGTGGTTGGGTGGTTGGGAGGAAATATTGATAATGATATTTTAGGTAACTTGGTTTCATATTATATCATTTACTTGGTTCTTATGTTATCATTACATGCAAAATAATGTAATTATTGAATGATAGTTCTGTTATCTATATAGATATTAGTGTTATGACTGAATGCAATAATATACTGTTCTTTTATTTATATAACACTGTTCTTGTTTAAAAATCAATAAAGAATTATAAAAAAAACAAGCCAGAGAAAAATATTTCTTCACACAATGTGTAATTAAACTCTGGAATTAATTGCTGGAGAATGTGGTGAAATCAGTTAGCTTAGCAGGGTTTAAAAAGGTTTGGATAATTTCCTAAAAGAGAAGTCCATAGGCCATTATTGAGATGGCTTGGGGAAATCCACTGCTTATTTCTAGGATAAATAGCATAAAGTCTGTTTTATTACTTGGTATCTAGTTAGGTATTTGGGACTTGGGTTGGCCACTGTTGGAAACAGGATACTGGGCTTGATGGACCTTCGGTCTGTCCCAGTTTGGCAGTTCTTATGTTCATAAGTGCATGGTCATTAAAAAAGATTAGCATGCGAGCCCTCACTGCCACCTATTTTGAAGTCGGTATTGGCACATGTGCTAATCAGTTAGTCCACTGCAATGTAGCTGTACTGATTGCTGAAGACACACCCACTCTCCACCCCAAGACATGCCCACTCTGCGGTACCACTAAAAATAATTTTATAACACGTGGCTTGTGTGCATTAACTTGGAATTTACCACAGGACATAAGCGCACACTGCAATAAGCCCTTTTAAGCTGCAGTACAGACGTACCAGTGCTTACCACAGCTTGGTAAAAGGACCCCTTAAAATCTGAAAGATTTTATATATATCTTTTACTTTATCAAGCTGCAAACTGTTGGAATGCCCTTCTTCTTAGTGTTAGGTCTGAGGTTTGTTGTTTGAATTTTAGGGCCCCTTTCATTAAGCTGCGGTAAGTGCTAGCACGTTCTTACCACAGCTTAAAAGGGCTAACCACAGGATATTTGTATATTTCTATCAATTATTGAGTCAGTTTCTAGAGCAGTTGTAGGCACCGCAGAGAGAAAGACATACACTAAATTTGGGAGATGAAAGAAAGATATTTTTGAATGGAAAACAGTCAATGCTAAATACAGAATCATCCTCTAAGTGGAGCATTTTTGGAATAATTTTCGTCAGGCACGAAAATGTCTTTTTATAGTGTTATTTATTTATTTTTCAAATCTGTTTTCATCCAGTTGTGCTTCAGAGAAAGAGTGTAGCTTAAAAACTTCTGGCCCATAATCATGTGACCAACATATTTATGGCTGCACCATATGACTGTGTATTCTCAATTTAGCTTGTAACTGATTCCCTATGACCTGTAATAACACCATGCTTAAATTAGAGTCATCAATTTGACTTGGCTTCAGGCCTTCCTCCAAAGCAAAATAAAGTATCTACTCTTTTTTTTTTTTTTTTTCCAGATTCATAATGCTCCTTTTGAGTTGCCAATTCAAACCTTGCTTGAGTTGGAGTTAGTTTTCCAGCTCTTTTTTTTTTCTGGTTAGGAAAAGAGCACAGTGGAAAAACACCATGAGACAAAACACAAAAACAAAATTGAACAAAAAAAAAAAAAATAATCCAAGCAAGCGACATTCAGCTGGAAAAGCTCAATGGCTCACATGTAAACAAAATGTGCTTAAATTCACCCCTGTATGACACAGATCCTGGTTTCAGCAAATTAAAAAGGTGTAGGGTAAAAGAGATCAGGAGCTTGTAGGGAGAATACAATGAAAAGATATACTAGTATACCATTCTAATTAAGTTACAGTCCATTACGTAATAAATCAGCTGATTTTCTCAGTGCACTCAGGGCCAGATTCAACAAAACTATGCCTAACTTGGTAAGTGCCAAGAAAGGGAACACCTACTGCATATCAATCAAAGTTAGGCGCCATTTCTAGAATCATACCTAGAGGCGCCTAAATCAAATTAGGCACGTATATTAGGCCAGGGTTTTCTTGGCCTACAAAACAGTGCCTAACTGGATCCACGCCCAAACTCCACCCCAAATGATGCCTACTTGTCGCTAGACTAATGTTATCAGATGTCTGGATTCACCCGGACATGTGCTCTTTTTCGAGGACTGTCCAGGCATCCGGAAGGGTTTTCAAAACCCGGCACTTTGAGTTTTGAAAACCACTGAGCTTGGGGCCATGTCTGGAGGGCGACTGCATATGCATAGATGTGATGCGATGACATCACATGCATGTGCGCATGCATGTGATATCATCGTGTGAACTGAAATATGACTGAAGATTTGAACTGAATTCCTCCTTGTAAATAGTTTTGGATGTTTAACCTGCAACCCAGATTTTTCAAGAAAAGGTCAAGTTATCTATTTTCATCAGCTTCAAATTGATTCACTTCAATTGAGTAAAAGATTGGGTAAAGTGAACTGGTAGCAGGGAAAACTGTCCTTTGGCCTACTGGAGTAAGTCTGACCCCAGCCTGCGCCCAACTCAATCTTAGAACTCTGTTTTGTAGATCCTGGTCAGGGTACCCTACCCAAAGAACTTAGCCGTGCCCAGTTAGAGATTGACTAGGGAACATCCAGACCCAGAAGGAAGAAGCACACCAAGCACGAGGATCAAAACCCGAGGGAACGGTACAGATTAGGGGGTGAAGAATTTATGTGCCTGACAGAAGAGCGGGACTTGGGTGTGATTGTATGTGATGATCTTAAGGTGGCCAAACAGGTTGAAAAGGTGACGACAAAAGCTAGAAGGATGTTAGGGTGCATAGGGAGAGGTATGGCCAGTAGGAATAAGGAGGTATTGATGCCCCTGTATAAGACTCTGGAGAGACCTCATTTAGAAAATTGTGTACAATTCCGGAGGCCGCACCTTCAAAAAGATATAAAAAGGATGGAGTCGGTCCAGAGGAAGGCTACTAAAATGGTGTGTGGTCTTCGTGATAAGGCGTATGGGGACAGACTTAAAGGTGTATGACGAAAGACGGGAGAGGGGAGATATGATAGAGCGTTGGAAGCAGCGAATTCAGTGTGCCGGCCTGCGCTAAAAAACCACTATCGCAGTTTTGTAAAAAGGGGGAGAAATACCAAGCGCTCCAGAAAACTCCAGAGTCAGCAGGTAAATTGTTAATAACAGCCATAAATAAATAATAATAAATCAATTCAAAAATATATATTAACAGAATGAGAAATAACTGAACGGCAATTGTAAAAGCCCATTTCTAAACTGTCTAAGGCAACTTCTGGGACAAAACAAAGAGCCAACGATGACCTACTTATAACTATTTATTTGTAAGTATGACCTAACTGCATTAATAGTTGTACTGATCTACCAGTACTAGCAACCAGATTGAATGTCTGTGTCAAACTGTCCCTTGTAACTTCCTGGATATTGACACAACCTCTTGTAATGTAATCCGACCTTGAACTGACTAGGTAAAGGCAGAATAGAAAACCTGATTGTCATAATATAACATATATATACATATTTTGAACCAATTTACACTATTATTTATGGCTGTTATTAACAATTCACCTGCTGACTTTTGTGTTTGACTGAGTGGACAGAGTTGTCTACTACATAATTACCCAATGTGAGTTTCTGGGAACTTTGGATCTGCTGCTTGTTTTTGGACATTTTTGTATTCTGTGGAGGTTTTTCCTTTTTCCTGACCAATGATTAATGTGAGCTTACCATAAAAACAACGTGAGGCTGTAATTATATGGCTCTTTTTTGACTAAGGTCTTTTTCCTCCAAGTTAAAAAAAAATATATATATATATATTTATTGTCGCAGCCTATTTTGTAGGTGGTAAGGATTTACATGCTAATCCCATGCTAATCAGTTAATGGAAATGCCCACTCTCCACCCTAGATAAGACCTCTCTATGGTTAAAATAAAATTCATTTTTTTTAGCGCATAATTTGCAGTCGCAGATTGCTAAGGCCCCCTTTTATCGAACCGTGGTAGAGCTTTTACCCGTGGGCTGGCGATGTAAATGCTCCGACGCTCTAGGGAATTGAATGAGCATTGGAGCATTTACCTTGCCGGCCCATGGTAAAAAGCTCTATCGTGATTTGATAAAGGAGCCCTAAAATGAATGCAGGGTGTTGAGCGCATTCCATGGTAAGCCCTTTTCAGTTGCAATAAACATATGCTAGTACTTACTGCAGCTTTGTAAAAGAAGCCCTAAATCAAAAAACCAAAGCCCAACTGACTGCCGGGGCTGTGTTCTTAGAAGAATACATGTTGAAATCTATCAATAGTAGGAGTGCAATGCCACTGTGATGCATTATTAATGTTTTCCTATACTGTTGAGCCCTTGGAAATGGACATTCACTTACATTTTTAACTCTTTTCTGTCATCTTGTAAATAAACTAGCTTGTCGGAACTATCACCTCTGCACCGTGGATTAATTTATTCCCTACTCAGGGTCTGGATGTTGAAAAAGTATAGGAGAGTTCTCTTTCCTGACAATATCCCAGCTCATGTCTATTTATTTATTTAAAAATGTATATACCATATAAATCCTATATGGTTTACATAATAACAGCTGGAGAGAAGTCAGTCACAGAAGGATCTATTTGTCCTGTATACTGTGGGTCTCATATTAAGATTACATCCACATGCTATGATTTTAATTACACTTAATTAAGTACTTTCTCTTCATCTTAATTAATCTTACTTAATGCATTTCTTCTATTTCTACTGTAAACCGCTTAGAACCTCACGGTACAGCGGTATATAAGAAATAAAATTATTATTATTATATCTCACACTCCTTCAATAAGCCTAAGTCATGTTAGACTA
Source organism: Geotrypetes seraphini (assembly GCF_902459505.1). Lineage (NCBI taxonomy): Eukaryota > Metazoa > Chordata > Amphibia > Gymnophiona > Dermophiidae > Geotrypetes > Geotrypetes seraphini. The sequence goes on along the minus strand of NC_047090.1, from coordinate 139,164,731 downwards.
TAACATTAATTTACAACCAGTCCTCCCTATCACAGTCACTGATAAATCAACTCATAGCTTAAGAAGTTAAATTACAATAATAATAACTTTACTTTTAAATATATCGCAATACCACAAACAGTTCAGAGCGGTTTACAGTAGAATCCTAATTAACCGGTACTTAAGCAACCGACACTCTCATCCAACCAGGGGGAAAAAAAATTTCTGCCAAAAAACATAAAATTGTCCTCCCTCCAATCCCCAAAGCGGCAGTCACAGCTGTCCTGAGCCATGAACCCTCCTCCCTCCCTTATCCAAAGCAGTAGCGGCAGCCAGTCAGCAGAGGCAGTGCTGAAAACAGGCTGCTTACGGCCAGCCCCACCAGGGCCTTCCTCTAACACATCATTTCCAATGCGGCAGAGGAAAGACCCTACCAGGGCTGGCCACGAACAGCCTGCTTACAGCACTAACTCTGCTGACCAGCTGCCGCTGCTACTCCAGTAAGTGAGGGGGGTCCAGGCGGACAGACCTGCATGGAGGTAGGGAGAGAGGGCAGATGGGGATGGGGGGAGGTGGACCAGAAAATGTGTGTGGGGGGGGGAGGCTCCAGCAGGGTACAGGGGAAAGGAGATGGATGGATGATGGACCCATAAGTGACGGAAGAAGGGGGTGAGAGAAAGTGTGAGAGAGGGGAGAGAAAGTGGCCCAGACCGAAGGGAGGAACAGATGCTAGACCTACATGTATATGTGTGTGTGTGTGTGTGTTGGGGGGGGGGGGGAGAATGATAGAGAGAGGAAGAGAGTGAGGTGGTAAGGGAAAGAAAACTATTTTTAGAATACAGGTAACCCTCAAGCCATCAGAAACTACATTTATCTGGCATCCACCAATCCCCATGGGTGTCGGATAACAGAGTTTTCTGTATAAAAACAGTCTTTATAAAAGCAAATAAAATCTAATAAGCAAACTAAAATGTACCCACATATTATATACTACTACTACCACTATTATTATTAATCATTTCTATAGCGCTACTAGACATAAGCAGCGCTGTACATCAAAACATAGAAGAGACAGACCCTGCTCAAAAGAGCTTACAATCTAGTCAAGACAGACAAACTGGACAAGAAGGTGCATCTATACACAATGTTCAGGTGGGGGAATTGCAGAGGGAATGAGAAGACAGATATTGGTGCTTAGCAGGTGAGCTGGAGTTTGGAATTGAAAGCATCTTCAAAGAAGTGGCCTTTGAGTCTGGATTTGAAGCAGCTCATAAATTATCCCTTTGCCACACAAGGCAAATTCCATCTCATGAATACCACAGAAAAAGCGACACAAATCACAACCAAAAAGAAGTGGGAGAGAACGAGATGCTTCCGTGTGGGATCTACAACCAGAAACAAAGACTATCTGGATATTAAAATAAATCTCAATGTGCATGTAAAATCTCTTACAAATATCAAGGCTTAGAATGTGCACCATAAGAAAAGAAGTGAGCATCCCGCACCCCCCCCCCAAAAAAAAAAAAAGGAAAACACCACGTGGAGACAATGTTGCTAAGCAGAAATAGAACAACTGGTGTGCCATAAATATTTATAAATACCTTCGAAAACACAGGTGGAACAAACAGTAAGGGGTCCTTTTACTAAGGCGAAGTAACGCTAACACGTCCATTACTGACTTGCGTTGGGAGTCCTAGCGACTTGATGAATTACAGATCTAAAAGGAAGTCGGTTTTGTGCTAGTCCAGTAAGGTCCTCCAGCATCATCCTCAAGGTTGTTTTCAATGCGTCCTACTCTTCTAGGCATGCCCAGAACATCTGAAGTCGTCAAACAGGCAGGTATGTACTGTTTCATTTACATCTTTGAGGGTTGAGAGGGAGTCAATGACCACTGGGGAATATGGGGGTCAAGCTTACATCCCTCCCGTGGTCATCTGGTCAGTTTGGGCACCTTTTTGCCACTTCTTCGTTGTTAAAACAGGTCTAATTCCAGATGTCCAAACTGTGCTCTGGATGTATTCTAAAATGTTCAATTAAACCAGAAAAATATCAAAGTCATAAGCCCACCCTAGCCCTGCCCACACCACACCTCTTAACACCCCCCCATGAAATTTAGATGAACTACTGACAAACTGAATAGAAATAGTATGCTACTGTGTTTCACAGATATTGTGACTTTATATTCTTGTCTTTACATACTTATATATTAAATATTTTTTGGTGATGTGCTCAGACCTGTAACCCAATAAATAGTGTAGTCACTGCATTGAGTTTAACATGGGGACCATCATTGCAATCACCTGTCCCCTGCCCTCCCTAGTAGATTTAAACTTATTCAGATACTATGATAGTACTTATCTGAATGGAGTGGTATTTGCTGTTAAACTGGAGCTGGTTAAATCTCAATGGTGACTGTGTTCAAATCAAATGAAGTGATACTTAAAATCCAATGGTGGTTATATAAATGATCTTCATTTCTCGTCCCCCCGACTCGAGTTTCGTTTTCTTCGTCGGGGAGGGACACTGAAAATCTGTATCTAAACGATTCGCATGATTAAAACGCGAATCATTGAACATCTGAGCAACATTAGAAAAAATCGTGTCTCCGCCCCCCCTGGTATCTCATTGGTTGGAAAAATCACATGCACTGGAAGATCTTAAATATACTGTGATAGTACAAATCCACAACACCGAAGGGGACTTATCTAAAATGCTTATTCAGAAAGAACAGAGGTTCATATATAATTGGCAGACCCTACAACCTACAGGTTTGAATGTGGACATCGAGTGGCTACTTATATAGTAGCATTTCCCTGACGCTGTTTACATCCGGGGTCTAATAGGAACCACCCCCTGTTTCCCAGCTTAGCTTCCTTTAAAAGCGCCAAGTTTCAGTAGAGCTTCACAGATGGCCAGGAGATTTTGAACGTGTCTGGTCTCAGTTAGCCAGCAACAGGTATTTAAACAAGTTAATTAAGAATATTATTAGTATTGAGGTAATAATAAGCTTGGATCTCATAAAATAACTGTTAAGTAAACTATGTTTTGTATATGATTTTGATTTTGATTTAGATACAGATTTTCAGTGTCCCTCCCCGACGAAGAAAACGAAACTCGAGTCGGGGGGACGAGAAATGAAGATCATTTATATAACCACCATTGGATTTTAAGTATCACTTCATTTGATTTGAACACAGTCACCATTGAGATTTAACCAGCTCCAGTTTAACAGCAAATACCACTCCATTCAGATAAGTACTATCATAGTATCTGAATAAGTTTAAATCTACTAGGGAGGGCAGGGGACAGGTGATTGCAATGATGGTCCCCATGTTAAACTCAATGCAGTGACTACACTATTTATTGGGTTACAGGTCTGAGCACATCACCAAAAAATATTTAATATATAAGTATGTAAAGACAAGAATATAAAGTCACAATATCTGTGAAACACAGTAGCATACTAATTTGAGTTATTCACAGAGTATCATCGCATATTTCCCAATTATTGTTAAACTGAATAGAAAACCATCTAGAGTTCTAGACGATAGGTTTCAAAAAATTGGAAAATCTATCGGCAGTCTTCTATTCTGCTATATTTCAATTCAGTTTCAAAGTGGATTACAACACGAAAACCCTGCTTAAAAGGAACACATATAGTTTGAAGGTTAAGAGACAATTAGATAGAAACATCAAGGATAACACTTTTTAAAAAAAAAAAAATAAGTCTATAAAGCCTTGTGAAAAATAATATATGAATCAAGGCCTGTTATTTCTAATGGAAGACCATTCCAAATCTCAACAGCCAGATAATAAAATGATAAGTTGACTGTTCCTAATTACTCTAAAGACAGTTGGAAACTGCAGTTAGAAACTACAAAATGAGCTTCATAGCATTATCTAAGATTTAAAACAGGGGTGTCCAACCTGCGGCCTGAGGGCCGCATGCGGCCCCGTGAAGTATTTTGTGCGGCCCCGGTCGAGGGCGATGCAGTGTTTTTCTCTGCTGCCCCCGGGTGTTTACCGTCTTGCCAGTTTCCTCTTCTGTCTTGCTGCAGCATTTGCGCGTTTGTGCGGCCCCAGAAACATTTTTTTCAGCCAATGCGGCCCAGGGAAGCACATATAGCACTATTAGGACTATTTTCAAACAATTTTACCCAAGTAACTAAGCAGTAGTTGCCCAAGTAAAATTGGACACTGAAACTGTCCTTGGCTTTTTTTTTAGGTAAAAGTAATAGTACTTTTACCCATGCCACAAAGAGACGTAGCTGGCAAGCAACACAGGGACTTCAAAACATTGCCCCCATTTTATGCATAAATGTATCACAAATTCAGAGACTTGTATTTCAACACAGCTGACTTCTGGTCATGTATGTCAAAATTCTGTTGTAAGCAGCCTCCTACTCACTGTAAACAGAGAAATTGCAGGTCTTAGAGGAGCAGAGATTAGTCAGGTTCACATTCACATTGGAAAAGATAAAGCTTAAAAAAGCAGGCATTCAAGAAAACAGCTTTTATGAACGTTTTAGAGACAGATTTGCAAGTGTTGCAAAATTACTATTCATTGATTTTAAGAAAATCCCTGTTCAACAACTTTGGAGAGGTACAGATAATATCAGAATGTCCCATTGGGAACAGCATGGACAAGGCTTTGGAACTTCTGGAACCCTCTGAGAAGTTATTTGGTGGAGGGAGGGTTGAGGGGGTAGAGAAGACAGCAGGGGAGAGGGGGGAGGGAATAAGATGGTATGAGAAGGGAGGTTATAAGAGCCAAGGGCTAGATTCACTTACCTGACTCTCCAAACCGTGCAGGCCCGACCAATTCACCAAACAAAAAAATTAAAATGAGGGAGATCAGAGGAACGCCCCCCTCCAACCGCACGGATCGCTAGTGTGAGATCCTGACACATGCGCAGACCATCTGCTTTCCCTGTAGATGGTCTGCGCATGCGTTTGGTGTTCGTTTTTGCTGGGTTTTTTGTTGTTGTTTTTTCACTGGCCCCGACTCTCCTGCTCTGGAAGGGCAGCAACCTCTTTAAAAGCAGGCAATTATTGACTCTCCTGCTCTCTGCTGCCCTTCCCCGCAGTGCAGCCCCGCTTTAAAACCACGGGCTCGCACTGCAGGGAAGGGTGGCAGAGAGCAGGAGAGTCAGGGCGGTAAGAGCAGGGCTCAGCTGGAAGGGGCAATAAGTGTACTCACGGATCGGAATCGGATCGGCACAGAGGTAAGTGAATTGGACTGGAGTAAAATCAGGCCGCTAACCGATCAGTACACGATCGGTTTGCTTAGTGAATCTAGCCCCAAGACTTCCAGTCTCAGGGGCTCATTGTTTGATTCTGCAGGAGATGGGCTGATGGGAGGGTGGGCCTTTAGGTAAAATTATGGGGAAATGTCTGGCTTGGGATTTGAAACACAGTAAGGCTGTTCTATTCTTTTCTTTTCTTGTTGCTTGATAAATCCCAATTAAAATGTTTTAGAGTATTATCTCCCAATGGGTTCATGAACAGAACTCCCATTTTAAAAGTTTGGATTTGAATATTAAAGGGCTCTTTGACTAAAGTGTGTTAAGTTTTGGCTTAGCGCAATATTTTAATGTGAGGAAAACCCAAAACCAAGTTTTATACTGAGCTTGGGCACCTACACAGGCACCTAATAAGATGGCGCCATTAAGAGAATTTAGGCCTGAGCACCTCCACATTAACTGAGAGCAGGTACTGCACATTAATGTGAATAATGCATGACCTGCAATAAAACATATTGGAACATCATGGTGATGGGAAAGTTAAAAGTAAATGAAAAAAGAAAGTTAAAATTAAATAAAAAGGTTTGGGGGGTGGAGTATAACCTGCACAGAACAGCAGGTATAACCCTGGTCAGCTTTCTGCGCAGATTGGATGGAACATTTATCTGCCATCATTTTCTCATGTTATTATGTTACTAATTAATAATATTGGCCATGATATTCAAAGCATTCATGCTCTTAACTTTGAGAGTTATGGCCAAACATTGGCCTCTTTAAAAATTTACTAAGACTGAGTGCATACAATTGTAAAGTATCCAATATCCCTCTGTGAGACATTGAACCTACCGGTGCCTAAAATCTCAGCACCGGACTCTCACCGCCTTAGGCATGGCTAACACTGGAAGTGGGGTTAGGTACTGTAAAGTGCCTACAGAAACGCAATTAACATCAAAGAAGGGCCTCCGGAAAATGTAGGCCTGGAAAGCCCTGGCCTACATTTCCGGTGACTAATTTTGCTGGAGGCATGATTCTCTAACTGGCGCCATTGCGTGATTGACACGCAATCGGTGGCCACTTTTAAGGTAGTCGCCGACAACAGTGTCAGTTAGAGAATCCGGGCCTATGTGCCTCCTATTTGGGAGATGGTAAGTCATCCTACCTTAACTCTGCATTGACCAGTTTGTACACAGTGGGCCAGATTCTCCAAACGGCACCTACATCGCCGGTCGCTTACAAAAAACTGGGCTGACTGTATGCTATTTAGAGATTCGCAGCTATGTGAAAAGTAGATATCGGAAACAAGGTCAGGGTTTTAAAGGCCTACCTTTCTGAGCCTACCTTTCACGAGAATCATGTCTACAGAGGCGCCTAACGCGATGTCCATGTAGTCTCATGCCTCATCCATAGTATTGAGGGTCACAGACTTTCCATTCTGTCACATGCGGAGACGCGCCGGGAAAACCAGGGCAAATTGGACTCCTCTGTTATGAAGATCAGTGCAGAAGGGCGACATCAACTTGTGCTGGGCTGCTACCTGCATTGAGTAGTCGTTGAAAAGGAGAACTTTAGATCTGTCATAGTCCAGAGCTCTGGATTTCCAAAATGCCTTAAGGAGCAGTTCCTTATCCCAATTGCTGAAGCAGGCAATTAGTGCGCCCCCTCTTTCCATCCGAAGCCTTACTGCCAATGCGGTGGGCCCTCTCACATTCAAACCGAGGGGCACAGCCAGACAATCCCAGCTTACCCGGCAGCCAGGTGCTGAAGATATCATACAGATCGACATCTTTAACCACTTCAGGCAGGCCAACCAGACCCAGATTATTGCGCCGACTCCTGTTCTTGAGCTCTTCCAGCTGGTCCAGCATTTCAGCGCTCTGCTGTTTCAGCTTGGTCACCTGTGTTTCCAGCACGGAACACGTGTCTTCAGCGGTGGAGACCTGCTGTTCCACCTCCACTATCCGGCGGTTTTGGGAGTCAAATTTTTCATTGACTTCCTCCACTGCCGATTGAAGTTTATTGAGGCAGTCCGCCAGCGCTGCCGAGACCAAGCGAGTGATCTCCTGAATCCAGTCACCCTCCGGGATCGTAAAAGACGCAGGCTCCACTGCCATCTTGGCTGTGGATGACTGGAGTTTTTCTCAGGCTGGTCTGGCTGCTTGTATGGGCATACCCCACATTGCTGCGCCACTCAGACGCCACCAAAGGGTTGCGATCAATATACCACCGCAACCGAGGTGCTTAGGCAAGAAAATATAGCCGATTTAGCTGGGGTGGAAGCAGAGCTCTCCTCTCAGGCAAGCTTCATCACGTGACCGCTAATCTCTATTCTATTAAAAACGCAGTTATTTGTTAATGCATTTTCTAGGAACTGATCCTTGCAGTTGTTCTTTTGATGGGCACATCACGTGACTTTCTGATAATTATATGTTAATGTTTGTTTGATTTTATTTGTTTTATTGAATTATGTATGTAACGATATGTAAACCATTTAGGTTTAAACGGTATATAAATTTTTAAAATAAATAAATAAATATATAAGAACATAAGAATAGCCTTACTGGGTCAGACCAATGGTCCATCAAGCCCAGTAGCCCATTCTCACGGCGGCCAATCTAGGTCACTAGTACCTGGCCAAAACCTAAGGAATAGCAATATTCCATGCTACCAATCCAGGGCAAGAAGTGGCTTCCCCCCTGCCTTTGTCAATAACAGACTATGGACTTTTCCTCCAGGAACTTGTCCAAACCTTTCTTAAACCTAGCTATGCTATCCGCTCTTACCACAGCCTCTGGCAGTGCATTTCAGAGCTTAACTATTCTCTGAGCAAAAAAAATTTCCTCGTATTGGTTTTAAAAGTATTTCCCTGTAACTTCATCGAGTGTCCCCTAGTCTTTCTAATTTGCCAAAACACAGTGTAAATGCCAGCGCCCAAATTATGTGTTGGAACAAAAGAGAGATGTTTTGCAGTCATCTTTCATATTTATCCAGAAGAACATTATATAATCCTTGCCCTTCCTCAGTATACCAACAGTGCCTTGCAAAACCCTTCACACCCTTATACATTTTTCTTATTTGCCTGTCTAAAATTTACAATTCATAATGCTTTAAACTAGGAGTTTGTTTCACTTATCTATACAACATTTCAATATGAAAGAATAATTATAGAAATGTTCAAAAAGTAATTAAGAATAAGACATTTGAAAATTCCGTAAGTCTATATGCACTTTGTTGTAGCAAATTCAAATTAACTGTCTTAAAAAACTGCTTTAAGAAAGCCCACAACAAGTTAAATGGAGTCCAGCTGTATCCAATAAAAATAGTTAAGATGATTTGAACACTTAATGAAGAATAAAGCTATTTCTGGGGTATGAAGTGAACTTAAGCAAAGGTTTAAAACATGGTGAACACAGAGCTGTGGGTGGTTTGAAGAGGATACTAGATGAAGTTTGTATTTTGGGTCAGCGGTTAGATCCACAGTAAAGTTATATATGATTTGTTTTTTTTTATCTGATTTTTTTTATTACTGTATATACTCGAATATAAATCAGGCTGAATATAAACTGAGGTGAACTTTTTTTCCCTCAAAAAAGGAAGAAAAAACTCAAATATAAACCTGGGGTTTATATTCAAATGCCCTGCCCTGCATGGCTCTGCAACCAACCTCCTGCCTCCTTACTTAACTCCCCTTCCCTGCCAGGCTTTACACCCAGCCCTCCTCCCTCCCTCCCCTGCCCGGATCTGCACCCAGCCCCCTCTCTCCCTGCCTCTTTCCCCTCCCCTGCCCTGCCAGGCTTTGCACCCAGTCCTCCTCCCTCCCTCCCATGTCAAGTTCTGCACCCTGTCCTCTCTCCCTCTCTCTCCTGATGCTTTGCAGGCACCTCCCAAGCCTGCCATAAGCCCTGATGGTCCAGAGGGGCCGAGACTGGAGGGATCCCTCCTGCCACCTGTCCTGGCCAACTCTGACACATCCCACCTCCCTCCTGCCTCCCAGACTTTTAAAAAACCTACCTTTAAAACCCTGGTGGTCCAGCAGTGAACTGGGGTAAGAGCAATCTTCCTACGTTCCTGCTCTGTGCAGAGCCCAAAAATCTTGGTTTATATTCAAATATACACAGTATCTTTTGTTTGTATTTTTTTTTTATGTACAGTATGGGGTTCATAATTTTAAAAAAAAGTTTAAAAAAAGGCCTAAATCGGTACTTGGACGATCAAAAAGACAGATCGTTCAAGTACCGATAATCAAAGCTGGTTTTAGATGTATCTAAAACTAAATTAGGCATTTACTCTGCCTCTGAACGCATAGAGCGGAAAGAGGCAATTTTAGAGGTAGGGAAAGGGTGGGAGGTGGGCCAACCTAGACTTAGTCATACTGCAAGTATAACCAAAAGTCTAACGAGATTGCCCATTCGGAACTTATACGATTTGACTTAGACCAAGTCAAAACAGGTATAAGTTCCAAGGGTCGCTGAGCTGATCGCGGATGTCACAATCAGCTCAGCAGCCCCAGCAACTTGCCCATCTCCAGCAATCTCTCTTGCCGTGATCACGATCCCTCCCTGAACCTCCCCGAACTGCCTCACCCCCCGTGAACCCCTGAACCCATGAACAACCCCCCCCACTACCCTGAACCCCCCCCACTAACCTGTATGTTGGCAGGCCGGCTGGGTCCCTGGTCTGGCCGGCAGGTCCACCATCCTCGGAATGGCAGGCCTGCCTCTTCCCGGTGCATTGTGGAATGTATTGGGGAGGGGCCTAGGGCCTTATTGGCTCAGGCATCTAAGGCCCGCCCACAGGAGGGGCCTTAGGCAACTGGGCCAACCGGAATTAGCCCAGTTGCCTGAGGCCCCTCCTATGGGCAGGGCCTTAGGCACATGGGATGGAATTGACACATGTACCTAAGGCTCCGCCCATAGGAGGGGCCTCAGGCAACTAGGCCAATTCCGGTTGGCCCAGTTGTCTAAGGCCCCTCCTATGGGCGGACCTTAGGCAATGGGATGGAATTGGTACATGTGCCTAATGCCTCGCTCATACGAGGGGCTTCAGGCAACTGGGCCAATTCCGGTTGGCCCAGTTGCCTAAGACCCCTCCTATGAGCGGGCCTTAGGCACCTGGGCCAATCAGGCCCTAGGCCCCTCCCCAGTGCATCCCACAATGTACAGGAAAGGGGCAGTCCCGCCATTCTGAGGATGGTGGGCCTGTCAGCTGGTCGGCCTGCCGAAAAAAAGGTCTAGGCGTTTGATTGTCCAGACCACCACTACGTCTATCTTTATACCACATTCTGGACCAAAAATTTGTCCAAGTCCCAAACATCCAAAACAAGATTTTTTGGATGTGGGAAGGGCCAGCATTATGATGGACTGGCCACCCAGACATGGCAACAGAGCAGTGGGACACCTAACAGGGCACTATTGTGAACTTCACAAATAGAGTACTACATAAACATCTCACCAGAACTCCCTTATAGATTATGGTGACCCCCCCCTGTGTCCCATATATAGAGAATCTGATACCCTTTTCTTTGTCCCACATAAAGAGGACCTGATACCCTGTTCCTTCTTTTCCCACATAGAGAGGTTTTGATATCATGCCCCTTCTTGTCCCACCTACATAAGATCTGATCCCCTCCTCTGTGTCCCACATATGGAGGTGTTTTTTTTAGTGCTTTATATAGAATTCAAGTGATAGTGCTTATTGCATTAGGACATACACAGAAGCGCACAAGCAAGACATCAGTGGGGCTCCAAGTTACGGGTGTAAGTTGCAGAATGCTGTACATTGCATGTATTCCTGCCACACCAAGGCATCCACGCTTACACTAGGTCTATGCCTGCCTCACACTTGAGGAGCACATTCAACCTACGCCAGGCATATGCTGCCACATCCACAAACTTTTGGAGAGACCAATCAGGACCCCTGAGGAAGACTTTTTTGGTCGAAATATGGACCGTGTTGGGTCCTCTTCACTGACTAAAAGTTGTGGACGAATTTCATTGTTTTAAAGATTATGGATCACCTTCTTGTTTTAATAAAGCCTGCATCAGTAACATCAGACTCCACAGTTTCTTTTGCTTTGGACGTTCACCCTTCTGTGGATTCAAGGGGTCAACTCTTCGGTTGCTGTAACTGTGAGTACAAAAATGTTAGGCTTGTATTCTAGAATAGAACTTGGGAGTCCAGGTTCAGATTCTAGTACAAAATAAGCTCTTACAATGTGTCTTCGAGGCTCCAAAATGGAAGGGCCAATTTGTAGAACTGTCTCCTAGGAAAGCAATTCTAGAATGCAGCCTCTACTGCAGGGGTGTCAAAGTCCCTCCTCGAGGGCCGCAATCCAGTCGGGTTTTCAGGATTTCCCCAATGAATATGCATGATATCTATTAGCATACAATGAAAGCAGTGCATGCAAATAGATCTCATGCATATGTATTGGGGAAATCCCGAAAACCCGACTGGATTGCGGCCCTCAAGGAGGAACTTTAACACCCCTGCTCTACTGGAAGCCTGTTCTATAAAGGAAAGCAGTGTCGCACTGTACTTTGGAGCCGGAACGGCATTTGTTTGATTTGGTCAATGCGGTTTGTATATACCTTATCCACCAAGGACCCCTGAGGAAGGTGTTGTCCGAAACACGGACCGTGTTGGATCCACTGGTTGGTAATAAGGTGGCATATTCACCATACTGCATCAATATTGTAATAAACAGTGCCTACATCTTGCACATGGTCTGCAGTTTTTGTTTTGGTTTTTGCTTGCTGTTTGTTTACTGCAGATTCCGTTGGATTTTCTTTTTGTGTAAAAACCCCAGACACATGGCCCCGCCCTGTTCCGCCTCCAGCCCCATCCCATTCCACCTGTAGCTCCACCCCCAGCCTTGCTCCCACAAAGCCTCGTTTCTTCCTCCCCGACCTCCGGGCCGCATCTGGAGAGCTTCGAACATGTGCAGATGTGTGTGCAGCCGGAGCTCATCTGGGCTTTCCAAAACTCAGACAAACCGCAAGGTTTTGAAAAGGCCTAAAAAGAGGACATGTCTGGGTTTCCCCAGATGTCTGGAAACTCTATGGAAACCCAAAGGCTGAGTTTACAACTATCTTCTGCATGCTGTTTACTGTTCACACACAGTGCATATCAGGTTTCACATTTCATACACCTCTACTGAATAAGCAGGCTCTAAGCTTGCTTCATACTGCAGTGATTATATTTACACAGGCAACCTGGAACAGGCTGCATATTGCATAAGCTGGGGAGATTCATGCACTAACCTCACATCTCATGGTGCATGAATTTACCCCCAGGCTACACAGATATACACTTCTCTCTCCAAATTTGTGGGTTTAGGACTCGTGAATTTGGTAATTTGCGAGTTTCTAAACTCTGACCCACCCCCACATCCTGGTCCTCTCCACACCTTACCTGGTGGTCTGAAGGTGAAGCCGGGCAGGAGCGATCTTCCTATGCTACTGCCCTTTGCAGAACCGTCAACAAAAATGGCTGCCATGAGTTCCCGTTGTCTCATGAGACTACAATGGGAACTCACGGCAGCCATGTTTTTTCGTGGCTCTGCACAGGGCAGGAGTGTAGAAAGATCATTCTTGCCCCGCTTCACTGCTAGACCACCAGGTAAGGTGTAGAGAGGTCCAGGAGGCAGGAGGGAGGCGGGTGTGGGCCAGAGTCGGCCCTAAAAGTTATTTGTGATTTTTCCATAGTCACAGGTAGGCTCTGCCCCTAACCCTCACAAATATGAAAGGAGAAGTGTATGCACACACATGCTCATTAAACACATCCGACATAGGGCTCCTTTTACTAAGGTGTGCTAGCGTTTTTAGCGCCGCGCGTGCTAACCCCACGCTACGCACCAAAAACTAACGCCAGCTCAATGGAGGCGTACGCGTCTAGCGCACACGGCATTGCAGTGCGCGCTAAGCATGCGCTAAAACCGCTAGCGCAGCTTACTTAGTAAAAGGAGCCCATAGAGCTAATGTACATACTCACACCTGGATGCCAAGTTTCATTAAAATTTCATATCCCGCCTATCAAAAAGATGTTTAAGTGGCTTACAATAAAATATTAAAATAGAAATAAAACAAAGCAAAAAAATCAAAATTGTGTTGAGACATAACATGAAAGTGTGGGGAAAAGGGTGAACTGCAATATAAACAGAAACATGGGGAAGGAAAACACGAAAGGGAAGGTCTCCTGTGCTTAAAGTCTGTTATAGTGATATATAAATTAAAATAATGAAAATAAAATACTTAAAAGTAAGCATCAACAAACAGAAATGTTTTAAGATTTTTTTTTTTAATAGATTAAGGGTTCCTTACACTAAGCTGCGTTAGCGTTTTTAGCGCACGCAGCATTTTAGCGCGCGCTAAAACTGCGCGACGCAGCTAGAACTAACACCAGCTCAATGCTAGCGTTAGCATCTAGCGCGTGCGGCAATTCAGCGCACGCTATTCCGTGCGTTAATGCCCTAATGCGGCTTAGTAAAAGGAACCCTAAGTGAAGTCTGAGATCTAAAACGGTTGGGAAGACGATTCCATTATTTGGGTCCTTGGGCAGAGAAAATATCACTACGAATAGTGTCTGGAAAATTTCTCTGAATGTAGATATAATCAAACGGTTTTTCATTCTTAAAGTTCGTGAAGGAACATAAGGTGTCAAATGTCTACTGAGATAAAGAGGAACATCAACAATAAGTATTTTAAAATAAAGTAAAAGAATTTTATAAGTAATACGATGTGATATAAGTAGCCAATGAGCTGGTTTTAAAACTGGAATAACACGATCAAACTTTCTATGCAGGAGACACACATGTGGAGAGGCATAATTAAAATACATCTCTAGATGCCCAAAGTTGGCAGTGTGAAAATGCCCATTTTCAAAAGGCAAACCATCATATGTCTAGAAATATATTTTTTGAAAATCGTCTATCTGAACGTCCAGGCCATTGGGTCGCCCAGATTGCCAGGATGCCTATCTTTATACTATATTTTCGACCATAATTTCATCCAAGTCCTAAACGCCCAGAACAAGACCATTTGGACGTGGGAGGGGCCAATCTTGTAATGGACTTATTTGATTCATTTTCTATTGTTTAGTCCAAACGTTTGCGAAGATCCCATGGTCTTTTTTAATTTTCCATCAGTAAAGGATTGTCGTTACAAAAAATAGCATCAACGCCTTTTTTCATATTAGGTGTCCCTTTGGGATAGAGATTTTAAACCATTGCTATTAAAACATGTCATACTGCTATTTTAGGAACCAATTTAAGACATATTTGTTTAGCAATTAATTAATTTCTGATATAATCTTTTTATGTGGTTTTAAATTTTGTTAACCACAAAGAACTTACTGGTAATGCGGTATAAAAAAAATTGTTAATTATGTTATGTTATATACAGTATATATGAACTGGCCACCCAGACATGGCAATAAAGCAGTGGAGCATCTTAGAAGGCACTGCTGTGAACTTCACTTAAAAGGTGCCACATAAACATCTCACCAGAACTCCCTTGTAGGTTATGGTGAGCCCCCCCAAACCCTCTATATCCACCTGTCTACAATCCCAATAGTCCTTATGGCTGCAAGTGGCACCTATATGGCAGTAGAGTAGGGTTTTGGGGGGTTTGGTAGGCTTACATGTTCCACTATAAATGTAGTAGTTAGAGTGGCTTATGGGACTTGCTACTCTTCTCTATGGTTCACTAGCTCACTCCCCAGGCTACTTAAGACACCCGTGTGCAGCTCTACTAGGCTTTCTTATACCAGGTGCTAATATTCTAGAGACAGGTATGTACTTTTTTGTTTTGATCTTTGTGGGGGTGTGAGGGGTTCAGTGAATACTGGGGGAGTGTATGGGGGTCTTTACTTTTTAATATAGCACTTATAGAAAACTGGAACGCTCTTCCGGAGTCTGTCATAGGGGAAAACACCCTCCGGGGATTCAAGACAAAGTTAGACAAGTTCCTGCTGAACCAGGTAGGGCTAGTCTCAGTTAGGGCGCTGGTCTTTGACCAGAGGGCCGCAGTGTGAGCGGACTGCTGGGCACGATGGACCACTGGTCTGACCCAGTAGCGGCAATTCTTATGTTCTTATGTCTCTGCAGTGGTTATCTGGTCACTTTGCATACCTTGTTGGCACATCGTCTAACTCACAACATCTAGGTTTCATCCAGTAAAACATACATACAGGACGTCTAATCCCACCCAAATACTGCCCTGGCCATACCTCCAGATATGCCTGTTTCAGCTCTGGGTATACAGCGGCATTCAGAAGCATAAGAAATCCCGCTACACGTCCAGAAAGTTGGTTTATCAGCACTTGGACGTCCTGTCTATTAGAACGTCAAGGTGCTGACTTAGGCGGGTTTTTAGACATTTTAAGGTTTTGATTATGAGCACCAAAGGACTGAATTTTATATACGGCACCTACAAAACTGGTGCCACAAATAAAACGCCCAAGTTCTATTCTATAAATGATGCTTACAGTTAGGTGCAGTTTACAGAATAGAGCTTAGGCCTGGGAGCCACGCCTAACTTTTACATATGACTATTTGCACTAAACAGAAATGAGATGCAAAACTTTGCACCTAAGGTTAGGTGTGAATGCCCCTTATTCTATAATTCTGCACATAACTTTGAGGAATGACCCCCATCTGCCCCTGACTCTCCCATTTCCGCGGCCCCTTTTTGGCATCGGATGTAAATTTTAGGGGCTGATCTCGCACCTTTACTAAAGCAGGCTCATTGGTTACTGGTTCCTCAAAGAATTCCTTATAAAATTCTTTTGCTAGTATTTAAAACCTTAATGACAAATGAATCGCCTTATCTTTCGCAGATCATGATTCCATATTCATGTCGAACACTTAGATCCTTGGATCAGAAACAATTAGACATTCCCATATATACTGTAGAGAAATAGTTCATGAAAATATACAAAATTCTTCTTTTTTAGTTTACAGTCCTATTCTTTGGAATTCTTTGCCAAAAAATATACAACTACAATGTAACTTGGGCCTTTTAAAATCAGAATTATAAACTTTTCATTTTAATGATATTTTTAAATAATTTTTGATGTTGCTCTGCAGTGAATTGTTGAAAAAGGAAAGACAAGCATGACCTTATGTTTTATCCTTTCCTTTTTTTTCCTTAAATAAATGTATTTCTATTATTTATCCCCACTGTCTAGTCTTATTAAATGACACACCCCTTAAATTTTATTTAGAACTGTAAGCGGCTGAGAAGGTTTTACCATAATGTGTGGGACAGAAAGTCTTAATAAACTTGGAAACTTGGTAATTGCTTGTTAAGAAGCCAATTATCAGTGCTAAATGACTCATTATTCAACTAAGTTGCACACGTAACTCAAAGTGCCATTTATAGAAAATGAGGGATAACTGATAGTATTCTGTAAGTTACATGCGTTAGTGTGAGCCCTGCCAAAGTGTGTGCAATCTGCAAACTATGTGCTATAAAAGAGATGGGAAACTCGGTAGAACTAGAGGACATGAATTGAGGGTGCAGAGGGGTCAACTTAGGAACAACACGAGTGAGTACTTTTTCACGGAGAGTGTGGTAGACACCTGGAATGCCCTCCTGTGGAAGATAGTGGAGCTGAAAATAATAAAGGAATTCAAACATTCATGGGATAATCACATAGGATTCTTAAATGGAAAGAGAATGGAAGCAAAACAACGCTACAGTACTCAGAGAGCAACCCCAAGAATTGGGGGCCAGGGGACTTTCTGAGACCTGAGGGCATGCTGAAGAACCCACAGTGTACTTTCACTCAAGTTGGGATTGTGGAGAGGGTGAGTGGGGTGGGATGGAGGAGGTTTGGAGGATAGAGAGAGAGAGTCATACAGTTTTATGCAATGATCTTTATTATGATTTGCTATGTTATATTTGCTTGTTTTTTTCTAAATAAAAATACTTATTGATAGGATTTTAGATAGTGCAGGGGAGGAGACAGCTGTCCTGGTATATGAAGGTACCAATGGCATAGGAAAATGTGGGAGGGAAGTTCTGGAAGCCAAATTTAGGCTCTTAGGTAGAAAGCTGAAATCCAGATCCTCCAGGATTGCATTTTCAGAAATGCTCCCAGTTCCATGCGCAGGACCCAAGGGGCACTCAAGGAGGATAAGGCCATAGCGGAAAGACTGAATGAATTCTTTGCTTTGGTCTTTACAGAAGAAGATGTAAGAGATCTACCTGAACCGGAAAGGATTTTCAAGAGTGATGATGCAGAGGAACTGAAAGAAATCTCGGTGAATCTAGAAAATGTACTGAGCCAAATCGAAGTTAAAAAGCCAAAGTTAAAAAGTGATAAATCACCAGGACAGGATGGCATACATCCCAGGGTATTAAAAGAGCTAAAAAAATGAAATTGCTGACCTGCTGTTAGTGATCTGTAACCTGTTGCTAAAATCGTCTTTAGTACCTGAAGATTGGAGGGTGGCCAATGTTATGCAGATTTTTAAAAAGGGCTCCAGGGGAGATGCGGGAAATTACAGATCGGTAAGCCTCACTTTGGTGCCGAGCAAAATGGTAGAAGCGATTATAAAAAATAAAATTGTGGAACACGTTAACAAACATGATTTAATGAGACAGAGTCAGCATGGGTTCAGCAGAGGGAGATCTTGCCTCACAAATTTGCTTGACTTCTTTGAAGGTGTGAATAAACATGTGGATAAAGGTGAGCCAGTTGATAGTGTATATCTAGATTTTCAGAAACCTATTGATAAAGTTCCTCATGAGAGGCTCCTGAGAAAATTAAAGAGTCATAGGATAGGTGGCAAAGTTTAGTTGTGGATTAGGAATTGGTTATCGGATAGAAAACAGAGGGTAGGGTTAAATGGTCATTTTTCTCAATGGAGGAGAGTAAGCAGTGGAGTGCTGCGGGGGTCTGTACTAGGACCGGTTCTATTTAACTTATTTATAAATGATCTAGAAATTGGAACGACAAGTGAGGTGATTAAATTTACAGATAAACATCAATGTAGTGGGTCATCAAGAAAGCATTCATACCAATACATCAAGAGAATTGTAGCAACGGGAATTCAGATTTTGACCTCAGAGTTTAAAGTACTCATCTGGTCTGTCATTCGTCATTAATCCCTGCTGATATTCTCATATTTTCAACATTTTATATACTTTTTGTAATCTTTTTGTTTTACTTATTATTATTTTCAATAGTATAATATTTAGATCACTTAGCTTCATTAGCGAATATGCATTCTGTGATCTACTGGTTCACCAGTGCTGTCCCAGCATTAGAGTAAATGTTCCCCCATTTACTCTAATGCTGGGACAGCACTGGTGAACCAGTAGATCACAGAATGCATATTCGCTAATGAAGCTAAGTGATCTAAATATTATACTATTGAAAATAATAATAAGTAAAACAAAAAGATTACAAAAAGTATATAAAATGTTGAAAATATGAGAATATCAGCAGGGATTAATGACGAATGACAGACCAGATGAGTACTTTAAACTCTGAGGTCAAAATCTGAATTCCCGTTGCTACAATTCTCTTGATGTATTGGTATGAATGCTTTCTTGATGACCCACTACATTGATGTTTATATTGATGCTTAAATTTGAATGTTGAGATTCTATACTCGAATTAAATTTACAGATGACACTAAACTGTTCAAAGTTGTTAAAACGCATGCGGATTGTGAAAAATTGTTGACAGACCTTAGGAAATTGGAAGACTGGGCGTCCAAATGGCAGATGAAATTTAATGTAGAAAAATGCAAAATGATGCACATTGGGAAGAATAACCTGAATCATAGTTACCGGATACTAGGGTCCACCTTGGGGATTAGCCGCCCAAGAAAAGGATCTGGGTGTCATCATAGACAATATTCTGCCCAATGTGCGGCAAATAGGATGCTAGGAATTATTAAAAAAGGGATGGTTAACAAGACTAAGAATGTTAAAATGCCCCTGTATCGCTCCATGGTGCGACCTCATCTGGAGTATTGCGTTCAATTCTGGTCTCCTTATCGCAAGAAAGATATAGTGGCGCTAGAAAAGGTTCAAAGAAGAGCGACCAAGATGGTAAAGGGGATGGAACTCCTCTCGTATGAGGAATGACTAAAATGGTTACAGCTCTTCAGCTTGGAAAAGAGACGGCTGAGGGAAGATATGATTGAAGTCTACAAAATCCTGAGTGGAGTAAAACGGGTACAAGTAGATCGATTTTTCACTCCGTCAAAAATTACAAAGACTAGATGACACTCAATGAAGTTACAGGGAAATACTTTAAAACCAATTGGAGGAAAAATTTTTTCACTCAAAGAATAGTTAAGCTCTAGAACGCAATGCCAGAGCATGTGGTAAGAGCGGATAGCGTAGCTGGTTTTAAGAAAGGTTTGGACAAGTTCCTGGAGGAAAAGTCCATAGTCTGTTATTAAGAAAGAAATGGGGGAAGCCACTGCTTGCCCTGTATTGGTAGCATGGAATATTGCTACTCCTTGGGGTTTGGCCAGGTACTAGTGATCTGGATTGGCTACTGTGAGAACGGGCTTGATGGACCATTGGTCTGACCCAGTAGGGCTATTCTTATTCTGAAAATATTCAGATTAATTTTCCTCAAAAAAGGAATGATGATTTGGTAATTTTGTTTTGTACTGAAGCTGCAATATATTTGTAACATAGTATATGAAAGCACGCAAAGACCAAAATGACCATTGTCTACCCATCAGCAATTTCCCCACATACACCACAACCCAGTCTCCTTCTCCTGTGTCCCTCAACTAGTCTATAAAATTAGCAACATTGAGCCGGATATTCAAAATTTATAACAGCTAAGTGAGGCTCCAGGCCATATTACTCACCTGTCCAAGGCTAACCAGGCATACAGTGAGTTCAAAATGCAGCAATAAGACTACTGAAAAACCTATAAGCCCATGACCCAGTCTCTCCAGCACTGATATCGGCCCATAACCAAATGCTGTATTTTCAAAGGCCTAATGTTGGCATATAAATCCCTCTACAACATGACACCCAAA
This sequence comes from Geotrypetes seraphini, assembly GCF_902459505.1. Lineage (NCBI taxonomy): Eukaryota > Metazoa > Chordata > Amphibia > Gymnophiona > Dermophiidae > Geotrypetes > Geotrypetes seraphini. The sequence goes on along the minus strand of NC_047090.1, from coordinate 139,144,496 downwards.
TACTTCTCGGACAAACTTCCTCTCTACACCCCAAAAAGAATGCTACGCTCCCAAGATGAAATATGCCTACTTACACCATCAGGACACTACCTCCAACTCCAGATAGCCTGGAAACGATCCTATTCCCATTTCTTACCAAACCTCTAGAACAGCCTACCTCCTCCTATCAGGGCCCTTAAAGGACTCCTTAACTTTAGAAAAGATGTAAAAACCTATCTTTTTGCCTAGTCACTCCCTCAACCCTTCACCAACATCAGTAAGTAATCTTACATGAAGATATATTGCAACACACTGTATGTAAACCCTATATTGTAACACTGTGAATGTAAACTGTAATCCGTTCTGAGCTCTTTGGGGAGGACGGGATATAAATCTAACAAATATTCAGCGGTATTTAATCGGATAGTGCCAACGAAAATGCCTGGTTAGTGTTTGGCTATTTTTGGTTTGTTCTGTGAGAGGAGTCAGCACTTAGCTGGTTAAGTGCCGATTTCCAACATTTAACTGGCTAACATGACCACATGAATAGGACTGTATAAAATGCAGTCTTATATCTTTATGCCGTTCTTCATAGCTAGTTAACTGCTAGATACATCCACTTAACCATCTATGTTTTTACCAGCTTCTTATACCTGGAAATTCAATGCCGGAGCCAAGATAAGGTCTGGCATTGAATTTCCAGGTACAGGTACTCATCGACTTACGACCTATTCAAGTTACGGCTGTTTAACTTTACGACGCGTTTACTACAGTTTCCCCCACCGGCTGTTAGCAGCCCCAGTCTCCCACATTCCCAAGTCTTGCTATGCAGCAGTAATAATATAAAGAGGAGGAGGCGCCACAACGAATGTTCACCACAAAGGGATTGTGCTGTGCTTGACTTAGAAAGTAAGAAAATGTTGATAAAATATTACTTTACAATATCATTACCCAGTCTAATACAGTATTCTTACCTTAGTCTAACATAGGCCCAGTGGCGTACCAAGGGGGGGAGGTCCGCCCCGGGTGCACGCTCCAAGGGGGTGCATAGCCAGCCGAATCCGGAACTTCCTGCACTTCTCCAAACGGCACCTCAGCATGGCTGCCATACTTAGACGTGTGGATTGTTACTAAAAATCATGTTTTTCATACAGATGGGGGGGGGGGGGGTGCCAAAAAATGATGGGCCCCTGGTGTCACATATGCTAGGTACGCCACTGCATAGGCCGACTTCCGTCCCGATCAACTTACGACCTGTCAATTGGAACCAATTACGGTCATAAGTCGACGAGTTCCTGTATAATGTTGGCAGCAGTCAGCAAAATGCTGGGTCCTTTATCTTTTAAGGTTGTAATTGCTACTCCATGCAGGTTACCATCTAATGCTATCTTGTGGTTTGGGTTGTGACTACATCTCCTTGCAGGTTACCTTGCAAGAGAATTATTTCCCTCCTCTGGATTCTGGGGATCTTCTGTGTTTATCCCAGAGTTAAAAAAAAAATCTGCCCACTTACTCTGGGAGTACATTTCAGGCAAAAAAATATTTCCAGACATTGTTCCCAATTCTACTGCGGTTTAGCTTCTACAAATTCATTTTTTTAATTGAAGAAAGGCTTGCTTCTTGAATATTAATAACTTTAAAGTATCAAAATGTCTCTTATATACTCCCTTATACCCCTTAACAAGATAAAGACCTATCAAACTCCTCACTTGCCAAGTTTCTGATACTTCATGCTTCAGCTAGCCTTCTCAGTGGCATCTTTTCATTCCCATTGTGGAATAAAAGTTCACAGGGAAACTCACCAGCAGTCTTGTGGGGGCTGGAGAGACCTCAAACTGAATAAAGGCAAAACCAGACAAAAATATTCTTCCACCAAACTTCCTGCGAGCTAGCTATTTTACTCCACTGAACGACTAATTAAAAAACTGTTGTGGTAGACTGGAATTCTTGGGTTTCCTGATGGGTTACAGAGATGAATAATTCATTTCATAACTATCTACATTTTATAGAACAGATGCTGGAAATGCGGAAAGAGTGATGAAGCATCCAAGCTCTTCTCAAATCATTGATTCACATAATATTCATTCTGTAAGCTTACTTGAGAGTACAGTTTCCATTACAAAATACATACTGAAATGCCAGCTATGAGTCATCAAAGAACTCAGCATGGCATGTGCTAACTTTCCTTGTTTTACCATGTATAAATTGGCAACAGAATATAAAAACTGCAAGAGAATAAAATTTTGAATGAGTCAGATAGTTAAGGAATACCTTCTCAGATTATTCCATCTGTTTTTGTTTTAAATAGAGACTTGAAACTCGGAGGGGGTGGGGGTGGGGGGAATGCTGGTTATTTCATTTTTCCTAAAATGCAAAACGTAACCTATAAAGAATTACTCTGAGTCATCCAAAAAAAAAAAAAAAAAAAAAAGGTTTTAAGCTAGTGCTACAAATATGCTTTAATTTATTTGCTACTGAACAGCAAAGATTGCATCAAGGAACACACTTAATTAATAATTACATGGAGGGAGGATGAGAAAAAGTCCTACTGATTAATTGCTATCTTCAGAGATTAATTCAGCCTCTGCTGGCATAGGGATCTTAGTGACTTCAGGAATACCCTTATCTCAGTGGCAGAAAAGGGAACTGCTTATGTAAAATTTGCTGTGCATTAGGAATGAAAAGAAGGACATGGTCCTCCCTGATATTCAGCGCTATTTAACCAGCCAAAAATGGCTCCTAGCTGTTTATTTACTAATTAGCCAGCTCACCGCTAATATTTAGCGTGAGATAGCTAGTATGTCCGCTGAATATTTGTGGTTAGTGGCTAGCTGCTAACTGGCTATGTCACATGATAGGCTAGCTGCAAATATTCAAGCGCTGGCTGGCTAAGTTTAGCGTGCAAATTGAACCGCATAGAGATAGCAGCCAGCGCTATCTCTAGAGGGCTAGAAGGCATCTGTGCACGCATGGATGCAGTGCGCCTGTGTGTGAAGTCATTGCGTAGTATCCACGCATGCGCGGATGTCCTCCAGACACGGCCCCGAAGAGACATGATCTGGGTGGGGCCGGGGTTGGGGGGTAGAATGGGGAATGGCCATGCGTCCTTTTTTTTTTTTGCAAGAAAAAATATGGTAACCCTGCTCTATTCCCACATGATCCCAGAGGAGATCAGATATCCTTTACCCATATTGTTTATGTTTATATTTATTAAAATCACTTGATTGCCCACTATTTCTGAGAACATATCATAGAAAGAAACACCATATAATTATAGGAAAAATGGAAAGCAATCACACAGAAAAGATAAACAATCATCTTAAAAAAAAAAAAATAGTTCCAAAAGAATTGTGCAGATCTTGCTGGAGGAACTCAGTGTTATGCTACGCCCAAAGAGAGTTAAAAAAAATGACTGCTTAAAAGTGCCTTAAATTTAGGAAAGGATGGTTCGCTTTGAATATAGGGCGGGAGGTTATTTCACAAGAAAGGAGACAGAAAGTAGAAAGCAGATCTAGTTGATTGCAATGTGCAAATTTAGATGATGGGAGAACTAATCGATTATAGAGTCTAACAAACAACGCAAAGAGCATGCTGGAGTGTAGGGAATACTTAAGGAAGCCTGACAAGAGGGAGATTCTAAGTGGAGAGATTTGTAAAGCACAGGATCTTAAATTAGAATCTGAATTTTACCGGAAGCCAATGGAGACAAATAAATAATGGTGTGATATTCCTGCACAAACAGTTGTAAAATCTGATGCCTGTAGGCCTGTTCTGGCATACTACAGTCTTTCTGAATGATAGCCCACTGTGTTAAGGACCCCTGAGGAAGGCAATTCTTTGCCGAAACACAAACCGTTTAGGGTCTGTTCACCTCACAGTACAATTTTGATGTTATTATGTTGTTATCCTGTTGACATCTGTCAGATTTTATTGTGATATTGATTTGTTTTGAACACCAATAAACTGTGATATTTTAACTCCTTATGTCCAGGGCCTGGTTCCACTGTTTTGTTCCATATCCATTGACTTTTGTGGTATCTAGGTCCATTGCTATGCAAGGTAAAACCGCCTTTGTGGTGTAGACCACCCCAGAGCATTTTTTGGTTTTCAGGAGGCGATATGGTTGTAACATACATCTATAACCAGACACCTAGTGTTAGGCAGCAGGAAAATGTGCAAATGGCCATCTTTTGATAAGTAGTTTGCCATCTTCTACCCAAGCAATTGGCTTCTTATAAACTACTTCCTAATAGAAAAGTACATGAAATAATTTGATTATCCAGTTAATATAAAATCAGGAATTTTCAATCACATAAAATAGCTTCTAAGACAATTTAAACAATACAAAAGTAAGAAGCTATGGGGCTCATAATCGAAAGAGAAAAACGTCCAAAAACTGGCCTAAGTCAGTACTTGGACGATCATAAATGAAAGACATCCAAGTGCCGATACTCAAACCGGGTTTTGGATGTATTTCTAAACAACCTAGGCCTTCATAGTGCCACTGAACGACCATAGCTAAACGGGGCGTTTCAGGAGGAGTGTCGAGGGCAAGATTTGTGCGGGACATGGGCAGGCTTTGACTTAGTCAAACAGCATGTATAACTGAAAGTTATACAGTCCAGGATCGATGGAACTTGGATGTTGTGACTTAGACCATGTAAAACATGGTCTAAGTCACAAAAACCCACATAAAGTCACCAGATAACCAATGCAAACACATAATCAAGACCCCCACACACTACCCCAGTGATCACCGACCCCCCCAACCCCATAAAAATCGTAATCACACCTTTAAAATTCAACCTCCAGGCCATCATCACCTGGCAACCTGGCATAGGAAAGCCTAGTCATCCTGCACAGAGGCAGCTTAAGTCATCTTGGGGGTGGGTTAGGGACCCATAGAGAGGAGGCCCCATGCCCATAAGCCCCTGTAATCACTGCATTGATACTGAAACATGTGCACTCCCCTATACACCCCCAAAACCCTTTTGTACTGGCATATAAGTGGCTCCTGCAGCCATAAGGGCTATTAGGGTGGTAGATAAGTAGGTCTAGGGGATTGTGGAGGTGGTTTGGGGGACTCACCGTGACCTATATGGGAGCTGTAGTGAAATGATAATATGGCACCCTTTTTGTGAAGTTCACAGCAGTGCCCTGTAAGGTACCCCACTATTTAGGCGCCATGTCTGGGTGTTCAGTCCATCACTTTGCAGACCCCTCCCACGTCCAACAAGGCTTTTGACTTGGACGAAAAATTGGACGAAAATGTGGAATAAAAGATGATTTAGTGACTTGGACAATCAGATCGGCAGGGATGTATACTTAGACGATTTTCAAAAGGGAAAAAAATTTGGACGTATTTTTCGAAAATGTGTCCTAAGCTGTTTTTTACTTTGGATGACTTGCGACTTAGATGAAAACAGACTTAGATGTTCCTTTCGATTATGCCCCTCAACGCTTACATATATATTACTAGCTGATGCCCCGGCGTTGCACGGGTATTTAATTATAGCAATAACACTGTAAATGGATTCAAATAAAGATACTTTATAGTGGTGAATGAAATTATTGTTTTACAGCTTAATAAAAAGTACAATATTCAAATTATAATGTGAAATATTTGACAAAATGAATACAATACAACTAACGCAAAACGTGATTATAAACAACATTTTTAGTTTCACCTCCAGGAGCAATAACATATAATTTGTTGGGTGAACCCACCCTTGAGCAAGCAACATAGAGTTGTGGGCCGAGAGACCCCCAGAACATATCACCCCAGGTAGTGAGGGATCTGCATACCAAGTTTCGTTCAAATCAGTCAAGCCGTTTTTGAATTACTGTGAGAATGGCAGCTTTTTACATTTTTTCCATTGACATGAATGGGTGAAATCTGATTTTCTGTTTGTAGCTCCGCCCACGTGTGCAGGTGGGCCGCGAGACCCCCAGAACATATCACTCCAGGTAGTGAGGGATCTGCATACCAAGTTTCGTTCAAATCGGTCAAGCCGTTTTTGAATTACTGTGAGAATGGCAGCTTTTTACATTTTTTCCATTGACATGAATGGGTGAAATCTGATTTTCTGTTTGTAGCTCCGCCCACGTGTGCAGGTGGGCCGCGAGACCCCCAGAACATATCATCCCAGGTAGTGAGGGATCTGCATACCAAGTTTCGTTCAAATCGGTCAAGCCGTTTTTGCGTGATCGCAGCACATACACACATACATACCTCCGATTTTATATATATAGATTAAATAAATATTTTATTACATATTTTCAATTCATCATGCAACCATTTATACTATATAAGGTGAATTACAAATATAAACCTACGAAGATTTTCTTTTAAAATTGCTGACATCCCAGTGGTACAAGAAGTACACTTTTGGTATATATGGAATTGACTTTTTCATATTGAAAGGACAGTTACCTAAGGATTAATTGCAATACCAGGTTTTCAATTTTAATAGAAAATCTTCTTAGGTTTATATTTGTAATTCACCTTATTAAGTATAAATGGTTGCGTGATGAATTGAAAATATGTAATAAAATATTTAATAATATATACAGTGGTACCTTAGTTTATGAGCATAATTTGTTCCAGAAGCATGCTTGCAATTCAAAGTACTCATACATCAAAACAAATTTCCCATAGGAAATAATGGAAACTCAGACGTTTCGTTCCACAACCTAAAAGGTTTGCTATAAGGTGCTATAAGGAACTGGGAGGAAGTGGCGAGGCGTGGCCCAGGGGTGGGTACCTGCCTGGATGACGCCCAGGTGCCACAGCCCCTTCAGCAGGGTGACTTCCTTCAGCAGTTTGTAGGTGGTCCGGTGCTGGCAACCCTCAGGGTCCCCATACAGCTGCAGGCATCGCCGCATGTCACTGCCCTCCCAATGGATGCACTTCAGGGGATGCCTCGGCCGTCTGCAAGCCTCCCTTTCCACTTCATTTTGGAGAACCCCGAGCCTATGTAGTCAGTCCCAGACAGCAAGGTAAGTTTGGCGCAGCCCAGATGGGCCGAAGCCAAAGAGTACAGGCTCAGGCCCTGCTGCCGGACTCTCAGCTCCCGAAGTAAGCCAGCCGGTCCGGCTGTTTGAACTGTGGGCTGCTATATTTGAGATGAGCGCCGTCCCTTTAAGCGATCACGTACACATATGTTACGTATAAACACACACAACGTCGATGAGCGTGGCACAGAGCATTCATCGATGTGCGTGCTTATACGTAACACATGCTCGTTTTGCGAGTTAAAATTTGCTGGACTGTTTTGCTTGTCTTGCAAAACACTCGCAAACCGTGTTACTCGCAAACCGAGGTTTGACTGTATATGTAAGCATGGCTTCTTATTTTTGTGTTGTTGAAATAATTTGATGGCACACACTTAGCATAGGCATGGGCGTAGTTTGGACGGTGTGTGTGCGGAGTGCAAAACACAGCCCTGAGACTAATCTATTCGCTAAGAAAATACGACCACATCACCGAGGCATACCTCGACTCACACTGGCTCCCAATTCAAGCAAGAATACTATTTAAATTCTACTGTCTATTATTTAAATCCATAAATTGTGACAGCCCAGCCTACTTGAACAACCGCCCAATCCAAACTACCACAACCAGACACAGGAGAAGCCAGACGCCATTCACATACCATCCAATCAGAGACATCAAACGGAAAAAACTGTACGATGGCCTTCTAGCCACACAGGCGGCAAAACTAGACCACCAACTCTCCAATCTACTAATCGCGACCCCAGATTACAAAACTTTCAGAAAATAAATAAAAACCCTGCTATTCAAGAAATCCATGAAGACTAACTAACACCGTATGAAACATTTCAATCCTCTGAAGCAACCCGCTGTACTCTGTAACACCTCTGGACATGTTCAGAAATCCTCTTCTGTAATCTGCCTTGAACCGCAAGGTAATGGCAGAATAAAAATCACTAATGCAATGTAATGTAATTCTCTAACCAGCGCCATTGTCGGCGACCACCTTAAAAGCAACCGCTGATCGCGTGTCAATTACATGATGGCGCTTTTTAGAGAATTGCGCCTCTGGGAAAGCCTACCTTTTGCATGAATTGCACCTCCTTAGGCACTTTACAACACCTCACGCCGCTTCTGTAGTTAGCCCTGCCTATAGTGGCGTTAGGCGCTGTGAAGCGCCTACAGAGGCGTGATTCTGGTGCTGATTTTTTTAGGTGCCAGTAGGCGCCTTGAAAATCAGTTTAAAACGTTGCTGAAATGAAGTTTTTCACTTAGCCTGGGTGCCTACTGGCACCTTAAAAACTGGCGCTGTTTAAAAGAATCTGTGCCTCAAATTATAGAATTATATAATTTAAATGCATATATACTGGCATCTATTAGGCATACACATTTACACCAACTATAGAGTTAGTATAGTGATATCATATACACGTTTTTGGCCATTTGCACTAGTATTCTATAAAGAAAAGCACGCTCATGCCTCAAGTTGTTTAGTCTCTAAGGTTATCTGCCTGTAATGTGTCAGAATTATTGTATCCATCTAGAATGTTTATTTAATACAAGGCAATATTTGCTTGTTTTTCTTTTTTAAAGAAATGAAATATTAAATTCTTGATAAAAAAAAAAGGAGGCAAATTTTTAAAAGCATTACAAATATTTAGGTAGCGCAAATAACTCATACAAATTTTATGAAGAGAGTTAGTTCTTCATTTTGGGAGAAGCATTCTCAAGCAATCCTCCAGAACCCTACTCGCAAGGTTGCAAAATGCAAGTTTCCATTGCAAACCACAGCCTCCACTAGCCCCGCAGGATGCCTTCCACTCGTCCACTGATTGGCGCTCCAGCAGAGGAATGTCAGGTGCTGCTGCTGTCAGGAGAAAACTCTGGCAACGAGCTTGCACTGGGAACAGCAGGGCTGTGAGTCAGCAGACGCTCGCTCGCATTTCTTGCAGGAGTCCCATCTTCTACACCTGCCAATTTCTTTTCAGTAGCATTGCAGAAATGATAAGTGGTTGTAAGAGGCAGCATATCGGAGCAGTCAGGTTTTCAGCAGACTGTGTGGAAGTGCTGTTTGCAGTACGAAAAGCCTTTGGAGCAACAGGCTGCTTTAATCTAACATGAAAGGCTCTTTATGTGCACGGTGCCACTGCGTGATGCCCTGTTGCTTCAAAGCAACAACACTATTTAGATGCAACGGTATAGCAGTGGGCCTGTTTTTTTTGTTGCTGCTGCTTGTGTTTACTCTTTGGGTCAACCAAACACAAACGAAGCTGTGGAAACGATGATCTTGATGTAGCGGTTTTAATGACCATTTGTTCTTCAGAAATAAAAGTGATGCAGTCAAAATAAAGTGAATCCATATAACACACAACAAAGAATTGCGGTGTGGACCCGACATGGTCCTTGTTTCAGTTGTAAACAACCTTCTTCTGAGGTCTGGACAGACTGTACCACAAAATTTAGATCTGGATAAAAAGCATCTAGAAATGTGTGAGTAAAAACGCAGAGTGCCGACAGCGTGAAGTGCATCGCACGCCAAATCGCAGTCTAGAATACGCCACAACAACCCTTTATCATTTTGGCCATCCTTCTCAGATTGAGATGGGACAACTGAAACTACACACAACACCCAAGGTGCAGTCACATCATGGATTTGAGATGTTATCATTTTAAAAGAATAGATTTAGGGCTCCTTTTACTATGCTGCGATAGCGTTTTTAGCTCATGCAGGATTTTAGCACGCGTTACATGGCTAGAACTAACGCCAGCTCAATGCTGGCGTTAAGGTCTAGCGCCCGTGGCAATTCAGCGTGCGCTAAAACCGCTGTCGCAGCTTAGTAAAAGGAGCCCTTAATTACTTGTCTTTTTTCAAATTCAAACTCAAGGTACATTACAGGCAGATACACAAGTTATTTCTTTGTCTAAGTCAGTGTTTCTCAACCCTGTCCTGGGGACCCCCCCAGCCAGTCGGGTTTTCAAGATATCCCTCATGAATATGCATGAGAGAGATTTGCATACCTGTCACTTCCATTATATGCACGCTAGCAGTTTTAGCACGCGCTAAATGTTAACACGTCCATTATATTCTATAGACGCGCATTAGCGTTTAGAGCGCCCTAAAATTGCTAGTTTTCCAAATAATCCCAAATTTATTTTTTTTTTAAACTTTTTCTGACTGCCGCTGCATACACTGAGCAGAGGATTTCAACATACTGGACTCAAAATTCAGTGGCTCTTATCTGGGTAGCAGCAGCTTCCACTCGGATAAGTGCTGCCTACTGGGACCAAAACTAGATATTGTTTATTTTTTGGTTTGTTTTTGTTTTTTTTTAATTCATAAACCGCTTTTCCCAAAGCGGCTCACAATGTAAACCTACATAATAAAAGAATATAAAATACATGTAAAAACACTCACAAAATAAGCGACCAGCGCTTACACCAAAACAGATGCTTTAATACCCATATTGCAAAATAAATGTCTCTTCAATAACTTCTTAAACCCATGAACATTTTCTGATATACAAGGGTAGAAGATTCCATTCCTGGGATTCCCTACAGGAAAACATAGTCCCATGTGAGACCTTGGTTAGGACCACGGCGGAACGTGATCTAGGGGTGATCATTAGTGATGACATGAAGGCTGCCAATCAAGTGGAGAAGGCTTCCTCCAGGGCAAGACAAATGATGGGTTGTATCCGTAGAGGTTTTGTCAGCAGCAGACCTGAAGTCATGATGCTGTTATACAGATCCATGGTGAGGCCTCATTTGGAGTACTGTGTTCAGTTCTGGAGACCACACTACCGAAAGGACATGCTGAGGATCGAGTCGGTTCAGCGAATGGCCACCAGGATGGTCTTGGGGCTCAAGGATCTCACGCATGAAGAAAGACTGAAAAAATTGCGGCTGTACTCACTTGAGGAACGAAGAGAGAGGGGAGACATGATTGAAACGTTTAAGTACATCACGGGACGTATCGAGTCGGAAGATGATATCTTCTGTCTCATGGGACCCTCGACCACCAGAGGGCATCCGCTGAAAATCAGGGGAGGGAAGTTTCATAGCGACTCCAGAAAGTACTTCTTCACCGAAAGAGTGGTGGATTATTGGAACAGACTCCCACTGCAGGTGATTGAGGCCAGCAGCGTGACGGATTTTAAGAGAAAATGGGATACTCATGTGGGATCTTTAAGGGAGTGAATTCAGGGGGGCGGATACTTGGAATGGGCAGACTTGGTGGGCTATAGCCCTTTTCTGCCGCCATTTTCTATGTTTCTATGTTTCTAATTCAGTCTCAATTCCCTTACAGATGGCACAGACAAATCGCCATGATGGACAGAGTGCAATTTTGATAAAGGGACAGGAGCCAAACCATTCAAACACAAATTTACCATCGCAAGCAGCCTGCGGTGGTCGATATGCAGGCAATAAGCTTTACAAAGGGATAGTAGCCTTGAGGAAACCCTCCAGGTGAAACATGTCGGTTTATTAATCCCTGAAAATTTGACCACTTAAGCTAAGTATTAAAGCTTTAAAATAAATAATTTTGTATGTTTTTTTTGTATTTATTTATGCAATTTTCAAATATTACAAGTTTACACTTGATAAAGAAAGTAGATAACACTTGAAAATCTCCGATAGCAATTATTTAAGGCAATAAATCATAAGTATATCTCTATATTAACCTCAATTTAAGGAAAAAAGAAATAATTAGAGAGGAGACAAGATTACAGAAATCTTGGAGGATTAGAGGACAACTTAATTTCAAAACAGAAATTTTCCTTTTTCGAACCATTTAGTTAACATTCTTATATCACAGGATTAATATCACAATCAGAAGGGGTGGATACAGCTATAGGAATTGGAGGTTGCTTGGACTCTAGGAAATTCTTTAAATGATCTGGGTCCAAAAATACATATGTTCTGTCATTCATTTTAATTATACATTTGCATGGAAATTGAAGGAAAAACACCCCTTTGAGCTCCAAATGCCAAAAAGGCCAGTTTCGAGGCCCTACAAAAGCCAGGAAAAATCACTACTGACTGACCCAGGAACTTTTCATTCTTAAAGTGAAAATACAGTCGAAGAATCCAGTTCCTATCGAATTCCAGAGCAAAGGATGCAATTAAGGTGGACGTAGACACTACTGATCTTGAATCCTCCAGGAAACCAGTAAGATCAAAATTGGCTTCCGATTTCTGTTCTTTAACTAAGTTAACCATCGGGCTACCAGAGTTCACATAGAATGCTTTAGTAATTGGAGGAATTGATTCAGACGATATTTGTAATGTCTCTCTTAGATATTTCTTCAGCATTTCAACAGGTGATAACACTGGCGATTGTGGAAAATTCAACATCCTCAAGTTCAATCTGCGTTCATAATTTTCTAATCTCTCCAATTTTTGATGAAGGTGCTGGGATGTAACACAGGTATAGAAAGCTAACCAGGTAATAAGTATAGAAACCCAACCAGGTCGTGCATGTGCAAGACCGGAGGGTTAGGACTTCGATGGGAAGATAGGACTCAATGGGAAACCAAGATGGCAAGGGGGCCCCTTCTGGTGATTCAGATAGGTCGTGACCTGTTTGGGCCGCCGCGGGAGCGGACTGCTGGGCAGGATGGACCTATGGTCTGACCCGGCGGAGGCACTGCTTATGTTCTTATGTTCTTATAACAACTGATTGAACAGATTGCATTTTCTCAGATGTTCCTTCTAACTGTTGAACTCGAGCTTCTTTATTAGGGACTAAATCCACCGATTGCTTTACCTGGTCTTTAATCTGCTCTGGAATCTGTAAAACATTATCTAGTCGAGCAGTCAATTCAGCTTCCAGTACACTTACAGCGTCCCACACAGCCTCTAAAGTGATTTCCTCAGGTCTTTTCTTCAGCTTCTGGGTAGCTCTCTTACCAGCTGCCGGAAGGCCTTCCATGCTTTCAGTGTCCGCTTCAAGGGAGAAATTCCCAACTGGGCTTCCTCCTTCAGCCCCCAAGAAGACCATCGCCGCTGGGTGCCCCATTAGGCTGGGTGAAGAAGCAGGCAGCGTCCCAGCATTAGAGGAAGTCCTATTAACCTCTTCGGGATTAGGGACTTCACTCCCCAACTGCAACTGCGCTCCACCTCTAAGATGATTGGGAGACTCGCGTTGTTCGGAGCTTAGCGAGGTTTCGAAATCGCAAGCAGATTTTTCCTCCACTGCCTGCTCTGGCTCCCCAAAATTCTGTTCCTTCGGCAGAAGGAAACCTTGTAGCGTTCATTGACCCAGAGCCGGAGAGGCAGCCGCCTCAGCTGGGTATGTACGTGGCTTGCTTTTCCGCTTCACCTTCGCTAAAAGTGAAGTCACTACTCAAGCGGAACTTCATTTTGCGCGTCCGATCGCAGCGCCATCTTGTCCCCAATAATAATATTAATTTTGTATGTTATAATCACATCTCACTAGAAGAAATGCAGTAAATCGGCCCGGAGAGGACCGAATGCATAAAGCCAGATACTATGAAATTTTTGAGTATCATGGTGGCATTTCTGAGGGTCTTAACGATTATAAGAGAGAGTGTTAAAGAGGTGGTTGGAGTTGGACCATTCTTGAACAGTCTATTCATATCATATACTCTCTTAAAAGAATTTATGTGTGCTGATTAAACAATTCATAATTGGTTTTTAATGGCATGCCCAATTATTGCGTCACTTAAAGCCAATTAAAACACCTGTTAGGTGCCTGCAGGGCATAACTTTTGGTAACTTCTTTTGGAATCCGGCCCTTAGTGCATATTTTTTCGGCACCCAAATTTGGACAGCATTTGCTGAATTTAGTCCTATCTGAGTGGTGTCAGGGCAGTCCAGGGAAAGAGCAAAGATAGCTGGAAGGTATCCATATGCCAGTACACTCATAAATCTCTGGGTGAGTTAGACCAACACTATAGCTGGATAACTTCCTGCAGCTGGTCTACACCCAGATATTCAACAGCTCCAGTAGCCAGGTACAAACCAGTGCTAACTATCCTGGTATAACTTTAAACATAGTAACCGAGATTTTAAAGCAATACCGACTATGGAGTTTAACTATTGGGGAGATTGTCCTGAATGATACCAAAATCCTCTACAGCATCCAGCATTGCATACCTATAGTTTGGCTTATTTTTTCCTGCATTTGTCCATATTTGATTTGCATTTGTCCATATTCGATTTATCTGTCATTTAAAGATTTTCAGCATCTTGGTCTTAGACAGGCCTCCTGCATTGCTCATAATTGGCTGTGATTCAACTAATTTGAGTAATTTTATATCATCAGGAAATGCATTCGCATCACTCATTGCTCCCTTTTCTAGATCATTTATAAATATATTTGAAAAGCACTTGTCCCAGTACAAATACTAAAGGTATTTCATTGTTTACTTTTCTTTATAAACAGAAATGATCACTCTGTTTCCTATCTTTTAATCAGTTACCAATCCACAGTAGGATATTGCATCACATCCCATGAATTTTTAATTTCCTGATGTCTCTTGTAAGAAACACTGTTTGAAACTTCTTATCAAACTGCCCCATACTTTTCTTCTCTTACAAACCTGCTAAGTCTCCTTCTTTCAATTCCTGATTTTGCGGGTCATCTCCTCCCCTCCCATTGGGGAACTGAGATCTTCCATTGAGTAGTCTCCTTGTGCAGAAGCAGCAGGAAACACCTTCGTAATATGGTATCTCCTGAAGTCACTGTTCCTGTGGCAGCAGGAAATGATGTTTTATGCAGGCGTTTTCTGTTGCTGATGGATGGGGAGACCATTTCTTTTCCTGTGAATCGATGTATGCCAGGGGCGGAGCTATGTCCAGGACTGAGCAGAGCTATGGGCGAAACTGGGTGGAGCTGGGGAGAATGGGGAGGGCTGGAGGTGGGACCTAAATCAGTGAGTTAGTTGGCCCTCTTGGCAGCTCTGCTCTTTCCAAATCTGCTCGTCATGATATCTACCCTCTCACTTGTCTCTGTTGACAGACCTGCATGGCTAAAACTAACAAATATGGTTTCTCAGGAAACAGACTTCCAATCCAGGGCTTCCAAGAACGCCCCTGGAAAAAAGCAAGTATCATTTAACAAGGTTTGATCCATGTAACATGTCACAATGTGACTACTGTATTTTTTGCACCATAAGACACACTTTTTCCCCCCAAAAGTGGATGGAAATGTCTGTGCATCTTATGGAGCGAATACTGCATCACAGACTATGATGTGCAGTGTTCTCCCTAGCGATTTTTAGACGGGCGCTCTGCCCAGCTAATTTAGACAAGTGCCTGGCTGTCTGCCAAGGTAAACATACCTTTTTATGCCTTTTTAAAATTTGGTGGTCTAACGGTGTATCGGCAGGAGCGAGCTTTCCACGCTCCTGCCCCGCACTGAGACCCTCCCTCGCTGGATGGCTGCCTCAGATCTTGTGAGAACTGACAGCAGCCATTCAGGGAGCGGTGCGGGCTCAGGCTGGAGTGCGAAAAGCTCGCTCCTGCCTTATGCATCACTGGCCATGAGATCTTAGGCAGCCATCCAGCGAGGGAGTGGCTCAGCTCAGGGCAGGAGCACGGAAAGCTTGTTCTTGCCAATACACCGCTGGACCACCAGGATTTTAAAAGATAAAAAAGGTATTGGGGGTAAAAAATTTCCCTGTACCCTGTCCCGGCCTACCACTAGACCACCAGTGGAGGGACAGGGTACAGGGCAGAGAGGTGGACAGGGTACAGAAAACTAGAAGAGTGCTTGAACCTCAGTCTCTCCTCATTGACAATGATGATGGTTCTTAATACTGCTATTGACTTTACATGGTTGAAATATTATTCTGCTGTATTTTAAAAAATATATTAGGACACCATTTGGTTCAGAATATTTTTTTATCTTGTTCTACTCCTCTAAACCTAGGTGCATCTTATGGTCAGGTGCGTCTTATAGTGCAAAACATATGGTATTTGTCTGTATCCAGATGGAATCCCTCAATTTTAAGTAAAAATTGAAACAGCATTTATTTTGAAAATTTTAAGAGCATATTATTTACTACTACTACTGTTTATTATTTCTAAAGCGCTTCCAGATGCACACAGCACTGTACAACAAACATGTAAGAGATGGTCCCTGCTCAAAGAGCTTACAAGTTTCAAGTTTATTAGGTTTTTATATACCACCTATCAAGATTATCTAAGCAGTTTTACAATCTGAGGCTTTTTTTCCTCTTCACAGTGAAGCTTGAGAGAACCCATTCTTAACCATTAATTTCCCAGAGGCTGAAAATATATCCTAATTTAAAGAGCACCTCTGCTTCTGACATCATAATTTTTTAAGAGGCATTTTTTATGGTATTAAATAGTGGGGTTCCCCAGGGGGGTCTGTGCTTGGACTACTGCTTTTTAACATATTCATCAATGACCCAGAGATAGGAATATCTAGTGAGATAATTAAATTTGCTGATGAAACAAAGTTGTTCAAAATTGTTACATCGCAAGAAGATTGTGAAAAATTGCAAAAAGATCTTGTGAGTCTGGGCATCAAAATGGCAGCTGACGGGGAACATGTGAGCAAGTGCAAAGTGATGCATGTGAGAAAGAAATATAGCTAAGTGATGCAGGATTTCACATTAGGAGTCATTGCCCAGGAAAAGGATCTAGGTGTTGTCATCGAGAATACATTGAAGCCCTCAGCTCAGTGTGTGGCAGAGGCTATGAAAGCAAACAGTATGTTAGGAATTATCAGAAAAGGAATGGAAAACAAAGATGAAAATGTTATCATGCCTTGGTATCGCTCTATGGTACAGCTGCATCTCAAATATTGTGTGCAGTTCTGGTTGCTGCATCTCAAAAAAGATATAGCAGAATTAGAAAAGTTACAGAGAAGGGCGACAACAATGATAAAAGGAATGGGATGACTTGCCTATGTGGAAAGGCTAAAGCGGCTAGGGCTCTTCAGCCTAGAGAAGACGTGGCTCAGGGCATATATGATAGAGGTCTATAAAATACTGAGTGGAGTGGAACAAGTAGAAGTACATTGTTTGTTATTCTTTCCAAAAACACTAGAACTAGGGGGCATGCAATGAAACTATTACTGTATGTAGTCGCTTTATAACAAGCCGGAGAACATATTTCTTCACTCAATGGGTGATTAAACTCTGGAATTCATTACCAGAGAAAGTAGTGAAAGCAATTAGCTTAGCAAGGTTTAAAAAAAGGGTTTGGATACTTTCCTAAAAGAGAAGTCCATAGGCCATTATTAAGATGACTTGGGGAAATCCACTGCTTATTCCTAGCATAAGCAGTATAATATCTGTTTTTCTCCTTGGAATCTTGTCAGGTACGTGTAACCTGGAATAGCCACTGTTGGACACAGAATACTGGGCTTGATGGTGTTCCCAGTATGGTAACCAGTGGGGTGCCACTAGTCTAATTAAAAACAACCTCTGAAATACACCTTGATAATCATCCATACAAATTAAATCCTTTGAACTGCAGAATGAAGCTCTCTTTGCATGATGAAAGTATTCAGTAAGCGCTAGCATTAGTTGAAGGTCAGAGATCATACTCTACATGCCCCGTCTTAGGAGTAAGGTCCAATACTGTCATGGTATACACAAAACTAACTCTTTTGGAGACATTGCCCCTGAGATAAACTTGGTAGAGTGAAATAGCTTTTGAAGGTATTCTTGATCTTACTGTTAAGCACATTTAAAACAAAGGACTCAATTCACATAAAACAGAGAATATTGGAGTGAATAATGACTGCAAGGCTAACCTAGTACATGAACAAGCATGAAGAATCAAACCCTACCGCTGGAAAGAATGCAGAATATCAGTGATCATCTTTCATAACAGGGTTTTGTATTTTTTGAACGCATGGCAAAATGCAATGAAACATAGAAACATAGAAAATGACGGCAGATAAGGGCCACGGCCCATCTAGTCTGCCCACACTAATGACCCACCCCCTAACTTCCTTTATGAAGAGAACCCACATGCCAATCCCATCTTATCTTAAAATCTGGCACGCTGCTGGCCTCAATTACCTGTCGTGGAAGATTATTCCAGCGATCAACCACCCTTTCGGTGAAGAAATATTTTCTGGTGTCGCCATGAAATTTCCCACCCCTGATTTTCAACGGATGCCCTCTTGTTGCCGTGGGTCCTTTAAGAAAAAAGAGATCTTCTTCCACCTCGATACGGCCTGTAACATATTTGAACGTCTCGATCATGTCTCCCCTCTCTTTGCATTCCTCGAGTGAGTATAGCTGCAACTTACCCAGCCGTTCCTCATATGGGAGATCCTTGAGTCCTGAGACCATTCTGGTGGCCATTCGCTGAACCGACTCAATTCTCAGCACATCTTTTTGATAATGAATGAGGGACTTTTTTTTTTTTAGTTCAAAATTTTTTATTGAGTTTAGTACATAAAGCACAATAAACATGCATGCCACACCAATGCAAAGAGGTAATGTAATACAGTAGGCAGACCCATGCCTATCTATAAGGAGGAAAGTAGCAGCACAACACGCAGCCAAAAGTACATGTAATATCCAAAACACAGAGAGACACTTTGGGCTCCGTTTACAAAGGCACGCTAGGGCCATAACGCGTGGAATAGCGTGTGCTAAATTGCCACGCACGCTAGCCGCTACCGCAGGCGGTGGATTTTTTGGCTAGCGCATGCTAATCCAGTGCGTGCGCTAAAACGCTTAGCGCACCTTCGTAAAAGGAGCCCTTTAAGTTTCTATACCTTGATTTATTTGTCTGTTTAGACCATTTTTGTGACTAAAATCATTCAAATGGTTTACCCATCAAACAACCAAAATACAGAAACAAAAAGGCCAGACAAAATCTAAAGTAATAAATATACCATATAGCCATGGGTCCCAAATGACCTGAAAATCCTTAGTCTATGGCACCAGCCAGGAAAACAGCACTGATTTCTTTTTTGGCTTGGGCATTATGAGGCTCAGTTGAGATATGTCCTGGAGGAACCCACACACCCATTGCTGACCCAATGAGCTCCTCAAGGATCATGTCTTACCTTCTGCTGCCCAGGGAATAACTTTTCATTAATCTCCACTTTGACTGGAAAGCTCCTGTGCTTCAAATATAAATCTCCGGCCTCTAGAGCTAAGGGTTATGGGCTCAGTTCCTAGAGTCTGAGAATCAAAGTAGAGTCACAATGGGAAGGGACAAGGTAGAGCAGAAGTCACTTCACCTACCATGTTGAAACTTTTTGACAAGCAGTCAAATCTCTTTCAACCTCACTTCTTCCATATCCCATAACTAATGTCAACATGAATGAGAGATCAGCACCATTTCCCTGCTATTTCATTCTTCAGAGAGAGAGAGAGAAATTTGTGTCAGGAAGGTTTAGGGTAAAGAGGTAAAAAAAAATATTAGGCTTAAAGAAGAATGAAAGCACCCAAAGGGCTCAGGTAAAAAGGGATGACACACTGAGACTATGTATTAGAGAAAAGCTGGGCTCTGCAGTGCAGAGAAGACAGATTCAATGGCGAGAAACCCAATATAATATAACCCAATACAATATAAACTAGAAAGAACATAGTAAAGACAGTGCTGAGGCACAGAGGGTGGCAGTGAACACACACAAACCAAATTGGTTTTTGTGAGTCAAGTTGGCAGAAGGAAGGGGGGGGGGAGATGAGCAGGTGACCTGGTTGAGAACTTAAAGTGAATCTTCTGAACCTTGTAGAAGAATTCGGCCATAGTCTGGGAAGAAAATGAAGCGGGGATGGGAGGTGAGGGCACTTTGAGTTAGGAGTTTAGTGTGGTAAAGAGATGACGAGGGTTAGCGCTAAGGGAGTTAGTTAAATGGAATAGTATTCTTGTTTGGCAAATCAGAGCGCAGACTGGAAGGATATCAGCAGGAATCTGAAGTGCATGAAGTCAGCATATGTGCAGGCTTTAAGCCAAATACGTTCAACAGATTGGGCACAGAAGCACAGGTAGTGGATGCTGGAGGTGAACCAGGGCTGCGGTTTGGTGCGCCTTCCAGGACGTGAGATGGGAGGAGTGAGGGTATCTAGAAGAGAGGGGACGGTTTCATTTACAGACTTGTATGGCACAGTAAGTAAAGGGAGGGATGAGACAGTCCCCACAAAAGACAGAGAAAGAAGTCAGCTATAAGCACCTTTTTAAAAGGAGGCTCCAGAAGGGGTCACTTCGGAGTTAATGAGCTGGAGAGGAACCCCTCATTGAAAATTTCATCACCCCCCAAATATCCTCTAACAAGGAGGATGAGAGAATCCTGGCTAGACCAACTGCATATTGCAGCTCAAAAACTGTGGCTGCTCTGTCTGTGAATTAAAAGTCCCTCAAAGCCCCTGGGACAGCTCCCCACTGGCCCTGATAGTGCTTATCTTGAGTCTGAAGGACCGAAAACCGAGACCCCAACAGGGCCAACAGGTCTCCCAGGTCACCCTCCTCTTGACCCAAGTCCAGTAGAGTAGAAGGCCGCGCAGCAGACTTGGGTGCTTCCTGCAACTTCCCAGTGTAACGTGGCACTACTCCCACATGTAATGAAATTAAGCTTAAAAATGTAATCGTTTTCATTCTGATGATAGCCTGGATTTGTTCTCGCTCTTTTTTTCTCTCTCAAATTTTACTTAGTGCATTTGTTAAAAATAACAGAGTGATATTCAGCAGGGCTTTTATCCAGGTATGAACAGCTCTGAATAGTCCCCTTCCCCGGGTCTGTACTTGAATTTTCAGCAAAAATATCCACATGATGTCATTGAAAATCTGGACGGACCACTTTGGCATTACCTCCACTGCATACAGGGAAAAATGAACCAGCTGCTGTGCTTGTGTACCAGGATCCACATATCCCACAGGGCGAGCCAGTCAGCATCAAAGAAGCTCCTGCACATGCCGCTCCAGCACCACTGTCGATGTTCAGCCCTCTGCTCTTCAAAAGGAAGTATTAGTTGCTTCAGGAAGATTAAGTAACTTGCTTAAGGTCACAAGGAGCTGCATAAACCATTAGGCTACTCTTCTCCTTTATGTTTGGCTAACAGAGCATCAGCAACCAGAGAGCTTGAGGGGGGGGGGGGGGCGGTAAGGCTGGAGGTTGTTTTGTTTGGCCCCCCTCCAACCAAAAGGTGTTCTGCTACCCTGGGAGTACCAGTCCCTGGACTCTGCCCAAACAGTACATTAGGGCTACAAAAATAAAGCTAACTTACAGTTATTATGTCTGCAATTATAACTTTCAAATCCAGTTATAGGTGCCAGACTCTAGCTCACTGTGGGATCCATGAGAGCATGAGCCTGCACACCATAAGCTATTTTCAGGGGGTGGGGGATCGGCCAAAAGTGAGCACAATGTTCCTAGGTGATTATGATTACACTGCAGTACTTACACTAGCTTGCCTATCCATCAATCACATGCTCCAATTATGCAAGCCAGCCTTCTATACACACAGGGTTACACATCACGGCAGGAAGATTTCTAATGCAGTACTATGTCTCACCGTGGCAGCCCCTGCTGATTAAGAACAGCTTCTCTTATGGCCTCAGCACTGTGAGAATTGGAAAGTAAACCTGAATGCTTACATTACTGCCGAGGAGGAGACAACTGAAGCCACTCTAACACCGCAAAGCGTGCTTCGACCAGATTTGTTATTCTGCACGGATAGATAATAATTAAAGACAGAATGCATTCTACCATTCAGCACCGGAGTCATAACGAGTGATAGCTGATCTACCAGCGAAGTGTACCTGTACATCCAAAGCAATCAGCCATTTCATAGGAAACGCTGACCAAAGCTGTGACCCAGGACCACTTCCGTTGTTTCATTTATAATTTGAGAGTGGTGATCTAGGAGAGAAAGAATGTGGCTAACCAGTATCATTTGGGATCTTTTAAAGCACTATGGAAATGCCGCATTCTTCAGGCCTGCTTGTGGTATGCCAGCACATTCCAATACTATGAGGTGGAAGTAATTCTGGTAGTGTGCGCTGAGATTTGTATGACTGGGATAAAAGGCCAGCTCGTTTGGAAATGAACATTTTTATGGCAGGGTTGAGCAATAGATTTACGTAATGAAATTAAGCTTTAAAAATGTAACCGTTTTCATTCTGATCATAGCCTGGATTTATTCTCACTCTCTTTTCTTCCTCAAATTCTACTTAGTGCATTTGTTAAAAATAATAGAGTTGATATTCGGTAAGACAATTATCCAGGTAGTAACAGGTCTGATTTGCCCCTCTCCCCCCCGGGTCCGTACTTGGATTTTCAGCAACAATATCTATATAATGTCACTGAAAATCCAGACAGACCACTTTAGCACTATCTGGATAGTACCAGGGGCAGAGTTGGCATTTACCCACTCACCCCCAAATTCTATACAGGTCATCCATAATTGGGCGCATATCTCATGATCCAATTAGGCCCTAATAATTAATTATTGGAGCTAACAAACACATAATTGGCAGGAATTATTGATTACTGAGAGCTTCTATACCGCTACTAATGACTGGGGAGTCAATTCAGAGTGGTCTACATGAGCCTCTGCAAAGGCACTACAATACATGAGCTTCTGTAAAGGTGTTACGATACATGAGCTTCTGTAGAGAGGTTACCATAAGGAGTTGTGAGGTGTTACAATACATGGGCTTTATACTGAAATACACGGAGCTCTGTGGTGGTGTTACAGAGTTATTAATACCGGCATGATTATGCCATAATCCATCATCCTACTTATATGCACGTTTATACCAAATCAATTATCCTAAGTGCATACGCATGTAATACTAGGTTTATTATTGCAGCTAAATACACTACACTCCTCCCTCCTTATTCGCGGTTTCGACTATTCGCAGTTTTTAGCGTGCTGGCTCCTCCCCCCAAATTACATCATACATGGCCAATTTATACAACTGCCCCCAACACCTATTTTTCCCCCCCTGCGTATAAGTGCAAACTCTGACATTGCTGTACTCTGAAACGCTAGCTAGGCTAAGACTCTTCTCATGGGTGTGTATATGCTGCTCAGTCATAATATCAAACACTCAAAGAGGAGAGAATACTTTTAGTGCTGTTTTCTGGATGTAAGGTTACCGTCTGCGTTATAATCTACCAATCAGGCTACAAGATTAGGGTTACCAGACGTCCGGGAAAACTCGGACATGTCCTCTCTTTAGAGGACTGTCTGGGGTCCCGGACGGTCATTCCAAAACCTGGCAATTTGTCTGGGTTTTGAAAAGCCCCGATGAGCTTCAGCTGCATCTGGAGCATGAGCGGATGACGTCACACACATCCGCGTATGCTCCAGGCCCTCCAGACGCGGCCAGAGCTTGTAAGGGAAGAAGAGAGGAGGTTTGTGGGGGCGGGGCTGGAGGCTGAACTGGGAGGGGCTGGGCAGAACGGGATGGCTCCAAAGGCAGAACTGAGCGGGGACAGGGAAGAACAGGGCGGGGCTGTGTGTCTGGATTTTTGCAGCCCTAAAAATGGTAACCATATACAAGATTTATTAACAGGCAATCTGGGATGTTACTTTCTGTAGTGCTAATAGAACAGCATTGCAAGAAGTACACCAGTGGTCTAGGGAAGTCTCCCTCTCAAAAGATGTAAACCTGAGAAATATCTGTTAATTATTTGGGTTGTGTATACCAATAAAACATATTAGTGCTCTGATTTCTTATAGCTGGAATACATTCTGCATAAAGGGGGAAAGAGATACCAAGAAAAACCAAATCAGCCTTCTGTTGCTTCCCTTTCCCTTTCTCCTCCAAAAGTTTCACCTCCTAGCCCTCCTCCTGCTTCTTCATTTCTCGTATCACTCTACCAGCTGTATTTTCTTCCTCCTCTATTACAGCTGTCTCTTCTGCACTCACCTTCCATCTGCTGTTGCTAGGAGTACTGAGAGAGGATGGGTACGCCAGATGGTCAGAAGAGGGGCAGCAATATTGGTGGTCATAGGCACTCAGCATAAGAGATTCATGAGGGAGGGGGCTAAGCTACTACTACCAGTGGCGTACCTAGGGGGGGGGCGGGCCGCCCCGGGTACCAGCCCTAAGGGGGTGTTCCCGGCCTTGCCGTTCAGTCCCCCGCCACCCCCGAAGGACCGCTCGCCCCACTGACCTTCCTGCACCACCTATGAACAGCCGCAGCAGGATCGCGAAGTCAGCGTCAGCATCCCTGCGCTGCTTCCTGCGCCGCGATCCCGCCCCTCCTCTGACGTCAGAGGAGGGGCGGGACCGTGGCGCAGGAAGCAGCGCAGGGATCGCTGACGCTGACTTCGCGATCCTGCTGCGGCTGTTCATAGGTGGTGCGGGGAGGCCAGGGGGGCGAGCGGTCCTTCGGGGTGGGTCGGGGCATCAGGCCTTCAGGGTGGGGCGGGCGGGCAGGCAAGCAGGCTTTCAAGGGGGAGGGGGTGACAGGCAGGCAGGCAGGCCTTCAAGGGGGGACAGGCCTTCGGGGGGGGGGGGGGGCAGACCTTCAAGGGGGGCAGGCCTTCAAGGGGGGCAGGCAGGCCTTCAGGGGGGTGCAGGCCTTCGGGGGGGGGGGTGTAGGCCTTTGGGGGGGTGCAGACCTTCAAGGGGGTGCAGGCCTTCAAGGGGGGGAACAGGCCTTCAAGGGGGGAAAGGCAGGCAGGCCTTCAAGGGGGGGACAGGCCTACAAGGGGGGGGGGGACAGGCCTACAAGGGGGGGGACAGGCCTACAAGGGGGGGGACAGGCCTTCAAGGGGGGGGTGCAGGCCTTCAAGGGGGGGGAGAAGCTACAAGGGGGTGGTACAAGCCTTCAAGTGGGGGACAGGCCTTCGGGGGGGGGGTGCAGACCTTCAAGGGAGTGCAGGCCTTCGAGGGGGGTGGTGCAGGCCTTCAAGGGGGTGCAGGCCTTCAAGGGGGGACAGGCCTTCAAGGGGGGAAAGGCAGGCAGGCAGGCCTTCAAGGGGGGACAGGCCTACAAGGGGGGGGGGGAGAAGCTACAAGGGGGTGGGACAGGCCTTCAAGTGGGGGACAGGCCTTCGGGGGGGTGCAGGCCTTCGGGGGGTGCAGACCTTCAAGGGGGGGACAGGCCTACAAGGGGAAGGGACAGGCCTTCAAGGGGGGTGCAGGCCTTCAAGGTGGGACAGGCAGACCTTTAAGGGGGGACAGGCCTTTGGGGGGGGACCATGATTTAGAAGTACACGGAGGGAAGGGGGTGTTCAAAGAGACATGCATATGCCAAACTTTGGGGGGGGGAAGAAATAATGGGTCTGAAAATAGAGGAGAGGGAGAGAGATGATGGACCATGGGATTTAGGGAGGGAAGGAACAGAAAGGGAGAGAAATTGGACACAAGGGATGGTGTGGAGGAGGGATAGAGATACTGGATAGGAGGGTAATTAGGAAAAGAAACGGAGAGATGGTGGACTCTGGGATGGTGGGGAAGGAGGGAGAGATGCCGGATGAAAGGGTATTTAAGAAAAGGTGGATCTGTGGAGGGAGATGAAAAAAAGGAAAGATACCAGACTTCCTGGGAAGGGAAGGGAAATGGAAAGGGAGGACAGAGTTGGCAGATGGATGGTTAGCATGCAGAAAGAAGGAGACCCTGGAAAGCAAGTTATTAGAAGAAAACCAGAGCCTTGGACCAACAAGATTTGAAATATAACCAGACAACAAAAGGTAGAAAAATTAATTTTATTTTCTGTTTTGTGATTATAACATGTCAGATTTGAAATGTGTATCCTGCCAGAGCTGGTGTTGGACTGCAAACGTGAGCTAGGATTTAACAGAAAGAGGAAAAGTCCTTTTTGTTTCTTTATTTTATTTACACCACAGCGCCAGTGTGGTTAGGAGAAGCCAAAGGGGGTGAAAAAGCTATAAAACCCACCAGGAGTTTTGAAAAAAATCACCCAACTGGGCAGGAAAATCGAATTGAAAAACCAATTCAATAGGGCTGAATCGAATCAAAATTTTTTTTTCCTGTATCTGGCAGCATTAGTTTGCGCTACTGTCTTAGACTTTAGGACCTGGGATTGGGGAGAGATGGCATCCTCAGTACTTTATAATGCAAGTGAAACGAGGATTTGGTCAGACTTTTGAAGGGTCTGCAGAAAAAAAATATTGTATAGGCCGGGGACATGAGACAGCAGGAAATGGGAACTTTTCTTCCTTCTATTTTTGTGAATGGAAAGGCTGAGGATGTCAGAGAGGTCAGTTAAAATATGTGCTTTATAAGAAAATATAATAATGTGTTTTATAAAGTTTATAGCATAGCTGGCCTACCCAGTGAGGTGTTCCTAGTGGTGATGGTGGCAGCGTGTCAATGTGTTGAGAGGAAGAGGTGGTCTGGGAAATTCTGCTGAGCAAACTCCGGGCCCATTTCCACCCCCCAGTTAGTCCACTCCACTCAACTGATTCACACACTGAGTGGGTCTTTGGGTGTTGTTTTGGGATCTCTTCCAGTGGTTTATCTCCTTCTGGTCCAAGGAAGGAAACTTTGTTATCCTTAGCATTGACCTACAGAATATGTTTGTAACAGCGCTGCTTGTGTGGCATTAGGCTATGTAGTGATCGAAAGAAAAAAACAGACCTTTGCACATTTTTGCACTATATGGTGGGTGTATGAGGAGATTCACATTTCCTGCACAGCTAAGTCCATGTGAAGTTACCTTGTGCTGTATTTGACATCTAGCAAGGTCTCTGTTTGAAAGGAAAGATCTAAACTTAAAAATGAAGTGGCCAGAAGTTATGGTAAAAGCAGATAGTGTAGCTGGTTTTAAGAAAGATTTGGACAAATTCCTGAAGGAAAAGTCCATAATCTGTTATTAAGACATGGGGGAAGTGTCTGCTTGCCCTGGATCGGTAGCATGGAATGTTGCTACTCTTTGGGTTTTGACCAGGTATTAGTGTCCTGGATTGGCTACCATGAGAATGGGCTACTGGGCATGATGGACCATTGGTCTGACCCAGTTAGGCTATTCTTATGTTATGTTCTCATCTGTAGGGGCCTTTGTTTTCACTTCTTATTTTAATGTATTTTTTTTCTGGGAACTTATCAGTGTTTTTTATAATGGGAACAAAAATGGAAGAGAATTAATGTGTGTGGAATGGGGGGGGTAACTAATTTCTTCAGCTAAATAATTCAATCCACTTCAAACAGACATAGGAGAACTTGTGCACCATTCACACACCCTCCAACCAAAAACGTCAAAAGAAAAAAACTGTTCGACAACCTCCTAGCCATTCGAGCTGCAACACTCGACCCCCAACTCTACAACCAATTGATATCAACCACAGACTGCAAAACCTTCAAAAAGAAATAAAAACCCTTCTATTCAAAAAACACATAAAACCGAACTAACACAATCAGAACTGTCCCAAGCATCACCTGCAACTACTCCATATGTACTTCTAATGTCATGACAATTTAGACATAATTTATGTTATGTTATGTTTGGAATAATGGTTACATATATGAGGTTCAATAAAAGAAAATTTTCACTGCCTGTTTCTATTCTGACCATTTATTCCATTTCATGGTTATTGCAAAAAAAAAAAAAAAAAAAATTTTTTTACATGGGGGGGGGGGGGGGGTGTGTCAAAAAATGATGGGCCCCGGGTGCCACATACCCTAGGTACGCCACTGACTACTACTATTACTG
The DNA here is from genome assembly GCF_902459505.1 of Geotrypetes seraphini. Taxonomy (NCBI): domain Eukaryota; kingdom Metazoa; phylum Chordata; class Amphibia; order Gymnophiona; family Dermophiidae; genus Geotrypetes; species Geotrypetes seraphini. Next base: position 139,116,927 of record NC_047090.1, on the reverse strand, counting down.
CTATTATTTCTATAGCGTTACCAGACGCACGTAGCGTTGCACAGAGTCGCAAAGAAGCTCGAAAGAGCTTACAATCTAAACAGCCAAGACAGACAAAGCCTGGGGGGGAGCTGGCTCTCTGCCATCCCAAAGACGTGGGAAGGGTCAGCTTGTATGCCATACCACAACATGCTTGGTTGAAGCAGAATGAATAGCATTTATTAGTATGTCTGCTTCCTCCTCTTTGTGGTACCAGGCTTGTTGTAGAAGTCTGAATATAGGATCTCTCATCTCTTACTTGACTCACCTTATCAGGCAGAGGATGATAACTAGCTATTAAGCACCACTATTGCCAGTTTGGGGAGGGGGGGAGGACTTCCCTCTGACGTGAGGGAAGGCTTCCAGGTCAGCTGGAGCCAGCAGTTGCGGCTTCGCGAAGAGAAGTACCACTGGGGGAAGAAAACCGGCCAGAGGAGATAAACATCCGCAGGAGGCACTAAGTGGCTGCTGGTTCAGCCTTGAGCCATGGCTTTGCAAAGAGAACTGCGATGGGAGGAGGAAGCCAGCCAGATGAGGTAAACACCCGCAGGAGACACAAATTTGTGACACAGAATGGAGGGAAAAGCGGCAAGGGGCGTGTTGGGTCAGGGAAGGGAGGAGGAGGGTTGTGTTTGGACAGGAAGGGAGGATGAAGAGGCACGTTGACACCAGGAAGGGAGAGGCTGGACCCCGGTTCGTAGGTACGAGTTTGACATAAGTCGGGTGTTCTTAAACCTGGGACTGCCTGTACTCTCCAAAAGTCTATCTATCCCTTTGGTGTCTGTATGTTGGATACAGCAAGGCAACCAAGAGAACAATTCCCAACTGAGCAATGGCAAACTGCCCCTCTCCTTCTCTTTAACCAGTAGCACTGCAGCTCAATTTCTGTGTGTTTATGTCTGAATGTCTGGAATATCTATTTCTTAAGTTGATCTTTCATTCTGTCACTTTCCTGTTTCCACCTGTGTCCCTTTCATCTAAAGAATGAGCACTGTGTCAAAAAACTACATTTTATTTTAGCAAACAAAAAGAAACACTTCTTATATCGATGAAAACTATTTTTCAAGAGAGGGAAACCAATGTTCTTTCTGGTGGCTACGGCGTCTCACAGAACTGCAATTGTCTTGTAGGAGAACATCACCCAAATAAAATGAAAAGTAAGACATTTGTATTTTCTTTTCACCCCCTTTCATTTACAAATCTCCTGGCACTGTGTTTCACTTGGGTTTGGTTTTGTTTTTTAATTTGTGCATTCTTCTTTTAACATTTTAAAAAGATACAACTGGCACTTTGCTACTGAGTAGACCAATGGTCATTTATTTTTTCAGGGGGGTCAAGAAGCTTTTTCCTCTTTATATGGTCAGGACTCAGGAGCCTTTTATTTTTGTGAAGTAAGAAGGCAAATCTATTGTAAATGTATTGTAAATGGGCAGGGAAATAGTGAGCTCACAGTAATCAACATTTTATTTTATATGTTAAATATGTTATCTCACTTTTTATTCAATTGTATATGTTAGCTACAACGGCTTTTTTATGCCAATATATTCAATACCAGAATGTACAGTACCTAGATACCAACATTGAATATCCAGGCATTTGATGACCACAAGCACTGGCAATATTCAGACCTGTACCCAGATAAAGAATTCATGAGAATTCACAGGAGCCATTAAGGAAGCTGCTCAGCACTGAGCAGCAGCGCCAAATCGCGCGCCTGCTCGTGCTTCTCAGCGGCCGAAGACACTCATGGCAGCCAGTTAGCAGCGGGGCAGGAACTTGGAAAGTTAGTCCATGCCCACTGCACCTCCACCGGCGATCGGCAGTAGAGGTATGAGGCTAGGAAAGGGAGGGCAGAACCTGGGAGGGAGGGTGCAGAGTCTGAAGGGGGAGGGAAGGAAGAGTGCTGGGTGCAGAGTTTGTCAGGGAAGGGAGGGAAGGAAGGAAGGGGGCTGGGTGCAATGCCTGACAAGGGAGGGAGGGAGAGAGGGAAGGAAGGGTACTGGGTGCCGAGTCTGACAGGGGAGGGAAGGAAGGAAAGGGGCTGGATGCAATGCCTTACAGGGGAGGGAGAGAAGGTTGCTGGGTGCAGTGCCTGGCAGAAAGGGAGATGGGTGAGAGCCTGACAGGGCAGGGCACTTGAATATTAAACCACCCGACTTATATTCGAGTCAACCATTTTTCCTCCTTTTTGGGAAAGGGGGGGGAGGGTCTCAACTTATATTCGGATCAACTTATATTCGAGTATATTTGGTAAGTGTATAGCCCTCGATAGAGACTATGTTGTTTAAGTTGCTTTTTTAGTAACATTATCCGCCTAGCAGTGGCTGAAAATCTAGGTATGATCTGGTCAGCAGGACTTCCTCCCTTTCCTACTAACCATGAACTTCAGATAGGATAGGCCAGGGAGGATAGCCTTTGGTATGAGGGGAGAGGATTTAGATACATTGATTTGGTATATCATGGAGGGGATAGGGTAGTATAGGGGTTTAATTCTTTTCTGTGCACTTGGGCCATGATTCTATAAATGGCACCTAACTTCTAGGTGCCAAGAAGCACAATTAGCAATCATCTGCTAGGCACCGTTTATAGAATCATGCCTAGCAGCGCCTAAGCAGTCTTAGACACCAATAGGCATTGAAACCTTAGGCACACTCCATTTGTGTCAGGATTTTCTTGGCCTAAATGAGTGTGCCTATGTCAAACCATACCCAAAATCCACTCCTAGCTATACCTACTTTCTGGTGGGTGCTTTGAAGTAGATGCTTACCTCGAAGTGTTAAGCACCTAATAGCTAATTATGTTTTAATTGCTTTTTAATGGCTCTTTTCAATTAACGGTGATAAGCCTAATTGAATAATGAAGTTAGGTGCCAATATCAGCTAGGCGCACTGATCCAGGCACCCAACTGCAAGTGCTATTTTTAGAATCTAGGCCTTGATGTTTAATTTGGTGCTTTGGGGAAAATAACACCCATATTAAAATCAGCTGTTAATGTATTAAGAGTCAATTTTAAAACAGTTTTGATACACAGACACTAGTCATTTGATCACTTTATTAGCACTCCTTTTTCCATAATTCTTCTCCTTATATTTGGCTTTCAATTCCATTATATGCATTTGGCATATATTTGGTTTTTAAGGACCCCCTGAAGAAGAAGCCTTGCGCCGAAACAAGGACCGTGTTGGATCCCGCCATTTTCATCTGGCTCTGATCCTACAGGACTTTCCAGGAGTCTACAGGATTTTCAACTGATAGTATTATATTTTGGGATTTGTTTGTTCATTGTGGATATCATTGAATAAACTGGACTTTCATCTAGAACCAGTGTTCCAACCTGTTTTGTTGACTTTATCTCACTTTTTGTGGAACAAATTGGCCTCCTGCTTTTGTTGATTGGTGTTATCAAATACAGACCTACATCTTGTTGCCAAAATATCAGCCACAGCTGTTTTGCCAAGTTAGAGCTACCCTTCTCCTACTGATGAACAGGGGTAACATATCCCCATGGTAATGGCCTTGCAGCAGGTTTTTAAAGAGAACTCTGCAAGGAGTTTTCCTTGAAAAATTGCCTTACAAGGCCCCAAAAGCCAAATACCTGGGGACCATCAGCCTCCCAAAACTAAAAACTGTTATCTGTTAAATAATTGGTAATTCCTGGCATCTGTTTTTTTATCTCTGTTTTATGTAAGACTGTATTATAACCTAGGCCATGATCCATAAGTGTCAGAACAGATGGAGCCACAAGTGCCTTGCCCCCCCCCCCCACCAATTCCTTTGCCTCTCTCAATGCAAGGTATTTTTTCCCTTATCTCGCTCCCCCAGGGCAGCAACTCTTATCAGCTGACAGGCCTTGAGCACGTGCAAATACTCAGGGCCCCTCACCAGCCAGCTATATGATTCCACTTATGCAGCCAATAGAGATATTACCCTAGGGGAGTGAGATAAGGGAATAAATGCCTGGTGGAGGCAGAGTATTAAAGGAGAGAGATGCTGAAGTGGGGGGAAGAGGATGGAAAGTTAATGCTAGACACCACGGGTGTGGAGGGGAGTAAGGAAGAAGAGAGATGCTAAGTGTCATGGAGAAGGGGAAGGGAGGTAAGGAGAAAGAAAGGCTGGGCACCATGGGAAAGGGAAGGAATGGAAGAAAGAGATACTAAAGACCATGGTGAGGGACAGAGATACTAGAGACCGTGAGGAAGGGGGTTGAGAGGGAGGGAAGGACAGAGATGGTAGATACCATGGGGGAGGGAGGACTATGGGATGGTAGGGAAAGTTAGTGGCAAAGCTGGGGGCAGAGCCTGGGTACTGCCACACAAAAAGGCAATCTGCTGCCCCCGAGGCCACCTGCTATGTCTCTTCTTACTTTCTCCCTGTTTTCTTTATCATACAAAGATGAACTATGAACTATCTATAACAGTGCTCATGCCCTTTGATTGGCAGAATGTACAGTACAGATAAGTACACTGCCATTAATCATTCATATTTATTTTCATCTCAGAATGAGTGCATACAGTTTGTGAGTCACAGAATACTCTTTGTCACTGTGCATTGACATGTCTAGTCAAAGTTCCTCTATTTTCTGTTATGTTCATAAAATTCCTAAATTAAGGCATAGCTATTAAGAACGGTATTTCTTTTTTCACACAAAATTCAAGCCTGGTGCAACAAGGGACTGATTACATCTAGTCTGTCAGTGAGCACAAATGAGCGCCGTTATAATAAACATACTTTTTTGTGACTTACATTGGCATCTGTTAACAACACAAAAGCAGATTTCCATGGAGACAGCTGTTCTAGGAATTTCCTGTGCCTTTAATCCCCCACTAGGGGCACTCCTTCGGAATGGGGGATCACCACCATCCCAAACACCACAGGATACTTCTAAGGTCTGTTATAAATATTAAAGCTACATTTCCTATGGAATGTAATTTTAATTGAGAGTATATTAAATTTAGAAGCCTTTTAAAAACAGACAAAATTATATTTTTCTTAATAGATTTTTCTTTTTTAAAGCCATGCTGCATTTCATCGTATCAGATAAACAGTCAGGTTGAGGCTGCGTTGCTGTCACTCAGAGCTATGAGAGTCTAGCCAGGTTTGCAGCGTTATGTCTAGTTTCCTTCAGTGTTTAGTATCACAGAAAGCAGACATATCACCTAGGAAAACAGCCAGGGCTCAGCCCAGGGCCACTTTTCTTCCCCGCTAAGCTGTTACATTCTTCAGCTTGCTCTGTTCGCAAACTCACTCACACTCTCACCCTACAGGTTGATAGTACACTTCCCCCTCCGTATTCGTGGTTTCCATATCTACGGATTCACTTATTCGCGATTTTTAGTCCTGTAAGCCCCCCGTTAAGCCTTACCTGGTGGTTTAGAAGGTTTTCAGGGCAGGAGTGATCTTCCCACGCTCCTGCCCTGTGCAGATCGCTCACAGGAAATGGCTCGAGAGACGACGGGAGCTCAAAGCAGCCATTTCCTGTGAGCGATCTGCATGGGACAGGAGCGTGGGAAGATCGCTCGTGCCTGAAAACCTGCTAGGCCACCAGGTAAGGTTTAACGGGGGGCTTACAGGACTAAAAATAGCCAGGGATAAGGGCAGAACTGGCCCGAATATTATTCACGGTTTTTCTATATTCGTGGGCTGGCTCTGCCCCTAACCCCTGCGAATACGGAGGGGGAAGTGTACTTCCAAGAATCCCACTCAGTACTTGTTAACCACCCAAATGATGTTCTATGGGCGGTATATCAAGCCTTCAATAAACCTGAGATCAGGATAACCAAAAACCCTGCTTCTGTTCCTCACCTCACGAAGTTATAAAATTTGCAGATGACACAAAACATTTTAGTGGGGTTAGGAATAAAGAGGACTGTGAAGATTTACAAAGGGACCTGAACAAACTGGGAGAGTGGGCAAACAAATGGCAGATGAAGTTTAATGTAGAGAAATGTAAAGTCTTGCATGTAGGAAACAGAAACCCGATGTACAGCTATACGATGGGAGGGCTGGCAATGGGAGAAAGTAGCCTAGAGAAGGACTTAGGGGTACTGGTGGACAAAACAATGAAGCCGTCGGCACAGTACGCAGCAGCCTCTAAGAAGGCAAATAAAATGCTAGGTATAATCAAGAAAGATATTACAACCAGAATGAAAGAAGTTATCCTGCCATTATATCGGGTGATGGTGCGCCCGCATCTGGAGTACTGCATTCAATATTGGTCGCCATACCTTAAGAAGGATATGGCGATACTCGAGAGGGTTCACAGGAGAGCGACGCGACTGATAAGGGTATGGAAAACCTTTCATATGCTGAAAGATTAGAGAAACTGGGGCTCTTTTCCCTGGAGAAGCGGAGGCTTAGAGGGGACATGATAGACACTTACAAGATTATGAAGGGCATAGAGAAAGTGGAGAGGGACAGGTTCTTCAAACTTTCGAAAACTACAAGAATGAGAGGGCATTCGGAAAAGCTGAAAGGAGACAGATTCAGAACCAATGCTAGGAAGTTCTTCTTCACCCAAAGGGTGGTGGACATCTGGAATGCGCTTCCAGAGGGTGTGATAGGACAGAGTATGGTATTGGGTTTCAAGAGGGGCTTAGATGATTTCCTGAAGGAAAAGGGGATTGAAGGGTATAGATAGAAGATTGGATGATTTCCTGAAGGAAAAGGGGATCGAGGGATATAGACAGAGGATTCTATGCAGGTCCTGGACCTAATGGGCCACCGCGTGAGCGGACTGCTGGGCGTGATAGACCTCTGGTCTGACCCAGCAGAGGCACTGCTTATGTTCTTATGTTCTCCTTTTTATTCACTTCTCGCCCTGCCCACTCAGGTCAAGGTCCTCCAACTCCTCCCATGTAAGCTCTTCTGTCCACACATATACACTCAGTGCTTCCCCAAAGAATCTCTTATCTCCTGCTCTATAGCAGAGGTGCTTTAATGCTTGATTTATAAACCTATTTATAGGTTTCTGCTTTATTTTATTCTACATTTTGCCATTCTATGCCGTTTTAAGCTGCTTTATCTTTCATAAGCTGTCTATGCTTATTTTTAGGAATTTACAAACTGCCTTCTATAAGCTGTCTATGCTTACTTTATGAGGTTCAAGCTGTTTATGCCAGACATGGGCAACTCCTGTCCTCGAGGGTCAGAATCCAATTGGGTTTTCAGGATTTCTCCAATGAATATGCATGAGATCTATTTGCATGCACTGCTTTCAATGCATACTCACTGGGGAAATCCTGAAAACCCGATTGGATTCTGGCCCTCGAAGACCAGAGTTGCCCATGTCTGGTTTATGCTGTTTTACAAGTCTGCTAGCTGCTTATGCTGTCTTAAGGTGTTTTGTGCCTATCTTATACCAGTGGTTCCCAACCCTGTCTTGTAGGACCACCAGGCCAATTGGGTTTTCAGGCTAGCACTAATGAATTTGCATGGAGTAGATTTGCATGCCTGTCACATCCATTATATGCAAATCTCTCTCATGCATATTCATTAGGGCTAGCCTGAAAACCCCATTGGCCTGGTGGTCCTCCAGGACAGCGTTGGGAACCACTGCTCTAGGCAGTCTGCTGTAAATTTTAGGTTTGATGTACAGTGGTACCTTGGATTACGAGCATAATCCATTCCAGGAGCATGCTCGTAATCCAAAATGCTCGTTTATCAAAGCGAGTTTCCCCATAGGAAATAATGGAAACTCGCTTTGATACGTTCCCCCCCCCATGAGAACCGGCATTGCTCCCCCTGAAAGCCCCCCCTGCGATGCGGCACCCTCCCCCCACGATGCGGCACCCTCCCCCCCCCGCAATGCGGCACCCCCCCTGTGATTCGGCACCCCCCCGTGATTTGGCATCCCCCGCCGCGATCCGGCACCCCCTGCCGTGATTCGGCACCCCCCCTGCCGCGATTGGGCACCCCCCCGCCGCTTCATACCGTCATCTGGACACCGGCACTGGCATGTCCTGTGCTTGGTGCCCATGCCCGAAGATCGGCCTCCTCTTCTGCTGGGCCTTGAGCATCCAGTGCCCAGATGACGGTATGAGGCAGCATGGGGGTGCCCAATCGCGTCGGGGGGGGTGCTGGATCGCGTCGGGGGGGGGGTGTGCCGGATCATGGGGGGAGGGTGCAGGATCATGGGGGGAGGGTGCCAGATCGCGGGGGGAGGATGCCGGATCGCGGGGGGGAGGGGGGGCGCTCGTAAATCGAGCCACGCTCGGTTTCTGAGGCGCCGATTTTGCAAATGTTTTGCTCGTCTTGCAAAACACTCGCAAACCAGTGCACTCGTAAACCGAGGTACCACTGTATTTTGTTCTTTTTGTGTTTTAACAAGGGGTGTCCAACCTTTTGGCTTCCCTGGATCGCATTTTCCGAAAAAAATGTTTCTGGGGCCGCGCAAACGCTGCAGCAAGACAGAGGAGGGAGCCAGCAAGACGGTAAACACCCGGGGGCAGCAGAGGAAAACATTGCATTGCCCTCGACCGGGGCCGCACAAAATACTTCACGGGGCCGCAGGTTGGACACCCTTGGTTTTAACTATATTAATATAATACTACAAATAACTCCACTTGTGTGAATCTGAGAGTCTACTCAAATGGAAGAAAAGCCTCAGGTTTTATCGGCAGAGGCCAAGCTCAAACCACCACCATCACATCATTTCTTCCATTTGAGTAGTCTCTCAGATTCACACACGTGGAGTTATTTGTAGTATTATATTTATAATTTCCCACTTCACCTATTTGTAAAACTTTAGTAATTTAACTATGTTAATGTCATTTTTTTTAGGTTTTGTCTAATTTTTAGTTGTTCCTTTCTTTATTGTAGTTCTCCTGAGACAGTTATTCGGTTTATCCCACTGGCCCAGTTGCTTTTGAAGCTTTTTAACTATGGATATCTCGCTCTGGATTATTTTTGTATTCTATCACCCCCTTCCTGAGTTTATCACCCCCTGGCCCTCTGGAGCCTAGTTAATTCCAATTGTCTAGGCCAATATATTCCTGTAGTTTTAGGAAATAGAAAGCCTTTCCCCCCCCCAAAAAAAAAAATTCCTTTGCGGAACTTTAATGCTTTGAAACAAATCTCTCCTCTTAACAAGGTCTTGGATATATTTACAGAATCTCTTACTCCTGTCCCGATACTTTGGAAGAAAGGCAAAAGAGGGGAGATATGATAGAGACGTTTAAATACCTACGGAATGTAAATGCGCATGAGTCGAGTCTCTTTAATTTGAACGGAAACTCTGCAATGAGAGGGCATAGGATGAAGTTAAGAGGTGATAGGCTCCGGAGTAAGCTAAGGAAATACTTTTTTACAGAAAGGGTGGTAGGTGTATGGAACAGTCTCTCAGAAGAGGTGGTAGACACAGAGACTGTATCTGAATTCATAAGGGCCTGGGATAGGCACATGAGATCTCTTGGAGAGAGAAAGAGATAATGGTTACTATGGATGGGCAGACTAGATGGGCCATTTGGCCTTTATCTGCCATCATGTTTCTATGTTTATTGCAATGCAAGATCTGTTTGCAATAAACAGCAGATTATTAGGGACCTATTAGATGACTCAGATCCTGGTCTAATGTGTATTACTGAGTCTTGCATTTCCCAGGAAGATACATTTTCTCAGAGTGAACTTTGCCCGAATGGCTTTAGTAGCCATATGTCCTTCAGAAGTAATAAAAGAGGGGGTGGGCTAGCATCGATTTATAAATCTTTTTTCAATGTGTAATTAGTTCATAAGGCTAGCCTCCCAGATATAGAATATCTTTTGGTATCTTTCAAGGATGAATTGTCTCATCATCCCCAGTCCCATGGAATAAATCATGTTCTCCTGTTACTGAAATTATTGCTAATTCTTCAGTAAAATTTTAAAGACTACTTGTAATAGGTGACATCAACTTGCATCTTGAGGATACGAATGATAAGGGTACTCTTGATTTCATTTCCTTGCTTCATTCTTTGGATTTACCCTTGCCTCAAATGATACCCATTCACGAGAAAGGTCACTCTCTTGACATTATCACCTTCATGGATCTTACCTCCCAGAGCTCTACTATCGACAATGTATGCTGGCAGAGAGTCCCTTGGTCGGACCATTACCTTGGTGAATTTACATTACCCATTTTCATGTCTCATATACCAGAAAAAGTTCAGCACATAAAGAACTGTAACTTTTAGAAAGAAAATTAGTTCAGACCTATTTTGGACTTGAACACTAAAATCATTACCTTGCTCTCTGAGAGAAGGCCCGGTAGATGGTAGCTGGGTTAACTGGAAACAATCCTCTTATTACCAAATCCATTACTCATTTTAGACATTCTTCTTGGTTTACACCATCTCATAGAGAACTCAAGGAAACATGTAGGAAACTCGAGCATAAATGGAAGAAATCTAATTTAGACTTAGATAAACTTAATTGTTGGCTCACTATTAGTTTTGAGCTGGGAAAGGCAAGAAAAAACTACTATGGCGGTAAAATCGCCAATTCTAATCACCAAAATGGTACTCTATTTAGACTCTGTCGTACATTAACAAGTCATGACCATAAATCTCTTCAGGTTTCACCACCTTCTGTAGATTCTCTTGCTTCTTTTTTTGAAGATAAAATCTTTACCATTAGGAATTCTGTCTCTACGGTGGACTTTGGTCTTTTCTCAAACTTCAAGGGTAGTTTAATGCTGACACCAGCAGATCGTTTCTGGCATTCATTTGACTTGGGGCTCCTTTTACAAAGCCGTTTCTGGCATTCATTTGACTTGGGGCTCCTTTTACAAAGCCGCGCTAGGGCCTTAACGCGGGGAATAGCGGGCGCTAAATTGCCATGCGCGCTAGCCTCTACCGCCTCCTTTTGAGCAGGCGGTAGATTTCCGGCTAGTGCATGCGTTAAAACCACTAGCGCAGCTTTGTAAAAAGAGCCCTTGGTTTCTGAGTCCCAAGTCTCAAAACTATATGCAAAATTGGTGAGATATAAATGCACTCTTGATTCTTTTCCTTCTTATCTTTTTGCTAATATTCCACCTCAAGCAATCAACTGGCTGATTACATTACTAAATTATGCTTTAGAAATGGTATTTCTCACATGACATGGATATAATTAGCCTTACCCCTCTCTTGAAAAAAACAGACCTTGACCTAATTGTCACTTTCCACTATAGACCAATTGCAAATATACTTCTTCTAACTAAACTTATGGAATCAATTATTGCCAGCCAACTCTCAAGTGACCTGGAGAAATTTTCCATCCTTTTACCTTTCCAGCATGGATTCCGCTCGAATTTCAGCACAGAAACCCTTTTGGTCTCTCTCTTTTCTAAGATCCAGCAGTTACAATCTTGTAAGAAACATGCTATCTTACTTCAATTTGATTTATCTGCAGCTTTTGACGTAGTCAATCATAATATTCAGCATTACCTGTTCTCAGACTGTCTTGGACTGGTTCGACAAATTTCTATCCTCCCGTTCTTAATCAATTAATATGGAAGGATCTAATTCAAAATCTTGGAGAGCCCTTTGTGGTGTTCCTCAGGGCTCCCCATTGTCTCCAATCTTATTTAACATCTACATGAGTACTTTGATATAGTATGACTTGAATATTTGGGAAAAACTCTATTAACATATGCTGATGACATCTTCATATTACTTGAGGTTGACCCAGATCTTGTTAATCTAACACCCAATATTATCCATTGCATTGCTAAGCTTCGGTCCTGGGTGATGATAGTCCAGACGAAATTGAATGCTGCTAAGATCAAACTCTTATGGATCGGTCCAAAGTTAGATTCTCTTCCCTCAGCTGTGACCTTAGATTCAGGAGAATCTCTGAAAATTGAGTTTTCCTCGCTAATATTGGGTATTGTTATTTATTCATCTCTTACATTTAAGGATCAGCTAAATTTTCTCATTAAAAAGTGTTTCTTTAGCCTCTGTATCCTGAGAAGAGTGAGAGTGCTCTTTCATCAGCAACACTTCTCTGTATTGGTTCAGTCAATTATCTTGTCAAGGTTGGATTATTGCAACTCAGTGTACCTGGGTCTCTCAAAAGTCAGTCTGTAGAGACTTCAATTGATACAGAGCACTGCTGCCAAGCTCATGTTTTGGTAAGAGTAAATTTGATCACATAACTCCATTGCTCAAAGAATTACATTGACTTCCAGAGTATCTTAGAGTTCAATGTAAGTGCGTTTGTATTGCATTTAAAATTCTCTTTGACATTTTTATTACTTTGGTTCCTTTACATTTGAATGTACACAGATCTCATCTCGCTAGGAATTCAAATAAATTAAAACTTACATTTCCTTCCCTTAGGTGCAAAAATAGAACTTTCAAGAGATTCAGCCACTCTTGTCATTTTCAAACTAATTGAGCTCTGGAATGAGTTACCGCTTTCACTTAGAAGTCTAGGCCCCTTTGTTTTATTTCAGAAAGCTCTGAAAACTTTCTTGTTTACTAAACACTTTGGAAACTAAGCCATTCTAGATTACATTCTTCTTTTATATTTATGCACTATACTTACATTATTGTAAGCCGCGTCGAGCACCTTTTAGTTGAAGACCCGGTCTATAAAATTAAGTTTTAGTTTAGTTTAGTGTTCTTTTTGGTGTGTGTATGTGTGTGGTAGTGGTGGGTGGGGGGAGGTAACACCTATGAAACTGGTGACACTGCTTCACACAAGAAAGGTTACTTTTATATCTTCTCTTCAGGGACAATGTATTCACCTCTTCTAATGGGAATTATCTTATCTATTTTCCTAGAGAAGATATTTATTTAATTTTCTATCCCGTACTCCCCAAATAGCTCAGAATGGGTTACAGGCTAACATACATAATACAGTATACAGTAGTTACAGTACAAGGTAGTGCTGCCTGATTCAGGAAAAAAAAATTTGATTCAATTTGATTCGATTCAGCCTATTGAATTGGTTTTTCGATTCGATTTGATTCGATTTTCCTGCCCAACTGGGTGTTTGTTTGTTTTGTTTTTTTTAAACATCCTGGTGGGTTTATTTTACAGCCTCTTCACCCCCTTTGCCTTCTTCTACCCACACTGGCGCTGTGGTGTAAACAAAATAAACAAACAAAAAAGACTTTTCCTCTCTCTGTTAAATCCTAGCTCACGTTTGCGGTCTAACACCAGCTCTGGCAGCATACAATTTCAAATCTGACATATTGTAATCACAAAACAGAAAATAAAATTAGTTTTTCTACCTTTTATTGTCTGGTCATTATTCAAATTTTGTTGGTCTCAGGCTCTGGTTGTCTTCTGATAACTTGCTTGCCAGGGTGTCCTTCTTTCTTCTTTCTCCCTGCTAACCATCCATCTTCCATCTCTGTCCTCCCCTTCCGTTTCTCTTCCCTCCCCAGGAGGTCTGGCATCTTTCCTTTTTTTATCTCCCTCCACAGATCCACCTTTTCTTAACTACCCTTTCACCCAGCATCTCTCCTTCCTTCCCCACCACCCTAGGGTCCACCATCTCTCCCTTTCTTTTCCCAACTACCCTCCTATCCAGTATCTCTATCCCCCTCCCCTCCACACCATCCCTTGCATCCAACTTCTCTCCCTTTCTGTTCCTTCCCTCCTTAAATCCCATTGTCCATCATCTCTCTCCCTCTCCTCTATTTTCAGACCCATTTCTTCCTCCCCAAAGTCCGGCATATGCACATCTCTTTGAATACCCCCCATCCCTCCCTCCGTGTACTTCTATACCAGGGCCCCCCCTCCTCTGAAGGTCTGTCCCCCCTTGAAGGTCTGTCCCCCCCTGAAGGCCTGAACCCCACCCCTAAAGGCCAGTGCCACCATCCCTGAAGGCCTGTTTTCCCCTTGAAGGCTTGTCCCCTCCTTAAAGGTCTGCATCCCACCCCTCTGTCCCCCCTTGAAGTCCTGTCCCCCCTTTGAAGGCCTGCCTCTCCCCCCTTGAAGGCTTGTTCCCCCCTTTGAAGGTCTATCCCCCCTTGAAGGCCTATCCCACCCCTGAAGGCCTGCCTGTCCCCTCCCTTGAAGACTTGTCCCCCCCTTGAAGACCTGTCCCCCCCCCCTTGAAGGCTTGTCCCCCCCTTGAAGGCCTATCCCCCCTTGAAGGCCTATACCACCCCTGAAGGCCTGCCTGTCCCCTCCCTTGAAGACCTGTCCCCCCCTTTGAAGACCTACCCCCCCCTTGAAGGCCTATCCCCCCTTGAAAGCCTATCCCACCCCTGAAGGCCTGCCTGTCCCCTCTAAAGGCCTGTCCTCCCTTGAAGACCTGTCCCCCCCTTTGAAGGCCTGCCTCCCCCCTTGAAGGCTTGTCTCCCCCCTTGAAGGCCTATCCCACCCCTGAAGGCCTGCCTGTCCCCCCCCCCCTAAAGGCCAGGCGTCCCCCCTTGAAGACCTGTCCCCCCCTTTGAAGGCCTGTCTGCCTGTCCCACCCCGAAGGACTGCTCACTCCCCTCCCCCGGCGTCCAACTTCCAGCTTCCACCCGCCTGGCCTTCCGCTTCCTCCCCTGGCCTCCCCGCACTGTTTACCTTCCAGGAACAGCCTGCAAACGAGATCGCGGTGCTAGTGATCTTAGTACTGTTTTGGAGCTGTTTCCTCCATCACCGTCCTGCTCCTCCTCTGAAGTCAGAGGAGGGGCGGGACTGCGACGGAGGAAACAGCTCCGAAGCGGTACTAAGATCGCTAGCACTGCGATCTTGTTTGCAGGCTGTTCCTGGAAGGTAAACAGTGCGGGGAGGCCAGGGGGGGAAGCGGAAGGCCAGGGGGGTGGAAGCCGGATGCCGAGGGGGTAGGGGAAGCCGACAACAGCACTTCCCGACTGACCCTCCCCTCTCGCCCTCTAAAGCAGGTGCGGAAGCTGCTGCTCCTGCTTTAGGGGGCGGGGGGGAGGGTCAGACGAATCGGGAAGCCGTTTTTTGTTTTGTTTTGAACCGATTCGAATCGTGAATCGGGCAGCACTAGTACAAGGTTTTTCTGGTACAAGTTTTTATTCTTACTTGACACATATTAGGGATCTAATACCAACATACATAATATACAGTTTACAGGTTAAATTTGTCATAGTTAATGTGCAAGATTTTTCAATAAAAATATTTATCCTAACGTGACACATACCGAGTATCTTGTATCAATATGCATTTGTAATCTATCGGTCGTGGGCAGGGGAGTTAGGTGAAGAGGTATGTTTTTATTGCTTTCCTAATTTTGAGGAGTCCTTCAAGGGATCTGATCTGTGGGGGCAGTTGATTTCAGTGGCTCGGTATGAAGTGGGAGTAGGAACATCGTTTGGCAGTTTGCAGTTGAAGGGCACGACCAGGGGGTGTTTTGAGGCATATTTTATCCTGGGAGCAGAGGAACCTGTTAGGCATGTATGATGATATATAGGCTCATTCCTGTTATAGTATGCTGAAAACTAGCCCATTTGGAGCCATTGCCCTCTGAGAGAAAAGTCCATCAAGCCCAGTATCCTGCTTCCAACAGTGGCCCACCTAGGTCTCTCTTTCTTCTAAGAGGTCTCTTCTCATGCCATTCCTTGTACACTCAAGGGAGCGGCTTTACACATGGATTGTACCAGTGCAGTCCCAGTACGAGAAACAATAGCAGTCGTAAGGAGCTAGGTGGAAGGAGTCCCTACAGTTGCATGAGAAAGTATGTTTTCTGTGGGAGTGCCAAAGAAGGCCTTTGGCAAGTGCATTTCTATCCTGGCAAGCAAGTCATGCATACATTTTCAAATCTCTTACACATAGGTGAGAAAATACTGGGAGCGAGCGTCGGCAAGAACACAATGTGTCCATGACCTATTCTTAGCATTCTGGATTGATATTTGTAGAACTAGTCATGTGTTTGCTAAATCAAGTGCTGCTGTGATGCTTTCCTCAATCGGTCACAGGGATGTGGTCATTCATTTCAGAATGCTACTCCTAAAAATTCTCTTTGCAACCATAAAAAGGCTCTTCTAAGACTGGCCATGGAAAAGCCTAGTTCTCTAAAGTAGGGCATGTAAAATATGCTTATATACAGTGTGCACAGAGAATACTCTCCTTTGTTACACAATGCATACTCTGCAGAGCAGCTGCACATTGCTGGAATCTTTTCAGTGTTTCTTGTCCCTATCCACTCTGGAAAAAATTAATATCACAGATCCATCTCATATTTAGGGGGTCATGCAAACTCCCTAAAAGTTCTGCAGCCCAGTGGCAAAATCTCTGGGAGAGTAACACACATCTAGATTTCTGCAACTATACAGATGCAAAATTTGCTATACAAGGGGTAATTTTATAAAGAACCCCCCCCCCCCATGTTTTACATAGAAAAAAGTGCTGTCATAAAATTATTCTATGAAATACACACACAACATGACGAGACACAACATGACAGTATGACGAGACAGGTCATACTTTTGCATGACCTGAATACAGGCATGTTTGAGGACATTGTTTGGGCAAAGTACAGGCATAGGTTCTAAAATATGCACCTACAGAGTGGCATAGTAAAGGTGGGGGGGTGGGAGGGGGGGACAGACCAGCCTGGTGCCATCTTCACAGGAGGAGGTGCCAGCACCTCTCCTCTTTTCTGCCCTCTACATACCTAAGAAACATAAGAAACATAAGAAGTTGCCTCCGCTGGGTCAGACCAGAAGTCCATCATGCCCAGCGGTCCGCTCCAGCGGCGGCCCATCAGGTCCACGTCCTGTGAAGTGGTTTCTGACTACTCCTGTAACCTACCTCCACTTCTATCTGTACCCCTCAATCCCCTTTTCTTTTAGGAACCTATCTAGACCCTTCTTGAACCCCTGTAGCGTGCTCTGGCCTATCACAGCCTCTGGGAGCACGTTCCATGTGTCTACTACCCTCTGAGTGAAAAAGAACTTCCTAGCATTTGTTCTAAACCTGTCCTTTTTCAATTTCTCCGAGTGCCTCCTTGTACTTGTGGCTCCCCACAGCCTGAAGAATTTGTCCCTGTCTACCTTCTCTATGCCCTTCATGATTTTGAAGGTTTCTATCATGTCTCCTCTAAGTCTCCGCTTTTCCAGAGAGAACAGCCCCAGCATTTCCAATCTGTCAGCGTATGAGAAGTTTTCCATACCTTTTATCAGTTTAGTCGCTCTTCTCTGGACTCCCTCAAGTACCGCCATGTCCTTTTTGAGGTACGGTGACCAGTACTGGACACAGTACTCCAGATGCGGGCGCACCATTGCCCGATACAGCGGCAAAATGACTTCCTTCGTCCTGGTTGTGATACCCTTTTTGATGATACCCAACATTCTGTTCGCTTTCTTTGAGGCTTTCTTCCACTTGTTTCTTGCGCCCGCCTCGGCTCCCTTCTGATGTCACTTCCTGGTTGAGGGATTAGACTGTGATGTCAGAAGGGAGCAGAGGCCGGCGTGAGCAATGGGTGGAAGATGCTGCTCGAGTCAGTGAACATTCAAGAGGTATTCAGTCTCCTTAGTTGTTTTTGAGTGACGCCCTTTAATCATGAGTTACAGTAATCCAGTTTTGAAATAATGAGGGAATGAATAAGAATATTAAGTGCTGATGGGTCTAACACCTTTTCTAATGACCTGATCATGCGTAATTTGTAGAAGCAGTTTTTTATTATTTGGCTTATATGATCTTGATATGATAGTTTGTGATAATAATATGATAATGATAATGTTGTAAGTGGCTTTAGGCATCATAATACACCTCCATAGGTACAATTCTTCTGAAAGGTAGGCGCCAGCAATGTAGGCCTCTAAAACCCTGGCCTACATTTCTGGCGCCTACCTTTCACGTAGCCATAATTCTGCAAACAGTGTCATTGCATGATTGACAAGCGATTAGCTGATAACGGTGATGTTTACAGAATCTGAGCCTGTCATCAAATTTTTAGGTATCCGGTTTGAAATGAAAATATTGGAAAGAAAATTTATACTGTTTCATATTCAGTAAACTAAATGAAAATGATTTATTCCAATCAAACAGAAAACAGTCAAACATGAAAACAGTTTACCTCTTGAGTGCTGGCAAAATGAGAATTCCAATATATATTCCAAAACAACTTGTAAACTTAAACATCTCAATTTAGCTTTATGTGGAAAAGCTGCTATGTGTCTCCAGCTCTTCAGGGAAAAAAAAGTGTCTGTGTAGTAATAGAACTTTACATTGGCACTTACAAGAAGTCAAATACAGCTGGCTAGTTTCATTTCAGAAGCAAAAAAGAGGGAGGGGAAAATTGTTTAAAAGCTTCCGTGCATCACAAGTTTTCTTTTATGTTGCCTATAATTTAAAAAAAAAAAATTCCAAGGTACACATAACTTTAAATAAATAAGAATTCATTTAAAGAAAAAACCGAAATGAAGGATTATGGGCCACAAAGGGTGATTTAGTGGGAAGTAACTCTAAATAGCTTTAGGGCATACGCTATGGCACTGCCTGTGCTTTTCCCTTTCCAGAAATAACTAGACATGGGCTCTGTCTACTTCCATTTCACACAAAGTCCCTACTTGTTTTAATTGGCTCATCAAATTTAAAAGCCACACGATCGGCTGGAGAGAAAAATTGTAGCAAGCACAAAGAGAGCAGTAGTGGCATGTGAACACAACTTTCTATATACAATGAGCTGCGTCGGTCGTATCTGTTCTGCTCCAGTCAGGTATTTGCTATCACTTTGCTCACAACAAATCCTACCACTGATTACAACACCCAATCTCCACTGATTACAACACCCAATCTGTTAAAATCAAACAAAAGGTTTGTGGACTGTCATATATTTTATGACTAATGTGAAAAAAATGTATTCAAGTTTTTTAAATTACAGGCAGTCCCCGGGTTAAGTACGAGTTAACGTTTTTAAAGCTGTTCTTAAGTCGCATTTGTATGTAACTCAGAACTTGTAGAGTTTAAGAATCTTGCTGCTCACCTCTGCTCCCAGTTGACAAAAGGGCCAACTGTCCCTACCAGTGTTCCCTTTAAGGTAAGGTTACCAGAAGTCCGGATTTCCCCGGACATGTCCTCCTTTTGAGGTCATGTCTGGGGGTCCAGACGGCTTTTCAAAACCTGGCACTTTGTCCTAAGAAAAGAAGTAATTTCTCGTATTTCCTCTGAAACTTCCTCATTCGAACTCTGACATCCTTGTTGTAGAAGTTCCCTTTCTATGGAACATTTTACCTTCCTGAAATTTACTACAGTCTGTCAAATACTTGGATGCTTCTGTCACGTTTCCCTTCCTTCCTCCCTCCCTCCAGCAACTGCATTTTGAATCTTGCCAGCCACGGAGCAGGCAGTGTATCATTCTTGTAGCCCTTCTCTGACCCGCATCTTTCCTCCCAGAGGTGCCTGCATGTAAGTTTCTGAAGTACAATTGTGTTATGTTGCTCCAGCCATCTCTGGGAAAGGGCAGCACATTCCTTTCACCAGGACTTGCACGTCAAGTGTCCAAAGACAAGAAGCTAATCCAGAACGCCGCGGCCAAGCTTATTTTCGCAAAAGGCAAGTTCGACCACGTCTCCCCACTCCTGTCCAAACTTCACTGGCTCCCAGTTCACTCCAGAGTCCTCTTTAAATGTGCCTGTTTAGCCTTCAAGATCCTACATGGCATCCTCCCTCCCGTTATCCCACTCTTCTGGAATTCCTCTAACCCTAATTCCACTAGATCCTCCCAAAAACTGAAACTATCATTCCCCTCTACAAAAGGTATATCCCGCGTAGGAAAACTAGGAACATCCCTCCCCTTTAGAACCACAGAACTCTGGAATAATCTCACATCCTCGCTCAGAGTTTCAAGTTCCCTCCAATCCTTCCGCAAACACCTGAAAACTTGGCTCTTTTCAAAATCTAACACTTCCCACTTTTTGGTTCCCTGTCCCTCTTTATCTTCCTAGCTCCTTTCCTATAACCCTTCATTGTAGCTCCTTTTCAACCTAACCGTGTAAACCGTGCCGAGCTCTACGGTTTAGTTTAGTTTAGTTTAGTGAAAGAGAAATGTTACTATAATTGTTCTTAAAAGGGGAAAGTAGCCCACACACCTCACTTCATACCTCTGTCGCACCCTGTTCAACCACCCAGCCCTGCCTCTGGAACAGGGTGTGACAGAGGCAGAACTGGGCGGTCCTGGGGGGCGTGGCCATAGGTCCTGATTTTCCCATTGGAAAGGAAACCCTACTCTAAGGTACAGCATGCACAACCACACACTGTTCTTAATGTGGCCATGCATCCTTCCTGAATCTTCTACAGGAGAAGTGTAGGAATCTATGCCACTGGAAATACTGCTCAGTGAAATCAAATGGAGCCAAAACTGCGCATTTAAGTCAGGCGCTTATAACTTGGGGACTGCCTGTATACCAAGTTTCCAAGTTTATTTACATTTTAATATACCGACCATCATCGTGTATCTGGCCGGTTTACAAAGCTAAAAACACTGAAATAAATTTAAGGATGGGGGTAAACATTGAATAGACAAGTACGATGACTTATGCAAGTTTGAGGGAGAGGGGGAAGGGAAGTTTGCAATCACATCATTAAAAATAAAAATAAATGAGGGGATGAGGGGAGAGGAAAAAGCACAAGGAGGGGGGGGTCGCTTCTTAAAAGCGGTTTGTTTTATATACTGCTGTACTATTGAAAAGGGGTATAGTTAAACGCTATGGTATGCGTCTTGGAATAAGAAAGTTGCTGAAACGTGGCCATGCAGAATATTATTAATCGCGTTTTGTAGGGTTCAATTTGTTTTATGCTTTTGTTTCATTAAAATTCTCATTTCTTTACCTATTTTTAGGATTGTTTTCAGCTATCAATATATTGGTTTTCTGTTTGTTCATACACCACCACTCTTTGTGTGTGTGTTGACCTGCTGTATGTGGGTTACCTTCCCCTTTTAAGAACAATTATAGTAACATTTCTCTAGAGGTGGACTGGGCGGCCCAGCAAGGGGGAGGGGGGTGACATAGAATGCACTGCATCAGCAGGGGGAGGAGGGGGGAGGGTGTCCAGTAGGAAGGACTGGGCATCTCTCCTGCCGGTGAAGATCATGCCTTTTCCGGGGGGGTCTGGCAGGAGGGACTGGGCATCCCTTCTGCTGGTGCCACTTCCAGGGGGTGGCGGCAGGAGAGATTGAGCATCTCTCCTGCTGCGATGTGTCAGGGAGGGGTCGTTGCTTCCACAATTCTCTAACCGGCGTTGTTTATGACATACGCCGGTTAGAGACTCATGCTTTTAGGTGAAGGACTGGCTCCTCCTTTGCCTAAAAGGTCTTGTTTTGAGTGTTTGGGCCATGTAATTTTTTGGGTCGGGAATATGTTCTAAACATACACATAGTGGCGGTCTGGGCGATTAAGCTGCTGAACGTACAGGTAGGCCATTCTCGAAAAAAAAAAAAAACATATTGGGTGTCTTTTTTGAGAATGGACTATTTTCCTGCTGCTTACTTTGTGTACCTAGGGCCTTAGACTAACATGCATGCGTTAGTGTTTAGTACATGCTAATTCGATTAGCGTGCGCTAATCGGTTAGCGGCACCTTCTTAAAAGAGGGCCTTAGACGTTGGTTTTGATTATGCCCCTCATTCTGTAGAGAGCTTCATCTCATTCATATTCTTTGTGGTTATATTGAAATCCTGACTGTCTACGTCTGCTTCCAGGAAGGGACTGAAAAACAATGCACTAGAGAGAGTTGACCTCATGGAGGAGCAAAGAGAAACAGGAAGAGTGCTGACCTGCTCTCTGGAATGTTTATCCAACTTCTCATGATTTTCCAATGAAAAGATCACTAGTCTTTATTTTACTACTACTAATCACTTCTATAGCGCTACTTGACTTACACAGTGCTGTACACATTATATGCAGGTACCTGTCCCTAATGGGCTCACAATCTAAGTTGATTTTTATACTTGGGGCAATGGAGGATTAAGTGACTTGGCCAAGGTCACAAGAAGTTGCAGTGGGAATTAAACTAAGTTTGCCAGGATCAAATCCCGCTGCACTAACCATTAGGTTACTCCTCTATTCTTTTACTGATGCTTCAGCAAGAAACAATTTATCAAACAATGCACTATTCATAAGGTTCAATGAACAAAATAATAACAACAAATACGAGTTCCATAATAATATCAATATTTTATCATACATAATCCCAGAATTCTCCTTCCCAATATCCTGCCCCTACCCACTCCACTCCTGAATACCTAACCCCCCTCCACCCCACTCTGCCAACAAATTGCTAAGGGGCTCATAATAATTAAAAACAAAATCTACAAAGTGGCCTAAATGGGTACTTGGATGATCAAAAAGCCTGATCATCCAAATACCCATAACCAAATCTGGTTTTAGACATATCTAAAACCAGCTTAGGCCTTTCCCCTGCCTCTAAACGCATAGAGCGAAAATAGGCGCTTTTAGAGGAGGGAAAAGGGCGGGAGGTGGGCCGACCTAGACATAGTCATACAGCAGGTATAACCAAAACATTTGACAGGTTGCCTAGTCGGCACTTATACGTTTTGACTTAGACCAAGTCAAAACAGGTATAAGTGCCGAAAAAGGGGCCGCTGAGCTGATTGAGGCTGCCGCGATCAGATCAGCGGCCCCGGCAACTTGCCCACCCTCCACCGCAACTATCACGGCAGGAGAGATGGCTCATCTCCCCTGCCGCGATAACATCCCGAAGTGCTGCCAACCGCGGCACTTGGGATCGCTATCGCGGCAGGAGAGATAGCCAATCTCTCCTGCCGCGATCCCCCCCCCCCCCCCAATCAGATCGGGAAGGATGGAGCCCAGGCCCTCCTGCCCGACAACTCCCCACCCCTCCCGACACGATCGGGGCAGGTGGGAGCCCAAGCCTTCCTGCTCCGGCAAAACCCCTTACCCCCCACCCCCTGAAAGCTCTTGTGTTGGGCGTTTGGGACTTAGACTTTTTATTGGTTGATTATATGTGGTTAGTGTAGACGTAGTGGTGGTCTGGGCGTTTAAACAGCTGAACATAGAGGCAGGCCATTATAAAAAAAAACTCCTTTTGGACTTTTTTTAGAATGGATATTTTCCCTGCTTCTACTTTCAGCGTTTAGGGTCTAGGACAAAAGGGGACTTAGACGTTTTTTTTTATTATGCCCCTCTAAATGTTTAAATTGTTAAGACTATATGACTTGCATAGTCAAAGTCTCCAAAAAGGCAGTCCACACTTTGAAAAAACTTTTCTTCTGGAGTAATCCATCCAATTCCATTGACATTCTCTCCATAACATCAATGCCGGAGGTCGGTCCTCTAGCCATTGTAATAATATACAATGTTTGGCCATTAAACATGCTTCACAAACAAACCGGGAAGATACTTGTGTATTTTCATGCAACTCCTCCATCACATCCAACAAACTCATTCTTGGGTGTACAGGCAAAACCACTTCCATCATTGAGCTTAGTTGTACCCAATGCACTTGTCAGAAGTTCTGAATTCTGTGACAGTCCCAAAGTCCTAAATATAAAGTTTCCATTCAGAAGAAGAAGAGACATTACTGGGAGACTCGAATATAAACCAAGACCCCCCCCCCCCCCCAGTTTTTTGGCCCAAAAATCTCAATTTATATTCAAGTATATACGGTACACTTATGACACAATATTCACAATCAGTACTCAAGTTTCTGGTGGTTCTTTGTTAATGTAATGCTTTTGAAAGGCGGTAAATTGATAACGCCAGATGATGAAAATGCAATAAAAGTGCAAGCTTCACTAAGTTGTCTTGCCAATGTGCCCCAATCATGATTGGAGGGATCACATTTAACAGTCAATCTCTATGCCTATACAATTTTTCAATTCTGTTGAGACTGTCAGCAGTGGTAACAACACTACCAAATAACGATGACTGTTTCAGTGGCATAAACATCTGTCCAATGAGAAATGGGCTGAGAACATCACCTCATTTCACAAAGGCTGCCAAACAGCTTTCAGAGGGTAATAACTTTCTATGATTTTTATTATGAGTCAGATTTGAACTGCTGGCTAAGAGGTCAAAGGTTCTTTACCCCTGTGCAAATCCCGAGAGGCACAAGTCTACATTATTTACACGTCTACAGCTGACATAACGATACTATAAGGAATGGAAAAGTTATTGAAAATCATTTAAAAGAAGAATGCCTAAGGTTAACAAGATTGAAGCATACTCATCTCCAGTCGTCTTAAATCAGGTTCTTCATTTGTCTTACCTGACAGTGCATGGATTCTGTTCTGTATTTTTTCCCTTCAATTTTCTTAGAGGATTTCTAAAATCCAGTCTCACATAGTAATAACACAAAGATAACATGGGAAAGGGAAAGTGACTTGTATACTGCCTTTTTGTAGTTTTGCAATCACACTCAAAGCAGTTTACATACAGGTACTTCAAGCATTTTCCCTCTCTGTTCTGGTGGGCTCACAGTCTATCTAATGTACCTGGGGCAGTGGATAGGTTCCCGTGGAGGGGCATAATCGAAAGGAAAGTCTAAGTCAATTTTCGTCTAAGTCGCAAGTCGTCCAAAGTAAAAAACAGCCTAGGACACATTTTCGAAAAATACGTCCAAAATTTTTTTTTGTTTCGAAAATCATCTATACGTCGTGCTG
Organism: Geotrypetes seraphini; assembly: GCF_902459505.1. Classification (NCBI taxonomy): domain Eukaryota; kingdom Metazoa; phylum Chordata; class Amphibia; order Gymnophiona; family Dermophiidae; genus Geotrypetes; species Geotrypetes seraphini. The sequence continues at coordinate 139,092,397 of NC_047090.1, read as the reverse complement.
ATCTGATCGTCCAAGTCGCTAAATCTTCCATCTTTATACCACATTTTCGTCCAACTTTTCGTCCAAGTCAAAAACGCCTAGAACAAGCCCTGTTGGACGTGAGAGGGGTCTGCAAAGTGATGGATTGAACACTCAGACATGGCACCTAAATAGTGGGGTACCTTACAGGGCACTGCTGTGAACTTCACAAAAAGGGTACCATGTCTTCATCTCACTGCAGCTCCCTTATAGGTCATGGTGAGCCCCTCAAACCACCTCCAGAATCCCCTAGACCCACTTATCTACCACCCCAATAGCCCTTATGGCTGCAGGAGTTACTTATATGCTAGTAAAAAAGGGTTTTGGGGGTGTATTGGGGAGTGCACATGTTTAAGTATCAATGCAGTGATTACAGGGGCTTATGGGCATGGGTCCTCCTCTCCATGAGTCCCTAACCCACCCTCAAAACAGCTTAAGCCGCCTCTGTGCTGGACGACTAGGCTTTCCTATGCCAGGTTGCAAGGTGATGATGGTCTGGAGGCTGAATTTTAAAGGTGTGATTACGATTTTTATGGGGGTGGGGCGGGGGTCGGTGATCACTGGGGTAGTATGTGGGGGTCTGTTTTATGTGTTTGCAGTGCTTATTTGGTGACTTTAGGTGGGTTTTGTGACTTAGACCATGTTTTACATGGTCTAAGTCACAACGTCCAAGTTCCGTCGATCCTATGCTGTATAACATTTGGTTATACATGCTGTACGACTAAGTCTAATTATAAACCGCTTAATTTTGATAGGCGGTATATAAATACCTAATATAAAATAAATAACACCTTGCAAAATAAGATGCAAAGGCTATATGCATAACTCAGTAAACACACATTTGCATTTACACCTGCTCTGAAATACTGTATACATGTGTATCTACCACCACTGGTTGCAAGTATAAGCAGCAATTTTAAAAGAGAAAGATTACTTTCCCTTTCTTCCATTTTTACACTTATGCAGCCAATTCTAAAACTGTCTCTTATGTGCTTTTATAAAACACTGCATATATACAAATACTAATCATAATAATATTTAAGTCTGTAAGCCACCTTGATGTATCCTATTAAAGGCAATATGATAAATGCTGAATAAACCATAAGCCATAATACTGACTAGTATTCACTAAAGGACCCTTTTATTAAGATCCGCTAAGAAATCGGCTTGGCACATTTTAGTGCGGGACTTTTCCGTGCACTAAGCCCCTTTCTAGTGTGTCCCTAAAATAGGGCTTTTTTCTTTTTGCAGGTCCCATGCTCATTTTTCCACTGGCATTGCAGGAGCTGTAAAAAATAGTAACCCAGGAGCACTTAACTGTGTTCCTGTGTTAAGACACCGTTATCCAAACTTTCAAGCTAGAACAAACCTGCTAACTGGATAACACTTCTGTGCCCATTTTCCCCCCATGACAGTAACATGAATAGTTTTGAAAATACCACACATACATCTTGGTTTTCCCCCATGACCTACGCACATTACTGAAAATGCCTCTTTTGTCTGGCAGTACTTTTAGCCAGACAGAAGAGGCTTTTTCAGTAATGTGTGTAGGTCATGGGGGAAAACCAAGATGTATGTGTGGGATTTTCAAAACTATTCATGTTACTGTCATGGGGGGAAAATGGGCACAGAAGTGTTATCCAGCTAGCAGGTTTGTTCTAGCTTGAAAGTTTGGATAACGGTGTCTTAACACAGGAACACAGTTAAGTGTTTCTGGGTTAATATTTTTACAGCTCCTGCAATGCCAGTGGAAAAGTTAACATGGGACCTCCCCCCCCCAAAAAAAAGCAGCCCTATTTTAGGGCAGTACTTTTAGCCAGACAGAAGAGCTCAGTTTTTGGACAGGCAAATTTATGTAGGCTAGTTGCTATTTAGAGAGGAAAGGGGAAGCTAATTTTCAAAGCCAACATCTTAACATCCCAGGAGCAAGGCCAAAAAAAGAAGTAGGAAAAAAATCAGAGCTACAGTTAAGTGAACTGTTTTTTTTAAACTCTTAGTAAATAAAATTCAACAGCAAAAGAGACAGTGGACCTGTTTTGCTAGTACAGTTCAGGTTCTAGTTAGTTCAAACGATGAAGAACAAAATAAATGTTTTCTCACAACAAATCCCACAGAACACTCTCTTCATTTCCTTAAATTTCTAGAGGCATTCTGGGTCATGAGATAGTGATTAACAGGCCACCCTGGACACAAATGCCAACTTATTCATTTCCACTACAACTATTTCACTATAAATGGCCCATCTGTTCCAACATCCCCATCAAAATGCATCTTTTCTTGTGCAAACAGAAACACTAGCACAAAGCAATGCAACAAAACAGCTTGTTGATAAAGGCTCCGCATGTTTTCGGAGCATTGCTATAGCAGAATGGTGTCAGGACCTACTGTACATAGCAAAATCCTTACTGTGTCTAAAGAAATGTTATTTTAGCTTTCTTTTCATTACTTAGAAAAAAAAAATCAACTGCATTGAGGTAAGCCTACTGGCACTGTCATGCAGATGACCTTGGTTAAGTGAATCAGGTCATCCTCGTTCTGGGTCAGTCTGGGCTTGGGATGCTGGAGAGGTACCACTGACAGCCTCTAAGGCTGGGGTCGGCAACCTTTTTACAGCAAAGAGCCAATTTATCCAAAATGTTTGACCCAAGATTTACAAAGAGCCATAAGATGTAGCTTTTCTCCCCTCCAACCCCTCGCAGGTTTCTGCACCTCCCATCCCTCCCTCCCCCAACCCATAGCCAAGATTCTCTCCACTCTCCAAGCCCGGACCCTTTAATCTCCTTTCCAGCCCCATGATTCCGCCCCCCCAAAAGCCTACCTGCACTGTGTGCGACTTCACCATCTCTACCAATTCTTTTTGTACTAGCTCTCTGATTTGTTCTTGTAAAGATAGTGCAGGAACTGCTGCTGTAATCAGTATAGATGGCACAGACTGCACCGGGTGTCAAGGCGTTGGTGACCTCAATGTCAAGGCACACCTCTGAGAACACACCAGTTGTAGAGATGGTGATCTAGTTTCGGTGCATCTACGTTTCATATCTATCGATGGAGCAGACACTTAAGACAACTCAGATGCATGCCTGGTAGGAGAATGATGTCTGTGCTTCTTAACTTTCTTATGGATTTCTCCCAATGAAGACAAAGGAGATGAAGCAGTAGTAGTCAGAGGTATCAATGCTCTTAGTGCCAATGATATCGGCATTGGTCGGCAAGCACTGACATTAGCAGACATGGTCAATATTCCCAGTGTCCCCAAAAATTTCTCATATTGTACTTGTCAGGCTTTGAGCAACCTCTATTGTAATTTAGAACAAAGGGTGCAAAAAATAATATGGTGTTCAGGACCTCAGCACTGCACACACCACTTATGTGGGTCAGTGACTGAAGTGGTACAACTACACCAAGTGCACCGTTTGAAGCTGCTTGGAGCCCTTGACATTGAGGGGAATATCGCTGACATGAGATCAAAGGATTTGATGGTTCAGAGAGGTCAAGTGAATGTCAAGCTGAAAAGGGATCGAAGCTCCCGGCCTGAAATTAGGCTGGAAGGAACATGGAGGTCACAAACAAGAATTTGGTTAAAAACGAAAGGTTAAAATAATGAGGAAAAATTTGAACAGGAAGGCAAAATAATCAAAAGCTTGATGCACTTGGAGACTCCGAGAAAAACAGCTTCTTAGCTCTACTGAAAACTAAGAACTGATAGTCCCATGAGCCGACATCAGGTGGAGAGGCACCGGTGCATGCAAGGTACGGGCAGTCTCGAGACTTTAAAATTTTTTAAAGTGACAGTACACTTTAACACTATCCATATCGGACTCTGTGGATGATATCACCCACCTGTGAAAAAATGCTGCCTGCTTGTCCTAGGATAAAATAGAAGTCAACAATTAAGAACATAAGAATAGCCTTACTGGGTCAGACCAATCCATCAAGCCTGTTCTCATGGTTACTAGTACCTGGCCAAAACCCAAGGTGTAGCAATATTCCATGCTCCTGATCCAGGGCAAACAGTGGTTTTCCCCATGTCTTTCTCAATAACAGACTATGGACTTTTCCTCCAGGAACTTGTCCAAACCTTTCTTAAAACCAGCTACGCTATCCGCTCTTACCACAATCTCTGTCAATGCATTCCAGAACTTAACTATTCTCTGAGTGAAAAAAAATTTCCTCCTATTGATTTTAAAAGTATTTCTCTGCAACTTCATAGAATGTCCCCTAGTCTTTGTAATTTTTGATGGAGTGAAAAATCGATCCTCTTGTACCCGTTCTACTCCATTCAGGATTTTGTAGACTTCAATCGTATCTTGAATTAAATGGAAAATCTAAACATGAATTGATTGTTTACTCTTTCAAAAAGTACAAAAACTAGGAGATTCTCCATGAAGGTATATACAGTAGTAATATATTTAAAACAAATACAAGAAAATATTTTTTTTCACTCAATGCATAGTTAAACATTGGAATTCACTGCCAGAGCAAGTGGTACAAGCAGTTAAGCAGTAGTTGGGTTTAAAAAAAAAGTTTGAACAAATTCCTGGAGGTAAAGTCCATATACAGTTATTAAAGTAAACCTGGGGGATGATATGGAAATCTTATGGGGTTCGGGGTCACCGTAGGAGACAGAAATCATTTCTACAGGTCTGGGATCACTATATCCAAACTTTTTCGCCAAGAGCCCGAAGTCAAATTCTGAATGGCTTTACGGATATGCATTGATTGGGCTAAGCACCTTTAGTGGTCAATGATGAAGGGCTACAAGGGGGGGGGGGGGTAGAGGGTTTATAATAATGGTTTTGGGTTTTTTTAATTCTCCTAGGGGAAAATACATATGCCTTTTTCATATACTTGGGGTACTTAAGAGTCATGACACTCTGGCTATTCTCATTATTAATGGGGGAGGGGGGCAGGTATTGGGATGTTGTTGTTTTGTTTGTTTGTTGTTGGGTTTTGTTTTTTTTTTTGGGGGGGGGGTCCAAGAGATTCACTGTTGCTAAAAAATGACACATATTTCCATTCTGTATTCTTGGATTTGTATTATTGGAGTGTTTTTTGTTACCTGCACTTTTGGTTCATAATAAAAAAGAATTTTGCTAAAGTAAACCTGGGGAAGCTACTGGATTGGCCACTGTTGGAAATAGGATACTGGACCAGATGGCCTGACCCAAAAGAGCAACTCCTATGTTCTTGTGTAATTAACTGTTTGGTAGGATCTAGCTTTTCACCCCACCCCCCTATAATATAAATATATGTACAGCACAAACCTTCAAAAACCTGTGAACAGTAGTACAAGAGCCGTTGGCACATATTATATCACTCCCTTCATTCGAAGGAATTAACAAAAGGATGGACAGGGGAGACCCTATAGACATCATATACCTTGATTTCCAAAAAGCCTTTGACAAGGTGCTTCACGAACATCTACTCCGGAAACTGAAGAATCATGGGGTGGATGGAGACGTACATAGATGGATCAGAAACTGGTTGGCAGGTAGGAAACAGAGGGTAGGAGTGAAGGGCCACTACTCGGACTGGATGAGGGTCACGAGTGGTGTTCCGCAGGGTTCGGTGCTCGGGCCGCTGCTATTTAATATATTCATAAATGATCTAGAAACAGGGACGAAGTGTGAGATAATCAAATTTGCGGACGATACAAAAATATTTAGTGGAGCTGGAACTAAAGAGGAATGCGAAGAATTGCAAAGGGACTTGAACAAACTGGGGGAATGGGCGGCGAGATGGCAGATGAAGTTCAACGTTGAGAAATGTAAAGTATTGCATGTGGGAAGCAGAAACCCAAGGTACAACTATACGATGGGAGGGATGTTATTGAATGAGAGTACCCAAGAAAGGGACTTGGGGGTAATGGTGGACATGACAATGAAGCCGATGGCACAGTGCGCAGCGGCCGCTAAGAAAGCAAATAGAATGCTAGGTATAATCAAGAAGGGTATTACAACCAGGACAAAAGAAGTTATCCTGCCGTTGTATCGGGCGATGGTGCGCCCGCATCTGGAATATTGCGTCCAATATTGGTCGCCGTACCTTAAGAAGGATATGGCGTTACTCGAGAGGGTTCAGAGGAGAGCAACACGTCTGATAAAAGGGATGGAAAACCTTTCATACTCTGAGAGATTGGAGAAACTGGGTCTCTTTTCCCTGGAGAACAGGAGACTTAGAGGGGATATGATAGAGACTTATAAGATCATGAAGGGCATAGAGAGAGTAGAGAGGGACAGATTCTTCAAACTTTCTAAAAATAAAAGAACAAGAGGGCACTCGGAAAAGTTGAAAGGGGACAGATTCAAAACGAATGCTAGGAAGTTCTTCTTTACCCAACGAGTGGTGGACAACTGGAATGCGCTTCCAAAGGGCGTAATAGGGCAGAGTACAGTACTGGGGTTTAAGAAAGGATTGGACAATTTCCTGCTGGAAAAGGGGATAGAAGGGTATACATAGAGGATTACTGCACAGGTCCTGGACCTGTTGGGCCGCCGCGTGAGCGGACTTCTGGGCATGATGGACCTCAGGTCTGACCCAGGAGAGGCATTGCTTATGTTCTTATTATGTTCTTATGTACATCCCCCCCAATCCAGGCTGATCGTGTCCAATCAACTTATTTATTGCTGCCTCCTCCTACTCCTCTGTCAGCTTTTGTCTCCAGGTGAGAACCACAGGCCCTGTGTAGTTCCGATTTCAGAGAAAATAAACAGCACAGAAGGTGCAGCAGCTAATCACTACTCAATAACTCCTTCTACAGACTGCAGGACAATAGAGAGGGGGGGGGGGTGGCAGGATAAACAAACCTTTGCAGGTAAGGGTACCTCCAGCATATCCCTCTTCTTTCTGTCAGCAGCTGAGTTGGAGAATTAGGTAGCACATCTGACAAGTCAATGCTGACACCAACAGACTGGATATAGGGTCCACAATTACAGAATTTTGGAAGAAAGTCTTGGCTCAGGACCTTGCTGCATTGTCTAGACCCAAGTGAATTGGGAGCAGAATATAAAATGCAACCCTACCCCCCCCCCCCCGGTTCTCTGCCATAAAAGAAACATCTATACAACTGCATGCAAGAAAAGCTGGGCTTTGCTCCTTAAATAACAGGAATGTTTTCAAATCCAGGCTAGGAATCTATACCGAAAATATTTATGGGTATGAGCAGTGACGGTGTCCTCAAGGGACATTTTCAGTGGAATAGCTAGGAACAGCCTAAAAAAATGTCATCAACCCAGACAATAGCCCATGTATAATCAAGTGAGGCAAAAACGAAGCAATCGTAATTTTGGCAAGTTCAGTGCATGGAAAGAACCTAAAGCTCCTTTTACAAATAGTGCGTGCTAAACCGCCGGATGCGCTAGCCGCTAACGCCTCCTTTTAAGTAGGTGGTAGTTTTTGGCCAGCACGGGGGTTAGCGCGTGACGAAAAGTCACGCGCGTTAATCCTGCTAGCGTGCCATTGTAAAAAGAGCCCCTAGGGTTACTATGGAGAGGGAATGAGGACACCACAGGGTAGAGCCCACAGCCTCCTGGAAAGGACGGAGTCTTGGGCATCCCACAATGGTGACACCTAGCAACTGGATTTAAAGCTCTATGGCTGCTGAACTCCAGGAGCTGCTCTGGTGCATGTAAACTGGTCAAAGGCAGTCACTGCAGTGACTAGGCTAGATGAGATGGAACAAACTATACAATAAGGATAAAGCAGAATAAAGGCTCATTAAATACAAAACAAAAAGGAACTGCAGACACCTGTACAAGATGCAGGCAATGTTTATCTGAACAAACACATAAATTATTGCGCACAAACAGACCACCTTTAAACAGATCAAGGGACCTGACATGGTTCGTGTTTCGGTCAACTCATCTTCATCAGGGGTCCCTATGTATTGTGATTAAAAAAAAAAAAAAAACTCACAACAATTTTGCCTGATACTGTGATGTCCGGGAAAACGTCTCGCTGCTGCAAATGTTGATCTGTTTAAAGGTGGACCCAGAGAAGGTAAGAGAAGTTTATAGATGGAATATAAATAATTTTATAGCTCGCATATCCACAATCTATGCAGGTGAAAGTGTTACATACATAATTAATACAAGACCTAAAAATGTAGTTCACTGGAGACAACTGAGTGTTAGTGAAATACATGTCCCATTTCTATATAAATCTACTTCGGGTTCATTTACTATGCTGCGTTCAGTATTTAACGTGGCGTTTCATGCATACTGTCAGCATAGCGCCACATTAACAATTGCCGTAATAGAACATATTAACTGTGAACATGCACTAGTCGCTGCATTAAGCATCCAACATGTAAACTGCAGTTAGGGACTAGGGATTGGAAGGAACTGTATCTTGCTGTTAACATGTGGTAATGACTGTAGCTACTAATACAGCAGATAAAGCAGAACAGGTAACTCTACCTCATGGGTTCTAGTTTTTATATCCCAGTTTTTGGCACACATATTTCCTTTTTAAAGACTTTGGAGATTTTTGGGATACGACTGAGTTAGGCAGCCTGCTGCCTGCTTGTCTTAAGATGGAACTTCCAGCTATAGAATGACACGGGGGACAGATTTTCCCATCCCTGCCCCATTCCTGCAAGCTCCGTCCTCATCTGCACAAGCCTCAAACACTTTAAAATCCTAAGTAGCAACATTCTAGAGCTCAGATTGTGATGTCATAATGCCTCATTCCACCAATGCCTAAGCTCTGTCCTCATCTGCACAAGCCTCAAACACTTTAAAATCCTAAGTAGCAACATTCTAGAGCTCAGATTGTGATGTCATAATGCCTCATTCCACCAATGCCTAAGCTCCGTCCTCATCTGCACAAGCCTCAAACACTTTAAAATCCTAAGTAGCAACATTCTAGAGCTCAGATAATGCCTCATTCCACCAATGCCTAAGCTCCGTCCTCATCTGCACAAGCCTCAAACACTTTAAAATCCTAAGTAGCAACATTCTAGAGCTCAGATTGTGATGTCATAATGCCTCATTCCACCATAGCCTAAGCTCCGTCCTCATCTGCACAAGCCTCAAACACTTTAAAATCCTAAGTAGCAACATTCTAGAGCTCAGATTGTGATGTCATAATGCCTCATTCCACCAATGCCTAAGCTCCGTCCTCATCTGCACAAGCCTCAAACACTTTAAAATCCTAAGTAGCAACATTCTAGAGCTCAGATTGTGATGTCATAATGCCTCATTCCACCAATGCCTAAGCTCCGTCCTCATCTGCACAAGCCTCAAACACTTTAAAATCATAAGTGTTCGAGGTTTGTGCAGTTTAGGCAGAGCTTACAGGAATGGGGCAGGGGCAGGAACAGCAACAAAACTTGCGAGGATGGGACGGGGAAATTGAGTTCCTGCGGGGACCGCAACAAATTTGTCCCCGGGTCATTCTCTACTTCCAACTACTGAAGTTTCCATTGAAGCCCATCACCATTGAGAATAAGATGTGGGGATTTTTGCCTTTTCAAATATTAATGTTAGAAACATAGAAACATAATGGCCGATAAAGGCCAAATAGTTCATCCAGTCTGCCCATCTGCTGTAACCATTATCTCTTCCTCTCTCTAAGAGATCCCACGTGCCTGTCACAGGCTTTCTTGAATTCAGACACAGACTCTGTCTCCACCACCTCTTCCGGGAGACTGTTCCACGCATCTACAACCCTTTCCGTGCAAAAGTATTTCCTTAGATTACTCCTGAGCCTATCACCTCTTAACTTCATCCTATGCCCTCTCATTCCAGAGCTTCCTATCAAATGAAAGGGGCTCGACTCATGCACATTTACATCACGTAGGTATTTAAATGTCTCTATCATATCTCCCCTCTCCCACCTTTCCTCCAAAGTATACAGATTGAGATCTTTAAGTCTGTCCCCCATACGCCTTATGACGAAGACCACGCACCATTTTAATAGCCTTCCTCTGGACCGACTCCATCCTTTTTATATCTTTTTGAAGTTGCGGCCTCCAGAATTGTACACAATTTTCTAAATGAGGTCTCACCAGAGTCTTATACAGAGAACTCAATACCTCCTTTTTCCTACTGGCCATACCTCTCCCTAAGCACCCTAGCATCCTTCTAGCTTTCGACGTCACATTTTCAACCTGTATAGCTACCTTAAGATCATCACATACAATCACACCCAAGTCCTGCTCTTCTGTCATGTACATAAGTTCTTCACCCACTAAACTGTACCGTTCCCTCTGGTTTTTGCAGCTCAAATGCATTACCTTGCATTTCTTAGCATTAAATTTTAGCTGCCATAAGTTCAGTAGGGTACCTATTAGTACCGTTAGTGCCAACATGGATGAGCAGCATCGGATATAGTTATTAGGCTTGATGAGTCTAAGCAAGCTCTCCGTAACATCTTGGGTTTTGGCACCAGCAAATAGCACACCTCCCAGGAAATCATGACTTGTCATGTGATCTCAAAAATATATATAAACAAGAAAGGATGTCCAAAAAATCAATATCCAAAAAACATACCCTCTAAAGCTCAGGACTACATATATTATATGAAAAGGAGAAAAGACCTCAGTGTTCAATAGGGGCTCTACAAAGCTACCCACATAGATAAGCTGGTTCAAATATAATTTGAGACCAGCAGACACATCCTTGGGTAGCTTTGTAGAGCCCCTATTGGACACTGAGGTCTTTTCTCCTTTTCATATAATATATGTAGTCCTGAGCTTTAGAGGGTGTGTTTTTTGGATGTTGTCATGTGATCTGCCATTCAGTTAACATGTGATAAAATTTCTATCTCCATCAAATGAATGACAAAATGTTGACATTCATTTTGGATGTTAACCCAAATTATCTGCACTTCAGTAGAAAGATCCTTAAATCATCTTGGCATAGTAATTGATCTGCAAAATTGTACTGCCTATGTCCAGATTGTTCTTTGTTGTAAATCACCTTGGGTTAATTTCTCTAAAAAGGCATTAAGTAAATCCTAATAAATGGTTAAAACCATAATTACAGATAATTGTACTGGGGCTGCTTTCTAAGAACCATTTATGGATCATTTCCTGAGGAACTGAACATTAAAACTGGGCTCCTGGTTAAAACTAACATCCTCATTAAAATAATTCATGAAAATTCCTTTTGATTAGTCATTACTCTCTACTTTACGAATCAAAGAAAACTAAGTGCAGGAACACTCATTATCTGGACTCTGTGATGGCCTTTCGCAGCATATCTGTCTGTTTTAATTTCTAGATCCAGAAAATCCAATTGAGACAAATACTGAACTGTGCCAGGGAGACATAGGGAGGTAAAAGGACAATTTTCAAACTCCATTTACTCTAGTAAATAACAATTGACTTGGGTAAAATTGTCTTCCTTTGACTGGCTTAAAGCACATGCAGACCTCCATGGACAGAGATGTAAAGAGAGCAGGTACCTTAGACTTTACTGGTGTGTCAGCTGTCTGAAAATGATCCCCAAAATGATCAAAACCTCACAGAATCAGTAGTAAAGCGTCTTGGGTTCTAAACTACAGCTCTTTCCTCTATTGTGTAAAAACATTTAACTTCAAACCATTTTTATTGGTGAGATGACAACCCCCCCCCCCCCCACACACACACACATACACACAAATCAGAAAAAAAATCAAAGTCTGATTGAAATACCATACTAGGCTTTAGTCAGTGCAATACACTTTTTACAACAATACAAAAATAATAACTTCTCTATCATACCATCCCCACCCTCTCCTAGGATCCACCCCAACCCATAACTGAAACCTTCCCTCTTCCACCTCCCTCCCCTGAAATTTATGTCTAATAGAAATATCAATGAACTCTGGTACAAATATAGTCAATCAATAATGTTCCCAGCAGACCATACTTCTCCTCAGTCCTATATTGACAAAAACCCAAGGCCACATATGGCACTTGTACTCTTAAAGCCCTGCAGTGCATAAAAAGATTTAAAAAATGGAGTCCTTGAAGGAGAGTAAATGAAATACAGGACACAGCCATAACCAAGGCCTAACTTCTGGGAGAACAGCTTAGAGTGTGGCTTCTTAATTTTTTAACTTTTGTCTGGTGAAAACAGACATCTAGTACTCTCTACAACAGCTCACGCACCTATCTGGAGTCCTCCCCCCCTCACCTATCCGTAGTCCTCCCTTCCTCCCCCCTCCAGAATCCGGCGCTTGCTCACCTGGCGCTGCTGTAAATCTTTGAGTCGTCAGCAGTATGACTGAAATAAACACGCTGCCTTCGGCGACCCGAAAGTTCCTCCTCTGCTACTGCTTCCTGTCCCCGCATAGGTGGAAAGCAGTAGCAGAAATAAAGCTACCGGGTCGCCAAAGGCAACGTGTTTACTTCAATCACGCTGCTGATGGCCTGAAGAACTTACAACAGTGCTGGGTGAGCTTGGGGGGGATAGCATGGGGAGGGAGGATGAAGGGAAAGGGTGAGCCTAGAGAAAAGAACAGTTTGCAAATTAAGCCCTAGCTGTAACCAAAGCTGCACACCTTTGGTTCACAAAAAGGTATAAACATATACTCTGATAAAATGAGAGAAAATCTGGGAATCGGAATCATCGAAAAATATGCTCAAGCTAATGTAAAGATCCCAATTATCCAAGTAGGTTAGTGTGTACTCTCGTGCAGAGGAAGCAGGGGTTTATTTCCAGTTTGGACTACCTGCTCCTTGGCTCAGTTGAGGCTGAAATTATTGCAGAATACATATACACAAAGCCTGGGGTATATGGAGAGGGGGAATCAATCATGCAATAGCGACACCTAGTGGTTGCATTTATGGTCCATGATTCCAAGGGTTCTAGAAGGAGCCTTGGAATAAGGTCCTGTACCAAGGACTGTCACACTAATGACTGGATAGCAGGTGGGAGGTAGGGAAAGACATGTAGGCAGGGCTGTGGAGTCAGCAGATAAATCCTTCGACTCCGACTTCTCAGTTTCTAGTACCCACGACTCTGACTCCGACTCCAGGTACCCAAAATTGTCTCCAACTCCTCGACTCCGACTCCAGATCCGACTCCACAGCCCTGCTCAGGGCTGTGGTCGGTAGATAAATCCTTCAACTCTGACTCCAACTCCTCAGTTTCTGGTACCCATGACTCTGATTCTAGGTACCCAAAATTGTCTCCGACTCCTCGACTCCAACTCTGACTCCACAGCCCTGCATGTAAATTGGTGTAAGAGATGAGAAGGTGTGACTGCATGTGTATATGAGAGCGTGACAAAGAAGGGAATAAGGAAAAAAGAGGAGATCAAACCGGCTTTGTCACTCGAAGCCCAAATGATGAAGTTACGACTGTCTTATTTTGGTCATACTGTCAGAAGAGAAAGATTATTGAAGGACATCATGTTTGGGAAGATCAAAGGAACCAGGCGAAGAAGGCGACCTGCAATCAAATGGCTGGACACATTGAAAACAACCATGGGGATGACGCTGGAGGACCTTACTGGCCTAGCACAAAATCAGTTTCTTTTAGATCTGTAATTCATCAAGTCGCTAGGACTTGAACATGAGTTGATGGAACCTAACTAACTAATGAATACCATGAGGAAGAATAAACTAAATCTTAAGCTTATATACCGCATCTTCTCTATAAGGATAGAGCTCGGCAAGGTTTACAAGAGTTTTAAAGAAGATGGAAAAAGGAAATACAAGCATTTTCCCTATCTGACCCAGTGGGCTCACAGTCTATCTAATGTACCTGGGACAGTGGAAGATTAAGTGACTTGCCCAGGGTCACAGGGAACAGTGCAGGGATTGAAATACTACGTAGAGAATGACACGATGACAAAATTCATCACCGTTCCCGTGGATAACCGGGGGAAATAATCCTATGTCATTTTCTAGTGTCTATTTCAACCTCGGTCCTTCTACACCAGCATTCTTCAAAGCAAAGCTTGAGGGTCAGTGGTTGTGCCCAATTATACTCTGATTCTTTCCTCTCTCCTTAAAGAATGACATGAAGATGGTTTCCCGCGGGGACGGGAACGGTGATGAATTTTGTCACCGTGTCATTCTCTAATACTACGCCACACTCTCCTCCAATGCAATATCAGAAGTGAGCCAAGTCTAGAACAATGAAGCCACTGTGACATCACTGGTGAGGCTGGCTCTTAGGCATTGGTGGAATGAGGCATTATGATGTCACAATACCAGCTCTGGAATATTGCTACTCTTTGAGTTTCTGCCAGGCATTATGACATCAGGGAAAGGGATTGGGTCTTGTATACTGCATTTTTGTAGTTTTACAACCTCACTCAAAGTACAGGTACTTCAAGCATGTTCTCTATCTGTCCTGGTGGGCTCACAGTCTATCTAATGTACCTGGGGCAATGGAGGATTAAGTGACTTGCTCAAGGTCACAGGAAGCAGTGCAGGGTTTGAACCCAGAACCTCAGGATGCTGAAGCTGTAGCTCTACCCACTCTCCTCCTGAGATGAGATAAGAAGAAAGGGGAAGCAGGATAGTAAAATAAAGACCCTGCTCTTTTCATGAATCAATTGAATAATATTCACAAATGGATGGGAGCAATACATTTGTGTTGAAATTATTTTTAAATACTGAATTATTGTGAGCGATATGACCAGTGTTTTCTACATCTGTTTCTTCAGTAATAGTGAACGATAGATACTCAGTTAACATTCTCTAGCGCATAGTTTAGGTTTTCAATTGGAGAAGCGTGCATGCATTCATTTACTTACTTATTTCTTTGCTTACTGTTTTTATGAAGACGAGATTCGCTCAAGGCAGGTACAGCTTGAGTTTTGTTAACAGTATAACAATATTAAAATGACCAATATAAACATAAATGTAGTCAATGACAAAGGAAGTGGCAAATTGAATCCTAGAAACAGGATTAATATGACACAGTATCAGAAACATTAACATTTAACAGCCCTGTAAAACCATCATATAATAGAAAGATGATATATATATATCAGCAGAGTGTGGTCAGGTCTGCTTTTTCTACGGTTCTTCAGACCATGGTCCTGAGTGATCTCAATGACTAAAATGTAACTTATTTGGGTCTCCCAGATAATCAATTTCAGAATGTTGCAGCTAGGTTCCTTTTCAGGCTTTTGAGGCCATGTTTATATATCTCTTCAGTACTGTAAGGGAGAGAAAGAGATGGTAGATGAGCAGACTGGAGAGGCCCATATGGTCCATCAAGCCCAATAACCTGCTTCCAACAGTGGCCAACCCAGGTCCCAAGTACCTAGCTAGATCCTAAGTAGTAAAACCGATTCTATGCTGCTTAGCCTAAGAATAAGCAGTGGATTTCCCCAATGGCCTATGGACTTCTCTTTTAGGAAATTATCCAAACCTTTTTCTAGATATTGATCCTTTATGATTGCTGCTTGTATAAGCCTTTTTGGCTCTCATTTATTATAGTTGATTTTCTGAGGATTATCTGTTTATGTTTGTCTGATCTTACTTGTTTTACTGAATTATGTATGTAAAATTATGTAAACCAGGGGTGCCCACACTTTTTGGGCTTGCGAGCTACTTTTAAAATGACCAAGTCAAAATGATCTACCAACAATAAAAACACTAAACATATACCCCCCCTCTTTTTCTAAGGTGTGCTAGCCGATTTAGCGAGCGTTAATTGTTAATGCGCCCATTATATTCTTTGGACGCATTAGCATTTAGCACGAGCTAAATCAGCTAGCGCGCCTTAGTAAAAGACCCCCCATACTTATTTATTATATATACTGTGTGCACCTCTTCTGTCCTCCAGACCTCATTCCATTCCCTAACCAACATCTCTCTCTGTCCCTCCGGGAGTCCAACTTTTCTTCCCCTCTCCTCCACCCCTATTGGCAACATGTCTCCCTCTCTCTCTCTCTTCTGTTATGATCGTGCATCTCTCTGTTCTTCCTCAGGGTCTCTCCTCCTCTGTCTGCACCTTCCATACCCCAACATCTGCCCCCTCTCTTCTGCCTCCCCTTTGTTTCAGGTTTCTCCTTCTCTCTATCTTCCTTCTGCTAACATTTTAAAGTGCTCAGCAAACGGATGCCACAGGCAGCTGGGAAGGCACTCTGGGGGCCTTACTGGGAGGAGTACTTCCCTAAATGCTATGTTTCAACAAGAGGATGGATGAGGGTACAGACTTACTCTCTCAGTTTATCTTCAAACTGTCCTCGTCTCCATTCTTCCCTCTGGGCCTAACTACCACAGCTGAAAGTTAATTACAGCAGCCTGCAGAGCAAACGTATCAGGCTGCCGTTGGCCTCTGTAGCATGTTCTCTCTGCCGCGGTCCCGCACCTCCTGTAATGTCAGGGGTGGGACCGCGGCAGAGGGAACGTGCTACAGAGACCAACTGCAGCCTGCTATGTTTGCTCTGCAGGCTGCCGTAATTAACTTTCATCTGTGATAGGTCCAGAGTGAAGAACTGAGGACACTGAGGGGGAAGCATGTCATCTGAGTAAGACAGCTGGGCGCTCACCTAAATTAGAAACATAGAAACATAGAATATGATGGCAGAAAAGGGCCGACGGCCCAACAAGTCTGCTCACTCAAGAACCCTCCCTCCCAACTAGCCTGCCTACTCAAGAACCCTTCTTCCCTGTAGTATCTATTGTTTGAGCATAACTCTGTAGTACTCCCACCTGTTTGGCCCATCGACTCTTGAAGTCGAGCACGCTACTGGCCGCGACCACCTGGCGAGGAAGATCATTCCATCGATCAATCACCCGTTTGGTGAAGAAGTATTTCCAGGTGTCACCATGAAATCTTCCTCCCTTAAGTTTTAGTGGATGCCCTCCTGTCGCCGTGGGACCCTTTAGAAAAAAGATTTCCTCCTCTACTTTAATGTGACCCATGATATATTTAAATGTTTCTATCATGTCCCCGCTTTCTCTGCACTCCTCAAGAGAATATAAGTGCAGTCTGATCAGGCGTTCTTCATATGGGATGTCCGGCTAAAAGATGCTAAAGACACTAGGGAGAAGACTGGCTCAGCGATCTACCGGCATTGCCTTTGCGATCGACCGGTAGATCGCGATCGACGTTTTGGGCACCTCTGATGTAAACCGTTTAGATTTAAACAGTATAGAAACTTTTTAAAATAAATAAATAAACCCTGCTAAGCTGATTTCACCACATTCTCCGGCAATGAATTCCAGAGTTTAATTACATGTTGTGTGAAGAAATATTTCTCTGGTTTGTTTTTAAATCTACTACTTAGTAGCTTCATTGCATGCCCCCTAGTCCTAGTATTTTTGGGAAAGAGTGAACAAGTGATTTGGATGTTAAAGTTTGTAAAATAGCTGTTTATTTTGGACGTTCTCATCTATTTCTGAACAAGAAACCCTGACATATTTTCTGTTCAAACATGACTGTGAGATAGATGGGTGTTTTGGGGCATTATGTGCAAGACGTCCCAATTGTGATTTGGACATTCTTTTGATAATGCACCTCCGTGACTCCAGACTTTAAATCACGAAGACCCGTTGACTTGCAAAACTGAAATAAAATACTTTTTTTACAGAAAGGGTGGTAGATGCATGGAATAAATTTCCCAGTGGAGGTGCTGGAGATGAGAACTGTGTCTGCATTCAAGAAAGCATGGAACAGGCATGTGGGATCTCTGAGGGAGAGGCTGAGATAGTGGATGCTGCGGATGGGCAGACTGGATGGGCTAGATGGGCCATTTGGCTTTTATCTGCCATTATGTTTCTATGTAGATACATTTTATTAAGTGTGAGTTCATGAAAACATGTTTAGAATGTGGCTCGTAAAGAAAAGCTGATGCACTGAAGCAGCCCAGAAAGATAAAAATACCATAGAAACTCCATGAATGGGAATGGCAAAAAAAAAAAAAGAGTTATTTAAGAAAAACTAAAGCACTGTGATGGAACTACAGAAAGACTGTTAATTTGGCTAAAAGAAATTTTTAAAAATCGGACTATAGATAAGTCACAGGAATGACGAGAGGAGCAAAAAGGAAAATGGAAAACAACACAAATCTATGTCTACATAGGAAACCCCCAGAAAATACCGTACACCGAGTTGTTTTGTTTTGTTGGCTTTCCTGACAGAATTTTTGGCTTGAACTAATGGAACAGAATTCATCCAAATTTCTCAACAACAAACCAAATCCTGTGGAACCACAACTCTGAATAGCCTTTCTGTAAATCAACTGAAATCAGTGGAAATGTTATGAAAAGTATGCATGCACAAGGTGGTTATTATCAAACTATTTGGTATACCATGGCAAAGTTGCTGCAGTTATTTTGTGTTTACTTTAAATATGATGTATTTGGATGTTTTCTCTCTTACCTTGGAATTTTAAACATCATCAATTTTCAGCAGCAGCGGTGAACGTATTGGCTGCAATTTCAGTGCATTGAGTGCTGCCATACAGCACTGAATAAACATATGGGGACCTTTTACTAAGCAGAGCTAAAAAGGGGTCAGCACTATCCCCAGCACCAGTCTTTCCTGTGCTCTGAGGCCACTTTTAGGGCTGGATTCACAATCCTGCCCGATCGGGCCCGATCCGGGCAGGTCCAATGCATTCACGAAGCCCCAATATGCAGATGGGAGTGATCGGAGGAACGCCCCCATCTGCCTTCCCGGATCGTTCGATAGCGATCCCCGTGCATGTGCAGACCATCTGTAGATGGTCAGCATAGATTTAAAAAAAAATTTTAAAAAATAGGCGATCGTTTTAATGGAGCCTGTGGTTTTAACACGCTTAAGCCTGCGGGTTAAAACCATAGGTTTGCAGTGGGGAAAAGGGAGGCAGGCAGGCAGCCGCGTTCGGGGCAAGCAGGCAGGTGCGTTCGGGGCTGCAGGATAGGGGATGACAGGGCAGAGAGCAGGGCGGCAGAAGGCAGGGCAGCCGGAAAGGGCTTCAGCGACTGGTCCTCAGCAGTCGCTTTTTTTTGATTGGCCAGCCCAGTCGGTGTTGCAGGGTTTTGTTTAGTGAATCGCGTCCCTGCCTGCATTGTATGCCGTTGCCCTCATTTGCATGTGCGGATCAGAGGATGGTCGGAAGAAAGGTAAGTGAATCGAGCCGGGGTCGCTAAGGGGGGGGGGGGTCGCAAACCGATCGGTACACGATTGGTTTGCTTTGTGAATCTAACCCTTAGTGTGGTAGTAAAATAGCCCCATTTTCCATCATTCCTATTAATGGCTGCAAGCTAATTTTCCCATTAGCGCATGGCCATTAGCACCTGAGCACTTACTGACACCTATTTTCTAGGCAGTTAAGAGTTCGTGACTAACCATGCGCTAATCAGGCAGTGGACAGTGATGTTGCTACGCTAACCAACTAGCACAGAATATACTTACTTTCTACCCCCCAGACACCCCTCGGCACTAAAAAACAGATTCTGTTGTTTAGTGTATTGGAAGTGCGTACTGATCCCACAACTACCACGGGATATATGAGTGCACCCCAAAGTAGTGCTTTTTTACCTGTGGTAAGCATGCGTTAGTCCTTACTGCAGTTTAGGGAAAGGTCCTCTATATGTGCAATGGTGATATTCAATTACTAGACATATTTATTTAAGACATTTACCGTATTTTCACGCATATAACGCGCGCGTTATACGCGTTTTTACCTACCGCGCATACCCCTCGCGCGTTATATGCGTGAGCGCGGTATACCAAAGTTTTAAAACACAGTTCCCACCCCGCCCGACGCCCGATTCACCCCCCCAGCAGGACCGCTCGCACCCCCACCCCGAACGACCGCTCGCACGCGCTCCCATCCGCACCCGCATCCACGATCGGAGCAAGAGGGAGCCCAAGCCCTCTTGCCCGGCCGACTCCCCGACGTCCGATACATCCCCCCCCCCGGCAGGACCACTCGCACCCCCACCCCGAACGACCGCCGACTTCCCGACAATATCGGGCCAGAAGGGAGCCCAAACCCTCCTGGCCACGGCGACCCCCTAACCCCACACCGCACTACATTACGGGCAGGAGGGATCCCAGGCCCTCCTGCCCTCGACGCAAACCCCCCTCCCCCCCAAGAACCTCCGACCGCCTCCCAGCCGACCCGCGATCCCCCTGGCGACCCCCACGACCCCCCCACCCCCCTTCCCCGTACCTTTGGTAGTTGGGCCAGAAGGGAGCCCAAACCCTCCTGGCCACGGCGACCCCCTAACCCCACCCCGCACTACATTACGGGCAGGAGGGATCCCAGGCCCTCCTGCCCTCGACGCAAACCCCCCTCCCCCCCAAGAACCTCCGACCGCCCCCCAGCCGACCCGCGATCCCCCTGGCGACCCCCACGACCCCCCCACCCCCCTTCCCCGTACCTTTAGTAGTTGGCCGGACAGACGGGAGCCAAACCCGCCTGTCCGGCAGGCAGCCAACGAAGGAATGAGGCCGGATTGGCCCATCCATCCTTAAGCTCCGCCTACTGGTGGGGCCTAAGGCGCGTGGGCCAATCAGAATAGGCCCTGGAGCCTTAGGTCCCACCTGGGGGCGCGGCCTGAGGCACATGGGCCCAACCCGACCATGTGCCTCAGGCCGCGCCCCCAGGTGGGACCAAAGGCTCCAGGGCCTATTCTGATTGGCCCACGCGCCTTAGGCCCCACCAGTAGGCGGAGCTTTAGGATGGATGGGCCAATCCGGCCTCATTCCTTCGTTGGCTGCCTGCCGGACAGGCGGGTTTGGCTCCCGTCTGTCCGGCCAACTACTAAAGGCAGTGGCGTACCTAGGGTATGTGGCACCCGGGGCCCATCATTTTTTGACACCCCCCCCCCCCTCATGTAAAATTTTTTTTTTTTTTTTTTTTTGCAATAACCATGAAATGGAATAAATGGTCAGAATAGAAACAGGCAGTGAAAATTTTCTTTTTTTTTTTTTTTTTTTTTTTCCAAAGTATTTTTATTGAGAATGGCAAAAGGTCCAGACAAGCAACCATGGTCTGTACAGAAACTTATACATTATCAAAAAGAACACAGAATGAGAGTAACAGCAACAACAAGCATGAACAAGCCTCTCCCAAGAGAAAATTGCCAATGAGAGGCATAGCAATACACAACAAAAGGCCAAAACTTGGGGCAAGCAAACAAATCCCACCCCAGAACCCACAAGAATAATAAGCCGGACTAGACCCTCAGCCATATTTTATAATGAAAAAAACCCCCACAAGCAACAACACCCAGACCGCTCACCAGACACACCAATCCGCACAAGCACCCAAGAAACACCCAGCCACCACCCAGACAAAACTACCAGACACACCTACCCCACCAAGCCCAGACCCAACCCCCCCTCCCCAGAGAGTGCAAGCGCAAAGTGGACCGTGAAAAGGGCAGCTGCAGAAGTGGAAAGCCCCAGATAAGTAGGTTAGCTAAAGAAAGCCCACAGATAGAAGAAATCAGGATAACAGAAGTTCCAACAAATGCTC
Source organism: Geotrypetes seraphini (assembly GCF_902459505.1). Lineage (NCBI taxonomy): Eukaryota > Metazoa > Chordata > Amphibia > Gymnophiona > Dermophiidae > Geotrypetes > Geotrypetes seraphini. The sequence goes on along the minus strand of NC_047090.1, from coordinate 139,071,007 downwards.
CCACAGAAAATTTTCTTTTATTGAACCTCATTTATGTAACCATTATTCCAAACATAACATAACATAAATTATGTCTGAATTGTCATGACATCAGAAGTACATATGGAGTAGTTGCAGGTGATGCTTGGGACAGTTCTGATTATGTTAGTTTGGTTTTATGTGTTTTTTTGAATAGAAGGGTTTTTATTTCTTTTTTTAAGGTTTTGTAGTTTGTGGTCGAGGTCAATAGGTTGTAGAGTTGGGGGTCAAGTGTTGCAGCTCGAATGGCTAGGAGGTTGTCGAACAGTTTTTTTCTTTTGACGTTTTTGGTTGGAGGGTGTGTGAATGGTGCGTGAGTTCTCCTATGTCTGTTTGAAGTGGATTGAATTATTTAGCTGAAGAAATTAGTTACCCCCCCCATTCCACACACATTAATTCTCTTCCATTTTTGTTCCCATTATAAAAAAACACTGATAAGTTCCCAGGAAAAAAATACATTAAAATAAGAAGTGAAAACAAAGGCCCCTACAGATGAGAACATAACATAAGAATAGCCTAACTGGGTCACACCAATGGTCCATCATGCCCAGTAGCCCATTCTCATGGTAGCCAATAGTGCTGCCCGATTCAGAGAAAAATATTTCATTCGATCCGATTCACCCTGTTGAATCGATTTTTCGATTAGATTCACTGTTAATGACACCGCTTTTTAAGTTAAAACAAAGTATAACAATAAATTTCACAACAACAATAAATTTCACAAAGTACTTAAAAAAAAAAAAATCACATTTTTCCATTAAAGCAGTTCTGGAGACATTTGCTTGAACAGTCTTTTTTCCCAGTCCATAAGCAAGCAATATGAAAAAGATTTCCTTAATTATCTACTCAAACATTTTTGCTATTTACTTTCATTGTACCTATACTATTATTCAGTAGAAAAAATGGACTTAACTGTGCAGGAAATGAATCTCCTCATACACCCACCATATAGTGCAAAAATGTGCAAAGGTCTGTTTTTTTCTTTCGATCACTACATAGCCTAATGCCACACAAGCAGCGCTGTTACAAACATATTCTGTAGGTCAATGCTAAGGATAACAAAGTTTCCTTCCTTGGACCAGAAGGAGATACTGACAAACCACTGGAAGAGATTCTAAAACAACTACCCAGAAATAACACCCAAAGACCCACTCAGTGTGTGAACCAGTTGAGTGGAGTGGACTAACTGGGGGTGGAAATGGGCCCAGAGTTTGCTCAGCAGAATTTCCCAGACTACCTCTTCCTCTCAACACACTGACATGCTACCACCACCACCAACACTAGGAACACCTCACCGAGTATGCCAGCAATGCTTATAAACTTTATAAAACACATTATTATATTTTCTTATAAAGCATATATTTTAACTGAACTCAGCCTTGCCATTCACAAAAATAGAAAAGTTCCCATTTCAAGCTGTCTCATGTACACTTTTCAAATCTAACATATTGTAATCACAAAACAGAAAATAAAATTATTTTTTCTACCTTTTGTTCTCTGATCAATATTCAAATCTTGTTGGTCCCAGGCTCTTGTTGTCTTGCTTGCCAGGGTCTCCTTTCTCCGTGCTAACCATCCGTCTGCCATCTCTGTTCTCCCCTTCCGTTTCCCTTCCCTCTCCCGGAGATCTGGCATCTTTCCTTTTTTTTGTCTCCATCCACAGATTCACCTTTTCTCAACTCCCCACCACCCCAGGATCCACCATCTCTCCCTTTCTGTTCCCAACTATCCTCCTATCCAGTATCTCTATCCCCCCTCCACACCATCCCCTGTTTCCAAGTTCTCTCCCTTTCTGTTCCTTCCCTCCCTAAATCCCATTATGCACCATCTCTCTCCCACTCCTCTGTTTTTAGACCCATTATTTCTAACCCCCAAAGTCTGGCATATGCATGTATCTTTGAACCCCCCCTTCCCTCTCTCCCTCTGTGTACTTTTACACCAGGACCCCCCTCCCCCGAAGGTCTGTCCCCCCTCCGAAGGGCTACACCCCACCCCTGAAGACCTGCACCCCCCGAAGGACTTTACCTCCCACCCGAAGGTCTGTCCCCCTCTGAAGGCCTAAACCCCACCCCTGAAGGACTGCACCCCCCCCCCCGAAGGCCTGCACTCCCTTGAAGGTCTGCACCCCCCCGAAGGCCTGTCCCCCCCTTGAAGGCCTGTCCCACCCCCTTGTAGGCCTGTCCCCCCTTTAAGGCCTGCCTGCCTGCCTTTCCCCCCCTTGAAGGCCTGTCTCCCCCTTGAAGGCCTGCACCCCCCTTGAAGGCCTGCACCCCCCCTTGAAGGCCTGTCCCCCCCCTTGTAGGCCTGTCCCCCCCCCCTTGTAGGCCTGTCCCCCCCTTGAAGGCCTGCCTGCCTTTCCCCCCTTGAAGGCCTGCACCCCCCTTGAAGGCCTGCACCCCCCCTTGAAGGCCTGCCTGCCTTTCCCCCCTTGAAGGCCTGCACCCCCTTGAAGGTCTGCACCCCCCCAAAGGCCTACACCCCCCCCCCGAAGGTCTGCACCCCCCTGAAGGCCTGCCTGCCCCCCCTTGAAGGCCTGCACCCCTTGAATGTCTGCACCCCCCCCCCCGAAGGCCTGTCCCCCCTTGAAGGCCTGCCTGCCTGCCTGTCACCCCCTCCCCCTTGAAAGCCTGCTTGCCTGCCCGCCCGCCCCCACCCTGAAGGCCTGATGCCCCGACCCACCCCGAAGGACCCGCTCGCCCCCCTGGCCTCCCCGCACCACCTATGAACAGCCGCAGCAGGATCGCGAAGTCAGCGTCGGGTACCAGCCCTAAGGGGGTGTTCCCGGCCTTGCCGTTCAGTCCCCCGCCACCCCCGAAGGACCGCTCGCCCCCCTGGCCTCCCCGCACCACCTATGAACAGCCGCAGCAGGATCGCGAAGTCAGCGTCAGCGATCCCTGCTGCTTCCTGCGCCACGGTCCCGCCCCTCCTCTGACGTCAGAGGAGGGGCGGGATCGCGTCGTAGGAAGCAGCGCAGGGATGCTGACGCTGACTTCGCGATCCTGCTGCGGCTGTTCATAGGTGGTGCGGGGAGGCCAGGGGGGCGAGCGGTCCTTCGGGGGTGGCGGGGGACTGAACGGCAAGGCCGGGAACACCCCCTTAGGGCTGGTACCCGGGGCGGCCCGCCCCCCCCGCCCCCCCCCTAGGTACGCCACTGACTAAAGGTACGGGGAAGGGGGGTGGGGGGGTCGTGGGGGTCGCCAGGGGGATCGCGGGTCGGCTGGGGGGCGGTCGGAGGTTCTTGGGGGGGAGGGGGGTTTGCGTCGAGGGCGGGAGGGCCTGGGATCCCTCCTGCCCGTAATGTAGTGCGGGGTGGGGGTAGGGGGTCGCCGTGGCCAGGAGGGTTTGGGCTCCCTTCTGGCCCAACTACCAAAGGTACGGGGAAGGGGGGTGGGGGGGGGTCGTGGGGGTCGCCAGGGGGATCGCGGGTCGGCTGGGAGGCGGTCGGAGGTTCTTGGGGGGGAGGGGGGTTTGCGTCGAGGGCAGGAGGGCCTGGGATCCCTCCTGCCCGTAATGTAGTGCGGTGTGGGGTTAGGGGGTCGCCGTGGCCAGGAGGGTTTGGGCTCCCTTCTGGCCCGATATTGTCGGGAAGTCGGCGGTGTTGTCGGGAAGTCGGCGGTGTAAGGGGGGTGGGGGGGTCGTGGGGGTCGCCAGGGGGATCGCGGGTCGGCTGGGGGGCGGTCGGAGGTTCTTGGGGGGGAGGGGGGTTTGCGTCGAGGGCAGGAGGGCCTGGGATCCCTCCTGCCCGTAATGTAGTGCGGGGTGGGGTTAGGGGGTCGCCGTGGCCAGGAGGATTTGGGCTCCCTCCTGGCCCGATATTGTTGGGGAGTCGGCGGTCCTTCGGGGGGGGGGGGAGGGATGTATCGGACGTCGGGGGGGGGGGGCATCAGGCTTTCAGGATGGGGACAGACCTTCAAGGGGGGACAGTGCACGGAAGTCAGGGGGGGTGAACGGAGAGTCGGGACAGCGCACGGAAAGTCAGGGCGGGCGAAAGGAGCGTCGGGCAGCATGCGCGGTATACCCGTGAGCGCGGTATATCAAAGTTTTTGTGCAAATCATCGTGATTTCTGCGCGCTATATTCGTGTGCGCGTTTTATACGGGTGCGTGTTATTTGCGTGAAAATACGGTATACCCCGCATATCTGAAAATCTATGCGGGTAACAGAAAACATAGAAAATGATAACATAAAACCCTGACATTGAAACTAACGTAACACACATAAAACATTCTAAAACAATCAGCTTACGTATATATATATATATATATATATATTTTAAAAAAAGCTGATCTATAGCATAACAATTCTTTCTCCACACATTAAACTTGAATGTCTATTATAAATTTTGAAAAGCATTTTGAAAAAGATAAGCCTTCAAACACTTTCAAAAAAATAAGAAAAGAAGAGATCTGACGAACAGTAACAGGAAGAGCATTCCAAAATTGAGGACCCACCACTCCAAAAACGTGACAACGAATGGTAGCCTTGGTTATGGAACTCAAAGAAGGAACACCTGTTTGTCTGAGACATAAATGGTCTAATTTATGGACTAAATTTTTACAGATAGTTAGTGAGTGGCTGAATATCACAGCTATATCTCTAGTTGGTTGTTCTACTCTCACTCCATCCTAATTCTGTCTTGGCTCTCCACTGTGGCAAATATTTAAGTAGTACCACTGAAAGTCCAAAGATGGGGGATTTATACATTTAGGCGCTGATTCTATAAACTGCATCTACTAATCTAGGCGCCTAGCATCCAATTAATTTTAATTTAATAATGATGTGCTAATTGCTTTTTATTGGCGCCAATTAAACTTTTAAAATAATTAACACCCTCACCCTCCTTTTTTTTTTACTAAGCTATGGTAGAGGTTTCTACTGCACCCGGAGCACTAAATGCTCCGACACCGTTCATAGAAGGGGCACAAAGGTGGTTACTACTAATAAATAAAAAATAAAATTATGTTAGCCCACTAAATGTTAACTCGGAAGTGTACATAAAAAATTGGGGGGGGGGGAATCATTTTTTTGGAGGTTTTGGCTGATTTTCATTGGTTTTAGAAACTAAAGCATGTGAAATGCTATTAACATATGTAAAATAATTTATGTGGATTTGAAGAATTGAGTGGCACTGTCCCCCCAATTTTATAAAGTCCACCTAAAGGTAGGCGCCTACATCAGGGTGCCTAGCTGATGAAGGTGCCTAACTTAATTAATAGGCTTAATAGGCACCAATAAGTGGCATTAACAACTCATGATTGATGTTACTTGGTAGGCGTGATTGTCTAAAAGTTAGATGCCTTTTCCAAAGAAATTGTTGAAACGTCATTTATTTTGTATGATGAAATATGGTTACTGACGTTTCATTATGATATGAGGATTACATGTGATATTTTTCTGTGTCATAAAATTTGATGTAGTTTTGTAAATTTTTATGTATGTAAGGTTGTAATCTGCCTTGTTAAAGGCGGACTATAAATAAACTGTAAAAGGGGTGTATCCACATGGGTAGAATTTGGGTGGGTTCCCACGTATGCACATAACATAGTGAATACTCTATGTCAGTGACCTGCAAACTTTTGGGCACTGCAGCACACTAAACCGGGTGTCAAGGCCAGAAGGCATCCAAACATGCGTGGACATTGATGCGATGACATCACATGCATGCACGATGTCATCACGTCGAGGTCTGCACATGCGTGGAGGCCTTCTGGCTGCGACCCTGAACCTGTCACTTGACCAATGGGGGATCCTGGAGGAGGGGAGGTGCAGGGAGAGGAGGAGAGACACTGGCGAGGAGGAGAGTGGTTGGCGCCAGCTGACTGCCTACAGGATGTGCCTCTCGCCGTGAGAGGCACATCCTGTAAGCAGTCAGCTGGCGCCTCTCCTCCTCGCTGGCGTCTCGCGCACACCTGGAATCTGCCACAGCACAGTTTGCAATAAACTGCTCTACGTGCATCCCGCCACATTTAGGCACCTGAGCATATGCCAGCTCTATGGCTGTTCTAACTGTAGATTTTAGTAGAGAGTTGCGTGGGGACAGAAATCCCACCCATCCCCGCCCGTCCCCGCCAGGATCCTCTCCGTCCCCACCCATCCCCGCCAGGATCCTCTCCATCCCCACCCGTCCCCATCAGGATCCTCTCCGTCCCCACCCATCCCCACAAGGAATTACCTCCATCCCCGCCCGTCCCCATAAAAAGCAGCAATTACTTCTGACAGGATCATCAATTCCACAGTTTCTTTTGTGTTTGCGCTGCTGTTTTCCTTGTGGAATCTCTTTGGTGGAACCCTTTTTTTGTTTTCTGTTCAGGTAATTAACTTATAAGCCCCCTCTTTTACTAAGGCTGACGTGTCCATTATATTATATGGACGAACCCTGTTCCATCCCCGTGGGAGTCCCGTTGGCTAGAGGGGGGTCCCCGTGGGAGTCCTGTGGGCCAGAGGGATGTCCCCATGGGAGTCCCGTGGGTTGGGGGGATTCCCACGGATCCCCCGCTGGACCCGCGGGATTCCCGCGATCCCCGTTACCGTGCAGACTTCTAGATCTTAGGCGCACTGATGGTAGGCTATGCTAGCATTCTAGAATGGAACCTGCATCCTCAGGGAGCTTATATGGAGGTGTCTAGTTGTAGAACTGCCCCATAAAGTTGACTTTGAATGTATGCTTTATGTGCATAAAACTGTCTAACCAAAAGCACACACTGAGTGCACCTCTATATTTTTTATTAAATCGTTGCCTTTTCCTTAAAGGATCTTTCATAAACCATTTCATATCATGCAGATCCATCAAAAATTAACGTTTCGACAGGTGTCAATATCATGGACAACAGTCAATTAGTACAAATACATGTTATTCCAACATACAAAATCCCTTTCTTCAGCATTTGTACCTGATTTGCAGAATTGCCTCTATAATAATATTTGCACACATATACACTTTGCAGAAAGAAAAGAGGAACCAGATTCCTTGTGATCTAGGCCAGTGGTTCCCAACCCTGTCCTGGAGGACCACCAGGCCAATCGGGTTTTCAGGCTAGCCCTAATGAATATGCATGGAGCAGATTTGCATGCCTGTCACTTCCATTATATGCAAATCTCTCTCATGTATATTCATTAGGGCTAGTCTGAAAACCATTGCTTCTGTGGCTACTACTTTGGAACCTCTTAAAAACACAAACAATATATTTTTCTTCAGTTCTTATTCAACCCTGCTCAGTACCTCTCTTTCTGCTTTTCATGTATGCCCTGTAGCAGAGAGGGACAGTCACAAAGGTCAGGCAGTAGGAAGAAGGCTACTGGAGGGGGTTGAACCTTCTCTATCTACTCAGCAAATTTCCTGGCACTTTAAGAGATCAGAAATGTCCGATATGGCCCTCAATCCTTAAAGGTTGGGGACCCCTGCATTAATGTGAGTTATGCACTTTGACTCACATTATTTTCAGTGAGGCCTTGGTAAATAGGCCTCACTGAAAATAATGGGATTTCTAATAAATGTGTGTTAAAATTGTTTTGATATGCATAAACTCATACTAGTAAATCAAACCCTTAGCTTGAAAGTCTTGGGGCAGAGGAATACTTATCGCACCCAAATGCAATTCACCTTCAGCTACCAATGAAAAAATATCAGCTACATCAAAATAAATGCAAAGTCAAACTAAGTAAGACTTACAATAGTTACATTACATTACATTAACATCTATTTTTAAAATGTGTCATGCTCTAAAAAGTCTGGTGTCTTCAACCACAATTAAACAAGGATGTCCGCATTGTACCAGAAAGAGTCTTATGATCTTCAGGGAGAAGTTTACAAAGTAAAAAATAAAATATGACTACCATTTATGGAATCTAGTCATGAAAACTGCAACATGTGCAAAGCAAGGGCTAGGTTATACAAATTAAGAGCTTAGAAAAATTTATGGCACAGCCAATTTCATCCCATGTTTAAAAATATGGCTGAGGCCTTGGACACGTTTAAAAAAAAAGTCAAGTAAACAATCGTTGGGCGGATGTTTACATCAGCCATATGTTACCAGTTTCCTTACAATATGCAGGAACCTCATAGTCCATTTCCAGAACTGCATATGAATTGGCATCGGTAGAAAATGACACTGAGCAGAGGAGGACCTCTAAGCATGCTCTTAGCCTGTGATGTTACTATGGAGTATGAACAAATAAAATCAAGTTGCCTATACTTTAAATCATCACACTGCCTTTGTAATAAGCTCAAAAGCACTTAAGTCCCCAACCTAGCCTGGTTTTTCAGGATTTCCACAATGGACATATTCATTGTGGAAATCCTGAAAACCAGGCTGGGCTGTTGACCTGAAGGACTGGATTTCAGGATTCCCATTCTATAAGAAAGGTAAAGGGAAGGAGGATGGTATAATATGTAATGGTCACAAAGGTATTTTAAAATTCATACTGAATTTATAGAGAATATACATTAGTTTATGAAGGCTCATAATAAATACACAAAACGCACATATATATATATATACACACACACAAAATGGGGAGTGTGTGACACAGTGGTTAAAGCTAAAGCCTCAGCACCCTGAGGTTGTGGGTTCAAATCCCATGCTGCTCCTTGTGACCAGGACAGCTAGGGAAAAAGTGCTTCAGTACCTGAATGCACACCACTTAAGTTATAAGTGGTACATAAATGCTAATAAACAAATAGAAATATTGTCTCAAACCCATCATACTCCTCTTTGTTACCCTTGCTTCATAAGAACCAGCAGCGATATCAAAGAGGATTCTCTTCACAAACATAGATAGGTCTTTTTCATGTTCAAGAAACTTCATTCTGTGCTCCAGCTTCTTAGGATTTCAGCTACCACGACCCAATATCTGTAAACTAGGAATGCAGTTACGTGAATATGTGCAGGGTCAGTGCAATGGTACCATATTAAAGGCCCTAGGTCAGAGTTTCTCAACTTCTTCAAGTCAAGTACCCCCTAAGTCTAACAAATATCAGCCAAGTACCCCCACCCAGACCCGCCCAAGCTCTGCCCCTCATAATAATGGTATTAATTGTAATGCAATCGCTCCTCCTAAACTTACTTGCTCCACTTCATCACTGACGCTGAAACCGTGGATTGAAGACAAAGTTTTATTTTATTTTTCTTTCCAGCTTATGATTTATCTTTAATCTTATCTATTGTTTTGCCTTTTGTCTTTGTTTTGTTCTATTTCTATCATTTAAATTTCTCCAGAATTCTACTGTTCAACGGCTCCCCCTTCTGCTTCTATTCCTTTCTCTCTTCTCTTCTACCTTCCAAAGTATTTAGATCAATGCTGTCTTGTTAAAATGTTTATTTTATTTTTATTTTTCCTCTAACTCTACTTTTCACTTCTCTATTACCCTCCAGGTACTTTAGTTAGATTGTGAGCCTTCGGGACAGTAAGGGAATTTTTCAAGTACCTTTCTTATTTCTAATCTTAATGTATATTTTCTGTAAACCGCTTAGAACCTAACGGATGTAGCGGTATATAAGAAATAAATTACATTACATTACATTACAAATTACATTCCATCCATTTTTCATATACACACAATATAATCTTATTAATACATAATGGTAACCACAAAATGAAAAAACACAAAGCACACTGTACATAGAGAAAATGTTAATTATCATTTATATTCTTTTTTTTTCAAAGAGGTCAAGGCAGATGACTTTAAAATATGCAATGTCACCTCAGTAACAACTATAGAAAAACAGACAAATATAGTGCAAAATATAGACGGCAGATATAAATTCTCAAAACTGACACATTTCAATCACTAAATTGAAAATAAAATCATTTTTCCTACCTTTGTTGCCTGGTGATTTCATGAGTCTCTGGTTGCACTGCCTTCTGACTGTGTATCCAATATTTATTTCTGCCTCCTGCATGCTTCTTCTCTTCCAGACCTCAATCCCTTCACTCAACCAACAACTCTCTCTATCCCGCCATGAATCCAACTTTTCTTCCTCTCTCCTCCACCCCCACTGGCAACGTTTCCCTCTCTCTCTCACTGTCCTTATCTCATTCCCTCCCTTGTGCAAAGGGAGTGGGGAAAGAGCGAGAGAGATCCAGGTTGCATCTCTCCCATTCCTTCACTGCCACATCCAACATTTCTCCCTTTCTCATCCCCCGGATCATGTGCAGTATTTTTCATCACTGCCCACCAGCCCCATGCCCATTTCTCCTTTTATCAACCCTCTCCAGCACAATGCCACATCTCTCCCTCCATCACTATATCCAAAATTCCTCCCCCTTGCATCCCCTTCAATCTGTTCCTCTGTTCCCTCTCTACCACCATATCCAACATTTCTCTCTCTCATCCTTCTATTCCCCAAGTATCTCTACCTCACTCCTCTTTCTCTCTATGTCCAATCTTCCTCTTTCTTCCTTTCCCCATGTGTATCATCTCTTTCCCTCTCACTCATAAACTCATGCCCAACAATTCTCCCTTTCTATTCCCTCCCTCCTATGTCCCAAGTTAGTGCCCCCTTCCTCCCTCCCTTCTGTGTTCTATGTATATGCCCCTCCTTTCCTTCTGTATCTCGAGTTCGTGCCCCCCCCCCTTCCTGACTTCCAGCCTTTGTCTCAAAATCGTGCCCCTCCCATGTCCCAATGCTCTGACGTCGGAGAGAAGGTTTCCGGGTCAGCTATGTGCAGTGTGAAAAAGTCGCTGATGCATCCTTCCAACAAGTGCCGCTGAATGCAGGAAGGCGATAACTGGGATATCCTGCTGACCCAGTAGGCTTTCCTCTGACATCAGTTCTGATATAAGAGGGAAGCTTTCTAGGTTGGCTTCAGTGGAGGGGGGCAGGCAGAAAGGATGTATCCCCAGCAGTGGAAGGAGAGGTTGCTGGCGGCGGCTTCGGCAGATGGAGGGGGGGGGGCAGGCAGGCAATATCCTCGGCTGCAGTGGCAGCCAGTGCTGCATACCCCCAACAAGAGGCTCATGTACCCCTAAGGGTACGCAGAATGCCTGATGAGAAACACTGCCCTAGGTGAACCTTTACACATGAAAAAAAGTTTTAAGAAATTACCCAATAAAGGAGAATGGTACTATACTTGTCAAGAACTTACTCGTGAGTCAAATTCGGAAATATGATGAAAAAGGCAAATTAAAAAACTTACTCAAAACTCAATTGTTCATATATGCCTTTTTCTAGATATTGATTTCTCATGATTGCTGGCTGTTGAGAACCTCTTTACAATTGTTTGTATAGGCCTTTTTTGGCTTCGAGTTTTCATTGCTGATTTCCCTAGAATTTGCTTATTTATGTTTACCCATTTTTATTTTGTTTTACAATATTATGTATGTAACATTACATAAACCATTTAGGCTTTACACGGTATAGAAATCCTTAAAATAAACAAATAAGAAAGGGATATATCGTGATTGTAGCAATTTTCCGGGTCTTTCATCATCTGTATAGAAAGAACTGACATTTCAGCCATCATGCTGTGGCTTTCTTCAGTGTATGCTGTCAGGTCTACAGTGTGTCTTTGGATCCACGGGTATGCAGGATATGCAGTGGGTTCACGGACCTGATTGAGAACAGGGCAGTCTGTAGGTCAAGAAATTTGAATTTTTGGCGGGAATGTTTGTTGGGTTGACCTGATTGAGAACAGGGAAGTCTGTTGGTCATGAATTTGAATTTTGGCAAGAATGTTTGTTGGAAATCCAAGTTTGAATCTGAATTTTGGCGGGAAGGTTCGTGGACACAATTTTTTAAATTCTGGAGAGAGTCTAAGGTCCCACTGTTATATTGTTAGAAAAGAGGCTGGAACTTTTGAGATGGAGGAAGAAGGCGTTTGTCCTTGGCTCTAGTCCTTTTTGGTTAAGTTTCTTTTGGATGAGAAGTTGCCATGCTATATTTATGGAGAGCACTTTATCCGCATTGAAGTTATTGGGGTGTATTGCAATTTCTATTGCCTCTTTGATTCTTGGCCACCAGTGGTCTTCTTTCTCCAGGCCTTAGTGTTTTCAAATCTAATTGTATGACCAGTTTCCCTGCCATGGAAGGCTACAGCTGATTTTTCTGTGTTGCATAGCTTGTGGTGTCTCTTGTGCTCTTCAGCCTTTCCTCTATAGTGCATCCAGTTTCACCAGTGTAAGACTGGCCACAACTGCATGAGATTTCATATACACCAGGGGCTTGATTTGGGGGAATGTTTTCAGCAAAGATGGTTACAAGTTTTCTAAGTTCTCTGATAAGGTGAACCATGAGTATTTAGTCTAAGAAAGTTTCTTATTATTTTATGCCAACATCAAAAATTTTAAAAGTGACACAATCATTCCCGTAGCAAGCAACGTATGCTAAAGTTTTGCAGTAGAGCTGTGGCATGGACATGTGCCAGCCCCAAGCAGGAGAAGATACACAGATAATATTAATGTGCTGCCAGATGCTAACAGTCATGGGTGTATTTGTGTGAATGGATGTTTATAGGCAGAATAAAACATCTAGAGCAGTGTCTCTCAAAATTTTTAGCTCTGGCACACTAAACGGAGCAAATGTTTTTTTTGCAGCACATTATAATTGAAATTATAAAATTGCAAAACCAACAAAAAATTAGTTATTTATTTAAAGTTCTTTAAGCTATGTATGGGCAATTGTAACAATGGTGAAACTAAAGTAGATAGACTAGAATTGCTAATCAATGTGATGAATGTGCTTGTTTTTGAGTGCAAATTAATAACTCAAAATGCGGCTCAATAGTTGACAAGCAAGCACGCGTTTCATCATCCACCATCTGCAGTCGTTCTCTTTTTTTCAATTTAATTTCTGTCACAGCTGAAAATCCAAGTTCGCAAAGATAAGAAGATCCAAATGGCAACAAAGCCTTGATTGTTTTGTTGCTCAAGTTAGGATAACTACTGCATAAAAAAAATAAAAATAAAATTACTTGTTGCTAGTTTTCAAGAACCATCACGTCAAAGAATGATGCTTGTCTGGGCAGTTGTATCCTTACGCACACAGATGTTCATAACATTGACAGACTTGCGTATACGACGTACATGTCATCTATTCTAGTGTATACTTATGAAGGGAATATTTTTAAAAGAGAAGTAGAAGTCTGGAATCTGTCGTGGCACACCTGGAATCTTTTCGGAGCACACCACTGTGCCGTGACACACCGTTTGAGAGACACTGATCTAGAGTGACTCCTCCATTATCTGTTTCAAATTCATCTGAGCCTGGAATACAGATATATTTTCTTTTTCTTTCTTTTAGTTTGCCAAATATCTTCAAACTATCTGCTTTAACCGCAGTTGCTATTTGAGCTCTTTTTCCCCTGCAAAGAGCAAAAAATATAATTAATAAAATTGGTTGAATCAAGCCCAGAATGTGAAGCTGCTGTTGTTCCCTGTCAGAACAGTAAGCAAAGTTTAAATCCATATGCATGAAGAATTCCTCTGTTTGTTTTACAAATCTGAACGAAAAGCTAATATCTTCAGGGTAAAGAAAACGAGAGTGTAGGACTGAAACGTTTACTTTGTCACACAGTGGTACTTGCTTTACTCCCTGCTGAGTCAGTTTGGACTTTGCCTCAGGTAGACTGGAGGTCCTGTTCATCCAGCATACACTAATCTATCAGAAAAACCGCATACCTTGATGTCAAGGAAAGATTCAGTGTGGAAATGAGCATTTAGTCTGAGGCGACATAGCTGATACTGGGAACCCCACAGGACGAGCTTTGGCTACAGATCACTGCAGAGATTTATCAGGGGAAGGTCGCAAGCAGTTATGGGCAGTGGTGTTCCAGGAGGTGGCAGGAAGCTTTGGGTGGCAGGTCAGCGAGGCTGAAGTGCTTACTGTTGCTGGAGCAGCGCTAGATCCAGCAGTTGCAAGAAAGTGAGCCAATTCTTTTAGGATGTGGCTCCTACTTTTCAGGGCCTTTGGTGACATATGGCTGCATTTTGAGCAGGCCGCAACGTTGTGTTGAGGGCCCAGGCAGCATACACAGACATGGACATGGCGAGTGTCAGAAAGCACCATGTTCTTCCCGTATTGAGGTATTTTTTAAACCCAGTCGTCAGGTATTGTCCTGTGCTTTGTCCTTAACTTTTGTTTGTCTTTTTTGTAAGTTTATTTAAGCAATTTTCCAAAAATCAGAAGCCTGTGGTAGCAATAACTATAGAAACAGCAGAATACACATTAGAAATCAAATCTTCCCAGTACCTTTCCTTTCCCTCATCTCTCCCCTCTCCCAAGCAATCGACCTATAAAATCTATAAATCGCCCCTCCATTATTCCACCATTTCCCTAATCCCAGAATCAAAAAATGTCTCTCAAGATCTACATTCATCCACTCCTAGCTAACCAGTTTTTATAAACATTCCAGACTTTATGAAATTTGACTGAAGTTTTCCGGCGACATGCAGTCAATTTACACATCATTTTGGTTTGTCTTTTTTTTTTTAAATGTCTTTGTGTCACACATACTGAGATAGAAGAGCAGATCCATCTTAAGCATTAAAGCAGATAGAACAGACTGACATTTGGTGGGTGCTCCAATGGCAGTTAACACTAGGGGGCCATATCCAGAATTGCTCAGAAAGCAGGTCTGGACTGGTGCTGTCAAGTGAGTGACATCACCTATTTGCGGCTGCCATATCTTGCTTATACATGGAGAAAGATTCCGTCTGGAAATAAGCATTTGGGAGCTATTTACACTGCTTTCTGGGCACCAAAGATTAAACCATCTATGTTTCCTGCAGTACAGCTTCTGCAACTGGACCCCTTGTGAAACTTGTTTGGGGAGTTCCTGCTTTTGTAGGCCGTCCACTTAAGTTAAGTCTTTTTACTGCTTTTTGGATAGACTGTGCAGTTATTCTACCTTGTTGTCAGTTAATGTGTTACTGCAACTTTATATATAATTTTGTATGATTTATCACGAGTGTTTTTGTGCACTATTTTTATTCACTATACACGAGTAAGATTCTATGATGGTGTGGTGTGCTGGGTTGTCACCCGCACACGGATTGAAGGATTGAACGATTTCCATTCATTTGACTGACCAATCCACAGTGAGATCTTCTCATTACAAAAATTTTTTTTATTATTACTGATATTAATGTTACATACATATATATATTGTTGCAGTACACATTTTTCTGCCTCAAGCTAGAATCATCTAGAACAGGGATGTCCAACCTTTTGGCTTCCCTGGGCCGCAATGGCCAGAAAAAATGTTTCTGGGGCCGCACAAATGTGCAAACGCTGCAGCAAGAGAGGAGGGAGCCGGCAAGACGGTAAACACCCGGGGCAGCAGAGGAAAACACTTCAACATCCTTGACCGGGGCCGCACAAAATATTTTACGGGGCCGCAGGTTGGACACCCCTCATCTAGAACTTTTCTGTTCACTATATTAGTGCTGTTCTAGTACAATTTGGGTTTTATTTTGATTACGATTCATGATGGCATATATATTTAAACTGCCTCATGAGTTAAAATACAATTTATTTTTAATTCAGTCTCAGCATGAATTTTTAGAGGGGTGCTTTGTGTCACTGAGTTAGAACTCCTGTTGTTCAGGCTATGTCTGTCTGTCCATGCAACCATCCACAGGCAAGAATAAATTGAACTTCTTTTGCTTACTGTATATGTGCCTAGAATATGCATCACAACACAGAAGCAATCATCAACTGCAACGCAAATTGCAAAGCAGTAGAGCAGGGCTGCCCAAGTCCAGTCCTCGAGATCTACTGGCAGGCCAGATTTTCAGGATATCCACAATGAATATGCATGAGAGAGATTTGCCTGCACTGCCTTCTTGGTATGCAAATCTCTCTCATGCATATTCATTGTGGATATCCTGAAAACCTGGCCTGCTAGTCGATCTCGAGGACCGGACTTGGGCAGCCCTGCAGTAGAGTGTCCTAACTTTGCTGAATCTGAAAATTCTGAAAATACTCAACATAACCAAGACACAAATTAAATGTGGAGAAAAAGCCTCAGTTAAGCTTCATATGGCAAAAAACTCCACTTGTTTGTCTTAGATGTTTCAAAAAAAATCTATGGTGAAAAAATGAGGCACAGTAGCAGCCCCCCAAAAAACACCCCACAAAAGCATGTCACAAAAATCAACAAGTCATTGTGTGGACAAGTTCTTGCATAACACAGAAACAATCATAAGCACTGCAACTTGAGCTAGGAAGGAAGAAAAAAACGACTTAGCCACAACTGAAGTCCCAGCTGCTTCCAATCACGCTTGTTCACAAGCCGACACCATTGCACAGACTTCAGAGCCAGTCAGCCCACCCGAAGGGGAAATCTCCTTTTCGCTCTCGCTGCGTCAGGGGTGTAATCTTCCAACCTCCAAGGCAACACGACCCTCCTTGCAAGACCACTTCACATCCTCCACATTCAATGTTACACTGGCGGCAGGAACCCTTGAGAGCTGTGGCTTTTCTCTTGATCCAAGCTCCATCTCTCTGGGTCCACAGACCAATCACCGCTCAAAGTATTCAATCAATCCGGATAAGCTCAACCAAAAAATGCCACCCATTCAATCCGGGCGTTCAATCCAATAGGTAACAGGTAAATCCAGCGTTGTTCTCGTTGTCTTAGTAGGCGGCGCCAATAACCCCGTCTAAATGAATAGGGCAGATGTTCAATAGTAATAGACCGTAGGGAACTAAACTCATGTTGAGCTTCAAGACAGTGTATAACCATAGGTTCCTCCACACGCTGAGTGTTCAGACACGATCTATGTCAACCAGCGAGAAGTTTGACCCACTTAGAGCATAGCACAGGGGCACACCGTGACATACACAACCTCTTCTGAAACACATGATGTTGCCCTGCGAAGTTTGTAAACCCTGCCTGTCGTGGGGTGAATGAACTCATCAGACTCAATCATCAGGGGGCATACTGAGCAGTTACCACAACTGTGATACACGCCTATCCAGTACCCCCTCCTATTGGTCTCAGGACACTCGGACTCAACATATCACCCAAATTCCTGTTTCGACCATAGGAAAATAATACCCCCACTTGTTGAAAACAGGGATGTACTCGCAAGATGTTCAGATGTCTATGAAGAACTTGCTCCGTTGTACGTGACATTTGATTAAATGTAGACACAAATGCAATCACATCCTGCTGAGGTTGACGATCACAGTACTCCAGTTAATCTCCCTGTGATTGTAAAAAGCTCTCCTGACCGCCCTGGATACAACAGAAGCCGGATACTCTCTTTGATCAAATTTCTCTTGTACCAGAACCGACTGTCTGCAGAATTCGGCATTAGTACTACAAATGTGTCTATATCGGAGAAACTGAGCAAATGGAACGCTAGATTTCATAGCATAGGGGTGCATGCTGTTAAATTGTAACATAGAATTGCGATCAGAGTTCTTAATGTGCACTGTGGTGTTAAACTGACCCTGCACCAATTCCACTATGACATCCAAAAATCCTATCTTTGATGGTATGTCATGTCAAACTTTAATGAGGGGTGGCATGAATTAATATATTCTTTGAAAAGCAGGAGGTCCTCAAGAGATCCCCCCCATAAGCAAAAGATATCACGGTCTAAGTCACAAAAACCCACCTAAAGTGACCAGATAAGCTGCAAACACATAATACAGACCCCCACACATTACCCCAGTGATCACTGACCCCCCACCCCCATAAAAATATTAATCACAACTTGAAAATTGTGCCTCCAGACCATCATCACCTGGCAGCCTGGCATAGGAAAGCCTAGTCATGCTGCACAGCCGTCTTGGGGGTGGGTTAGGGACCCATGGAAAGGAGGACCCATGCCCATAAGCCCCTGTAATCACTGCATTGATACTTAAAGATGTGCACTCCCCTATACACCTCCAAAACTCTTTTGTACTGGCATATAAGTGGAAAGGAGGAGTTTGACAGTTCTAGAATCGCAGCATAACTGTCTACAAACCTAAAGGCCTAGAATGGTGCATTTTCAGCAGAGGCCCTTCCTGCGTCCCTCCTTCCTTCTCCCCCGATTCAGTAGGGGATAACGGTGAGCACAAGCAGACGCCAGGGCCGCACCGAAAACAGCGGTAGGCAGCAGAAGCAGCGGCGGGGACTTAAGAGCACAGCTCCGCCCCCTTCCCCGATCCAGCAGGGGCTAATGGTTGAGCACAAGGAGACGCCGGGGCCGCACCGAAACCAGCGACAGGCAGCAGAATCAGCAGCAGGGACTTAAGAGCACAGCTCCGCCCCTTCCCCGATCCAGCAGGGGATAACGGTGAGCACAAGGAGACACTGGGGCCACACCGAAACCAGCGGCAGGCAGCAGAAGCAGTGGCAGAGCACAGCTCCGCCCCTTCCCCGATCCAGCAGGGGATAAAAGTGAGCACAAGGAGACACTGGGGCCACACCGAAACCAGCGGCAGGCAGCAGAAGCACAGCTCCGCCCCTCCCCCGATCCAGCAGGGTTCTATACCATACTAGATATCGGATCTGAGAATGGTGGCAGTTGACCGTTTAATGCAGCTGATGCACCGTGATGATAGTGGCGGTTGTCTGGCTGTTGCAGAGGTCATCTGATCCAAATGACTAGCCTGCATTTTGGCACTCATTACTATTTCCTGGGAAACCTCATGGCTGAAATATTGTGTGTTGGCTAGGCTGCATACGTCAGGGTTCAAGGAGCATAACAGCTTCGCTCCTTGACATATCGTCTTTATGAACTTCTAACATCAGATCTTATTGTCTGACTGGAATTTACTTTATTTCATTTATTTTATTTTTATTTATTGTTTTCTCAGGTACTTTAGCTAGATTGTGAGCCTTCGGAACAGCTAGGGAAATCCAAAGTACCATTTTTATTTATTTTATTTTAATGTATCTTTAATCTATCTTCATTGTAAACCGCTTTGAATCTCACGGATTAGCGATATATAAGAAATAAAATCAAAATCAAATCAAATATAAGTGGCTCCTGCAGCCATAAGGGCTATTGGGGTAGTAGATAAGTGGGTCTAGGGGATTCTGGAGGTGGTTTGGGGGGCTCACCATGAGCTATAAGGGAGCTGTAGTGAGATGATGACATGGCACCCTTTTTGTGAAGTTCATAGCAGTGCCCTGTAAGGTACCCCACTATTTAGGTGCCATGTCTGGGTGTTCAGTCCATCACTTTGCAGACCCCTCCCACATCCAACAGGGCTTGTTCTAGGCGTTTTTGAGTTGGACGAAAATGTAGTATAAAGATGGACGATTTAGTGGCTTGGACAATCAGATCAGCAGGATGTATAGTTAGACGATTTTCGAAATGAAAAAAATTTTGGACATATTTTCGAAAATGTTTTATTTTGGACGACTTGCGACTTGGACGAAAACATACTTAGACATTCCTTTCGATTATGCCCCTCTGTGTGTTCTGTGGAGTCGAACTCCCAGAGTGCTTAGCTGCTCTCATAGGTATTGGCTGCTTTTTTCTTCAGCTCTGGAAGAGAGCTGACTCCATCTTAGCTACTATATGCTGTAGAGAGAGTTTGTCTCCCTAATCTTTTTCTATATTTTATGTTTGCTGGCCTCCTAACTTGAGTCTGTTAGTAGGAATTCAGCTTGTGAGAGAAGCTAAAGTACATTACCTCTACATAGGGACTATGCAAAACATTCCTGGCTTTCCCTATGTATAGTAGTGCTACCTGATTCACTGATTCAAATCGATTCGTTTCCTAAAAAAATCGGACCCCATAGTTTCTTTGAGCCTTGTCATCTAATGTCTTTTCCTTGCAGCTTGACATAAACAGCCACAATAGTGCAATATTATAGTTCCAGGGTAATGGAAGGTTAATGAGGATATAGGATTGTCTGCAGTACAGGTCTTTCCTTTCCCTTTTTATACCATTTGAGAGAACCTCCCTTATTTTTTCCTGTTGGATCCTGACACTTTCAAGGGCTTAAAGGAAGATGAAAATTATTACCAAGTTGCCTTATTTGAAATTATGGCTGATCATTCACCCTATTTTTTTTTCTACAACTGCTTTTTGCTTATGAAATCTGTTGCATTTCTGAATTAAAATAAAACATTTTAAAAAATCACTTGACACAAACATAACGCATTTAAAAACCTTTTTGTGGCTTTCCCTTGTGCCTATCTAGACCAATTCACAGATAAACCAAGAAAATATAATTCAACAGTGAGAGGTACATTTGGAATCTCAGGAGGCACACAGTTTGAGATACACTGCTCTAGAAGCTCCACTCTGCTGTGGCGCAATGGTTAAAGCTACAGCCTCAGCACCCTGAGGTTATGGGTTCAAACCCACCCTGCTCCTTGTGACCCTGGGCAAGTCACTTAATTCCCCCACTGCCCCAGGTACATTAGATAGATTGTGAGCCCACCAGGACAGACAGGGAAAAATGCTTGCGTACCTGAATAAATTAATGTAAACTGTCCTGAGCTCCCTTGGGAGAACGGTATAGAAAATTAAATAAATTTTAAATGTCTCTGGTAGTGCCTTGTGTTTGATCAGGGTAATTGCTATATTTTATTTATTTTGGAGCAGTTGAGTTTCCTGAAAGATAAGTCTGGACAGCACACCACTCCTCCTATGTGATCTTGGATTTGGCCACTGACATGAAGAAACTTATAATAATAATAATAACTTTATTTTTCTATTCCGCCATAGTCAGACCACTTCTAGGTGGTTCACATCGAAAGAAGGCTGGACATTCAGCGAATTACAAATGCATGAGGTGAATGTTACAGAAGAAAAGGGTTGTAGGGGAGGGAAAGTGAGAGGGGTAGGAATTGCCTGAAGATTGCTTCGGGTTTTTAGGGGGGAAAAGCGTAGAGAGCGCGGATTGGTCTGTTTAGGTGATGAATTTGTCCAACAGAATGGTTATGTCTAATTATTACACCTTTTGGCCTGGATTCTATAAATGGCGCCTAAATAGGCCAGCACCAGCAGCCCGTCAATCATGGTTAGGCGCCGTTTACAGAATCATGCCTAGCGGCACCTATGTAAAAATTTAGGTGTCATAAATGTAGGCGAGGATTTTAAAGGCCTACATTTCAGAAACCTAAATTTTTGGAGAATTGTGCTTAGTGATGCTTAAATCATACTCCGCCCATAAAAAAATTCCCACTTAGGCTTTAGGCGCCGCTAAGCGTCATGCAATAGGCCTTACCTTTTATAGAATCGGGTAGGTGCCAATCACCCAATGGGTTACAAAATTATTAATTATAATAATAATAATTTTATTCTTATATACCGCCATACCGATAAAGTTCTAGGTGGTTCACAACAAGGTGAGCTAATACATGGGATACAGATAAAATACAAATTAGAACAATGGACTTAAAAACAGATAAAGACAGAAAGCATTTACAATATAATGCAGAAAATACCAGCATGGCAGGGAAAGAAGTAATACATTGAACAGATAAAATACATCAAGTTGAATATAAGGAACTTGATTGAAAAAATGAAGCAGAATGCATTAAGATACCAGCCTATCAAAGAATTGAGTCTTTAACAATTTTCTAAAATCAAGATAGGAAGAGACCTCTAACATAATTTTTCCAAGCCATACATTCAATTAAGCGGCTTGAAATGAGAGGCTTCTCTCAAGGAACTTCTTATAATGACAGGATTTTATGGAGGGATATGAAAACAAGTGCAATCTACATGTGGTCTTTTTGGCATGACTCAAAGAAAAATGAGACACAAGATAACCTGGTAACAAACCCGAAAATGATTTATAACAAATACAAGAAAATTTGAACAGAATTCTCGACTCTATTGACAACCAATGGAGTTTCAAATAAAAAGGAGTGATATGCTCCCATTTTTTTAAACCAAAAATGAGGCGAATGGCAGTATTCTGAATCACTCTCAATTTTTTGAAAATTTTCTTGTAAGCACTTAGATATATAATGTTACAATAATCGAGAATATTTAAGATAGAAGACTGTACCAGTAAACGAAAGGAAGTTTCGTCGAAATACTTCTTAATGGGACGAAGCTTCCAAAGCACAGAGATACATTTCTTAAACCGACTCCTGATGACCACTTGAGGGACTCCTTTTCCCTTGTGGTTTTCTTGGCATGATAAAGGAGTGATTTGCCAGTGTCTTCTCCTGTGCAGTGTAAGGCACCACTGTGTCACTGTTACCCAACATAGGGAGCATGACCCAGACTGGCACTGCTGCCAGAATCTGTCCATCAGCAGATTCTGAGGCAATGAAGGGTTAAGTAACTTTCCTAAAGGTACAAGATGCTGCCAATGGATTTGAACCTGAGCCTTTCAGCCCAAATTCATCGACAGACTTCTGATTCTGTATAATCCCTCCAAATCTCATAGATCCATGACCCAGAATCTTCTCTCTATTCCATCCCTAAAGCATATCAACATCTTGAGATCACACATTTTTGCAGTAACTGCACCCTCCCTTTGGAATTCCACACCTAATCACCTACGCCAGGGGTGTCAAAGTCTCTCCTCGAGGGCCGCAATTTTCAGGGTTTTCAGGATTTCCCCAATGAATATGCATGAGATCTATTAGCATACAATGAAAGTTGTGCATGCAAATAGATCTCATGCATATTCATTGGGGAAATCCTGAAAACCTGACTGGATTGCGGCCCTCGGGGAGGGACTTTGACACCCCTGACCTACGCGCAGAAACATCTCCGAGTCATTTTAAGACAAAACTAAAAACATTCTTATTCCTTGATGCTTTTGAATCATAACTGCCCATGTAAGGGCTAAATAACCCTTTTTTACAGTCTAACTCAGGCATGGGCGACTCTGGTCCTCGAGGGCCAGAATCCAATCGGGTTTTCAGGATTTCCCCAATGAATATGCATGAGATCTATTTGCATGCACTGCTTTCAATGCATATTCATTGGGGAAATCCTGAAAACCCTCGAGGACTGGAGTTGCCCATGTCTGGACTAACCCCTCCCATTGTTAATAATAATAATAACAACAATAATAATAATAATAATAACAGTTTATATACCGCAGTACCGTTAAGTTCTATGCGGTTTACAAAAGATTAGTGAAGTACAAGTTGAGATAACTTAAAGGATGTGGGAACAATAGGGAGAAAGGGCAGGAACACCGTTGGCGAGGAGAAAGAGAGGAGTGGGTCAGCTGTCTAGGTATTTCAGGAATAGGTGAGTTTTGAGGCGTTTCCTGAATACCTCGTAAGTGGTGGGCAATAGGAGTTGTTCTAGGTCTTTGCCCCATAGAACTGCTTGATGTGAGAGAAGATGCTCATGGTGTTTTTTTAGTTTGCAACCTCTAACCGGGGAAGAAACGAAGTGCAAGTGGGAGCTTCTCTTGTGTCTGTTGGCTGAGAAGAAGAGGTCAGTGATGTATTTAGGGGTTAGACCGTAAAGAACATTAAAGCAGAGGCAGGCGAACTTAAACTTTACACGAGCCTCCATCGGCAGCCAGTGTAGCTGTTTGAAGTATGGCGTCATGTGATCGAACTTCTTTAGACCGAAGATTAGTCTTACCGCAGTGTTTTGTATCAATTGTATGCATCGCATATTCTTATGGGGGATTGCTAAATAGGCGATGTTACAGTAGTCGAGTTGGCTCAATACGAGGGATTGTACCAGGATTCTGAATGCAGAGTTATCAAAGTATGCTTTAATGGATTTAAGTTTCCAGAGGGTGAAAAAACTCTTTTTGATTAGGGAGTCCGCCTGGTCTTTCATGGTGAGGCATTGGTCCAGAGTTACACCTAGTATTTTAATGGTGGGCTGTATGGGGTAGTTATGTTTGTTGATGTCTAGTGAAGTTTTGGTGTCAAGAGGGCGTGGAGAAGCGACAAAGAATTGTTCTCTCCTTATTTGTTTCTTTTCTCCGTATATTGTAGTTCTTACCTTTTTTCCTCATGTTTTTTGGCTTACCCATGGTGTAAGTCTTCTTTTTTATTTTAAGCACTAATTTCCCCCTTTGATGGCATTTCAAGTTATGTTTTAACCCCTGTTTTAATCTTCGTATGTTATTATAATTGTACACCACTTAGAAATTTGATTAAGCGGTATAAGAAATTTAAAATAAACTTGAAACTTGATATTTCACATACACATGTATAATCCTGGATAGATATGCCTACAGTGGCATAGTAGGTATGCCGGGCGCCATGTTGGTGGGGACACTGGCAGCCATCTTCCTCTCCGCCCCGCCTCTTCCACTCCTCCCTTCCCCCTTCCCTTCACCACTGCGAGCAACAACTTCAACATGCTCCTGGTGAGCACGTCATGTCTCCCGCTGACATTACTTCCGGGTGCCACACATAGGAAGTGATGTCAGAGGGAGAGCCAACGGGGTCACAAGGAGCACGTTGAAGTTCTTGTTGCTCATGGCGGTGAACAACTAGAGGTGCAGGGGATGGGAAGGGGGGCATATGCTTGGCAGGGGGGAGCGGGGGGGGCAGAGACGATGGCAGGGGAGAAGCGCCTCTCACCCTCGCTATGCCACTATACATCTATACTGGTCACATTATCTTTTTTTATACTAGGCTGCTCAGTATTCTGATGTTAAAAGCTACCAACACATTCTAACTTATGAGGAGTACAGTGGAAAACGAAGCTTCATTTTTGTAGAATTCAAAAAGATATCTTGTTTGTGAAGAAAATGCTCTCCTTAACATGCAGTCCTACACATAAAGGTAAAGCAAAGTTGACACTCAGGTTTGTAAGAGAATTAAATTTTCTAGAGATATAAACCTTACCTACTGCCTACATAGTATTATAACATCCTATAAATCAAATCATTTTCCCTCACCAGGAATGACATATTTCAAGTTTTATTTATTCAATCATTTTCCAGTTGATTCCTGTGGATTCTGGGCATGCAATTCCTTTTGAGAATAATACTTAAATGAGGCAGGGATATGCGTAAAGTGTGGAATTTACTCAACAGTCTGCGTTATACAGATCTGATAAGCCACAGCAGTTCCATTATTTTTCTTGCCCAATCAGTGAGGCCAGTTACTGAAGGAGTATGAGAAAATATTAGTAGCTATACTACAGGTTTTCGGGGGGGGGGGGGGGGGAGGAGGGGGGGTGTTTCCCCAAACAGAAGCAAACAAAATGATATATACAAGAAGAAACTAATACACAGGTGTCATAAAAATAACCCAACAACAAAAATGTTCCTGGTTTAAAATTAAATCATACTGTTTAAACTAAGAAAACCACTTGAGAATAACTAATGATAGACTGTTACTTGCTATTACAATTATATAAAAAAATGAAATTGTACGGGAGGAGGTGCTTCTGTGCTACAGGGAAGATGGCAGTATAAGTGTCAGCAACTCAGTCCCTTCTCCTAATTTGACCCCTGTGCTATATGTTGTGATCACATTCATTAGATTTTGGTTCTCAGTGTTGCAAGATGACATACTCTTCAACCATGCCAAAAGGGGGATTCAGCATATGTGATTCCTTCAGGGTACAAGTGATGTAAACATGAGCTGCTATCTCCAGCAAAAAATGGTGCTGCCACCTGTCGCGATGCCTGACTCTGACATGTTGTTGTTCAAACTTCAAATACTTAAGGGGATTGTTTTGGCTAATCATCCAGGCTCAGAATTTTTCGAATTATGCCGCAATAATGATCTCCCTAAACTGGCCTGGCTTCTCTTCAGAAGGGTGCTTCTGTGTCTAAACAATGCTCTTATTACTGATCTGGCTTTTCTAAGCATGATCATGAAGTTCTATATAGAACAGTGGTTCCCAACCCTGTCCTGGGGGACCACCAGGCCAGTCAGATTTTCAGGATAGCCCTAATGAATATGCATGGAGCAGATGTGCATGCCTGGCACCTCCATTATATGCAGATTGCTTTCATGCATATTCATTAGGGCTATCCTAAAAACCCAACTGGCCTGGTGGTTCCCCAGGACAAGGTCGGGAACAACTGATATAGAATACTTTTTTTTTTTTAACTACCGGTAAATGCTAAAAATTATCTTAGAGCTAGATGCACTAAAAAGGATCTGTAAAGACCACGTAGGTCCACTCAAATCTGATTTTTAGCTGATTCTAAAAGAGCTAAAAAAAAAACAACAAACATGACATGTTATAAATATTTTTATATCGGTAGGACAGGTAAATGACTGGTCTTGACCAGTCGCTTTTTTCGGATCACTAAAAGCGATCACTTTTTTTGTACAACGGGAAATCATGTTAGGGCATCAATCGCTCTGCTAGTTTACATGGCATTTCAGTATTAATGGTCTTGTTTGCATGGCCGGATCGGAGAATGAGCGATCGTGCAGAAAACCACACGGTGAGCCATTTTCTGCATTGGGTTGGCAAATCCAATCATCGCTAAACCAGAATCTCTGACTTTAGTGCATCTAGGCCTTACTTTCTCTTGTATTTGGGATAAGTGTAATGTCACCCTGAGGCTAGTGTTGCTAGCAATGCAGGCTACTCTCACCAAGTTAGAAAATGTCCACATTGCTACTAGAGAATGGCACGGGGACAAATTTTTCCCCGTCCTGTTCTCTTTAGTTCTGTCCCTGCCCCATTCCTGCAAACTCCATCCTCATCTGCACAAGTCTCAAACACTTTACAATCATAAGTGTTCGAGGCTTATTCAGTTAAGGCAGAGCTTGCAGGAATGAGGCAAGGACAGGGACAAGGAAATGGAGTTCCTACGGGGACAGGGACAAATTTGTACCCGTGTCATTCTCTACTTACTCCCTTTGTCTGACTACATTAGCTAAGAATGAGTATAATCAGATGGTTAGTGAACACATTGGTCATATTTTACAACTTAAAGCCAAATATTTTTCAGAAAATGGTAAAGCAGAGGATCTACTGGCCAATTTGCTTAAAAATTGTATCAATTGCTGCTCAATGATTAAGGATAGTTTGGGAAATCCTTTCAGTAAAACCCACGATATCTTAACTGCTTTTCACACTTTTTATGCAGGCCTTTAATAATACGAATTTTCACCATTATTCACGAAATGGATTTATTCTTGAAGAACTGCATGATCTCATTCTTTCTCCCCAACAAGGGGAGAGTGTGGAGCAGTGGTTAAAGCTACAGCCTCAGCACTCTAGGGTTGTGGGTTCAAACCCATGCTACTCCTTGTGACCCTGGGCAAGTCACCTAGTCCTCCTATTGGCCCAGGTACATTAGACAGACTGTGAGACCACAAGGACAGACAAAGAAAATGCTTGAGTACCTGAATAAATTCATATAAACTGTTCTGAGCTCTCTTGGGAGAATAGTATAGAAAAATAAATAAAAATGCCATCAGCTTGAGGTATCTATATCCCAACAGGGATTGATGCAGGCTATTAATGCACTTCAGACACACAAAACTCCTGGTCCTGATAGATTAACAGTTGAATTTTATAAGGTTTGGGGGAAGACTTTAATTCCACATTTGAAAAGTACTAATTATCTTTCTGATGAAACCTGATAGTGACCCCCCTCAGATGGTTACTCGTTACCATCCAATCTATTTAATTCATCAGGCAAGTAAAATTTATGTAAAAATATTGGCTTCCAGATTATTTCCCTAATCCATTATGATCAAGCTACATTTTAAAAAAATCAAAACATAAGAGATAATGTACCCTTATTTTGTAACATAATACACTATGCACAGATGATAAATCTCATTGTATAGTCATCTATTTAAATGCAGAAAAAGCTTTTTGATATGATAGAATGGATCCTTCTTTTTTAGACTCAAAATGATTTTGTTTTGGTGATCCTTTTTTTAAAAAATTCTTTATTGATTTTCAAAACTTCAAAAGTGCAATACAACAAATGCAATGATACAATAAAAGCACATCCAACTTACACATGTTCATAATCAACCATTTTCCCCCACCCACCCACCCAATATTTATTCAGTAAAACACAAAAACATAATTACTACAAAAACTTTACCCTATTCTAAATAATGATATCTTCCCACCATCCCAAGTGTAGATATTTAAAAATCAATTTAGGACATAAATAACCCCGCCCCCTCCCACCCTTCCCTGGATATGTACAAAAATAAACAAAAACTGACTCACAGTCAACAAACAATTATAATGAGGTAGCATAAGATCCCAATGGGCCCCATATCAATTTAAATATACTACCATGCCCCAAATTCTCAGCATTTATCCTTTCAAGTCTATAACTAGAGCAAAAACTTGCCCACCAGAACAAAAAATTTAAATGATCACAGTTCTTCCAATTTCGAGTGATCATCTGGATGGCTATCCCAGTCATTATAAGGAAAAGATGACCTCTATATTAGTGATCCTTTCTTGGAAATGGTTTGAGCCTTATGTATCATTCCATTTGCACAAATACCTGAAACTAATTGTATTTCATCTTTTTTTTCTACTCTTTCAAGGAGCATGTCAGGACTGCCCCTTATCCTATTTTCCTAGCTATCAGACAAAACTCAACTATATCTGGAATTAAGATAGAATGAGAGTATTCCAAGCTCCCCTTTTATTACATAGTATTCCAGGGGTGAATCTACCTCCAAAATATAAATCCTTTCCCATTACAGCATATTTTTAAACTATGTACACTGACTTTTTAAATCTTCCATGGTGAAGCACCAGACTACATGTTTAACAGAAATACCACCCAATGACAAATACAAGCTGATCAGCAACCATATGAGAATAAGATTCCCAAATCCTAGAGAAATCAAATACAAAACTATTCACTCTACAACCTTTCCATATCTTGCAGCAAAATGGCGGAATCCTTTACCAGAACAATTAAGAAACACCCCCCTCCTACCAAAATTTTTGTAAAAGCTTAAAATCCTATCTATTTGGAAAATATCTTACTTTCCACCACAAACAACAGGCTACAACCAACAGAAACCAAACAAGACACAAACCACTTCTCCCATCTCGATAGATGATCAAGCTCTCAACATACCCATCACCCCACAAACCAGGAATGTGGCACTCATACCAGAAACCGTAATTTCAAGATTACTACAACAGATATAGCCAATCTTCTTTCCAAAAAATATACCATTATTATATGTCTACATGAACACAAACCAAGATATCTATGTCATGAACCCTAATGAAATAATTTAAATCTTGGACATGGCCAGGTTCTTCTATATTCTAAATCATATTGAACTCCTTCTGGGGTATATTAGTGATCCATAATTATTCATGTAATGTAATATCCGGGATACCTACTCAAAAGAGTTAGAGCAGAAATTATCAATTCCTTCGCTTGTACATGTTTAATTCTGTTCTGAAATAATAATTTTTATTGAATTCATTAAAAAATGTCTTCTTGGTTTGGTGGTGAGCATTTGGCATTTGGGTCAACTTTGCCAAGGGATCACATTTAAATATTTCCAAACTCTTTCTCTTCAAAGTTGTTAAAATACATGCAGATTGTGAAAAAATGCAGGCAGGCCTTAGAAAATTGGAAGACTGGGCATCCAAGTGGCAGATGAAATTTAATGTGGACAAATGCAAAGTGATGCAAATTGGAAGAATAACTCAAATCAGGGTCCACCTTGGGGGTTAGCGCCCAAGAAAAAGATCTGGGTGTCATTGTAGACAATACGATGAAACCTTCTGCCCAATGTGCAGCTGCGGTCAAAAAAGCAAACAAGATGCTAGGAATTATTTAAAAAAGGGATGGTTAACAAGACTATGAATGTTATAATGCTTCGGTTTCGCTTCATGGTGCAACCTCACCTGGAGTTTTGCGTTCAATTGTGGTCTCCTTATCTCAAGAAAGATATAGCGGCACTAGAAAGTGTTCAAAGAGTGACCAAGATGATAAAATGAATGGAACTCCTCTCGTATGAGGAAAGACTAAAAAGGTTAGGGCTCTTCAGCTTGGAAAAGAGACGGATAAAGGGAGATATGATTGAAATATACAAAATCCTGAGTGGAGTAGAACGGGTACAAGTGGATCGATTTTTCACTCCATCAAATATTACAAAGACTAGGGCACTCTCAACGAAGATACAGGGAAATACTTTTAAAACCAATAGGAGGAAATATTTTTTCACTCAAGAATAGTTAAGCTCTGGAACGCAATGCCAGTGGTTATGGTAAGAGCAGGTAGCATAGTTGGTTTTAAGAAAGGTTTGGACAATTTCCTGAAGGAAAAGTCTATAGTCTATTATTGAGACAGACATGGGGGAAGCCACTGCTTGCCCTGGATTGGTAGCATGGAATGTTGCATCTCTTTGGGTTTTGCCAGATTCTAGTGACATGGATTGGTCACCATGAGGATGGGCTACTGGGCTAGATGGGCCATTGGTCTGACCCATTAAGGCTATTCTTATGCTCTTATGAAACACTATTAAATGGCTTCAGTTGGGTGACTGTGTTGATGCTAGTAAGACTGGTACTGTGACTTTTAAATTGCAACTTAATTTATTGGACATGTGTGAAATGTTTATTTCTCAGGACAGACTTTGAACTGTTCTTTCTAAAATATGGGACAAGGAGCTTTGAATGTAATCCTAAATTGGTCAAATGGACTCAGTTCTGGCCTAGAACTCTACATGTTTCTTCTTCAGCTTTTTTGATACAATCATTCTTCCTTTTAGTCTATCAAGCTATTTGGGACTCCCCTTAAGCTAACAAGGCACATTATAACATATTTCATTGTCCAAATATTTCAGTTTTTTTAAAATCAAGTCCAGAGTCACATATCAAAGCTTTTACAACAGCTTGCCATGATTTCTTATACAATTACCTTCCGAATTCTCTAACCTGCGCCCATGTTGGTAGCCACCTTAATAGCAGTCGCCAACTGTGTGTCAATCATGTGACAGCGCCGGTCAGAGAATTGCTTCTGACTCATGCAAAGATAGGCGGCTGAAATGTAGGCCGGAAAACACTGGCCTACATTTCAGCTGCCTATCTTTGCCAAGGGATCTTGAAACTAGACAGCAGCTTGCCATGAGCTCATCGCAGCAGGACTCCCCGAAACTGCAGCTTTGGGGAGTCCAATTTGGGCTTTAGGCCCCTCCCAGTACATTCAAGGATGCACCAGAAAGGCGAAGGCCTGCCATTTTTAAGAGGCGGCCTACTGGCAGGAGGGAGTGGGCATCCCTCTTGCCAATCTTCCTGTAAAGTGGGAACCTCTAGGCACCAAGCCTCCAAAAGAACATTAAGAAAAAATATTCAAAAATAATAAAAACAGAGAGCAGAACAGAAATACTTCTGAGCAACTTGCTTGCAGAAAAAAAACAAACCTGAGGGGGCAGAAGCAGCTCCCTAGGAAGGAAACAGAGTTCAAAGATGAATGACAGCATTCTGCAAGCAACTTGCGGGATCAGATGCAAAACCCTAGCCTTCAGGACTACTAGACACATTGCACTAGAAATATTGCTATGTTGCAGTGAAAGGAACCAAATCTAATGTATTTTTCTGTTTATTGGAAACATGTATGTTTACTTCATAAATATGAGTGCAAAGCAGCAGAGTGGCATGTGTCCAACTACCTAAACATGCTCAAATATGGGCCTTTTTGGATGATTTGTAAACCAGGATACATTCCAAGATTGTATGTAAATGCCCTGGAACTGTTTTGTTTGCATTCATTCATCTCTACTTTGTTGAAAATCTTAATAACAGAATCATATTGTGGAAAAATATGTACAGATATTCAAGAACAAAACCATTTCAATGGTAACTTTAGGCCCACCCTGAGCTTTGGGCATCTCTGTTGTCGTAGAACTTCCATGGCTAAAACAAAGAAGTTAGTCAAAGGAAAATGGTGGCAATAATTTTGCCTGTAATGAAACAGTAATGCAGTGATATAAAAGCTTGATTAGATGCTGCATGCAATATTTTACAAAGCTCCGGCAAAAGTTCGCCAAAGAAGTATATATTTTTTTAACAAATTTGGTGAAAAGGTCACTTGTGTGTATTTCAATCATTCTACTGGATAAGTAATTTTATTTTACCAGTCCTAAGAATGAAGATTTGTTGAAAATCATCCTAAGGAAAAATATCACTAACAGTCAACAAGGCTTTCTTTTGTCATCAATCTGCTTTGGCCTTCAGCGCATTCCTCAATCGGTATGATAGAGATGTTAGCACTAGAGTGCTGACTACATACTGCCTTGAGGGCTCGTAATGGAATGGTTGGTTATGAAATCAAAACAATACCTGATTGTGGAAAACTTCATAGGCCTCTTGGATTCAGGAAACAATTCAATTTATCTTAACTAGATTCCAAAGGCACATTTTTAGAAACTACACAACCAGGAAAATCAGAAATAAGTGCTTCTTTGATCTAACACATAGCCTGGGGGAGGGATTTTTTAAGCACTCGTTCACAATATCCTATGAGCATTAAGAGGAGGGACCTTTGAGTAACAAGTCACGTTATGACGTGGTCTCAGCCGATTGGCCATTCCTCTCTATTTAAAGCAAAAAAATAAAGCCACCGTTCATATCCGAAGACTAAGTGGTTACAGTTGCTGGCGGTGGAATAGTTAGGTAAGAGCATAGATTCTTTGTGGCTGGTTGAAAGCTAAAACAGGGTTACATTGTTTCTGAAATAATAAGAAATAATTATAGTTTTTATGTCTTAATAGGGGTTGAGCCTTGACAAAGCTGAAAGGCGAAACATGTTGGCGGTAAAATCCCTAGCCAGAGACCACACTATCCTAAGTGTTTCAGGAGGAGTGTCGAGGGCGGGAGTTGGGCGGGATGTAGGCTGGCTTAGACTTATATAGTCCACAATCGATGGAACTTGGACGTTGTGACTTAGACCATGTAAAACATAATCTAAATCACAAAAACCCGCATAAAGTCACCAGATAAGCACTGCAAACACATAAAAACAGACCCCACACACACTACCCCAGTGACCACCGACAACCACCCCATAAAAATATTAATCACACCTTTAAAATTCAGCCTCCAGACCATCATCACCTGGCAGCCTGGCATAGGAAAGCCTAGTCGTCCAGCACAGAGGCGGCTTAAGCCATCTTGAGGGTGGGTTAGGGACTCATGGAGAGGAGGACCCATGCCTATAAGCCCCTGTAATCACTGCATTGATACTTAAACATGTACACTCCCCTATACACCCCCAAAACCCTTTTTTACTGGCATATAAGTGGCTCCCAAAGCCATAAGGGCTATTGGGGTGGTAGATAAGTGGGTCTAGGGGATTCTGGAGGTGGTTTGAGGGGCTCACCATGACCTATAAGGGAGCTGCAGTGAGATGATGATATGGCACCCTTTTTGTGAAGTTCACAGCAGTGCCCTGTAAGGTACCCCCACTATTTGGGTGCCATGTCTAGGTGTTCAGTCCATCACTTTACAGATCCATCTCATATCTAACAGGGCTTGTTCTAGGCGTTTTTGACTTGGATGAAAAGTTGGACGAAAATGTGGTATAAAGATGGACGATTTAGCGACTTGGACAATCAGATCTGCAGGACATATAATGAGACAATTTTCAAAAGAAAAAAATTTTGGACGTATTTTTCGAAAATGTGTCCTAGACTGTTTTTTTACTTTGGACGACTTGCGAGTTAGACAAAAATGGACTTAGACGTCCCTTTCGATTATGCCCCTCTATGTGGTTTACATTCAGGTACTCAATCATTTTTCTCTATCTGTCCTATCACAATTCCCCCTCAAGCTCTCCATCCTAGCCCATACCCTAGCTAATAGTTATGCATGTGTAAATGCCAGTAGAATATATTGAGTATATGTACATTATGATTCTAAAATATTTAATGCATGCATGCATGAAGATCCATCCAAACCATGCCCAGAACACACCTTCTTCGAATTTCTACCTGTTGCAAAGTGGTTAAAGCCACAGCCTCAGCACTCTGAGGTTGTGGGTTCAAACCCACGCTGCTCCTTGTGACCCTGGGCAAGTCACTTAATTCCCCCATTGCTCCAGGTACATTAGATAGAGTGTGAGCCTGCCGGGACAGATAGGGAAAATGCTCGAGTACCTGAATAAATTCATGTAAACCGTTCTGAGCTCCCTTGGAAGAACGGTATAGAAAATTGAATAAATAAAATATAAAAGGGTAAATCAAAAAGTAAAGGCAAAATACTTTTAACAGCTTTAATAGAAGTAATTGTGATCAACTGAACATATTACTTTTCTACATAGTCCACAAGCAAGACGACACATTTGTTGTATCGTTCAACTAGTTTCTGCATTCCTGCAGAGAAGACATTTTTCGGCTGCTCCGGATGCCAGGTGAGCACTGCTTCCTTTACTTCATCAATGCTTTGTCTTTTGCTCTCCAAGTCCCAGTGATGCACCCATGTCTCGTCACTAGTGACAGTTCTCTCCAGAATACTTGGATCTTCTTTATACCCTCTCAGGAACTGGGTCACAATCTCTACACGTGGTTGCTTGTGCAGATCAGTAAACTGTTTGGAAAGCCATCGTGCACACTTTCCTGTATTCCAATTCATCATACATTATGGCAAATGCAGATCCAATGCTGTTATTCAAATTCGCAGCCAATTGAGACATCATTATCTGTGGGTCATCTGTAATCCGCCCTCTCAATGTGCTCCTGTGTGCAAGATGTTGATGGGCGACCAGAGCAACCTTTTGTCAGTTATACCTGTTCGTCTCACTTTAAACCTTTTTACCCACTCATATGCCTTTTGCTGATTCATGGTGCTATGCCCATACTGTGTCAATATCCAACAGTGAATTTCCATAGGTTTTACTCCCTCTGCCCAAATAAAATGTACTACTGCATTTTGTTCTTCGATGGTGCAATCTTGCAATGGAGTGTCCATATTTCTGACCTCATGGCTGCCACACGACTAAAGGCCAAGCACTGCACTGTGCATGGATGAACTATCCAATAGACAACTTACAAGTACATATGTTACATTTCGCCAGCTCTGTTCCGGTCATCATGTAATTTAACAATTGCCTTTAATTTTTGATTTGCCCTCGAATGTACACTTAGCACCTTTTTAATAATTGCTACTTACAAATGTATATGAACATAAGAGCATAAGAATAGCCTTACTGGGTCAGACCAATGATCCATCAATCCCCGTAGCCAGTTCTCGCGGTGGCCAATCCAGGTCACTAGAAACTGGCCAAAACCCAAGGTGTAGCAATATTCCATGCTACCAATACATGGCAAGCAGTGGCTTCCCCCGTGTCTTTCTCAATAACAGACTATGGACTTTTCCTTCAGGAACTTGTCCAAACCTTTCATAAAATCAGCTACGCTATCCGCTCTTACCACATCCTCTGGCAATGTGTTCCAAAGCTTAACTATTCTCTGAGAGAAAATAATTTTCCTCCAATTGGTTTTAAAAGTATTTCCCTGTAACTTCATCGAGTGTCCCCTAGTCTTTGTAATTTTTGACGGAGTGAAAACTCGATCCACTTGTACTCGTTCTACTCCATTCAGGATTTTGTAGACTTCAATCATATCTCCCCTCAGCCGTCTCTTTTCCAAACTGAAGAGCCGTAACCATTTTAGTCTTTCCTCATATGAGAGGAGTTCCATCCCTTTTACCATCTTGGTTGTTCTTCTTTAAACCTTTTCTAGCGCCACTATATCTTTCTTGAGATAAGGAGACCAGAATTGAACGCAATACTCCAGATGAGGTCGCACCATGGAGTGATTCAGGGGCATTATAACATTCTTAGTCTTGTTAACCATCTCTTTTTAAATAATTCCTAGCATCCTATTTGCTTTTTTGGCCACAGCTGCACATTGGGCGGAAGATTTCATTATATTGTCTACGATGACACCCAGATCCTTTTCTTGGGTGCTAATCCCCAAGGTGGACCCTACCATCCGGTAACTGTGATTCAGGTTATTCTTCCCAATGTGCATCACTTTGCATTTGTCCACATTAAGTTTCATCTGCCATTTGGATGCCCAGTCTTCCAATTTCCTAAGGTCCGCCTGCAATTTTTGACAATCCACATGCGTTTTAACAACTTTGAGCAGTTTAGTGTCATCTGCAAATTTAATCACCTCACTTGTCGTTCCAATTTCCAGATCATTTATAAATAAGTTAAATAGCACCAGTCCCAGTACACTGCGGCACTCCTCTGTTTACTCTCTTCCATTGAGAAAAATGACCATTTAACCCTACCCTCTGTTTTCTATCCGATAACCAATTCCTAATCCACAACTGAACTTTGCCACCTATCCCATGACACTTTAATTTTCTCAGGTGCTTCTCATGAGAAACTTTATCTGAAGCTTTCTGAAAATCTAGATAAACTATATCAACCGGCTCACCTTTATCCACATGTTTATTCACACCTTCAAAGAAGTCAAACAAATTTGTGAGGCAAGATCACACAAAAATTGGATTCTGGTCCTCCGCCAGGTATTAAACGTTCCAAAATGGAGTCTCCCTATACCTATACCTAACCTAAACTTGCCTCCATTATTTATTTATTTGACAGATTTATATTCCACACTACCAGTAGGTTTGTGGGCGGATTATAGCACTACATACATAATTATGCCTTTATACATACACAGTACAGACTATGCTTAAGTCAAAATCAAAAGGCCTTAGAAGAATAACATTTTATACTAATGGTAAATCTTTATTGAATAAGGTCCAAATATTAAATATATTGCTCTGGGGGCTCCACACTAAGCACTGCATATACCAGGCATAACTATACATTTTTGGTGACATAAAATAAGCTTATGACATCTTTGTATTATCTTGGATATGAAGTACAGAGACCTTAATTGGGAGCCAGTGTGAAGAACAGTTGCCAGAGTTTCTCAGATCAGTTAAACAATGCCTTCTCTGATCAAATTCCTCTACTCCCGGGAGAAATCAGTACATGCTGCATCCTTCAGCTGCTATGACTCGTCCATAGAGATCCATTATCATTTACAAAGAGAAAAGTAAGCGGAAGCTGCTAATTCAGTTTGGAGGAAGCCAAAACCAGAGGCCTTATTTTTATATTACACTTTCTTTAAATGTAAGATGAAATTTCAGAACACATAAATCTCATAAAAAATGCATCAAAAAGGATTCACTGTGACAAGCTACTGTGGAAAAGGAGAAATTGGCTAGAACAGAAACCACATTCAGCAGACCAGTAAGAAAAACAAAACGCAGATATTCCGTTCTATAAACATCTCTAGAGGACACTTGTGAAACTTAAGCAAGTGGACTGGACAGCTGAAATTAGAATTGCTACTTTTCTGAGCTTTGCGCAGCTATAATCAAACTGTTATATTTATGAAATGATTTTCAAGACCAAGAAGCAAAATATACAGAACAGCATCATCCACCCACTTATAACCAGTTTCCCAATAAAGCTGCATGTTGTCTATTTTTGTTCTGATCCATGGAGAATGATACCTCATATCTGCAGGATAAATGATAGATATACAAGCCAAGATGTCACAGATAAATTTTTGTCAGCAACACTGAACTATTGCTTTAAACAAAATAAGGGCTCCTTTTACAAAGTCGCATTAGGCTTTTTTATTGCCGGCCGCAGCAGTATTAGCTCCAATGCTCAGAATTCCTATGAGTGTCAAAGCTAATACCGCCACGACCGTTGATAAAAAAAAGCCTAACATGGCTTCGTAAAGGGGAGGGGGGGGGATATTTTGCCCTCATAGCTGTTAATGTATTATTTACAGACATGTAATAAATATTTGTGGAGATTTTACATAAGAACAAATATATGCCTGTACAGCAACCATGCAGATACCTTGAAATTTTTAAATAAAAGGTGCTCTCCATACCCTCTGTTAAGCTACATATTTTCAGCTAGACAACAGAATGGCATTTTTCCAAATATTTATCTGGATAAAAAGGATGAAAATGGCTTCCATGGTACATGAAAAGGAGGAGACATCCTTGTTTACGTTGAGGTAGAGAATGACATGGGGACAAATTTTTCACCATCCCCAAGGGAACTCATTTTCCCGTCCCGTCCCGAAGAGTTTTTTTTTTCCTGTTCCTGCCCCATTCCTGCAAGATCCGTTCTCATCTGCACAGGCCTAAAACATTTTAAAATCATAAGTGTTCGAGGCTTGTGCAATTAAGGCAGAGCTTACAGGAATGGGACAGGGACAGCGACAAAAATCATAGGGGCGGAAAGAGGAAATTGAGTTCTTGCAGGGACGGGGAAAAATTTGTCCTCGTGTCATTTTCTAAGTTGAGGTATAAAAAAAACCCAAAGCAAGTACATCTGATATTCAAAATGTACAATTATATGAACTATTTTGCTCTCTCCCTCTTCTTCCATCCTCACTACCAATTGGATAAATAACAGGTGCAAAGCATGTGGACACTTTTAATGTGAGTACTGTGCACTAAATCATTTTTGAAAAAGAAAAAAACTAGGAAGTTTCTCTTTGAAAATGGTGTGTCGCACACACATGCTAAAACCACCTTCATGGGATGCTTGAAAATTGCCTCCTAATTAACAGTTATCGTTACCCACCCATGACAATAGAAAGACTTTCAGAGATGACACCTCACCAGCAGTTATTCCAATTATCTAATTGACTCAGATTTTTTCTGAATCCCAAGTACAGTGGTGCCTCACACAACGAACTTAATTGGTTCCAGGAGCAAGTTTGTTATGCGAAAAGTTCGTTATGTGAAACGCGTTTTCCCATAACAATACATGTTAAAAAAAATAATTCGTTCTGCAGCATAAAATATGCTAAGATGACATAAAAAAAGATAAATTTTTTGTTATTATTTTTATTTAGATACATCTAAAAACATAATTGTTTTTTAAAACAACCCACATTTTTTAAATTTAAAGACAGACTAAGTAGAGTCTAATTTTACAGTGAGAGAGGGCAGAGTCTCAGCGGCAAAAACTGGGACTTAACTGTTCATTTTTTTTTTTTTTCTAGCATCGGGGAAGCGGCGAGAGTAGCTCCGCCCCCCCAATGCATCAGCAGTAGGCGCCGGGCCCCTGCGAGCCGACGGTCCGCCACTGCACAGGGAGCCAGGCGGAGAGAGGGCAGTTAAGCGCAGTGCCTGCGCGGAAGGATGCAGCTCGGGCGACTTCGTTGTGTGAAACGAAGTTCGTTGTAGGAAGCAAGACATGAAGTTCGTTGTGCGCAGCGTTCGCTGTGCGAGGCGTTCGTTATGCGAGGCACCACTGTACCAGTCTGTTGAGAACATGACAACCTTGCCCTCTCCCACTCAAAATAAAACTAAGCATAAAAAAATACTGCAGCAATATGCTGACATTTTGGATATAGTGTTCTTTAGATCTCCTTTATTCAAATGCCTACAGAAATGAATCAAGACGCAAACAATGGGATCCTTTTACTAAGGCGCGCTAGCCGTTTTAGCACGCGCTAAACGCTAACGCGTCTACAGTGGATGCATTAGCGTTTAGCACGCGCAAAAAGGGCTAGTGCGCCTTAGTAAAAGGAGCCCAATGTATGCGATAAATACAAGCATTCACTCTCACAATTAAAAATGATTAAATTAGAAACAAGAAAAGGTAGAAAAGATTTTTGTTGCTTTAGAATAAAGTAGTATTTTAGTTGTATTGATAAACACATATAGGGCTCCTTTTATCAAGGTTCGCTACGGGGGTTAGGTTGTCGGACATTTCATCATGCGCTAACCCCCGTGGCAAGCCAAAATACTAATGCCTCGTCAATGGAGGCGTTAGCGACTAGCGCGGTAGGCGGTTTAATGCGCAGTATTCCACGCGTTAAACCCCTACCGCGCCTTGATAAAAGGACCCCATAGAGAAAATGGAAATAATGTAATTTTTTCATTGGAATAATTTTAATACATTGTTTATTAACTTTCAGAGACCAAAACCCCCTTCCTCAGGTCAAGACAGGATACCTTAACAGCAGTATACTGTACTGACCTGAAGAAGGAGGTTTGGGCCTCTGAAAGCTAATTGAAAATGGATTAGCCCAATAAAATGATATTTTCTTATTTTCCATGTTTTGTTTTATTTTTATTTGTTACTTTGTAAAGTGGTGATCGTTATTGGTCAGCTTTTTCTGATTCTGTTTCTTTCCCAGCAGATCAGTATTGCTGGCTTATTAATTAATGCCATAGACTCCCATCCTGCAGCTCAGGAACAGAGAGCTGCTTATTCTAGAGGTTGTAAAATAATGAAGCATTTAAGCAAAATAGTTGTATTCTTTTTCCTGCATAAAGTATGCCTAGCCTTAAGACTCCGGTGAAGAGGACTGTATGTAATTTGCCTACTAAAGTCCAGAGCTGGCAAAAGAGTTAAAGTTGGTTTTGAGGAAACTTTTATTTTGGTTATATTTT
Source organism: Geotrypetes seraphini (assembly GCF_902459505.1). Taxonomy (NCBI): domain Eukaryota; kingdom Metazoa; phylum Chordata; class Amphibia; order Gymnophiona; family Dermophiidae; genus Geotrypetes; species Geotrypetes seraphini. Next base: position 139,030,770 of record NC_047090.1, on the reverse strand, counting down.
CTTGCTCACAGTGAAACCTGTGATGGACTATGATTTTGAGGCCAGTGGCCAAATAAAGTTTATATTTTTCATTAAGGCCATTCTGACTGAATAGTATTCTTTGAAAGCCCATTGAAAGAGCAATTCTAGGCTGTTGCCTAGGAGTAAAAATCCTGAAAGGCTCCCCTAGTTCCAGGGGGACCACGCCAGATTGGAGCAACATTTCACCTGACTGTCCGTTATGCTCTTTGGGGGCACAGGTGTGACAAGGATCAATCTGTATTAATCTCGCTTGTTTATATAAGAACATAGGAATAGACATACTGGTTCAGACTAATGGTCCGTCTAACCCAGTATCCCTACTTCAAGGAGGCCAAGCCAAGTCACAAGTACCAGCCAAACAGTAGCAGAATTCCATGCCACAGATCCAGGGCAAATCTCATTAAATCCTGTTTCTCTACATATTCCATAATTTTTTTTATCATTCTTTCCACTATTATGACCGGCACTAAGATTGGGCTTACCAGTCTGTAATTCCCCAGATCTTCCCTGGAAACCTTCTTTTTAAAAATAGGTGTAACATTGTAGTACCTGAAGATTGGAGGGTGGTCAAACAATTTAAGCAGCAGGTTACAGATCAACAACAACAGATCAGCAATTTCTTGTTTGAGTTCTTTCAGTACCCTGGGATGTATACCATCTGGTTCAGGTGATTTATCACTCTTTAACTTGTTGATGTGACTTAGTACGTCTTCCTGGTTCACCGGGATTTCTTTCAATTCCTCCACCTCATCACCCTTGAAAACCATTCAGGAAGATTTCTTACATCTTCTTCCATAAAGACCGAAGCAAAGAATTAATTGAATCTTTCCGCTATGGTCTTATCCTCCCTGAGCGCTCCTTTTATTTCTTGATCATTCACCACGGATCAGGGATCAGAATTTCAACGATCAAGCTAAGTTCTTGTTTCTATGCATTTCTTTGGTTTGATTTTGTAAAGCATCTTTATAGTAAATAACATAACAAAAATAGAGATTTATTGGGGGGGGGGGGGGGAGGTTTAGACCGATGATTAAAAAGACAACCCATTCAATTGATCAGCATATGCTGTTTTGAAATGAGTTGAGTGGAGTCTGAGGTCTTTTTCCCCCCCTTTCTGTATGATTCACAGCCACTCATGGTGTATGTAATTTTAGTGAATGTTTTTTTGACATTAATATGGAAGATTGAAATATTTTGAAGAATAAGGGGCTCATAATCGAAACAGAACTACATCTAAAAACCTGCCAAAATCAGCACTTGGGCGTCCTAAAAGACAGGTTGTCCAAGTGCCGATAATCGAAACGGGGTTTTAGACTTATCCAGGGACTTTTTAGGCCTCTGAATGTCACTGTACACCCAGAGCTGAAAGGGGAGTTTTAGGAGGAGTGGTGAGGGCGAGATTTGGGTGGGACATGGGCTGACCTAGATTTAACCTATTCAATATGCATAAACATACCACTTTATAGGAACAGTGCCTCCACTGACATCATTTTTTTATAATATCATATAAGAAATAGACTCAGGAAAAGGCCTCAGAATCGGAGCCTACGCACAGTCCTGATCACAAACTGAAGTTGTCAGCGTAGTTTTTTTAGCTCCTTAGCTCCAGTCATTGGCCAAAAAACCTAAGAATATATTTTAAATATTTTTAAATAGTTTTTGTAAATATTTTTAAATACTTTTAAATAATTTTCAATAAATATTTTAAATGACTCAATCTTAAATAGGTAGATGCAACTATTCCTCAGTATTGAAAAACACCAGCAACTGATCCTTAGCGCCAAAGGGTTTAAATAAGCAGGTAGAATGGCAGCATTTCTACTGATTCCCTTTCAGATGTATCATGAAATAGCTAGGTGACTAACCAGCCTATACTGTATCCCTTAAGGGTTAATGTCGGGAAGTATGACGTCAGCACGTATTACAACGTTCCTAGTCAGCACGTTACTGTGCTAATATAAATTGTATGCCGGTGCCATTTTGTCCCGGTTTGAAAAACGTCTGGTGGCTTGAACAGTAAGTTCTATTTTTGTTATTGAACTACGAGATGCTATGACTATATAAGTAATTTCTTGTTTTCTTGACTGTATTATAGATGCCTAATGCTGTTGCCGTTGGCCCTGAAGCAGTGGAGTAAAATACTGTATCCATGAAACGGCAGTGGCAACAATTTAACAGCAAACAATGTAACATCTGAAGCTGAGGCAATACTGAAACACATAAGATTGAGATAAGTGCTCAGTTGCTGGTGTTTTTCAATACTGACCTAGATTTAGTCATACTGCAGATATAACGAAAGGTTTTACGAGGCTGCCTGGACAGAACTTATACGTTGTTTCTTAGGCGATCTAAAATCAGGTATAAGTGCCCAGAAGGTATCCAAAGTGACCAGATATTCTGGACTTCTAATCCCTTAATATTCTTTTTTTTAAAAAAATTATTTATTCATTTTCAATATTTTCAATAAGTGCAATACAAATTAAATATATTTTATATTTAAGACATCACTTAATACTCTTTCAAGAAACAAATCAATCTATATCCCTCCCCCCACCCTATCCCATAACTATTATAAATTTTTAATTTAATAATAAAATCTTCAAAAAGCTCATTTTCAGAACTGATACAAAGTGCAAACAATATACATTCAGATGAAACATAAAACAGCACTTATAGTCAAACAAATATTAAAACAAAATACCTTTCCCCCCCCCCCCCCACTCTCTGGATGTGTGTAAAAATCATCTAGGAATTAGGGGATTAATCAATTAGTCAGTCTTTTGTTTAACAAATGCCTCTAATGGACCCCATATTTCTCTAAACCTTTTATTATTTCCCAATTGTTCTGCATTCATTCTTTCATACCTGTAATACAGACAAAGTGTTTCCCACCAAAAAGAAAAATTTAATCTATTCCAGTTTTCCTAGTTTCTGGTTTCATTTGCATGGCCACCCCCGTCATAGTCAGAAGAAGTCTACATTTATGTGTATCAACTGGACACTTAGATTTCAACAATGTCCCAAAAAGAACTACGTCGTAAGACAATCATACAGAGACACTGAGTATCATATTAATTTTGCCCCATATTGATTTCCAAAAATTGAGTATCAAGGGACAATAAAATAATAAGTGATCCAGTGTCCCTACATCAAGATGACAGTGCCAGCATCTATTAGACTTTGAACTATCTAACTTTTGTAAATGAACTGGGGTCCAAAACATTTTATATAACAAAAAGAACCAAGTTTGTCTCATAGATGCTGACGCTGTACATCTCATTCTCTAAGTCCAAATCTGTGGCCATTTTGTAGCAGAAATATGCTGCTTTGTTTCTATACTCCAAATGTCTTTTAAGCTTGTTTTAAGTTTTTTTTTTGCCAAATATTCAGATATTAATTTGTACCACTTAGCGGCCTGATGCCCTTGAAAATCTGTCTGGAAACATAGGCCCAGCAAGCTATACCTGGTTTTTTTAAGGTGCACCAATCAGGGAACCCTTTCTGAATGGCCTGCTTCAACTGCAACCATTTATAACCTTGAGATTTTGATATGCCAAATGATTGTTGCAATTATAATAAATTTACCATTTTCTCATTTGAAATTACATCATCTAGAGTACGTATGCCTGCCTGCAACCAATGTTTGCAGAGGATTTTAGACTCGCCGATTTGTATCTTGGAGTTTAACCATCGGGACTGACACGTAGATTGTTGTATTGGAGCAGGAGCTAAGGCATTTATAAATTTTAATGTATACCAGGTGGAATGAAGAATAATATTGTATATTCTAGAAAGCTTGATATTCAAAATATGGCTAAGATGTAATGCGGCCAAAAGATGACTTTCCAGTATCAACCAATCTGGCAGAGTCTCCATGAGTTCAGGAAGGATCCAATACATACCCTGATGCAAAATAAAGGCTTGATGGTATCTATAAAAATTTGGAAATTTTACCCCGTCCGCCGATTGTGATTTTTGCAAAGATACTAAGGCTAGTCTAGAAGTTTTACCCAGGCAAAGAAATTTTGTAAGAATTCCATTTAGTTTTTTATAAAAGGAACTCTGAAAATAAACTGGTAACATACTCATTTGGTAACAAACCACAGGTAAAATCATCATTTTGATGGTTTGGACTCTTCCCCCACCAAGAAAGATGTAATGGATTCCAATGCTCACACATTTCTTTGACTTTCAATAGTAAGGATTTTTCATTTACTGTCATTGTGAATTCCAATGTTTTTTGAATCATTATACCCAAATATTTTATACCCTCTTCCTTCCAAAGGAATGAGAATGGAACAAATAAAGCTTTTACACAGTGTACATTCAATGGAAGAACCTCTGATTTATTCCAATTTATCTCATATCCAGAAAATTTTCCAAAACGATCAATCAATTCCAGTAAATGAGGGACAATATCATCTGCATAAGCCGAAACTTTAGAATCTTGACTTGCATATGGAATTCCTGTATCTCCTTTGCCTGCCGAATAGCCAACCAGGGTTCCAAAACAATTTCAAAAAGAAAAGGAGATAAGGGACATCCTTGTCTAACTCCCCTCTTTAGACAAAAACGCTCTGAGAATGTATTATTAATATATAATCTGGAAGAAGAGGAACTATACAAAGTTTGAATCATTTGAATAAATCTGGATCCTATTCCAAACCAATCCATTGCTTGGTACATAAAAGTCCATTCAACACAATCAAAGGTCTTTTCTGCATCCAAAGAGACAGAGAAGGCCGGATCATCCATTGTTTTCCCTAAATTTAGCATATGAAGTGCCAATCTGGTGTTATTTGGAGAATGTCTTGGTTCTTACCTTTAATGTGTTCTTTTCTCTAAATATTGTAGTTCTCTCTTCTTTCCTTTTTGTTTCATTGTACATCATGTCTGTTTGATTTGTTATATAGTCTGTTTTATTTGCATTGTTTTAATTTGTCTTTCGATGGTTTCTCCCATTTTTAATGTGAAACGCTTAGAAGTAATGATTAGCGTTTTATCAAAAATTTTTATAAACTTGGAAACTGTAGACACAAGGTACAGACCCACACACACTCCCCCAGTGATCGCTGACCCCCCCAACACCACCATAAAAATTGGAATAAAAACGTACATACCTACCTAGGAAAGCTTAGTAGAGCTGCACAGAGGTAGCTTAAGTAGTCAGGGGTGAGGGGATGGGCTAGTGAACCATAGAGAGAAGGACCCAGGCCCATAAATCACTCTAACCACTGCATTCATGGTGAAAAAATGTGAGTCCACCAACCCCCCCCCCCCAACCCTACTGTACTGCCATATAGATGCAACCTGCAGCCATAAGGGCTATTGGGGTGGTAGACAGGTGGGTATAGTGGGCTTTGGGTGTGTTTTGGGGGGCTCACCATGACCTGCAAGGGAGTTGTGGTGAGATGCTTATGTGGCACCCTTTTTGTGAAGTTCATAGCAGTGCCCTGTAAGGTGCCCCACTACTCTGCCGTGTCTGGGTGGCCAGTCCATCACTTTGCTGGCCCCTCCCACATCCAAAAGGTCTTCTTCTAGGTGTTTGGGACTTGGATGATTTTTGGGATGAGAATGTGATATAAAGATAAACGACTTGCGGTCTGGATGATCAAATGGCAGGACGTAGAAGTAGACAATTTAAAAAAATATATATATTTTGGATATATTTTTTGAGAATGGACTTTAGATGTTGCCAACTTTGGGTGACTAGCATCCTAGACCCAAAATGGACGTATTTTTTTATTATGCCCCTCTACTTGTTTATTTGCTCCACTTTTTGGTGTTTATCTTTTGAGCACTTGTTCTGCCACTCTATCAGCAACTGAGGTGACATCAGCTTCCTATTGCCAACAGATGTGCGTCTCAACATTCGATCTTGTAGGTAACTCGTCTTTCTTGGTCAGCCTCAACTCTCTCTATCCTGTGTTTCTCCTGTCTCCTTCCAACACAGCCCCTGTTGTCAAGCTCAGTTAGAAAGGCTTTAATCTCTGTGCCATGCTGTAGAGGCAGACTTCTACAATGGTGTGCAAAAAGTCCTGCATCACATGGTGAAATTCAAGGATTTAGTCATTTGAGACTCAGTTAACATAATTTAAGCTACTAACTGAACATAATTTTGTCTGAAAAGTATAATTCCATGTAATTTCATGAAAGAACATAACATAAGAACTGCCGCTACTGGGTCTGACCAGTGGTCCATCGTGGCCAGCAGTCTGCTCACGCGGTGGCCCCCAGGTCAAAGACCATAAGAACATAAGAACATAAGCAATGCCTCTGCTGGGTCAGACCTGAGGTCCATCATGCCCAGCAGTCCGCTCACGCGGCGGCCCAACAGGTCCAGGACCTGTGCAGTAATCCTCTATTTATACCCCTCTATCCCCTTTTCCAGCAGGAAATTGTCCAATCCTTTCTTAAACCCCTGTACTGTACTCTGCCCTATTACTCCCTCTGGAAGCGCATTCCAGGTGTCCACCACTCGTTGGGTAAAGAAGAACTTCCTAGCATTCGTTTTAAATCTGTCCCCTTTCAACTTTTCCAAGTGTCCTCTTGTTCTTTTATTTTTCGAAAGTTTGAAGAATCTGTCCTTCTCTACTCTCTCTATGCCCTTCATGATCTTATAAGTCTCTATCATATCCCCTCTAAGTCTCCTCTTCTCCAGGGAAAAGAGACCCAGTTTCTCCAATCTCTCAGCGTATGAGAGGTTTTCCATCCCTTTTATCAAGCGTGTCGCTCTCCTCTGAACCCTCTCGAGTAACGCCATATCCTTCCTAAGGTACGGAGACCAATATTGGACGCAGTATTCCAGATGCGGGCGCACCATCGCCCGATACAATGGCAGGATAACTTCTTTTGTCCTTGTTGTAATACCCTTCTTGATTATGCCTAGCATTCTATTTGCTTTCTTAGTGGCTGTTGCGCACTGTGCCGTCGGCTTCATTGTCATGTCCACCATTACCCCCAAGTCCCTTTCTTGGTTGCTCTCATTCAATAATATCCCTCCCATCGTATAGTTGTACCTCGGGTTTCTGTTTCCAACATGCAATACTTTACATTTCTCAACGTTGAACTTCATCTGCCATCTCGCCGCCCATTCCCCCAATTTGTTCAAGTCCCTTTGCAATTCTTCGCATTCCTCTTTAGTCCCAGCTCCACTAAATAGTTTTGTATCGTCCGCAAATTTTATTATCTCACACTTCGTGCCTGTTTCTAGATCATTTATGAATATATTAAATAGCAGCGGCCCGAGCACTGAGCCCTGCGGAACACCACTCGTGACCCCCATCCAGTCCGAGTAGTGGCCCTTCACCCCTACTCTCTGTTTCCTACCCGCCAACCAGTTTCTGATCCATCTATGTACGTCTCCGTCCACTCCATGGTTCTTCAGTTTCCGGAGTAGACGTTCGTGAGGCACCTTGTCAAAGGCTTTTTGGAAATCAAGGTATATGATGTCTATGGGGTCTCCTCTGTCCATCCGTTTGTTAATTCCTTCGAAGAAGTGCAATAAGTTCGTTAGGCACGATCTCCCCCTGCAGAAACCATGTTGGGTTGTTTTCAAAAGTTCGTTTCTTTCCAGATGTTCATCGATGTGTTCTTTAATCAGTGCTTCCGTCAGTTTCCCCGGAACCGAGGTCAAACTCACTGGTCTGTAGTTTCCCGGGTCACCTCTTGATCCCTTTTTAAAGATGGGCGTGACATTGGCTATCTTCCAATCCTCCGGGATCATGCCCGTTTTCAAGGATAGGTTGCAAATTTGCTGCAGTAGTTCCGCTATCTCCTCCTTTAATTCCTTCAGAACCCTGGGATGGATTCCGTCCGGACCCGGGGATTTGTCAGTTTTAAGTTTTTCTATCTGCCTGTGTACATCATCAAGGCTCACTTCCATGGATGTTAATTTTTCTGCTTGATTTCCATTGAAGATTTGTTCAGGTTCCGGTATGTTGGTTGTGTCTTCGTTTGTAAATACAGACGAGAAGAACATGTTGAGTCTTTCTGCGACTTCTTTCTCCTCCTTCACCGCTCCCTTCCTGTCTCCTTCGTCCAGCGGTCCTACCTCCTCCCTAGCTGGCTGTTTCCCTTTAACATATCTGAAGAACGGTTTGAAATTTCGTGCCTCCCTGGCTAGCCTCTCTTCATACTCTCTTTTGGCTTTTCGAACCACACGGTGACATTCTTTTTGATACTTCCTGTGCTCCTTCTGGTTCCCTTCAGTTTTGTCCTTTTTCCATTCCCTGAATGAATTTTTCTTATTGCCTATCGCTTCCTTCACTATTTTAGTCATCCATACTGGGTCTTTTGTTCGACCCTTTTTGCACCCCTTTCTGAATCTGGGGATGTGCAGATTTTGTGCCTCGCTCACTGTGTCTTTGAAAAAAGACCAGGCATGTTCTACTGTTTGCCATTTTTTGGAAGTGTTCCTAAGTTTCTTCCTTACCATTTCCCTCATTGCTTCATAGTTTCCTTTCCTGAAGTTGAAAGATGTCGCTATGGTTCTCTTTCTGTTCGGTATGCCTACTTCAACCTTGAACTTGATCATATTATGATCACTGTTTCCCAACGGTCCCACTACTTCCACTTCCTTTGCAGGTCCCCTTAGTCCATTTAGGATTAAATCCAGAGTGGCATTTCCTCTCGTCGGTTCTCTAACAAGCTGCTCCATGAAGCAATCTTGTATAGCCTCCAGGAATTCTGTCTCCCTAGCGCATCTTGAGCTTCCAAGACTCCAGTCTATCCCAGGATAGTTGAAGTCTCCCATAACAACTGTGTAACCACTTTTGCATTCTCGCTTCATCTCGGCATCCATTTCTTTATCGCTATCTCCGGTTTGCCCGGGTGGACGATAGTATAGGCCCATCTTTATTTCATGCCCTTTCCTACCCGGTATTTTAACCCATAGCGATTCCAGTTTGTTGATCATCTCTGCTGTGTCCATTCTTGTCGATTGTATGCTTTCTTTTATGTATAGGGCTATTCCTCCTCCTTTCTGACCTGACCTATCCCGGCGATAGAGCTTGTACCCCGGCAGTGTTGTATCCCATTTGTTTTCCTCATTCCACCACGTTTCAGAGATACCAATGATGTCTATGTCCTCTGCATTAGCCATGGCTTCTAGCTCCCCCATTTTGTTTCTTAAACTCCTTGCATTAGTATATATGCAGTTTAGATCCTGGCATTTTGTCGTCTTCATTTCTTTTCCCTGTGCTTCAGTCTTTGGTGTCTTTGCTACAATCTTTCTAACCTCCTCTTCTGGGTTAGTTGACTCCTGTAATTTGTCTCTTGTTTCTTCCCTGCCTTTTTTCCCCTCAGTATCTTCATGGGATACCTTCTTCCGAATGATCGACGCTAGGTCGACTGTCGGCTTTCCCCTTTCTCTTAGTTTAAAGCCTGTTCTATTCCTCTCTTGACGTTGTTTGCTCTAAATGAGTCCAGCTGCACCTGCGTACGTTCCAGTTAAGCAGGAACTTGTCCAACTTTGTCTTGAAACCCTGGAGGGTGTTTTCGCCTATAACAGACTCCGAAAGAGCGTTCCAGTTTTCTACCACTCTCTGGGTGTAGAAGAACTTCCTTACGTTTGTACGGAATCTATCCCCTTTCAACTTTAGAGAGTACCCTCTCGTTCTCCCTACCTTGGAGATGGTGAACAACCTGTCTTTATCTGCTAAGTCTATTCCGTTCAGTATTTTGAATGTTTCAATCATGTCCCCTCTCAGTCTCCTCTTTTCAAGGGAGAGGAGACCCAGTTTCTCGGTTAGCGCACCTTAGTAAAAGAGGGCCTAAATATCTTCTCAGCTGTGTCCATTTACTCAGGAGGCTGCACCTAGGCTGGATGTCGGTATTGGATTCAAAATTTTAAGAATCAGGTAGGCAGGCAAGTCATAAAACTGGAAATAACACTTTTCTATTTACAGTCATCTGAAAACTAGGCTTTTCACAAAAATGTAATGCTCTCCTCCCCCTATACTCAACCACCAAACCCAATGTGTTATACCTTCCTTTTTTAAGCTCTTGTAAACCATGCCGAGCTCTATAATCATGGAGAGGATGCAGTATATACATATAGAGGGGCATAATCGAAAGGGACGTCTAAGTCCGTTTACGTCCATCTCGCAAGACGTCAAAGTTAAAAAGAACCTAAGACATATTTTCGAAAGAGACGTCCAACTTTTTTTTACTTTCGAAAATCATCTAATTATACGTCCTGCCGATCTGATCGTCCAAGCCGCTAAATCGTCCATCTTTATACCACATTTCTGTCCAACTTTCCGTCCAAGTCCAAAATGCCTAGAACAAGCCCTGTTGGATGTGGGAGGGGTCTGCAAAGTGATGGATTGAACACCTAGATATGCCACCTAAATAGTGGGGTACCTTACAGGGCACTGCTGTGAACTTCACAAAAAGGGTGCCATGGCTTCTCCTCCTTACAGCTCCCTTATAGGTCATGGTAAGCCCCCCAACCCACCTCCAGAATCCCCTAGACCCACTTATCTACCACCCCAATAGCCCTTATGGCTGCAGGAGCCACTTATATGGCAGTAAAAAGGGTTTTGGGGGTGTATAGGGCAGTGCACATGTTGAAGTATCAATGCAATGATTGCAGGGGCTTATGAGCATGGGTCCTTCTCTCTATGGGTCCCTAACCCACCCCCAAGACAACTTAAGCTGCCTCTGGGCTGGACGACTAGGCTTTCCTATGCCAAGCGGCTAGGTGATGATGGTCTGGAGGCTGAAATTTAAAGTTGTGAATAAAATTTTTATGGGGGTGGGGGGGTTGGTGATCACTGGGGTAGTGTGTGGGGGTCTATGTTATGTGTTTGCAGTGCTTATCTAGTGACTTTAGGTGGGTTTTTGTGACTTAGACCATGTTTTACATGGTCTAAGTCACAACGTCCAAGTTCCGTCGATCCTGGGCTGTATAACTTTCGGTTATACATGCTGTACGACTAAGTCTAAGCCGGCACACGTCCCGCCCAACTCCTGCCTTCGACACGTCTCCTGAAATGCCCCGTTTAGCTTTGGACGTTGAGTGTCACTATGAAGGCCTAGGCCGTTTAGAAATACGTCCAAAACCCGTTTTTATTTTCAGCGCTTGGACATTTTTGAGAAATGTTCGTCCAAGTGCCGACTTAGGCCGGTTTTTGGACGTTTTTCTGTTTGGATTATGAGCCCCTTAAGGTTTAGTTTAGTTTAGGTATGTCGGCTATTAAAAATAGTTTTGATATTCATCAAAATTTGGAATTGTTTGAAAATTCCTTTAGAAACAATAATTTGCTTTTTTTTTTTTATTTCCAAAGAACTAGTTTTCTTATAACACAGAACAACAGGAACCAGAGGGGCAAAGACATTGTGAAAAAGAGCCCAGGACTGAGTGGGAATTAAGAGAGCAGGAGGTGCAGGGGAAACAGGCTGAGGACGTCACACACACACTCCAGGAGGAGGATGAAGCTCAGGGGCTGGCAAACCATGAGGAAAACTGCAGGAGTACCAAAACACGAGGAAAACAAAAAGACAGGGCAAAAAACTGGGTCTTAAACTGCCTATACACAAATGCCAGGAGCCTGAGGGCCAAAATGGGAGAACTAGAAATCACTGCCAGCAAAAAGGGCATAGACATAATTGGAATCACAGAAACGTGGTGGACTGAGGACAATCAATGGGATGTGGCTATACCAGGGTACAAACTATACAGGAAAGACAGGACACATAAAAAGGGTGGAGGAATAGCGCTGTACATAAAAGACTCCATACCATCAGCCAGGATGGAAACAACAATACAGGCAGATGGCTTGGAATCACTATGGGTTAAGCTACAGGGAGGAACAGGGGCAGACATCAAATTGGGTCTGTACTACCGCCCACCTGGACAACTGGAAGAAATCGACCAGAAGCTGGAGGCTGAACTGAGGCAGGTATGCAGAAGCGGAAATGTGGTGGTAATGGGGGACTTCAACTATCCTGGGATAGACTGGAGTATTGGGCACTCAAACTGCGCAAGGGAGACCAAATTCATAGAGGTCACGAGGGACTGTTTCATGGAGCAACTGGTCACGGAACCAACACGGGGCGATGCCACTCTTGACCTAATCTTCAACGGACTAGGGGGGCCAGCAAAGGAGGTGGAGGTATTAGCCCCGCTAGGTAACAGCGATCACAACACGATCCAGTGCAGGCTTGAAATTGGATCTTCAAAGGGGAAAAGAACCACAATGACGGCACTCAACTTTAAAAAAGGAAATTATGATACCATGAGGGAAATGGTGGGAAAGAAACTTAAAGGCAACATAGGGAAGATGGAATCCGTAGAAAAAGCCTGGACCTTACTCAAGGGGACTGTGCACGATGCACAAAACCTATGCATCCCCAAGTTCAGGAAAGGGTGCAAAAAAAATAGAACAAAAAACCCAGTGTGGATAACAAATGCAGTGAAGAAGGCGATAAGCAACAAGAAAGCATCGTTCAGAAAATGGAAAAAATACCAAACAGAGGAGAACCAAAAAGTGCACAAAGAACACCAGAAGGAGTGCCACCGGGTGGTTAGAAAAGCAAAAAGAGAATACGAAGAGAGACTGGCAGAGGAAGCAACAAATTTCAAGTCGTTCTTCAGATACGTCAAGGGGAAGAAACCGGCGAGAGAAGAAGTGGGACCATTGGATGATGGAGACAGAAAGGGAGTAGTAAAAGAAGAGAAAGAGATAGCTGACAGGTTAAATGAGTTCTTCACATCAGTCTTCACGATGGAGAATACAACCAACATTCCGGAACCCGAGGAAATCAAAATAGGTGACCAAGATGATAAGCTGGTCAATTTAGAGGTAAGCCAGGAGGATGTACTCAAGCAGATCGACAGACTAAAGAGCGACAAATCGCCAGGTCCGGACGGCATTCACCCAAGGGTACTCAAGGAACTAAAAGACGAAATAGCGGAGCCACTTCGACAGATATGCAACCTATCCTTAAAAACCGGAGAGATCCCGGAGGATTGGAAAATAGCAAATGTCACGCCCATCTTCAAGAAGGGCGCAAGGGGAGACCCAGGAAACTACAGGCCGGTGAGCCTGACCTCAATCCCGGGTAAGATGATGGAGGCACTGATTAAAGACAGCATCTGTGAACACATCGAAAAAAATGGGCAGCTAAAACCGAGTCAACATGGCTTCTGCAAGGGTAGGTCATGCCTCACAAACTTATTGTACTTCTTTGAGAGGGTGAACAGCCAGGTGGATAAAGGGGAATCTATAGACATCATTTACCTTGACTTCCAAAAAGCCTTCGACAAGGTACCACATGAGAGACTGCTAAAAAAAATATGGAACCACGGGGTACAAGGGGAGGTACACCGATGGATCAAAAACTGGCTGGCAAACAGGAAACAGAGGGTTGGCGTGAAGGGCCACTACTCAGACTGGAAAGGGGTCACGAGCGGAGTTCCGCAGGGGTCGGTGCTGGGACCGCTCCTGTTCAATATCTACATAAATGACCTAGAAGCGGGAACCAAGTGTGAAGTCATTAAATTTGCAGATGACACCAAACTATACAGCAGGGCTCAAACCAGGGAAGACTGCGAAGATCTCCAAAAGGATCTAACGCAGCTGGAAAAGTGGGCCGAAAAATGGCAAATGAGCTTCAACATAGGAAAATGCAAGGTCATGCACGTCGGGAAAAAGAACCCGATGTTCACATACAAAATAGGGGGAACACCACTAGGGGTCAGTAACCTGGAGAGAGACCTGGGGGTGATGGTAGACGCAACACTGAAGGCATCGGCTCAATGCGCCACGGCCTCAAGGAAAGCAAACAGAATGTTGGGTATCATTAAGAAGGGTATTACAACCAGGACGAAGGAAGTCATCATGCCGCTGTATCGTGCAATGGTGCGGCCACATCTGGAGTACTGTGTACAGTACTGGTCGCCATACCTCAAGAAGGACATGGCGGTACTTGAGGGAGTACAAAGAAGAGCAACTAAACTGATAAAGGGAATGGAAAACCTCCCATATACCGACAGATTGAAGAAGTTGGGACTTTTCTCCCTGGAAAAGCGGAGACTTAGAGGAGACATGATAGAAACTTTCAAGATCCTGAAGGGCATAGAAAAAGTAGACAGGGACAGATTTTTCAAATTATGGGGCACCACAAGTACAAGGGGGCACTCGAAGAAATTGAAAGGGGACAGGTTTAGAACAAACGCTAGGAAGTTCTTCTTCACTCAGAGGGTGGTGGATACATGGAACGCACTTCCAGAGGCTGTTGTAGACAAGAAAACATTAAGTGGCTTCAAAGAAGGCTTGGATAGATTCCTGGAAGAAAAAGGGATTGAGGGGTATAGATAGGTATGGACCATTAATCAGGCAATGGGCCTGATGGGCCACCGCGGGAGCGGACCGCTGGGCAGGATGGACCTATGGTCTGTCTCAGCGGAGGCAACCTCTTATGTTCTTATGTTCTTATTACTGAGCTATTCATGAGCAAATATGTATAAGATAAATATTTTCTACTGTTAAGAGTATTATATCCCTTTTGAAGTTTCATGTTCCTACTGTAATAAGGTAGAAAGTGCTTTAGATAACTTTATTTAGTGAGAGTAGTTTGAACTCAAGAGTTTCTTAAAGATAAGTTTTGAAAGAATTTTAAGAAAATGTACTACTTTTTTGTTGTCATAAGATTCAAGTATTTCCAGAGGTCTCATGTGCTACTCAACTGCATCGTAAAATGTTTCTTTCCCTGAGGTCTGATATTTTTGCTTTGGATGGAACCTTTTTTTTTGGTTCCCCTGCAAGTGTCTCATTAAATTTCAAGGTAATAGATGCCTATTTGCTGATATAACACATCTATAAAAATCTTTCCCTGAACATTAAGGGCTAGATGCACTAAACAGGGTCGGTAAGACTGCATGGGTCCACTGCGATCTGATTTTCTACCAATTCCAAAAAAGCGATTGATGCACAAACAAGTTTGCATGCAAATGACATGACCAGAAGTTCGTCATAATCCTTGTTCAATCCCACCGATGAATCGCTGTGAGAGCAACTCTCACACATGTGCAGAGCTGGCAGAGGAAGCCCAAACAGATGATAGACAGGGGAACCCCGAAGCAGCCTCCTACCAGTCAGCTGTTCAGGGCAGGAAACCTTTTTAACTCCTTTCTTAAAAAAATCAAAACAGATATTGTATATGTCCTCCCAAAAAAAAAAGTTGTGCCGGCCCCCACTCCCGACCACAGCCGTTGTACACAAACACACCCCTCCGATGACAACCGCAGATCCACGGACCACCCAACGATGACAGCCGCCCCCAAAAGACACAAGAGGGATGCCCACTCCCTCCTGCCTTAGCAAACCACAGCAGTGAAAATTGGCAGGAAGGATGCCCACTCCCTTCTGCCAATGGAGGCCCCCTAAGCCAGGCGTCATCCCATGAATCAATGAATCATCCCCTACCCTCTCCCATCACCCCCCAAAAAAGGCAGGAGGTATGACCACTCCCTCTTGCCACAAGATGCTCTCCCAAACCTCTCCCCACACCATGAACCCCCCCCCCCCCATACCTTTGTTTGAAGTTGAGAGCAGGAGGAACACTCTGTCCCTCCAGCTCTGAGGCAGGCCAGGCCAAAATGGCTGGCCTTCCCCTCCTTGTTGCATCCTGTGATACACAGGGAGGGACCTAAAGTCCTGATTGGCTCAGACACCTAAGGCCCCTCCCAAGGGAGGGGAAAGCCTTTAGCTGTCTGAACCAATTTTGGCTGGCACAAGGGTTTTTCACAGTGGCAGAAGGAAGTGTGCATCCTTCCTGTCTCTCTGTTGTGTGGTTCTGGGGGGATTAGCTCATCATCGGAGGAGGGGGTAGCTTGTCTCACTTTTTTTTAAAAATTCTTTATTGATTTTCAAACTACAAATGCACCATAAGTGAATCACATATATGTACATTGTATAATAAGCTCAGCAAATGTACACATCCTGGGGTAGGGGGGGTAGGGAAGGGGATGGAATTTTATGATTTTATGAATGGTTTCATGAAGGTTTGAGTTATTTGTTTCTATATTAGCTGGGAGGGAGGGGGAAATTTCTTTGTTACAGTAATATTTGAAAATTTGCTGTGCTTATTATTCACTTTTTTTTTAATTGGGCAGATAGTGTGCATATGTAAGACACACACAGCATCTGTGCCCATTAAAAAAAAGTATGGCATATTATCAATATATTTGTATCGGTAGAAGCTATCACTTTTTTTTTGTGCATTGGGAAGCCACGTTAGAGCATCAGTCACTCTGCTAGTTTACATGGCATTTCAATATTAATGATCTTATTTGGATGGACGGATCAGAGAATGAGTGATCGTGCACAAAACCACACGGTGAGCCATTTTGTGCATTGGGTCGGGAAATCCAATTGTCGCTAAAGCAATCAAAACCGGTTTATTGACGATCGTTAGATGATCGCTGACTTTAGTGCATCTAAGCTCTCAATGTGTGAGGATTCTCCTACTGCTTGGGGGAGGTGAGGGACTGGGTTGGTAAAGGTCATGAAGTATTTACATCAACTTAATTCTAGTTTTTCTTGGTTAATTTGCTTTTGTTACTTTTCTTTTTCTCCTTCGTGATGTGGGCTTATGTTATCCTTTTAAGGATTATCTGTATGCAGTGTCCCCTCTAAGCTGTGCAGGAGTCCTCTTCCTACATTTCTGCCAGTGGTGATGCTGTTTCAATATCACATTTTCAGTGAGGCAAGCAAGTTATGCAGGACTCCAGAGGACCTGCCTGTCCCTAGTGATTGAAAACATGATATTGAAGTATCACTCCCCACCGGCAGGTATGCGGGCTGAGGACTCCGCCACAGCTTAGAGGGAAAATTGCCTGTATGATTAATTTTTGAAATGTAAGAAGTTGGAAATTCAAATAAAAAATTTTTTTTAATCACCCTTGATTTTACTGGGTCTAAAAAACTATATATATTTTTTTTTTTTAAAACTATATATATATATATATATTTTTTTTTTTTAAAAAAAAAGCTCTGTAAACTTTACAAAATATAGCAGCTAGATTGTTTTGTTGTGCTTACAGATTTGACCAAGTAACACCACTTTTTCAGAGGTTATATTGGTTGTCTTTGGAGAGCAGAATAACCTTTAAATTATATACTTTAATATTTAGATTAGCCCTATTATATGTGTTTTCATTATTGATTTTCTGTCAATTTAATTTTAATTTAATTTAATTCTTATATACCGCTATACCGTGAGGTTCAAAGCGGTTTACAAAAAAGATACATTAAAGATACAATAAAATAAAATAAATAAAGATAGGTACTTGGAAGTTCCCTTACTGTCCCGAAGGCTCACAATCTAGCTAAAGTACCTGAGAAAACAATTTATGAATAGTAAAGATATAAAATATAAAGAAGAACATTCAAGGAGAACATTCTACAAAATTCAGTTTTCACTTAAATTTCCAACTTTACATAATGTTAAATATAAATGCTTTTTTTTCTACCTTGTTTTAATATCAGCTGCTAAAATTTGGACTCTCCTCCCTATGTATATTAGATTTGAATCACACTAATTCTATACATGGAACTCAAAAATTGAATGTGCAAATAAGGGCACACACCCAATTTGTGTGTCTGATTTATCTTTATTAATGACCCAATTAGCATTGATATGGGCTCTAACTGGCATTAATTAAAATTTGTGCACACATTTTTAGGTGCTTAAATTTTATGTGGAAATTTAAAAAGGGAGCACAGCTAGGAGAAGGCCCATTTTGAAGAGGCGGGCCAGCTGGTCGCAGGGAGTAGGCATTCCTCCGGTCAGCCAACTAATTCAAGGTAAGGGGGAGAGGGGTTGGAGGCAGGTGGGGTGTTGTGTGGCAGGGGGAGAGAATGGGCATCTCTCCCACTGCTGGGTAGAGAGGGGGTTCACTTGGCGGTGGGAGAGAGTGGGCATCTCTCCTGCGGCTGGGGGGGTAGAGTCGCCGCTGCCGGGGTGTGTGGTTTGTCGCAAGAGAAAGTGGGCATCTCTCCCACTGCCGAGGGGGGGGGGGGGGTGTGTTGGTTAGCAGCGGAAGAGATTGAACATCTCTCCCGCTGTTGTGTGTTTTTTTTGTGTTTTTTTTTGGGGGGGGTCTTTTTGCATTTAGTCTGTGCATATGCTCATCGCTATTACCAGCGATGGGAACATGCAAATTTAGGGAGTCTTCGCTACTCTCCAACCTCATTTGCATGAGCATTTCTTGGAGAATGACTCGCTTTTTTAATTCGCTATCCAGAACAGCTGCAATAGCAGGCCGTCGTTTTTTAACACGTTTTTTTAAGAATCTAGGCCTGCAGAGTACTTTGAGCTTCTATTGATGTGCTGCTCTGTGTACATTGCCACCTTTACACAAAGAGAGAGAGGTTACAGTTCACACTCAAAAACACAGATCATCTGTGTATCTTTCCTAAATTCACCGTCTAACAGGGACTTTGCTCTTTGCTGCCCTGCTGATAAACTGTAGCAATTTCATATACTAAAGCTTCATGCAAACTAAAGCTTACACCACTTCCTGCGTGTAGAGAGTAGCTGTATAACAGAGCACCCACTATAAGCCCTGGTTATGGCACCTATTTTCAGCCTATTCTGTAAAGATAAGTACACGCCTACTTTTCTTTACAGAAAATGGTTTATAATTTTTTTTTTTTACATTCTATACCGCCTTTCAAAGCAAAATATCAATGTGGATTATATATCAATCAAAAATATCAAAGAGGAAATCCTCCACTGCCCCAGGTACATCAGATAGACTGTGAGCCCACAGGGACAGATATGGAAAATGCTTAAGTACTTGACTTGTAACCTGTTCTGAGCTCCTTTGGGAGGACGGGCTAAAAAATTGAATGGATGAATAAATAGGTACTCTAATCATCATGACAGGAAAGTGTAGAGAAAGCATGACTAATCGAAAGAAAAGTAAAGAACACAAGGAAGATGGCTGAGGTTTGTAGCACACTGCGTCCCCCCTCTCCATCCACACCTGCTTATGCCCTGCAAAGGCCAAATGAAAAAAAAAAAAATTGATTGTGAGACCACAGAGACGGGCAAGGAAAAATAACACAGAGCTCCAAGTGGATTCTAGCCTTTCCCATACTAAAGTGGAAGATAGACCAATGATCATGAAGCAACAAAGGCAGTGAAGGGGGGGGGGGGGTATACAGGCTAAACAGAGCTGACAGATAAGGAGGAAGGCCTGATCAAATGGCTCTGTGTGTCAGCGCAAGTATCTTAATTTAATTCTGGAGTGCACCGGGAGTCAGTGATGCTGTAGTAACAAGCGTAATATACCAACAGACTAATGTAAACTAGTTCATCAATTTTACAAATTCTTTAGGGCTTCAGACAAGCCATTACTTGTTCGCTGATATTTTTAGCGATACAAAATGTATTTTATATGGCTATGGCTGTGGCTTCTTCATTTGCCCATATATATTTATTTTTTTCAATTTCTCTTATTTTTTTATATATAAAGTGCTTCCCATAAATAGTTATAAAAAAGTTAACTTATCTTAGCAAATTGTCATTTCCTTAATAGGATCGGGTCGGGGCTTGTCCACAGCCCTAAAGAATTTGTAAAATTGATGAACTAGTTTACATTAGTCTGTTGGTATATTATGTTAAATATGGACTAATGCTAAGGAAGTGACTGGACATTTACTTATGTAGTAACAAGCGTGACACAATCAGATTTGCTAGTACATGAAAACATAAGAGTTACCATACTAGGACAGACCAAAGGTCCATCAAGTCCAGTATCCTGTCTTGTACAGTAGCCAAACCAGGTCACAAGTACCTGGCAAGATCTCAAAGAGTAAAAACAGATTTTGTGCAGCTTATCCTAGGAATAAGCAGTGGATTTCCCCAAGCCATCTCAATAATCACTTATGGACTTTTGTTTTAGGAAATTATCCAAACTCTTTTTTAAACCCTGATAAGCTAACTGATTTCACCACATTCGGCAGCAGCGAATTCCAGAGTTTAAGTATACATTGAGTGAAGAAATATTTTCTCCTAATTGTTTTAAATCCACTACTTAGTAGCTTCATCGCATGTCCCCTAGTCCCAGTACTTTTGGAACGAGTAAGCAAGCAATTCACATCTATCCTTTCCACTCCGTATTTTATAGACCTCTATCTTATCTCTCCTCAGCCATCTCTTCTCCATGTTGAAGAGCCCTGGCCACTTTAGCCTTTCCTCATAGGGACGTCATCCCATCCCTTTTATAATTTTCGTTGCCCTTCTTTTTACCTTTAGTAATTCCAGTCCAGAATAAAATCCTCACAGTGGTGATATGCACTGACATTTCACATCAGCAGAGGAAATTCCCACATATATAATGTGATTATAGGTGGGAAGTGGAAATGGAGTGGACCAGTGTGTTGAGAATAGTCCAGAAAATGCTGAATAGCATGAAATCAGTGGAGTACAAAGTATTCTTGCACAAATGGCCAATAACCACATTAATACACATTAAGGCATGGTTACTCACATCAGCTCTATAGATGGTGTAAATGCTCATGGCTAGATGTTAGCATATATGAGCATATACTGTATGATAGAATTCTATAATTTACACACTTACTTGTATGCTCCGCCCATGCTCTGCCCAAGCTCCATTCATCAGCAAAGAGCATGTCATCAAATCATAGCACATACTTTTCTGCTGGAAAAAGTTCTATGGTCCTCTTTTACTAAGCCATGGTAGAGGTTTCTCTCATGGCCTGAGGCACTAAATGTTCCGATGCTCATAGGCATTAAATGAGCATCAAAGCATTTAGCTCTCTAGGCCATGGTACTGAAGCTTAGTAAAAAGGTGAAGGGGGTATAAAAGGCCACTTATACACATAAGTCACTACTGTCGCGTTTGGCAGCCTGGAACGCCTACATAAGTGTGATTCCACTCACAGGAAGAAATATGCCTCAAAACACCCCCTGGTCATGCCCTTCAAAAACAAACTGCCATATAACGTTCCTACTCCTACTTCATACTGACCCACTGGAGTCAACGTTAGGAAAGCAAAATCTTATCTGTTCACCTAACTCTCATGACCGATAGATTACAAAGAAATGTATATTGATACAAGATCCTTGGTATGTGTCGAGTTAGGATAAAAACTTGTACCAGAAAAAAAAAACCAAACTTGTACTGTAACTATGACATATTGTAACCTGTTGACTGCATATTATATATGTTAACCTGTAACCCGCCCTGAGCTCTTTGGGGAGGACAGGAGAGAAAATGAATTAAATAGATACATAAATAAATAAATAAAATACCAACATTTATGTACCTTCCTAATGCCTAAAACTAGGCACCTTATAAAATTATCCTCATAGGCCCTGATTCTATAAACAGCACCTAACATATAGGCATCAAGGAGAGCAAGTGTCAATCACAAATTAGGCGCTATTTATAAAATCACACCTAGCAGTGCCTAAAGCAGTCCTAGGTGTCGGCAGGCACCAAAACCTTAGGAGCACTCTATTTATGTCAGGGTCTTCTAGGTCTAAATTAGCGCATCCAAATGGAAACATGCCCAAGGTCCATCCACATTTGACTCCTAACCACGCCTACTTTATTGTAGGCGCCTTGGAGTAGACGCCTACCTGAAAGTGGTAGGCGCTCACCAGCTAATTAATTACGATTTAATTGTATTTTAATTGTAATTTTCAATTAACGGTGACAATTAAGGCCCTCTTTTATCAAGCCACATTAAGATAAAAACTCTGATGCTCATAGGAATTCTATGAGCATTGAAGCTTTTACTGCAGCGGTCAGCAATAAAAATCCGTAACTCAGCTGCTTTTTTTTTTTTTAATATCTTTATTCATTTTAAAGCTAAAAATTAAGTGCAACATAATATACAGACAGTTTATACTTTAAACAGCACTTAAATTCTATCAAATTATATTACACTAGTCTTTAAGCCTGTTACATTAACGGGTGCTAGAATAGATGTGTCTGTCTGTCTGTGTTTCTTTATCTCTCTCTCCTTGGCCGCTGTCTGTATCCTTGTCTTCCCCCCACCCCCCGAACAAAGCTGTCTGCCCCCAGCACACACACCTCCCCCCCCCAAAGCAGCCCCCTTTCCCTCTCCCTAACTGTCTCTCCACGGCCCTCTTCTGTCTTTACCCAAGAGCAAAGCTGTCTGTCCCCAGCACACCTCCCCCCCAAAGCAGCCCCCTTTCCCTCTCCCTATCTCTCCATGGCCCCTTCTGTCTCCCCCCAGCACACCCCTCCCCCCAAAGCAGCCCCCTTTCCCTCTCCCTGTCTCTCCATGGCCCCTTCTGTCTTCCCCCTAGAGCAAAGCTGTTTGCCCCAAGCACACCCTGACCCCCAAAGCAGCCCCTTTCCCTCTCCCTGTCTCTCCAGGGCCCCTTCTGTCTTCCCCCCAGAGTAAAGCTGTCTGTCCCCAGCACACCTCCCCCCCAAAGCAGCCCCATTTCCCTCTCCCTATCTCTCCATGGCCCCTTCTGTCTCCTCCCAGAACAAAGCTGTCTGTCTCCAGCACACCTCCCCTCCAAAGCAGCCCCCTTTCCCTCTCCCTGTCTCTCCATGGCCCCTTCTGTCTTCCCCCCCCAGAGCAAAGCTGTCTGTCCCCAGCACACCTCCCCCCAAAGCACCCCCTTTCCCTCTCCCTATCCATGACCCCTTCTGTCTCCCCCCAGCACACCTCTCCCCCCAAAGCAGCCCCCTTTCCCTTTCCCTCTCCCCCTGGCTCCTGGTATTGATCCCCTTCTTACCTTCCCTCCACCCCGGCGACTTCTGGCCTGCTCCTCTTCAAAGCAGCCTGCGATCATGGTGGCCAGCTTTAGCGAATCTAGCAGGCCGCTCTCCAACTCGGTAGCACGTTCCCTCTGACGCGATCCCGTGCGTCAGAGGGAGCGTGCTAATGAGGTTTGAGAGCGGCCTGCAAGGTTCTTTAAAGCCGGCCACGATCGTAGGCTGCTCTGAAGAGGAGGATCAGCAGCGGCGATGGAGGGCGGGAGGTCTGTTCCCTGCCGAGGATGCGGGCAGGGAGAGAGCACAGTCACACGCCTTCAGCCACCGCACGCACCTCCAGCCCCTGCAAGCGCCGTGAGGTGTCAGATAGAATACTGCCACAGAAGCACACCTCACGGCGCCAGGAATCACAAATTTTCAAGAGCGCATGCGCACTCTAGGGTTTTATTATTATAGATAACAAATACATGTATCATCCCCTCCTTCTATATATCCAACAATTGTACTTGACCATAATTAAATTAAAAGTATTTCCACACCCTGGACGGGTATATTCAAAGGTCAAAATCAACAATCGCTCCTTACAGAATTTTATCAATGGCTTCCAAATATCCTTAAATTTCCTATAATGTCCCTGCTGTATGGCAATCGTACATTCCATTTTAAAAATGTGGCATAAAGATTCCCACCAGAAATTATAATTTAACTGGTTCCAGTTTTTCCAATTGTTCAAAATAAGTTGTATGGCAACTCCTATCATAATAAAGAGAAGTTTGTTGCTATGGGAAGTTTGACACCTTTGCGTAGAGAATTGCAATAGTCAAGTTTGGAAATTATGAGTGAATGAATTAAAATGTTAAGAGATTGTGGATCAAGAATGTTAGCTAAAGATCTGATCATTCTGAGTTTCCAAAAACAAATTTTTGACAACTGCGCTAATCTGAAGGTGATAAGAGAGTTTGTTGTCAATTATTACTCCAAGAATTTTAATTCTAACATTTTAATGCACATAAAAAATAAGCAGACACCGGTATTCACTTTACCATTTTCATTTTTCTCAGTACATGCAATGAGTAATCCTAAACAAATGGTGTAGTACTAACTGCACTGACTTCCTCATTTAGGAGGACCTATCTTTAATTAAAATGCAGGACTCAGAAGATTGTCCACTTGCATCACCTTCAGTGTCACCATCACTGAATGGCTGCAGTGTTCCACCCACACCATGGACAATTAGAAAAATCTAGTCCATCACTTGTAGCTTCAAAAAGAAAAACTTGATCATCCAAAAGTAGGTTATAGATAAGGGAAAGGGAATGGGACTCTCGTATCGCCTTTTTGTGGTGACATATTCAAAGCGGTTTACATATATACAAGTATTTATTTTGTACCTGGGTCAATGGAGGATTGACTGTAGCTTTAAACTTCATTTTCCAACTGTTTTTAGAGTAATTAGGAAGCCAACTGGTTCATTTTCTTATCATGCAGTTCTAAAGGAAGACGTGGAACAGTTGTCCTTTAGAAATAAGAAGCCTGAATTCCATAAAGTTTTAAAGACCTACTTTTTTGATAAATGTTATTCTTGATATTTTATCTCTTTGTGCAATAATTTTTAAGTACGAGGGTTCTTCAAAAGTTTCCTAACTTTCATATTTTGTGCGGAAAATAGTTGTGGCGGGAGAAGTGGTAAGAGGGCATGTCGTAGAATGTCATGTGACTAGTCAGTCAGGCAAGCCAGCTTACTTTGCAGGTAGCGATGTAATTTGCTTTTGAGGTATTTGATAAATAGGGTTTTAAAAAAAATACCAAGTGCAAAAACTTTTTAAAGATCTCTCGTATATGTGCTTCCCTTAATGTAGGTTTCTTCTTGTAATCCGCTCCGAATCTGAACTGAAAAACAGCGGAATATAAGACTTGATTAGATTAGATTAGATTTGCCCAGAGTCACAAAGAGAGGCGATGGAAGTTTGTAATAAAAACCAGGAGATTATACCAATAGAAAACTGATGATATAATTCCTTGGTTTGTTTATACAACAAATTCCTCTTTCCATATGTTTAAGAACAAACATGTATCACTGACATGGCTTAGTCACTTCCACAGGATACACTCCACCCAAAGTAGATAGAAGGCATATTGATGTATAAAGTGTGTCAGGAGGTGATAACCCAGGAATTTATGAAGTAATCTGGTATAATGAGAATAAATGCGTGGTGTGCTTCAGTTTCCATCTTGGTGGGGCTCTGCTCCTAGGGTTGATGCGAGCACTGGCAGTTTACTTTACTTTATCTTTAAGATACTTTGAATGACAAACGGACACTCATCCACTTGCATTGCACAAGGCTTTCTTACATAGTGAAATATTATTTGAGGAGGTTTTTTACGCCAATGACTTTAATACCCCGGTTAGCCTCCACCTATTTATTTGCAACCTGAATTATTGGGTTTGGTGGAGGGGGGATCTGAGACTTTTTCCTACCTCATGATAATTTTCAAGGAAAAAGTGTTTTGTAGTGCGTGCTGAGGGGTGTCCTTCGTTACTTTTAACTTCCAGTGCTCTCACCAACATCTAATATCTTCTCTGTGGTTCCCCCGGTTGTTTATGGTCATATGGTCACTGTGCTTTAAACCAAGTCGAGAGGGTAGTTTGTGAGTGTGATAATGAGAATAAAACCACAGAGGGGTAGTTCTCTATAAAGTTAGGCACTTGGATGATGCGCACTAATCCCCAAATTCTGTAAGTATCAATAATAATAAAATGCTAGAGGCGCATGCGCTCTTGAAAATTCGTGAGCGCTGGCGCCCTGAGGTGTGCTTCTGTGGCAACATTCTAAACCTCAGGGCGCATGCGGGGGCTGGAGGCGCGCGACTGTGCTCTCTCTCTCTCTCTCTCTCCTAACCTCCTGGCTCCAGCGGCGTAGGCAGCACTATAAACACGCTGCTTCGTGCCCTTCTACTGCCGATTTCCTCTGCCGCGTCTCTGATGACATCATCGGAGACAGACGCGGCAGAGGAAATCGGCAGTAGAAGGCTGCGAAGCAGCATGTTTAAAGTGCTGCCTACGCGGCTGGAGCCCCGAGGTTCGGCGGTGGGAGGGTCAGGAGCAGGCCGGATGGAGCAGGACAACGGCAGTAAAAGAAGGGGGAGGGGCCGAACGGAGCAGGGAAGGGTAAGGGAAGAGAAGGGAAAGGGGTTGGGGGAAAATGCTGCTACTGCTTCTGCACAGGAAAGGGGGGGATAGGAGGGAAATGCTGTTACTGCTGCATAGGGAAGTGGGATGGAAATGCTGCTGCACAGGGAAATGGGGAAAAATGACAGACAGACAGCGGGAGGGAGGGAGACAGAAAGAAAGAAAGACACAGGGGCAGGGAGAGGAACAGAAAGACAGACAGAGAAAGGGGGCCAGAGAGAGAGTCAGCGGGAGAGGGAAAGAGGGCTGCTTTAGGGGGAGCGGTGTGCTTGGGGCAAACAGCTTTGCTCTGGGGGGGGGAGACAGAAGGGGCCATGGAGAGACAGGGAGAGGGAAAGGGGGCTGCTTTGGGGGGAGGGGTGTGCGGGGGGGAGACAGAAGGGGCCATGGAGAGATAGGGATAGGGGGCTGCTTTGGGGGGAGGTGTGCTGGGGACCGACAGCTTTGCTCTGGGGTGGGAAGACAGAAGAGGGCCATGGAGAGACATTTGGGGGGGAGGTGGGTGCTGGGGGCAGACAGCTTTGCTCGAGGGGGAGGGGGAGACAGAAGGATACAGACAGCGGTCAAGGAGAGAGAGATAAAGAAACACAGACAGACAGACATCTATTCTAGCACCCGTTAATGTAACGGGCTTAAAGACTAGTTTATTTATATATTTCTATACCACACAATCCAAAGTTGATTTGCATGCACAATTTATCCTCCCCTTTTTTTACAAAATCACCAAAGCGGTTTTTAGCTGAATGTTCTGCACTGCTTTTGCCAATCATAGGAACTCTATGAGTGTCAGGAGAAGCGCAGAGCATCCAACGTTCCAGCCTCTGTGGTTTTGTAAAAGGGAGGGGTAAATTGTTTAACAAGCCTATTCTGTGCCAATAATTGACAATTAACACCTCATAACTTATGCTAATTGGCACTATTTAGAAGTTAAGCGCACAACTTGGTAGGCACAGTCTATTAAGTACTGCGCGTCAGTTCTAGTGCACAGATCTGAAAAGAGGATGTGGCCAGGAGAGGAGCATGGGCAGATTGTAAGTGTTCCTAAAATTTATGTGCAATCAGTGGCGTAGTAAGGGGGAGGGGCGGACCCACACTGGGAACAGCACTGGCCACTCTTTAGCGCAGCTTAGTAAAAGGGCCTCATTCAATTGTATTCTGTTTCATGCACGTTCATTGCGGCAGTGTTGAAAACTAATCGGCTAAAAGTTCCTCTCGGAGAGGGTGAGAAGAAGCATTAGTGGCTCATGGAATCATCACAGCATCCAGAAAGTCCCATACCGCCTAAAACCTTCAAATAAAGCCAAGATACTTATCTTTGCCTTATCGGTGGTGTTACTCCATTTCAGCCACTATTTGCTATCCCTTGTATGCTGTTGCACCATCTACACTCCCCTGTGAAGTACCCCTGATCCGGATTTCACAAAATGCTTCATCAGGAGGGGAAATTCTCAGAGATTGCATAAACACTTCACATTAAAAATAATGTATTTTTATTCGTATATTTAATGATTATGTTTTATAATGTATACTCTATGATAAATTGTTAGAGAAGTACAGTAAAACCTTGGTTTGCAAGCATAATTCGTTCCAGAAGCATGCTTGTAATCCAAAACACTTGTATATCAAAGCAAATTTTCCCATAGGAAATAATGGAAACTCAGACGATTTGTTCCACAACCCAAAAACTTTAATACAAAATACTATATGTACTTGTATTGCAAGACCTCGCTCATTTAGAACAGTCACTACACTCCTGAGGCGTCAGAAAGAGAAGAACCATCAGGTTGGTTGTGATGTGTATATACTGTATGTACTTGTATTGCAAGACATTGCTTGTATATCAAGTTAAAATTTAATGAAATGTTTTGCTTGTCTTGCAAAACACTTGCAAACCAAGTTACTTGCAATCCAAGGTTTTACTGTATATATATTTTTACACAGAGGGTTTTGTATTATATTTCTCCCTATTTTGGACTATTTGATAAAATGGCATTGGACATATTACTGGGCAAGACGTCCAAGTAGTTATTTATGAAACCAACTTTCTAAATGTCTTGCTAGATTTTTTGTCTTTAGTGCGTCCAAAGTTCGAGGGGGCGTGTTTGGAGGCATGTTATGGGCGGGCTTAGGGCATGCTTAGCACTTGGACGTCTTGCAGCCAGACAACCACTGGTCATTGATCCCATCCCAACTCCAAAGATTTAAATGAAACAGTACATACTTATCTCTAGCCTAAATGACACAGATACCGTGAAAAACTATTGATAATAGATCAGAGAAGGTTATCATGCCACTCTACCGGGTCATGGTGCGCCCTCACCTGGAGTACTTCGTCCAGCACTGGTCGCTGCCGTACATGAAGGACACGGTACTACTTGAAAGGGTCCAGAGAAGAGTGACTAAGATGGTTAAGGGGTTGGAGGAGTTGCCGTACAGTGAAAGATTAGAGAAACTGGGCCACTTCTCCCTCGAACAGAGGGGACATGATCGAAACATTCAAGGTACTGAAGGGAATAGACTTGGTAGATAAGGACAGATTGTTCACCCTCTCCAAGGTAGGGAGAATGAGAGGGCACTCTCTAAAATTCAAAGGGGATAGATTCCATACGAACATAAAGAAGTTCTTCTTCACCCAGAGAGTGGTAGAAAACTGGAACACTCATCCGGAGTATGACATAGGGGAAAACACCCTCCAGGGATTCAAGACAAAGTTAGACAAGTTCCTGCTGAACCGGAATATACACAGGTAGGGCTAGTCTCAGGGCGCTGGTCTTCGACCTGGGGGCCGACGCATGAGCAGACTGCTGGGCACGATGGACCACTGGTCTGATCTAGCAGCAGCAATTCTTATGTTCTTATAACTCTTTCACATGTGTGTGTATAGCAGGCATGTCCAACTTCGATAAGGTCGTGATCTACTTTTTCCAGCCAAGAGTGCCGGTGATCTACCACCATGAAAATTAAGTTTAAAATTAGTTTAAAATTAAATTTTAACCCAATAAAGTTAGAGGATTTCCCCCCCCCCCCCCCCATTTTTAATGAACCTTCTGCCATTTACTTGGATGTGATCAGCTGTTATGCAAAAACAAAACAGAGAGACAAAGATCCAGTAAGAACTGCAAGGGGAAATGGAAAGTACATTTTTTCGTAAAGTTTTATTGAGTAATAACTTTCTTTAACTGTCTTAATAACTTTCTGTATCTTTTATTGAGTAATTTGTGTTAAATTTAGGTTGAGTATTAATCCAGGCTGATCTTGCACAATCTTTAATATTTTGCTCTTGCTCATTAGTGAGATGTCTGAGCCTGCATTTCATCCACCAGTTTTTGAAATTGAGTGAATATTGCGTGAAGGCCAGTCTCAGGGAATCCTGAAGATGTTCATCTGTCATGTTGAACCAAAACAGGAGTGTACAGCTTCACTGCATCTTCTCAAGTTGGGAAATTTGTCTCTAGGCACTAGCTTCCAAAACAATTCTTACTTAGCACAGGTCTTGAGAAAAATGTCATTTTTAAGGGTTAATATTTCATTTTCAAGAGATGGTTTGTTCAATGAGTAATTTATACTGATAGCAGCTGCATTTTTTTTTAATGTCCACATCTACTTTGAATGGGTATGACAAGTACTCCACAACTGTTCCAATTTTTTGGAAGTCACAATCTATTTTTGAATTCCTGGATAGCAGAACAGATTTCTGTCACATACTTATCATTCTGAAAAACAAAATTTGGATATTGTCCCAGATGGTCCTAAGTATTAGGAAAATTATCAAAAGTGTTGTTTGCAAGGTCAGTCATCATTAACTCAAATTTGCTCTTGTAGGATGAAACTACTCATCTCGCCAATACACTTGTTTTCACCTTGTAGTTCAAGGTTCATATCACTTAGTTTGCCTGTAAAGTCAGCGAGAAATGCCAGATCACATAACCACTCCTCATCTTCCAACTCTGCTTGGTCATCTCCCCTCTCCTTCAAAAAACTTCTTATTTCATTCAGCTAATCATGAAATCTTTGCAGAAATTTGTGCCTACTTAGCCACCTTACACCTGTATGCAAAATGATTTCCGTCTCTCAAGTGATCTTCCACGAACTGAATTTACAATTTTGAAAGTGATGTCCATGACAGTCTTTGTATTGAGTCTCTTGCTTGCCAAAACTTGATGGTGAATGATGCAATGGTAAGAAATGAAATCTGGGAAGTCGTCATGCTGTGAAACTGTTAACCTTACCTGTCATTGCTCTTGCTCCAACAGTAGTAATGGAAACAAGTCTATACAATGGAAGATTACACTTTGTCATGAAAGAATGGAAAGAACTGAATATTTCCTTACCGGTAGTTCTCCCTTTTAAAGAAATCATTCCAAGTAGTTCTTCTTTAACACTAAAGTCTTCAAAAACAATCTAGATAAAGACTATTAACTGGGCTATGTCTCTTATATCTGTAGATTCATCCAGTTGGAGTGAGAAAGCAACACAATTTGAAACATTCTCCAACAATTGTTCAGTTCTGTTTCCACACAACTTTTCTATTCACCACACGACGGTATTTCTTGACAATTGTACATCTTGAATAGCAGCTATGAACTCCTTTTTATTTTTAAATCCTTCAAAAAGATTGTCAGCTGCTTCAAGAAAACAATCTTTTACAAATTCCCCTTCAGTGAAAGGTTTGCATTTCTTTGCAATCAGGTTGCTGACCTTGACAGATGCTATGGTTGCATTGACCGAATGTGACCTTGGCTTCGCCATCAACTGTTGCTGAGTAGCCAATTTTGATTTAAGTCCTTTGAGCTTCAGTTTACGAATTTCACTTCTGTGTGGAAAATCAGCATCAAACTTATTGCTATGCAGAGCCTTATAATGACATTCCAGATTACCCTTTTTGAGCAAGGATACTGGGGCGTTACGAATTAGACAACAACACTTGTCTTTCACCATGATGAAGAAGTACCGTATATACTCAAATATAAACCGGGAATTTTGGGCCCAAAAAATTGGCCCCAAAATGGGGGTCCAGATTTATATTCGGGTCATCCCCCAGTAACCACCCAAAACCTTCCCGGACTTCCTGCAGGCCTGCCTTAGGCCGGGACAGGAAGGATCCCTCTGTCTCCTGCTCCGGCTGACAGTAACAATTACCACCCTCCCTCCTTCCCTCCCTCGCGTACCTGTGTGTTCCCTGGTGGTCCAACATGTATCCCGCGCTGAAATTCTCAAGAAGATTGTCCAGGTAAGCAGCCAGTGGCGCAAGCAGGCCGGCACACAGCAGCAAGCTTTTCGTGCTGCCGGCCGACCCTGCGCCACTCCTTGATAGGCTGCCGCAAGTTCTTGCAGCAGCCTATCAAGGAGCGGTGCAGGGCAGGGCTGGCCAGCAGCACGAAAAGCTCGCTGCTGTGTGCCGGCCTGGGTGCGCCGCTAGCTGCTTACCTTGACAATCTTCTTGAGGATTTCAGCGCGGGATACACGCTGGACCACCAGGGAACACAAAGGTACGCGAGGGAGGGCGGTAATTGCTAGTGTCGGCCAGGGCAGGAGATGGGAGGGATCCCTCCTGTCTCGGCCTACCACTAGGTGGTTTACATTAAGGGGAATGGTTAGTCTGCTGTCTGGGTTAGAGGGCAGAGGGGACAATCAAGCCATTGTGATGAGGTTGGCTCTATTTAGGGCGACAAGGGTACAGGGAAGGAAGGTGGGACAGTGTTCAGAGCCTGGCAGGGAGGGGGGACATTATTCAGAGCCTAACAGGGAAGGGGGCTTGGTTCACAGCCTGGTAGGGAATGGGACTGAGTGCAGGGCAGGGAGGGAAGGGGGCTTGGTGCAGAACTTGGCAGGAGATGGTGTGACGGAGGGGACACTGGGTGCAGATCCTGGCAGGGCATGGCACTTGAATATTAAGCCCCCGACATATTCGAGTCAACCATTTTTCCTCCTTTAGGGGGGGTCTCGAGTTATATTTGGATCGACTTATATTCGAGTATATACGGTGGCCCATTTCCCATTCATCATGAAAGTGGTAGGTTTTGCTCTTCTTTGGAACACTCATTTTCGTTATACTGGGGTGGCTGGATATAAGAAGGCCAAATCTGCTAAGTTAGTATAAACACTGGCTAGATCTGATCCAAAACTGTCACTCTTCCAAAGTATTAAAGATTAACAGGACCTGAAGACCTCTGGATGATGGACAATACAAGGACTGGAGATGCCAAAACCACATTTGCAGTTCTAAAAGTAAAAATAAGAATTCATCATACTGGCACCAATAATCAAATACCACCAAACAATCATCAAAAAAAACTCAAACACATGTCCAGCAAACCAGATAAAATCAAATACCGCCAAACAAGTTCAAATATCACCACGCGCGATTTAATAAATTCTGCACACAGTGTAGAACCAACGCAAAGACTAGGCGAAATAAAATTGCAGAGGCAAGCAAAAGTCACAGTGGTTTGAACCAATTCGCAGGCAAGGAATAGGCAAGTTAAAACAAAATTGGAAAAGCCCGCGAAAATCATCAAATTCTTGACACTTTGGGCTCCTTTTACTAAGGTGTGCTAGTGTTTTTAGCGCACACAGGATTTTAGCACGCGCTAAACCCACACTATGTGGCCAGAACTAACGCCAGCTCAATGCTGGCATTAAGGTCTAGCGCACGCGGCAATTCAGCACACGCTATTCCGCGACTTTAAAGCCCTAACGCAGCTTAGTAAAAGGAGCCCGTTGTTGTGTCTGCCCAAAAACATTTAATGAAAACGAACTATAAAGTGACGAACGACCAGCACACAACACAACTAATATGGTAAGTGTATTCAGATAAAGCCCAGGCGAATGGATATCACCCGGTATATAACACACTTCTAAGGGGTGTTGAGGCAGGAGCAGGAATGGGTGATTCTGAGAGGCAGCAAACCAGGTATGGATGCCGGGCCTGTGGCATATCATTGTGAGGCACGGGCAGCGGCCCCCTGGGGTTCCCACAAACTATTGGCCCGAAAACAACAAGTGCCGCCAATACACACACAGGCAAGATTCCCACAAGCAGGGAAAAAAGACAGGCAAAGGGTTAGCAGTGGTGGCAAGCCCCTCAGCAGATGACCTGTCGGTACGAGCTCTCTCCTAGCGACGGGGCAAGCTGCTGGAGATTTGGAGCCAAGTGGGGCTGGTGATCTACCTCGGACCCCTCCGTGATCTACAGGTAGATCGCGATCTACCTGTTGGACATGCCTGGTGTAAAGTATAACAGTAGCAACAACACAGGCTATACAAAAAAATACAGGGGAGGAAAAAGTCTCAGAAACAAACCCTTCCACCTCACAATGGTGGTTTAAAGGTGGTCAGGCAATAACCTAATTGGTGCAAAAAAAACCTCCCCTGATATTTGAAAACGCTCTGTGCTGTGCAGTGAAAAACTTAGGACTCCTTTTATCAAGCTGCGCTAGCGGTTTAACACGCTAAACCGCCAACTGCGCTAGCCGCTACCACCTCCTCTTGAGTAGGCGGTAGTTTTAGGCCAGCGCAGGGGTTAACGCGTGATGAAATGTTGCGCGCGTTAACCCCGCTAGCATGGCTTGATAAAAGGAGCCCTTAAAGTGTAAAAGACAGATGAATAAATCAACTTATCTTCAGATCGATCGGTACACCGTGGTGCCAGCGTTCTTAGTGTGCAGGGAGACACAGCAGTTGTGTCCCGCTTTAAAGTTATGATCAGCACTGCTACACCCTGAGGCAGCAGAATTGTGAAACACTAGCCACCGTCGGGCACAACCATCAATCTGGCATCATTTGGGCTTCTTGGAGGGAGGATTGATATGAGCCCCTGAGTGCTACTTTTATCTGGAACGGCTGAATCACTGTCTATAACTCTGGAGGGACCTCTGGGTCAAGGCCCCCTGGTTATATTGCCGAGAACAACGGGAGGGATGGAAATTGCTCCTATTCCCGCCTGGAGGTCAGCGTGGTCTGCTTTCCAGCAGAGACTTGGGGTGGCAGTCTGCCACACTATCCAAAAGGTCATCAAGGCTGTTATAGGTGAATTGTTGTAGAATACAACACACAAAGGCGCCTGCATTTAAGGCCTCGTTTTAAATAGCCTAAATGGGTGTGCCTAAAAGTTATATGACACACTGGCGCTAAGTGTTATTCTGTAAGGCGTGTGTAACTTTTTCAGAAAACGCTTGCTTAGTGCCGCACTAGTTGATGCCATTTTTTAGATGCCATATATAGAATAGTGTCTACGAGAAAATCCCTTTAGCATATCAGGACCTAAGTACTGTATGTCTTTCTATCTCCCATAGCCCCCCCTCCGCCCCCCACACACACACTCTACTTTTAAACTGTTCATTCAGTTTCATTAAAAATTTGTACCATATGCAATACAGCACAAGTGATCACCAGCTCACACATTTTATGTTCTTTCAATGCTTTGATGAATATGACCTTTTTGTTGCCAAATATATTCCCCAAAAATTATTTGAGAGTTGCTATTCAGTTTTTCCCCTTCTAATCATTCTGCAGAGAGCAAACAAAAGAAGCTGGCGTGAATCAGGTCTTTGCTGTATAGAACAATAGTTAATTGTAATTGCACTTATATAATATTTTAGAACCTGAACTGGCACAGGGTAGAACATCTGCAATGAAAATTACATAGTACTGTCTGCAGCTAAAGCCAAGTTCTAACAAACATAAGCCCAGGATCATCTTTTAGTCATTCGACCCATCTGCAGGTCCTTAACTTTCATCAGACGCATCTTTTGTGAACGCATTCAAAGTTCTAGCAGTTGCTTATGGAAAAGACAGAATGTATACTGATGCATGATTAAACGCATTTGATTTGTCAGATGAAGTAAATTTGGGAGTATCAAAAGGAGGCTTAAGAAAAGAATTTGGGCATATGTGGGATCTGTTAGAAGAAGGACGTTTATAATGAGTTCCTCCAGTGGTATATTCAGCTTTGCTAGTGGATGTATTTCTCAATGTTGTCATCCCAATAGAATGACATTAAGAGGTGATAGGTTCTTGATCTGCATACCCAGGATGCCTCGGCCAGTTTGGTGCGACTAGAACTATCAGCCCTGGGTGCAACATCATTCTTCACAGGACTCTGCCTATCATGGGCCATGGAGGGAAGACCTATAAAAGCTCTGCCTTTGGCCCCAGTTGCACCAGGGCATCCAAGCCATCTCTTCCTGGTTTGTATCTTCGACTCACAAACTGAGCCGCCATCTTGTTGGTCGCCGCTGCCATAAAATCAAACATCAGGTACCCCAATGACTCAAAATGCTGTTGAATGCCTTTTGAGAAAGCGCCCATTCTGCAGGATCTAGGATCTTCTGACTGAGCAATTTTTCTTGCACAATGTTAACTCCTGCTACATATGCCGCTGAGAGAGCCAGTAGGTGGTTATCCGCCCACTGAAATAACATTCAAGCTTCTGGGCATAGAACAGCACTTTTGGTGCCCTCTGCTAATTGACAGAAGCTACCACCGTTGCATTATCTGAAAAAAAACTCAAATAGCTTTGTTCTGTAGTGTGCTTCTGAACTTTTGCAGGGCCAGGCGGATGGCTCTCATCTCCAACCAGTTGATCAACCACTTTCTCTGGGAGGAGGACCAGCGTCCCTGAATCGGACACCCTTCACAATGCACTCACCCCCAAACGTATAGGCTTGCATCTGTAGTCAGAATCACTCATGCAGAGATGCAGAGTTGAACTTCTCAGGCCAGTGACTGAGGCTCCAGCTGCCAGTTCATACTGTGACATGCTTCCTCTGTCTAAGATGCATCTGCACCACATCCCTTTGCAGTCACTATTGGAACAGAAACACGTTCCTTGTCCAGGGAACTACCTCTATAGTCACTACCATTGACCCCAGTACCTGCCAAGTTGTTGGTGCTCGCCCGTCCTGAAACTCCCTGATCTGCAGTATACATTTTGCTCTGTAGTCTTCTGGCAGAGTGCTTTGTTCTGCTTGTGAAGAACAGAATGCCCAGATACTCCAGGAACTGTGTTAGCTCCAGGTGGCTTTTCTGAAAGTTGACCACCCAGTACAGTTCTGCAGGAGCTGGACCCTACGCTGAACTGCTATCATTCCTTGAGATACAGATGGTGCTCTTATCAGCTAATTGTCCAAATATGGATGCACCTGTAAACCCACCTTGAAGAGGTGTGCTGCTGCTACCACCACCATCATCTTGAAGTTATATAACACTGTGGCCATTCCCAAATGACAGAGCCAAAAACTGGAAGTGCTTCTCCAGAACATGGAACTGTAAGAACTTCCCATGCACCAGAAAAATAAGAATGTGCAGATAGACCCCTGTCAGATCCAGAGGGGTGAGAAATTCCCCCAGCGCCACCTACGCAATGATTGACCACACCGTCCCCATGTGGAAAGAAGGTATCTGGAGTGCCATGTTGACTAACTTGAGAACCAGAATCAGCCTCCAGTCTACTGAGTCTCTGTTGTGCACTATAAAGCGCTTGGAATATGTATTTGCCTAAGCCCAATTCTTCATCTGGTACAATAACAAGAACAAAAAAAAGAGTTTCTGTGGCTGCTAGATCTATAGCCTCTGTACTGTCACTCGAATGTGAACACTCTCTCCGGTC
This sequence comes from Geotrypetes seraphini, assembly GCF_902459505.1. Taxonomy (NCBI): domain Eukaryota; kingdom Metazoa; phylum Chordata; class Amphibia; order Gymnophiona; family Dermophiidae; genus Geotrypetes; species Geotrypetes seraphini. Next base: position 138,994,206 of record NC_047090.1, on the reverse strand, counting down.
TCTCTACTTGAGTCCAGAAAAAGGTCCGGGAGGGGACAAAAGCACTCAAATTTGTACCCCTCCTGAATAATTTCCGGTACCCAGCTGTCTGAAGTGATCCCCATCCATGCCTCTCAATGGGCCGTTAACCTACCACCTATCTTTGGAGGTCTGGCTTGTGCCTTGGTGTCATAACTGCTTCTTGGGGGCGACTGGCAGGTGGGAACTTGAAGATTGAGAGCACCTGACACCTCCAAGACTCTATCTCATGCCCTTGAAATTATCTCTAAACCAAAGATCCTTCTGAGCACTGGCGAAAACGCCTAGAGCTGGGAAAATTACCTTGACCTGACCCATTAGGGGTCCTCGGTCTGCTGTCTGATAAAGACTTAGACGTGCGATCCGGCACATTGGCCGAGGTCATTCAAACCTTTCCCAAAGAGCAGTTATCCATTAAAGGGTAACGTGCTCAGTGTTGTCTTGGAGGATGAAACCCCCTGCCCACTGTCTGATCCACAGCATTCTTCGGACAGAAATGGTACAATCAGAAACTTTGCTCAATATTCTGAAGATATCATACAAAGCATCTGCCATATAATTCACACCTAGCATGAAAAACTGGAGATTCCTTATGGGATTTGCTTCTGGATCACGGCACAACAACTTGAAGTGGCAAGTGCATGCTATGTAAGATGCCACTGACGCTGTTTTTCAGACCCGCAGCCATGGCCTCAAACTGTTTCTTGAGAACAAACTCCAGCCTACGGATCCAGGTATCTTTCAACACCACTTTCCCTTCACTGGGGAGGGAGGTATGTGTGATTCCCTGCACTACCAGGGAATCCACTTTTGATTTGATGGGATAAGTAGCTGGTTAAAATCAACAGCTATGAGATAAAGTTTTGCCTTGGCCCTGGTGACCCAAACGGGCCTCTCCGGGACCTCCCAACGGTCTGTTAACATTTTAGTAATGTCCTGATGGGAGGGAAAGAATGCAGTCTGCGTCTTAGTGCTGTTCATTAGCGAGCACTGTGTAGCTGAGGTCTGCGGAGTCTCTATCTTTAATTCTTGGAGAGACTCCATAATTATCTCCAAAAGCACTGAGGGCTTAAACAGCCTGCTCACAGTCGGGTTTCCTCCAAGGTCCAGAGCCTCCACCTGTTCAGGATCTGGCTCTCCCAGAAATAATGCAGCATCTCCTACTACTAAGGACTCAGACTGGAAAAGTAAAGGCATTGAAAATGAGTCTCCTCATCTTAGTCCTCCTCCGCCTAAACCCCCATCTCTTGCGCATGTCTCTGGTGAGGGGGAATTGCACCTTTAGGGGGGAAGACTGAGGAAACTGAGAGGGGACATGATCGAAACATTCAAGATAATGAAGGGAATAGACTTAGTAGATAAGAACAGGTTGTTCACCCTCTCCAAGGTAGGGAGAATGAGAGGGCAATCTCTAAAGTTAAAAGGAGATAAGATTCTGTACAAAAGTAAGGAAGTTCTTCTTCACCCAGAGAGTGGTGGAAAACTGGAACACTCTTCCAGAAGCTGTTGTATGGGAAAACACCCTCCAGAGATTCAAGGCAAAGTTAGACAAGTTCCTGCTGAACCAGAACGTGCGCAGGTAAGGCTAGTCTCAGTTAGGGCACTGGTCTTTGACCTAAGGGCCACCACGGGAGCAGACTGCTGGGCACAATGGACCACTGTCTGACCCAGCAGCGGCAATTCTTATGTTCTTATGTTCCTATGTTCTATGTGGCTAAATAAGCTTCATACAGCATATCAATGAATTCTGGAGCAAAACTGTGCCCAAGGTGCCCCGAGGGCCCTTGCGGATGCTTTCATGTCCCTTTCTGGGGGTTCTGTAGCAGGTGCGCAGGTGCACTTTACCAGGGCCCCACTTTCGCTTTTTCCCAGCTCTAAACAGGATTTTTGACCTGGAACTTGAACCATCTGGGATTCCACATCCCCAAGGGAAGTAGAAGAGGCTAAGCCTGTGGCTCCTGCCCCCCCATGTAGAACATGGACAATCCTCAGCCCGCCATCCAACACAAATCTGGCATGAATTTGATGTATCCTGATCTAAGGAGTCCATCCCACCTGATTTTAAGCTAAATCGAGGTGTTTTGAATCAGATAGAGACTTTTATTTATTGGGCTTTATGAAGCGATTCACCCAAGGTGGTGTACAGCAGGTACAATTTAACACACAACTTACAGTTTCTCTATTTTATTTCTTCATTACTCTACTAATTGTCATTTTTCCAGGTACTTTAGTTAGATTGTGAGCCTTCGGGACAGTAAGGGAATTTCTAAGTACCTATTTTACTTATAATTTTAATGCACCCTATTCTCTATTTTTCTGTAAACCGCTTAGAATCCTAACGGAGTTTAGCGGTATATAAGAAATAAATTACATTACAAATAAATTACATTTATTTTCAAATTAGAAAATTCAAGATGGCAACAATTTTAGCAACAAAAACTTCTCATGGGAGCTACGTTAGGGGTCATAAAATAGCAATTTTAGGATTTTAGGAGTAGGGGACCCTACCACTAGCCCCAGCACCCATAAAAATTTACTTTTAAAGACACCCCACCCTGATTTTTTTTCATAAGATATCAGCCTTGTACTCACTGTGCCATGCTTGTGCGGGGAGCTACCTGGGTTGAAACTGCAGCCAGAGAAATGGGAGAGCTTTTGCCTCAAACAAGCCTGGAAACCAGACTGTTTGCTTCTTCTGTCTGCCTCTCCGACCCACAGGAGACCTCAACCCTCACCGGAACTTACGCATGCAGTAGAGGGGAGAAAATGTAGTCAGCTCCGATCCCGATAGAAAAAAACGACACGGAGCCAGTCAGCCTACAGTCAAGTCCTCTCTGGACAGAATCTAGGGTGAGCCTTACTCCCAAGGGAACGGTCCCTGAGCTCCTGAACTTTTAGTGCAGGCTGGCCAAGTAGGTGCACTGCAAAGCAGTCTGCCCTTGGCTACAGACTTCTGACCTCAAAGTCTGAGCTCTTCCCCAGCCAGAAATGTCCCAAAGCTGGGATCCTCTGCAGCATCAAAAAGCCTCATAATTGGATTAAAAAAAAAAAAAATTAAAGGAAAAGATAAACTCAAGTATCTACCATCTCGTGTGTAGAGAGAGAATTACAGGACAATTACAGGACAGTGCAGTGATGGGAGACGGAGTAAAAAATGCTAATGAGGCTCTCTAAACTAAACTAAACCTTAAGTTTATATACCCCATCCTCTCCACGGAAGTGGAGCTCGGCACGGTTTACAACAGTGGTCTCAAACTCCAACCCTTTTCAGGGCCACATTTTGGATTTGTAGGAACTTGGAGGGCCTCAGAAAAAAATAGTTACTGTCTTATTAAAGAAATAACAATTTTGCATGAGGTAAAACTCTTTATAGTTTATAAATCTTTCCTTTTGGCTAAGTCTTAATAATAATATTGTCATTTATAGTTAAAGAGACATATGATCAAAAAACTGTTTTATTTTACTTTTGTGATTATGATACACATACCAAGGGCCTCAAAATAGTACCTGGCGGGCCGCATGTGGCCCCCGGGCCGCGTGTTTGAGACCACTGGTTTACAAGAACTTAAAATTTAAGAAGAAAAAGGAAAAGGTTTACATGAGCTTATATACAGAATGGTAGAGTAAGGGGGAAAATAGAATTACATGTTAGAGAAGAGCCAAGTTTTCAGTTGCTTGTGGAATAATTGAAGAGAGCCCAGGTTCCGCAATGGGATAGTAAGGTCGTTCCAGAGACCTGTGATTTTGAAGAGAAGAGATTTTCCCAGTTTACCTGCATAGAGAATACCGCGTAGAGAGGGGAAGGATAATGTATATCTTTGGGCGGGTCTGGTGGAGTCAGGACTCGAGGAGTTAAAGGATAGTGGGATTAGGGGAGGAAGGATGCCGTGAATGATCTTAAAAGCCAGGCAGGAGCATTTGAAATGGATTCTGGAAATCACTGGGAGCCAGTGAAGATTGGACAGGAGTGGGGAGACATGGTCAGATTTGCGTTTTGCAAAGATCAGCTTGGCTGCAGTATGCTCTCTACACAGAATCTTGTGGAAAGGGATTGACTACCTGAGTGCTCAAGAATGATGTGCCTATTGCACTAGAAATATAAATTATTCAAATAAATAAATAAATAGTAACTCCTTATCTGCAACATTTAACATCTTATATTCCACCCCTCCGATTACAGAAAAGAAAACAAATCACAATTTAAAAAATAAATCGAATTAAACACTTAAATAGAAAGAAACAAATGCTATGAAGTGCTCTTCACTACTAAAGATATCTACATTGATTACATTGAATTATCTGCAAATGTATGTACACTAGATAGCTCACCAAGTCAGAAAAGGAGCCAGTTAGGCCGCTTTATCTTAAAAACAAACTAATCTGTTTAGCAATCTGCTCATGGCAGTTAAGAGACAGTTATGTTCACAAATTACCATTTATTTGCTATAACTCAAATACTTCTTCCAGACAACTGCTACCAGATGATAAAATATACAATAACAGGATGTCTTGAAAATGGAAAATAATCACCCCATGATAGCTTTTTTTTTCAGTTCAGTTTATGACACTTGGATTTATTCCCCTTTGGACTTGGTTATTAATCCAAAGTGGTTTCTGGCTCCACACATTAATTTGCAATTTCCTCAAGACGTGACAGACACCACCATCACCACCACCACAAAACTACTTAACACAGGACCTGAAGCACTCTCCCTTCTTTGAAGCAGAAATGCTCTGTTCATATGGAGCACACTTACCCTCTCATTTTAAAAATCGGTGCCTACATTTACGTATCAAGAGCGCATATAAGTTATAGAATGCTGGTACTTGCATGCGTGATTGATATATTTATTTATTGGGCTTTATGAAGAGATTCACCCAAGGTGGTGTACAGCAGGTACAGTTTAACACACAACTTACAGTTTTGCTAAGAGCGTAGCAATAATAAAATGACCAAGCATAACCATATTATATTATACAACAGAAAGGAAAATACAACCCCACGTGTAATGAAACAGAATAAAAGAAAAAGTGGGGAAGGGACTCTGTACACCAGCCTCGAGATCAATCAATTTATTAAGAACATATCAGCCATAAAAACATATGCATAAAGAATGCAAACCTATTAGCCTCGGAGGAAGGAAAGGTGAGTAGTAGAGTCCCTCAGGGTTCGGTGCTGGGGCCGATCCTGTTCAATATGTTTGTGAGTGACATTGCTGAAGGGTTAGAAGGAAAAGTTTGCCTTTTTGCGGATGATACCAAGATTTGTAACAGAGTAGACACCGAGGAGGGAGTGGAAAACATGAAAAAGGATCTACAAAAGTTAGAGGAATGGTCTAAAATCTGGCAACTAAAATTCAATGCTAAGAAATGCAGAGCAATGCATTTTGGGATTAATAATCGGAAGAAGCCGTATATGCTGGGAGGGGAGAGGCTGATATGCACAGATGGGGAGAGGGACCTTGGGATGATAGTGTCCGAAGATCTAAAGGTGAAAAAACAGTGCGACAAGGCGGTGGCTACTGCCAGAAGGATGCTGGGCTGTATAAAGAGAGGCTTAGCCAGTAGAAGAACGAAGGTGTTGATGCCCCTATACAGGTTGTTGGTGAGGCCCCACTTGGAGTATTGTGTTCAGTTTTGGAGACCGTATCTGGCCAAGGACACAAAAAGGCTTGGAGTGGTCCAGAGGAGGGTGACAAAAATGATAGGAGGTTTGTGCCAGAAGAAATATGAAGAGAGACTTGAAACCCTGAATATGTATACCTTGGAGGAAAGGAGGGACAGGGGAGATACGAATAAGACGTTCAAATACTTGAAAGGTATTAACGTAGAACAAAATCTTTTCCAGAGAAAGGAAAATGGTTAAACCAGAGGACATAATTTGAGGTTGAGGGATGGGAGACTCAAGAGCAATGTAAGGAAATTCTTCTTTACGGAGAGGGTGGTGGATGCCTGGAATGCACTCCTGAGAGAGGTGGTGGAGATGAAATGGTGTCAGAGTTCAAAAAAAATGTGGGATGAACACAGAGGATCTAGAATTAGAAAATAATAGTAAATATTGAAGAACTAAGGCCAGTACTGGGTAGACTTGCACAGTCTATGTCTGTTTGGGAGGAGGATGAGCTGGGGAGGGCTGGGAGGGTGTAGATGGACTGGAGTGAGCTTTGACGGAGACTTCAGTAGTTGGAACCTAAGAACAGTACCGGGCAGAGCTTTAGATTCTTGCCCAGAAATAGCTAAGGAGAAGAAGAAGAAGAAAAAAATACCCAACAAACTTTTAGATTGAATCAGGTTGGGCAGACTAGATGGACCATTCGGGTCTTTATCTGCCGTCATCTACTATGTTACTATTAGAGAGTCCTCAGTCCTTCTTAACTGGACCCCCAATATGGTCCGTGTTTCGGCTTTTAGAAAAGCCTTCCTCAGGGTTGTGCTTGTGGTCTCCAGTAGATGGTGCAATGTATTGAAGAACTGAAAAAAAGGAACACTCAGTTTATGTGGACAAACTAAAGGTCTCGCAAGCAAAATACACAAATACAAGGTGCTGCAAGAAAAATAAATAAATCTGCGGGCAGCATTTCTGCTTGCATTCTTTATGTATATGTTTTAATGGCTGATATGTTCATAATAAATTGATTGATCTTAAGGCTGGTGTACAGAGTCCCTTCCCCACTTTTTCTCAAGCATAACCATAAACACAATAAATACAATACAATTATGTGCATAAGTGCTAGCTGGGTGCTAAGTGGTATTCTTGTTTGGTGCCTACATACAAGGCTGCATGCCCAGGGAAGGCACATAAGCAGGTTATAGGCATACGGTGGCGCTGTCTTGGTGGAGGCGCCAGCACCTCCTCTCCACCCCCCACCCCACCCCGTTCCTCTTTGGCTCTTCAGTGGACCACAAAGTGATGTCACAGGGAGAGCCGAAATCGGCAGCGGCAGCAGGTTGGATATGCTGCTCGCACCAGCAAAGAGCCAAAGGGAAGGGAAGGTGTGCGTGTGGTAGGGCAGGTGGGTGAGGAATGAACAGGGAGCAGAGAAGAGGGCTCGGGGCACCACTGCCCTGGGCACCTCTTATCCTTGCTACGCCACAGTACATGGGCACACGTAACTGTAAGCATGTAGATTGATCGATTGATTTAAAATGTTTCTATACCGCTTAAGAACTAAATGGTTCACATGAGTTAAAACAATAATTATGACAAACTAAAATCTTAAAATCGACAGGGGAGAACTATTTTTTCTTTATCCAAAGAACTGTTAAAACATAAGATGTCAACTTACACTAGTATTCTATAATGGAATCTGGGCACACAACATGCTACATCTAGGTGCCAAATTTGTGGCATCTAGGTACAGAATTGCAGCCCTACTATCCAATATTCATAAGTGAAAGAAGATTAAAATAAAGAATCTTAATGGTGGTATACAGCTAAATTATATATTTACATATTAATAATCTTAATTCATTTTCTGAAACTTACAGGCTTACAAAATGATTTCTATGCCGAGAGCCATTTGTTATAGTCTGTAAATCCCCCGTTGTGTCACTTAGTACAAAAGATCAACTGCACCTCATACAAATGTTTCAATGTTTGTATTCACTAGCTTTAGCAATGTACTGAGGACAAATGACAGATGATGTACCATTGCAATAATGACATCTGTCCAGTTTCTGTAGCCACGTATAAAGCAAACTCAGGCCAGAGGTACCAAAAGGAAAAAAATGCTTTACATGATGCAACTCTAAATTAGTTTTCATTTAGTTAAAAGTTAATTCAATGAATTTTATTTGTCATCACCCCGATGAGGTGGAAGCAAAAGCGTGACAGTTTTCTGAATGCACAGCACAAGAGTAGGAGAAGGAAAGAGTCACCTGCTCTTGAGCTATGATTGAAATAAGACAGCTGTTAAACTTTGGAAGAAAAAAGACTTAAAAAAAAAAAACTGCTGAGCCTCCGAGGTAGACTGGAGTATAAAAAACTATTTAGACCACAGAGTTCCTGGTAATCTGACTCTCACTTAAAAGTGAATCAAACATACCGTAATTACATTTAGGCTTGGAACAAGTTCTGGATTGGTAGTCAAGAACTAAGGACTTAAGGGCTATATTCACTAAGAAAACCAATTGTGTACTGATCGGTTTGCGAGCCCTTTATGACCTGATTTCCCTCCGACCCGATTCACTAACTTCTTCTCCGATCCAATCCCGATCCGTGCATGCAAATGAGGGGAATCGGCATGCAAAGCAGGAAAGATGTGATTCACTAAACTTATCGACTGACTGGCCGATCAAAAAACTAGCGACTGGTGAGGACCAGTTGCTTGTGCTTAACCCCCCCCCCCCCCCCGATTCTCCTGCTCTGGCCGCCCTGCTCTCTGCTCCGACTCTCCCGCCTGCCGCCCTTATGTCTGCCCCGATTCTCCTGCCTGCCGCCCTGCTTCTCTGCTCTCAGCCCTGACCTGCTGCCTGCCACAATCTCCTGCTCTCAGCCCCGAATCTCTCCTGCTGCCCCGACTCTTCTTGCCCTTCCCCGCAGTGCAAACCTGTGGTTTTAACCCACAGGCTCAAAACGGGTTAAAACTATGAGCTTGCAAAAAAAAAAAAAAAAAGTTTCCCACTGAGAGCATGCGCAAGCCATCTACAGGCAAGGAAGATGGTCTGCGCATGCTCAAGGATTGCTCTCTAGCGATCCATGCGGTGGGTAGGGGGCATGCCAAAGATCGTCCCCATTTGCATGAAGACCTTCAGTGAATTCGTTGGCCTGCATGCAATCGGGAACGGATCAGACACGGAAAGGAGGTTAGTGAATCTAGCCCTTAGTCACAGGATGGAGGGGTTCTTTTTTTTTTTTTTTTTTTAACCTAAGGCCTTATATGAGAAATCAGTTTATTCACATTGGATACAATCACCATCAACAGCAGCAGATGGCTGACCTAACATGAAAAAGAGAATCATAGAAACGAGAAAAATTAAGGCAAATAAAGACCATATGATCTATTTAGTCTGCCTAATCATGTCATCTACAATCCTCTCCTATCCTTTAATAATAATAATAATAATAATTTTATTTTTTATATACCGCCATACCCGGCGAGTTCTAGGCGGTTTACATCAATTAGATTAGGATCTACGTTTTCAAGCAGATTTACAAACAAATAAACAATTATGTAACAAGTAAAAACCGAAATTAACAGAGGATGGAGGGAGGTTGTTGAAGATAGGGAAGAGAGAAGCTATAAAGGGGGGAGAGAGCTGGGGGGGAGATATAAAAGGGGGAGAGAGCTGGGGGGAGATCCAACTTACGTGTTTCAAGCTTTCTTGAATTGAAAAACTTAAAAACTTATTATAGCTTGCAGATCCTTTGCTACCAGACAGATTTAGTAGGACATTAGGCTGCCCAGTGATACAAATTAATTTCTGAATTTTTGAATAAAAGGCCAAAAAATAGTCTTAGAGACATTTGGAGCATCGAGATAAAACAGTATATTTCTGTATCTCGTTGGCCACGAATTTGGACTTGGAGGTTGAAATGTACAGCATCAGCATCTATGAGACAAACATGGTTATTTTTATTACATAGGACTTTTTGGACCCCAGTTCGTTTACAAAAAGTAGACAGTTCTAAGTCTAATAGATGCTGGCATTGTCATATTAATATAGGGATTCTGGATCATCTGTTATATTTTGGCCATTGATACTTAATTTCTAGAGTCAATTTGGGGACAAATAAATCTTATTCTTGAGTCATCTATTCCCTTAACTTATGAAGCCATAATTTGTGGTACGTTACTACACGTTAAGCCTACTTTGGATAAATATGAAAGCCGTCTTTTCTTGATCATGACGGGAATAGCTATCCAAATGGTCACACATAACTGGAAGAGCCACGACAGAATGAATTACACATTTTGGTGGGCAAATGTGTGATACACTTTTTGTCTCCACCACCTCACCAGGAGGCTATTCCAAGCATTCACCACCCGTTCCACGAAAAAGTATTTTTTAAAGCTACTTCTGAATCTATCCGCTTTCACCTTCATTCCAGAGTTTCCTTTCAATTGAAAGAGACTTGCCTCATGCACAATTATACCACTTAGGTACTTAAAATGTTTCTATCATATCTCCCCTCCCCTACCTTTCCTCCAAAGGATAATATTGAGATCTTTAAGTCTGTTCCTGTACGCCTTATGACTAAGACTACTGACCATTTTAGTAGCCTTCCTTTGGACCAACTCCATCCTGTTTATATCTTTTTGAATGTGTGATCTCCAGAATTGTACACAATATTCTAAATGAGGTCTCACTGGAGTCTTATACAGGGACATCAATACCTTCCTTCTCCTAATGGCTATTCCTCTCTCTATGCACCCAAGCATCCTTCTAGCTTTTACTATCGCCATTTCAACCTTCATCACATACTATCACACCCAAGTCCCACTCCTCTTTCATGCACAAAGGTTCATCACCCATTAAACTGTACCGTTCCCTCAGGTGTTTGCAGTCCACATGCATGACCTTAGCTGCCAAATTCCAGATCATTCCTCGAGCTTCGCTAGGTCCTTCCTCATGTTATCCACACCCATCAAGGGGTGTCTACTCTATTGCAGATTTTGGTATCATCTGCAAAGAGGCAAATATTACCTGACAGCCCTTCAGTAATATCACTTACAAAAATTTTGAAAAGATCAGGCCCAAGAACTGAACCTTATGGCACACCACTTATGGCACATCCCTAACTTAATTGGCAAAATCCCCTTAACAGCTTCAGTAACTGAAAACAAAATTTAACTGGGCAATAGACGCCTACTCGATTCTATAAAAGACAGGCGCCTATCACATGGCGCTTAGTGGTACCTAATGCCTAAGAGGGCGTTTTTATTGACAGAGCGTGACTTAGGTGCCACTAAGCGTGATTCTCCAAAAACTTAGGCACCTGAAATGTAAGCCTTCAAAACCCTCACCCACTTTTCCAGCGCCTATGTTTTTGCAAAGTTGCCGCTAGGCGAGATTCTGTAAATGGCACCTAAGCGTGACTGACACACGGATGACACCATTTTTCTAGGCACTAGCCAATTTAGACGCCGTTTATAGAATCTGGGTCTAAGTACTTAAACTGATATTTAGCAGCTAAGTAGTGACTTTCTCCAGTAAAATAAGATGAAAATGTTCACAACCAATTACGCATAATTATGCCCCACGCCCAAATGTCTAATACTGTACTGAAATGTGAACTGTAACATAGTTCTCTGTCCCTCACATACACTATATAAATACATAAGCAGATTCCAGTCACTATTGCTATTTACAGAGCTGTTGTCTGAAACAGACCTTTGGTTGGTTTTCTAAGACCTATTTAAATACTCTCTAGGCCTAGCAGTATTGCACTGGATGTAGTCATCAAATGGCAGTGCAGACAGTTGCCAAATATTGCAGGCTCTGTGCTCTAATATGGAACAGCTGGAAAAAGACTCTGCATTCTTTTCACTGAGTAAACACTGGGGGATCTGTTCAGTCTCCTGCTGCAATCAGGCCTTAAGAATTTCACCTATCAGAAAATGCAACCGAGACTATCCCTCTGCATAAACTATCCCCCCTTTGTATTCCAGTAAGGTGTGGTTCAGAATTTAATTTCAGAACAGCAATTACAGTTGTATAAATGCTATATAACTTCCATGCCTAAATAAATAAATAAATACCCACTGTCCAATCATCGCTACCTATCCTCATAAGTATTTCAAGAGACCTTACATTGTGGAAAGTTTCTAAGTGTATAACAATATTCTTCAATTTAAAGTACTGATAATAAGTTTAAACATAGGTGAGAACATTAATAGTCAGGCAAAGAAATATTTTCAGGATATAAATGTATTATTCATTTAAAACACTCTCATTACAGAGAACTTATTAGTCCCTCCTCCATGAAACAATATAAATTCCAGATACTGTTTTATCATAAGCATCTATAATTATCCATTTCTCAATAGAACATATTTTCGGTAGCTTAATGCCACCTTTATTCTGCATGCTCCTTGCAGCAAAGCAAGCCACGTTGTCCAAAAGAAGCCTAGAAAATCCAGACTCTACGTGATCTGACTTACTTATTCACAGAAACTGCATGGGAGGAAAAAAAAAAATCAGTCGGTCGTGATAGCCCCGGCTATCACACACACTACATAGGTGAAAGTGCTAAAACAAACAAAGTCTATGATCATTATTAGGCATCGTTTTATATGAAACAAAGCCTTGTGAAAATCGCTGCAAGGCACAAAGATATCCGCATTTAAAATATTTTGAATGAATCAGTTGCACCAAACTTACCAGGACTGTTGGCCTCTCCTTCAAGAACGTGCAGTTCTGTGCAATCTGCCAAAGAATGCTCCAGGCAGATCTGCAGGAATCGAGCTTGAGTCCGGCTCACCCTTTTCAGCAGGGACAGCAAAGCAACAGTCTGTTCACATTCATTCCAGCCCTTAAACCAACCTGCAAGCATTCCAACCTGATCCCGAAACATCATGATGAGGGAACCTCTTCCAAATCCAGGGAAAGTTTGGTGTCAATAGCGAAAAAATTGTGTAGACTTAAAAAAAAAAAGAAGAAGAAGAAGAATTTCGGCACGGTAAAGGTATGGATACGTTTTTCTTCCTATCTTTTCTTCGGTTACGTTTTGCTGGCGCTTGTCAGATTTCAGAGCTAACGATGTAAGAAATTCTCCAGGGAGGCACACACGACTGGTGGTTCACCTTTTTATTTTAGTACAGCTCATCCAGATCTCTTCTCCCTGGGGTGACAGAGCGGCCCCTCCACGCCCGCATTCCCAGGCAATGTTCACAACTGTAAAATTTAACAACAACAAAAAAAGCTATAACATGATATAAATGAAAATGTTGCGCTTCGATATGATCTAATTGTTTCGGAAGGCTAAAGGCAGTCTCCACAGTTTTAGGTCAAGAATTCAAGGAGGAAAACACCGAGTCTTTCAAAATTCAGCCCACACACATCCACAGCGTTGAGAAAAGGATGATATGTATCTGAGAAATGTAAAAAAAAAAAAAAAAAAAAAAATCTCTCTTCCTGACAGAAACACATCAGCCAAATCCGATCTGATCCTCCTTAATGCATCAGAGGCTCCCACACCCACATTTTAGTTAGGTACCTGTTAAAATGCAACAGATCATTCATAGAAAGGGAAACTTACATCCTAACTGCAAAGCTAGACATAAAATCCAAAGTAGCAGCCTTGCTATCTCTATATTTGTGAAGCAGAGCTCCATCTACTGCAATCACATCAAAGCAGACCCTTTAGGCCTTAAGTAGCAGTCTGTGTCAAAAATAAACCATACCCACCCCAGACCTCAAACCACTCTGTCGCCACGAGTAAGCAGACCCTCGCAGTTTCCTATGACCCTGCTCTTAGAATATAACATCAAATCAGAGCATGGATTGCCTCTGCTAACCCAATTAGATTTTCCCTTTTTCCCCCTGCAGAAATGTTTAGAGATCCGCAGCTCGATTATATTGCACTTAGACCTGGCTAGCCTGGCCACTAGAACCGAGAACTATTTAATCAAGGAGCGCTTTCTAACTACAGTATACTGATGCTCCCTGGATAAGCATCCCTAAATGACTGCAAAGAAAAAAGTTGACTTCCTGCCCCCCAGCCAGGATCACAGAAGCTGTCTCTCCTAACTGCTTGCTTTTGTATCTCTGACCCCAGCGAACCCTCATCTGAGAAAGGGAGGCAAAGGAGGCTCTAATCTAACGGATCCTGGGCTTTCAAAAAGGCAAGTGAGATCCGTTCCCTGCCCATACAGTGCACGCTTCTCTGCAACATTGACCGAACATACAGCAATCCCCCCCCCCCCTTCCAGTGCTTCGGCACCAACCTGACCCAGAAGCATTCCTCGAGGCTGGACAGATCCTTCCTGCACCCTGGTTTCAGCTTTGTTTTCTTCTCGTTACACGAGTTCTTGCTGGGCATTCCTGGATTCTGCCATCGCGAGTTGCCGGCGCGAGCCCGACGCAGCCTCTGTCCCCTTCCCTCCGCGAGACCGTGGCATTCTGGAGCAGAGCGGCGCGAGCCCTGCTTCCCACATGTTAATAATTAACATAAACCATTACGTCATGAGTTGGCAGTGCGAGACCCTGAGAGAGAGGGAGTTACAGAGAGAGAGGCACCAAAATAAAGAGCGGAGCTCAGAGGAGAAACGGGTTGCATTCCTTCTCCGGAGGGATTCAATAGATCGTGGGCTTGGGGGTTAAAAGGAAAAACAATGACCGCATAGTAGGGAGGAGCAGGGTGCAGTGCTTCAGCAGCTCAAGACAATCCAAATAGCAGTTTCTTCTAAGGTGTGGAAAAGAAATTTGAGTTTAAGAACTTTGGAAGTGCTGTGGATCGAATTGTGTAACTGGATGGAACAAGACTGGATCTAAGTTTGTAGGCCCCCTCATGCTTCCCTGAAGGCTGCCTGGGACCAGGAAGGGGGACCTTGGAAAGGCTAGGCTAGATTAAAGTTAGCAGAGTAGCTCATCTCTGATTTGTGTGTTCCATTCTCAACTTCACCCCCTCCACTCATGCTTCCACCTGTCTGAGGGGCCCATGCCCAAATCCCTGCTTTAAAGCTGGGGCTCTGGCTCTGGCATTAAATTGGTGCTCCAAAACTATCATGGCATGCTATAAACATAGGAACATAAGCATTGCCAGATTGGGACCCACTAAAGGTCCATCAAGCCCAGTGGCCAATCCAAATTGCAAGTACCTGGCAAGATCACAAAAAAAAAAGTAAAGCAGATTTTATCCTGCATATCTAAGAAATAAACAGTGGATTTTTCCAAGTCCATCTTAATAATGGCTTATGGACGTTTCCTTTATGATATACAAAACTTTTTTAAACCCTGCTGAGCTACATGTAACTGCTTTTACCACATTCTGTGGCAACACATTCCAGAGTTTTAATTACACATTGACGCTGGCTTTTACAAAGCTGCGTTAGAAGTTTTTACCTTGCCAGCCCACGATAGAAACCTCTACCCTGGCTTTATAAACGATCCCTGAGTGCAGAAATATTTTCTCTGGTTTGTTTTAAACTTTCTATTTAGTTGTTTCATTGCTGCCCCTTAGTCTTAGTATTTTTGGAAAGAATAACCGTGATTCACATCTACCTGTTCCACTCCATTCAGTGTTTTATAGACCTCTGTCGTATCTCCCCTCACCCATCTCTTCTCCAAGCTGAAGAGCCCTAGCCACTTTAGCCTTTCCTGATGCAGAAGTTGTTCCATTCCCTTTATCCTTTTCTAAATTCTGCTGTCTTTTTTGAGATGCAGTGACTAGAATTGCACATAGTATTTGAGTTTCACTCACACCATGGAGCGATACAAAGGCATTATAACTTTCTCATTTTTGTTTTCCATTCTTTTTCTAATAGTTCCTAACATTCCATTTGCTTTCTTTGCTGCCACTGCATACTGAGCGGAGGATTTTAACGCATCATCAACAATGACATCTAGATCCTTTTATTAGGGTGGTGACTCCTAACATGGAACCCTGCATCATATAGTTATAGTTTGGGTTCCTCTTTCCTACAAACACCATTTTGCATTTGCTCACATTAAATGTCATCTACCATTTGTTGCTCAGTCTCCCACTCTTATATGATCCTCTTGCATTTTTTTTCAGTCCTCTTGTGATTTAACAACTGTGAATAGCTTTGTGTCATCAGCAAATGTAATTACCTCACTAGTTATTACCATCTCTAAGTAATTTATAAATACTGTATGTTAAAAAGTAGCAACCTTAACACAGACCCCCTGGGGAACCCCACTATCTATCTTTCTCCATTGAAAATATTGACCATTTAACCCTACTCTCTGTTTTCCATCTTTTAACCAGTTCTTAATCCACAATAGGACATTACCTCCTATCCCATGACTTTCTAAATTTCTTTGGGAGCATAAGTGCCCCATATAAGAGGCTTGGGAAGGCTAAGCCTGCTCAGCCTCAATCACTACCATCCTCTTCCTGCCACTGCATTTCAGGGTACACAGCTACAAGAACTAAAACTATAAGGTTCCATTCACTTCTTGATTTGAGCTGCACTGGCACAAATCAAGAAGTGAAGGGAAGCTTGTGGACTCCAGAAGGCAACAACCTGGGAGTGAGTGAGTGAATGAAAGGGAGGGTCAAGGAGGAAGAGAGTTGGGGTAATGGTAGTGTGAGTGGAAGAAAGATAAGACAATGCTGCATGGTGGGGTATGGAAGTAAAGAGAGAGACAGGATTACAATGTGGAGAGAGGCTATGCTGGATGGAGAGGGAGAGGAGAGACTTATGAGAAAACCTACTGCTTGTCCTGGGATTGGTAGCATGTAATTTTGCTACTATTTGGGTTATGCCAGATACTTGTGACCTGGACTGGCAACTGTGGAAATAGGATACTGGGTTAGATGGACCATTGGTGTGACCCAGTATGGCAGAGTTAAATGGAGAAGAAACAGGTAGGACAAGAGACAAGGGCGATATTGGATGGGAGGAAGAAAGAAAGAGATGATGTGGGAGAAGAGAAAGACTGAGAGAGAAAAGGACAAAGAAGATCCTAGCTGCCTGGGGGGAGAGCGTGAAAGAGAGGAAATATTAGATAAATATGGTAAGGGAAGAGAGGAGATCCTGCATGGCTGGGGTAGTGGTGAGGAACAGAGAAAAGGTCCTGATTGGCTGTGGTGGGGCAGAAGGGAAAAGGGAAGACAGCAAGAAAATCCTGCATGGCAGGGGCAGGGCAGCTAAAAAGTGGAGAAAGAGACAGGAGATTCTGGATGGAGAGCATCAGAGGAGATTGTGCATGAGAGATGAAAATGAAAATTTATTTCCCACCTAATTTGTTAAATGGATGAGAGAAAAGGGATGGATGCAGACAGGAGATGCTGTATGGGTGGGATAGAGAGAAACATGGAGAGGAGATGCTGCATGGCAGGGTGAAGAGTTAGTGAAGGAGTCAGAAATAGAAGCGGAATGGGAGGGTCTGGGTGAGGGAGAAAGATGGAAATTAGTATTTATGTTATTTACTTATTTATTTGGATTTATTAACCTCCTTTATCATTAAGAGATTCACAGTAAAAAAAGAAAAAAAAAAGATAGAGAGAGAGAACACTGGTCTGGGATACTAAGAATGAATGATATCTGATTGGACAAAGTCAGTAAAATAGAAGAAAGCCGATATTTTCCGTTCACTGTTGAAGATGTATGTAGTGGAAGAGGTGAAGAAGATCCCAAGGAGAGAAAACATTTTAAAATGGATACGACACCTGGGAAAAGTTAAGAGAAAATAGGAAAACAGTGTACAGAGACTGTAAGCTATTAACCCCCCTTCCCTCCTTTTCACAACAGCGCCAAAGAGGTTTTTAGCAGCGGCCCACATGCTGAATGCTCTGCACTGCTCCGACACTCATAGGAACTCTATGACCATCGGAGCAAAGCAGAGCATTCGGCCAGAGCTAAAAATCCTCTTCCGCGCTTTTGTAAAAGGGCGAATAAATTAGGCCCTCTTTTACCAAGCCACTGTAGAAATTTCTGCAGTGGACCGGGACGCTAAATACTCTGACGATGCTCCAACACTCATAGGAATTCTGTGAGCATCAGCGCATATAGTGGTCTGGGCTGCGGTAGAAACTAAACTAAACTAAACCTTAGGTTTGTATACCGCGCCATCTCCACAAGCGTAGAGCTCGGCAAGGTTTACAGGGTTAGGTTGAAAAGGAGCTACAATGAAGGGTTATAGGAAAGGAGCTAGGAAGATAAAGAGGGACAGGGAACCAAAAAGCGGGAAGTGTTAGATTTTGAAAAGAGCCAAGTTTTCAGGTAATTTGCGGAAGGATTGGAGGGAGCTTGAAATTCTGAGCGGGGATGTGAGGTTGTTCCAGAGTGCTGTGGTTCTAAAGGGGAGGGATGTTCCTAGTTTTACTAATCTAATCTAATCTAAATCTTGGATTTATATACAGTGTCATCTCCCCAAAAGGAGCTCGACTCGCTTCACCTAAAAATTGATAATCGAAGTGATAGTAGTTACATTAGAGAGAAAATAACTTATTAATGAAGACCCTCATCCAACATCCTAGAGAGAAGAAAACTAATTTTCCTTAAAACAATTTTCTAAGAGCTGTTGAAATACCATTGTGTTCATAGATTTACGGAAAATCTCAAAGGAGAGAAGAGTTCTAACACAAGAGGGAATCCCGTTCCAAATCAAAGGACTCCTTTTACAAAGGTGCGCTAGCGTTTTTAGCGCACGCACCGGATTAGCGCACGCTAGCCAAAAATCTACCACCTGCTCAAAAGAGGCGGTAGCGGCTAGCGCGCGTGGCAATTTAGCACATGCTATTACGCACGTTAAGGCCCTAGCGCGGCTTTGCAAAAGGAGCCCAAAGTATATGAGAAAGATCGAGTAATATTGCCAATGGATTTTACTCCTTTTAAAGATGGAAAGGACAGTTTAAATTTCTGAGAGTTTCTTGAATCAGAAGAGCTATGATTATTTAAAGATAGAAGAACCAAAGACATAAATAGCCCTTGTATGATTTTAAAAACCACAGACACGCATTTAAACTGCTCTCTAAGATAGGGAGCCAGTGAAGATTTCTCAAAAGAGGAGACACATGATCAAATTTTCTCTCACCTCGATGGCAGCTTAGTAAAAAAAAAAAAAAAAAAGAGGGGGGGGGGGGGGAGAAGGATTGAAAAATTAACTGGACAGACAGCAAAGGTAGAAAACATAATTTTATTTTGAATATAGGGTAAAATAGTGTGGAAGCTGTGTTGGTCCACATTAACAGAAAATAAAGAGAGACCTTTTATCGGATTAAATACAATTTTTTTTACTAGATTCTGGAGGCCAAAATCTCCTTCCTCAGGCAAATAAACTATCCTGACATGAAAAAGCTAGTCAAAATCTGTCTGTTCTCCCCCCCCCACCCCCGTTACTAAGCTGTGTTAGAGGTTTCTACCATGGCCCCGAGCGCTAAATGCTCCAATGTTCGTAGAATTCCTATGAGCGTTGGAGCAGTGTCAGAGCATTTTGTGCCGTGGTTCGTGGTAGAAACCTCTACAGCAGCTTAGTAAAATATGACCTCTGTTAACTTAATCCAAAAAAAAGATATTACCTTTTTGCTATGTTAGTTTTATTTTTCTTTATTAATTTTTAATGTAGACCTCCTTACTAAGGTGCGCTAATGGGGTGATGTTAGACTGGGGAGCAAGGACTGATTGGCAGACAAGTTTTAAACTACCTGCATATATTTCCAAAATACTTCAAATTAGAGGTCTGCACGCGAACGGGGATCGCGGGAATCCTGCGGGAATCCCGCGGGGGTCCCGCAGGAATCCCCCCTAACCCACGGGACTCCCATGGGGACCCCCTTCTGGCCCACGGGACTCCCACGGGGACCCCCTTCTAGCCAACGGGACTCCCATGGAAATGGAAGGCTTTGAAAGCAGGGTTCGTCCATATAATATAATGGACACGTCAGCCTTAGTAAAAGAGGGGGTTTATAAGTTAATTACCTGAACAGAAAACAAAAAAAGGGTTCCACCAAAAAGATTCCACAAGAAAAACAGCAGCGCAAACACAAAAGAAACTGTGGAATTGATGATCCTGTCAGAAGTAATTGCTGCTTTTTATGGGGACGGGCGGGGATGGAGGCAATTCCTTGCGGGGATGGGTGGGGATGGAGAGGATCCTGACAGGGACGGGTGGGGACAGAGAGGATTCTGGCAGGGATGGGTGGGATTTCTGTCGCCGCGCAACTCTCTACTTCAAATACAGTTCTGTTTAATATGTTGTATTATTTGGATATATTATTTACGGTAAATTTTTTGGCACATATTTCCCTGGAGTCAATGGAACAAATGAAGGATATGCTGTAATAAACAGTTGTATTAGTTTAAAACAGTTCACTCCCCTTGCTCTTTGGACAAGTCACTTGACCCTCCATTGCCTCAGGTGCAAGATTGTAAGCTCTCCAGGGACAGGGGGAATGTCTAGTGTACTGAAAAATTCTGAGCTAAATCCAACTACATAAAAAAATCTTTGAAACTGAAACCACATAATTTAGGGCCTCTTTTACATAGCTGTGGTAGTGATTCCTACGCAGCAAATGCAATGCAGTCCAATTCCTATAGGCTGCATTGCATTTGCTGTGTCGGGACTTGTTACCTCAGCTTTGTAAAAGGGGCCCTTAAGGCAGCTCCTGTGTCATGTGACAGTATCACCTCTCTTTCTGCAAGTTATTCTTTCATTGAATACAGAATGTGCAGCAAATTATTGGCTGTCTTCTCCAATAATGATCCCCATTATCTTATTGCTCTGTGTTTGCCCTCATATCATGTACAATTTATTTATGTCTTCCTGAACTTGGGATATCAAAACTAAATCAATAATTAAAAAAAAATAAAAATAAAAATCAAAGGACCTTTTGGTAAAAGCATAGCATGACAAAACAGCTTAAAAGACTGCCAAATGATAGTTTCCCTATACCATAACCTGTACAGAAGAATTATGTTTATATTTAACATAACAACAGCGATACTGGGTCAGACCAATGGTCTATCTAGCCCAGAATCCTGTTTCTAACAATAGCCAATCCAGGTCATAAGCACCTGGAAGAAACCCAAAAAGTAGCAACATTTCAGGTAGCAATCCCAGGGCAAGCAGTGGCTTTCCCCATGTCTGTCTCAATTGCAGACTATGGACTTTTCCTCCAGGAACTTGTCCAAAACTTTGTTAAATCCAGCTATGCTAACCAATGTTGCAACAACTTCTGGTAACGGGACCCAGAGTTTAACTATTTGTTCATAGAAAAAATATTTCCTCCTATTCATTTTAAAGGTATTTTCATGTAACTTCATTGAGTGTCCCCTAGTCTTCATAATTTTTGACAGAATAAAAAATCGATTCACTTTTACCCATTCTGCACCACTCAGGACTTTGTAGACCATATCCTTCAGTGGTCTCTTTTCCAAGTTGAAGGGCCCTAGCCTCTTTAGCCTTTCCTCATATGAGGTTTCTTCTCTTTATGGCTAAATAAAGTTAATGACAGTTTGCTGACACAGCTAAGCAAAAAATTTCATACAAAGCATGTAAACCATTATAAATGTCCTATAGATGAAATTATACTTTTGGAGGTATTTAACTGTAGTAATTCCACAATTTCAGATAATAAACTAGACTAATCTTGTGGTAGTCACGGAGATGTACCAGCAAGAGCTTTAGCAGTCATATATAGGTGGGTGGGTGCATATTTGTACAGTTATGTGACTTCTTACTTTCAGGCTGTTAAATGTATATAATTTGGGCAATGTTTGAGGTCTGCAGCATGAAAAGCGACAGCTGGAGTTCAATACCAACCTCTGTTTATCTCACGGAACCATTCCTTAACACAAATTAATCTACTTAAATCCATAAAAGCAAATTAAATGTTTGCATGGGAAATCGTGCCAAGGAGGTGGTGAAAATAATACTGTAATGCAGTGCAGGGTTTGGTTTTTTTTCTTCACGTTTTTAAACTATTAAATTAAGGAAAGGAAGCAATTTGCATATAAGTGCTTTGACTCCTGGCTTCAAGATTGTTGCCATAGGCAGAGTGGCAGAAAAAATATTTTGAAAGGGGATAGGTGAACCCTTCTGTTTCATTCATAAGCTAGAACACATTTATTTGCTTACTTATTAATATAAGGCCCCTATTACAAAGCCACAAAGTAGCATAACTTCTGAAAAGGGAATTACGAAGGGATGAGACTCATGGTGGGGAAGAAAATTAACAAGAGGATAAGCACTGTAAAAACGCTAGAGCAAGCTTGGTCCCTTTTTAAGGACACAGTCACCGAGACGCAAAATCTATATATACCACATATCAACAAGGGATTCAAGAGGAAAAAGAACAAGGAACCGGCGTGGCTCACTGTATAAGTTAAGGAAGCAATCAGAGACAAGAAAACTTTGTTTAAGGAATGGAAAAGGTCAAGAATGGAAGAAAACTGGAATAAGCACAAACAACATCAACGCAGGTGCCATAAGGCAGTAAAAGGGGTCAAAAGAGACTATGAGAAAAAAATAGCCAAGGAGGTGAAAAACTTCAAGCCGTTCTTTCGATATATTAAGGGGAAACAACCTGCGAAGGAAGCAGTGGGACCATTGGATGACCTTGGAATAAAGGAAGTGCTAAAGGAGGACAAAGCAATCACCGACAAACTGTATTTACCAAAGAGGATATACACAGCATACCTATCATGCTATATGCTGAAAACGAAGATGGGAAACTAACAGGGTTGACGGTCAGTCTAAAAGAGTTATGCAGGCAGATCGATAGGCTTAAAAGCGATAAATCCCCGGGACCAGATGGCATCCATCCGAGGGTCATCAAGGAACTGGAAGGGACTATAGCTGAACTGCTTCAACTAATAGCCAATCTGTTGATCAAATCGGGAAAGATTCCAGAAGACTAGAAGGTGGCGAATGTTACGCCGATGTTCAAAAAAGGTTCGAGGGGAGATCCGGGAAACTACAGACCTGTGAGTATGACCTCGGTACCGGGAAAGATGGTAGAGGCGCTGATAAAGAACTGCATCATTGATCACCTTGATGGACACAGTCTGATGTAGACCAGCCAGCACGGTTTTAGAAAAGGCAGATCTTGTTTGATGAACTTGCTGCACTTCTTTGAGGGAGTAAATAGGCAGATAGACAAAGGCGACCAGGTTGACATTGAATATCTGATTTTCAGAAGGCGTTTGACAATGTTCCACATGAACGACTACTTCAGAAAATTGCGAGCCATGGAATCGAGGGTGAAATATCACATGGATTAAAAACTGGCTGGAGCATAAGAAACAGATAATGGGAGTAAATGGACAATACTTGGACTAGAAGAGCATCACCAGTGGAGTGCCGCAGAGCTCGGTGCTTGGACCCGTACTCTTCAACATCTTTATAAATGATCTGGACATTGGTACGACGAGTGAGGTGATTAAATTTGCGGATGATATAAAGTTATTCAGAGTAGTGAAGACACAGGAGGATTGCAAAGATCTGCAACATTACATAATCAAGCTTGAGAAATGGGCACTGGCATGGCAAATGAGGTTCAAAGTGGTTAAGTGTAAAGTGATGCATGTCGGTAACAAAAATCTCATGCACAAATACAGGATGTCTGGGGCGGTACTGGGAGAGACCTCCCAGGAAAGAGACTTGGGAGTTCTGATCGACAAGTCAATGAAGCTGTCCGCGCAATATGCGGTGGTGGCGAAAAGGGTGAACAGAATGCTAGGAATGATAAATAAGGGGATCACGAACAGATCAGAGAAGGTTATTGTGCCGCTGTACTGGGCCATGGTGTGCCCTCACCTGGAGTACTGCGTCCAGCACTAGTCACCGTACATGAAGAAGGAAACGGTACTACTCGAAAGGGTCCAGAGAAGAGCGACTAAAATGGTTAAGGGGCTGGAGGAGTTGCCGTACAGTGAGAGATTGGAGAAGCTGGGCCTCTTCTCCCTTGAAAAGAGAAGACTGAGAGGGGACATGATCAAAACATTCAAAATACTGAAGGGAATAGACTTAGCAGATAAAGACAGATTGATCACCCTCTCCAAGGTAGGGGGAGAACAAGAGGGCACTCTCTAAAGTTGAAAGGGGATAGATTCCATACAAACATAAGAAAGTTCTTCTTTACCCAGAGAGTGGTGGAAAACTGGAATGCTCTTCTGGAGGCTGTTATAGGGGAAAACACCCTCCAGGGATTCAAGACAAAGTTGGACAAGTTCCTGCTAAACTGGAACGTACGCAGGTGAGGCTGGATTCATTTAGAACACTGGTCTTTGACCTGGGGATCGCCGCGTGAACGGCCTGCTGGGCACGATGGACCACTGGTCTGACCCAGCAGCGGCAATTCTTATGTTCTTATACTTTTGGAACTTTGAAATTTTCAATAAAGTTCATTTCAGGAACATTGTCACTCCTCAGTGTTTTTTGGTTTCTCTTCTCTGTGGATCTCCTAGGGTCAATTTTTTTGTTTTTGTTTTTGTTTTATTTTTACCACAAGTCATGCTATTTTAGCACAGGGTCCTATGTTATCCAAGGAGACCTTTGGCTAAAATAGTACACAACTTGTGGTAAAATAATCTGTCTTAATTGTAGCCCACATTGATGAATTCCCCCCCTTAACTGCCTAAGTTAAACAGCCAACTCAGTCCACATAAAGTCAGTCCTAACTTCATGCAATATGGCTTAGAATGGTTAAGTGCTGAATAGTGCACTTAATCACATAAGAGACAGAAAGCAGTATAAACCCAGATATTCCATAGCAGTGCCTGGATATGGCCTAGCATTGAATATCTGGGTATAATGCTGCTGGTGGCTAATAAATAAAACACTCACCATCATCATCTGAATATCTGCTGCTGACATCAAAACTATTATCCTGTTAACAGGGCTGGCCCAACCATTAGGCAAGACTAGGAAGCTACTTAGGTTAGCAGTCATGATTGTTGAGTTTAACTATTAAAATCTTGTGGGGGTTGCAGGCTAGGAGCTTGAAAACTGATTGAAGAGGGGGATGTAAATCTCACTGGACATTATAAACGTGGCCATTTTAAGAACTGTAACATTACCTTACATTATATAGGTACTTATATTCTGCAAATAACAAAATAGGCAAAGATTTAAAAGTAAAGAGTCAGGGACATAACAGCCCAGAGGTATACAACGTATTCCAAACTATAAAAGCTAAAACAATTACCTAACTCATTCTGGCATTTACAAAGCTGCGGTAGAGCTTTCTACTGCAGGCCAGTGAGGCAAATGCTCTGACATTCATAGCATTCCTATGAGCGCCAGAATTCACCTTGCAGGCCGCGGTAGAAACCCCTACTGCAGCTTTGTAAAAGGAGCCCTAAAGGATTTTCTAAACAAGATGGGTAAAGGGGATGGGACTTATACTGTTTTTTTCCTGTGTGGTTTACTTATTTTAGACAGGTACTTATTTTGTACCTGGGGCAATGAAGTGACTCAAGTAACTTGCCCAGAGTCACAAGAGGCAGCAGTGGGAATTGAACTCACAACCTCAGGGCGCCGAGGCAGCTGCTCTAACCACTAGGCCACTCTTCCATCATTATTTTAAAATTAATGTCATTTTGTTCAAACCTCAACCGTGAAGGAAGTGAACTCCAAATCAAAGCATGAGCTGAGGCACACTTTGAACCTTATACAGCAGGGATCTCAAAGTCCCTCCTTGAGGGCCGCAATCCAGTCGGGTTTTCAGGATTTCCCCAATGAATATGCATTGAAAGCAGTGCGTGCACATAGATCTCATGCATATTCATTGGGGAAATCCTGAAAACCCGACTGGATTGCGGCCCTCAAGGAGGGACTTTGAGACCCCTGTTATACAGTATTTGTCGACCAGGCTTTTTTAGGTAAAGTGATTGACCTAATTTGTGAGAGCCCTGCGCCTTGATCAGACTACTTGCTGGCGGTTTTTAGTGTGCAGACTGTTACTAGTGATGTTCATGCTCAAGAAGGTCCTGGGATAATTATGCAATGTGGAACAATTCAAGTTGAGAAATTGACGCGGAGTTGGTCTTCCTCATCAGCTAAGGTGGACTTAGAATCGGTGGGGGCTGATAGGCTGGTCACAAATTTGATCAAGTTGCTCCAGTGTGACAGGACAGTGTACGAGGCAGATGCTACCCATCATTTTTCTGCAGCTTTGAGACAGCAATAGAGGTACTTAAGAGAGCTTCAGTCTAAATTGAGAAAGGCCATGACTGGTGGTAATAAATCAGCCTCTCTGTTGTTGGATAATTATATATATATATATATATATATATATATATATATATATATATATATATATATATATATATATATATATATATATATATATTTTAGATTTATATCCCATCCTCCCCAGAGAGCCCTGAATGGGTTATAGGTTAACATTCACAGTGTTACACTATTACATTAAATAAGGTTACAGTTAACATTCATAGGGTTACAATAATAGTACATAGGGTTACTATTCAGCAGTGCATTTATAGATGT
This sequence comes from Geotrypetes seraphini, assembly GCF_902459505.1. NCBI lineage: Eukaryota > Metazoa > Chordata > Amphibia > Gymnophiona > Dermophiidae > Geotrypetes > Geotrypetes seraphini. The sequence goes on along the minus strand of NC_047090.1, from coordinate 138,968,106 downwards.
ATTGCAACCAATTCTGGGTCCCAGGAGTCTTGCAATACGAGTACACACAGTATACACGCGTCACATCATCACAACTGAGCTGATGGTTCGTTTCTCTCTGACGCTGCAGGAGTGTAGTGACTGTTCTAAATGAGCGAGGTCTTGCAATATAAGTACGTATAGTATTTTGTATTAAAGATTTTGGGTTGTAGAACGAATCGTCTGAGTTTCCATTATTTCCTATGGGGAAGTTAATTTTGATATATGAGTGCTTTGGATTACAAGCATGCTTCTGGAACGAATTATGCTCGCAAACCAAGGTTTTACTGTATTTATCTTGGTTGTACAGATTCTGCACTGAAGCCTCTCTCTATGCCTCTTATGTTTAAATATATTTATTAAAATTTTGCAATAAAGTGCCAGAAAAGCAAACAGCAAATGCAAACAGTGTTCTCACGTATGTGCACAAAACAATCCCCACCCATCCTCAGCCCCACCCCCAAGTCCCATAGAATGATAATGGTCCAAGGGAACACAAAGTAGCATGTAATCAAGTTCACAAATTCAGTAATCGACTCTGAGCATGAGGAGTAAGATCCATCCAGAAACGCTCCCAAGTCTGACAAAAATGACGGCCAGGTTCTCTATGCCTCTTAATATAACATAACAAAGTTAGATCCGAATCTCAAAATCTAGCTGACTATAATGCTATATTGATCCTCAGATGCACCACCACTCCACGTTCAAACTTTATCACAACGTTAAGCTTGATGTGCAAAATCTTCCCTGGATCAATTTCGTCTAAATATTTACTTATACACCTTTATTTTTTAAGTTTTTAAATTTTATAGCATTTTAATATTTCAAAAGTGTTGAATAATTTAGAGAATACTTATAAAGTAAACTTAGCTTTTAATTTGTGGTCATTGTAGGGACATCTTTTGCCGACATGTTTCGCGATGAAATGCTTTCTCAAGGCTGGGTCCCTAACTTTATCAACGCCATCCATATTGACCACTAGTTTTAATCTAGTGAACGTGGAGTGGTGCATCTGAGGATCAATATAGCATTATAGTCAGCTAGATTCTGAGATTCGGATCTAACTTTGTTATATTATAGGAATTGAATGCTATATAGTAATTTAGTGCCATCAACTGATTTGATCTTAATATAACATACTGCAAAAGCCTTTCAGTTCGAGCTTTACTTTGAAAACAAAGATGAGAGACTTGCAGGTTAATTTTGGATACATCATTATACAGTATTTCCACTCAGATTACTGGTTTTTAGTGTGTGTGTGTGTGGGGGGGGGAGGGGTTCAAACTACTCATATGGTGTAAATTCAGTGGCGATACATTTAGGATGGTGCTGCTGGCTCTTGTGATTTCATCCCTGGATTATTGCAATTCACTCTTGATTCGCTTACCTTCATCTTCTCTAAAGGCTCTCCAGACTATGCAAAATGCCTACTTATGAGGCCCAGCATTTTGATCACATTGCACTTAGCCAAGGCTCTTCACTGGCTTTCAGTGGTTTAACATACTCAGTTTAAGATGCTGATGATAGTGTTCAAGGTACTATTTGATGAGACTCTAAAGTACTTTGCATTTGTGATCCTGCAATATATTCCAGTGCAAGCACCGCATTCAGGCAGGTGAGTGAGGTTTTGTGGCAGCGCCCTCTGCTTGGTTTTTAAAAAAATCATTTGTTTCACGTCAGACATGCAAGCCTGTCAAGAAAAGTGTGGAATAGCTTCATAAGTTTCATGGCTCCACATCTTTCTCTACTTAATTGGGCTGAGATACACCAATCACACCATATTTTCATAAACTTCATTAGCTCCCTGTAGCTGCAAGAATACATTTTAAACTATGCACTTTGATTTTTAAGTCCCTACACGGGAATACTGGTAGAACGTTTTTCATTATTAAACAAATCATTGCTTTATAGATAAGGTGTTATTGAGATTTCCTTCAGTGACATTGGCTACATTTGTCAGATTTCTATCTTCTTCAGTGTTGTATCAGGCAGCATCTGTTCGGAATTCTCTGCCTTCTTTAGTTCGCTCTTTAGAGCAGTGATTCCCAACCCTGTCCTGGAGGAACACTAGGCCAATCGGGTTTTCAGGCTAGCCCTAATGAATATGCATGAGAGAGATTTGCATATGATGGAAGTGATAGGCATGCAAATTTGCTTCATGCATATTCATTAGGGCTAGCCTGAAAACCCAACTGGCCTGGTGTTCCTCCAGGACAGGGTTGGGAACCACTGCTTTAGAGGACTATCTAACACTCTGCAAACAGATTAAGACATTTCTCTTCTACAGCATACCACTCAGACAAAAACAGGAAGATGTGTCAGTGGTGGCGGTACATTCTTTTTAATGTAAACCGCTTAGATTTTAACTTTGTATATCAAATAAACTGAACTGAACAGTGTGTGAATTACTGCCGGCAATCCTTTGATAGACTATTTATGAAGGAAAAGGGAGGGAGATAGAGGACTCAGCCTAGCTTGCTCCCTCCATAGTGCTGTCAAGGATACAGAGCTGTGCTGGGTCAGAGCGAAGGTCCATCAAGCCCAGCATCCTGTTTTCAACAGTTGCCAATGCTAAAGCCAATAAGTCTTTCCAAGAAAATATATGACAAATCTACTGGAGCATTTTTAGCTGCTAAAAGCCTTCTGAGTCACAAGTGTAATATGCTGGTCTAATGATAGAGAGGAATCAAAATACACCCTAGATTTTTTTTTTTTTTTAAATCTTGGGACAGAAGTAGCAATTTTTCATTCGGAAATAGATCAGGCTAAGTAATGTAATGTAATGTAATTTATTTCTTATATACCGCTACATCCGTTAGGTTCTAAGCGGTTTGAAGAAAATATACATTAAGATTATAAATGAGAAGTAAGAAGGTACTTAAAAAATTCCCTTACTGTCCCGAAGGCTCACAATCTAACTATAGTACCTGGAAATTAATAAAGAAGAGAAAATAAAGATGGTTGAAAAAAGAAAAATTCTATGTGAATTTATAGGATGGAAATTAAACTGACTGTGAAGAACTGTATGAAAAATACATATGGAATGCAGTTAGAGAGGGTAGGTTACAATCTATTTATGGTATTTGTTTAATTGGAAGTGGTAAACACTCGACTGCCCAGAAACAAAATTTAACATTTTGTAATATTAACTTTCAACTTCTTTCTGCTTAACCAATCCCAAATTGCACTTAGGGTTCTGTTCACAAAGCTGTGGTAGCGATGCTGTTGAAGTAAGTGTACCGAAGCCTATTCAATCATGTAGCCCTGTCCTATGACACAATTTTGTTTGGGGTGTCTATGAGGGCTAAGTGTCAGTTATCCTCTAATAATAACAAGCTTTTAATGATTTTAACAGGGGTTGCCATTCAACAAATAACATACAACTGTAAGGACTATAGAGGGTTAAACTACTGCTTTTGGTGGAGGTCGGTGTGTCATATGTATGAAATGGAAAAAACATTGGCAATTAAAAAAGGATATTTTAATAAATTTAAATTTGTTTGGGGGCCATTAATAGATTATTATAGTAAATAGATTATTATATTAAATAATTTATATTTAACCCCATTTATTATGTATATGTGGTGGGTGGAGGGGTGGGAGGGTTTAAAAGTGTCAGATATTTATAAAGATATCTGTTTGGGGTTGAGGGAGATAATTCTTTTTGTGTGAAATTTGTAATAATTTCAAGTGGAAATGTATATTATGAATTGAATTATTGTACACTTGTTTGAAAATTTATAATGAATAAAGAGATTAAAAAAAAAAAAAAAGTAATGCTACCGCGGCTTTGTAAAAGAGGCCCTTAAACAATTATTTACTTTCTCAATCACAGATAATCTTTATCACAGAATGTAAAATCAATCTGATGGTCATCTTTTTATTTTATCTTGATGTATTTATTAGAATTGTATGTATTGCTTTCCTGTTAGCTGCTTAGAACCTTCCCGGTATGGCAGCATATAAATAAATTATTATTATTATTATCTACAAATAATTGATACCCAAACCCATTATGCCTTAAAATGTTAAGAAATGAACTTTTAAAGCGAAATGATAATTTAAATGTGGAACTGAAAATATAACCAAGAGAATAAAGTGTATGAACTGGATCTATGACGATTTGGTTGCAGTTTCTCTATATTGAAAAGAGACAAGAGTTTACTGCACACGTTTCCAAAGATCCAAGTAATTAGATATATAAAACTACAATATAAGGGTTGCACAATATTGCTTTGGACGGTATTTAAAATGTTACATAGCAGCCTTTATTCATATTGAACAGAAGGGGAGAGAGGACAAAGCCCTGAGAGATCCCACAAGAAAATGTCCAAGAATCAGAAATGCTCCATAGCTATTTTTTGGTTCCTATCACTCAAAAAAAAAGAAAAAGAAGGGAACCAGTGTAAAACTGGCCATTAGTCGGCAGTGGTTCATAGAATCAAATGCAGCAGAGACTGGAGATCTTACTTTAGCACTATGCCAGATTTTTCATAATTTTGATCTATGTTCCTGGGATTTTCTTTTTGGGTTGTTCAAGTTTTGAAGGAACTTTGTTCTTTTTTTGGTTGATATTCATGTTTTATCCTGTTTGGTATGACTACTTTGACTGAAGATTACTTTGGTGTCGCAGTTTAGACTTTGCATAAATAATAGGTTTAAAAACATAAATAACTGTTAGCACCAGACCTATTTCTTGCAAAAATTTCTGTAATTTTCTCTCTTTCGAGATAGAACCACTTTGTTGTTTTCTCTCCAACTGTCTATTCAACTTTCATGAGGACAGATGGCCTGGAACCACACCAAATTCAAACATTCCTAAAGTGGAAAAGAGAAATATGTAGTAAAAATGTAAACAAACTGGGCCAGCCCAGTGACTCTGTGGCAGTGCTGTATGCTGCCATGTGGAGATCTGGCTGACTTCTGCTTCTGGGGCCAGTCAGGACTGGGGATGCTACAGAGTTGGTGTTCACAGTTCTGTTGAAGAGAGAAGCAGCCATTGCCTAATCAGGCCAGAATTTATGCACAGACTGACTAACAGACTTGACAATGCTCCAGATTTTGACCAGAGCCTATGTAATTGAATGCTGTCCAAAGGGAGGCACTTGCTGTTGAGTTGATTGGGCAACCTGGAAGTATAAATCCACACGACTGGACTGGTTGTTTTTAGACATCTCACTTGCCTCTTTTTTGTGTTTTGTTATTGATTTTATTGAGGTTGATTTTGTGCTTTTCTCTTTGTGCTTTTTTTTCGGGGGGGGGGGGGACGACTGGAAGATGGTATAGATATTGTACAAAGATTAGGAGGTAGAGACAGTGGCTTGCATAGGCTGGAGGAAAAAATAAGCTAAAAATGGATTTGTGGACTGAAAAAAAAAAATGACTAAGTCTCAGCATTTATTTTGTGGCTCGCAGCTGGGAACTATTGCCCCTCTATTTGGGAAAGAGTTATGCAGTCCACAGGAGTTGGGAAAGGGGAGGATTTGCAGTCAGTGAAGGGAGGGATGCGGTGGAACGGGGGATCAGATCGGGAACTTGTTTTCAATTTAATTCAGAGATGCGACATCCAGTCTGTCATTTCCAACATTGCTGCAATTGGTGTGGGGGCCCCCATCCAGGATTCCATTGTCTTAGGATGAGTGGACTAGTACAGAATGGGTAGCTGATACCCAGAGTTGAAGGAAGATTGTTGACACAAGGCTCCATCCCTAACTGACCTGCAGGCTTTGCAGTTTTGGATACGGGAGTATCTACATTGGGAGGCAGTGCAGTTGTTATGGGATGGGTTTTCTGTGGGTTTCGTTATTCCATATAATGGTCCTGTTCTGTCTCATGCTTGTACCAATAGTCCTTCAGTTAGAATACACAGGGTGGTTGAGAAATTGTAAAAGGAGATTCGTTTGGGACTGATTGCAGGTCCTTTTGCGGAGCCTCCTTTTCCAAATTTGGTGGTGTCCCCTTTGGGCATTATTTCTAAGAAAGAGCCTGGGAAATTTTGTCTCATCCGTAATTTGTCATTTTCTATTGGTTATAGTGTAAATCCCTTTATAAACAAAGTGTTGCTCTATCCAGTATGCTTCTTTAGATTCTGCTGTGATGATTTTGAACTCCTTGGGTGTGGGTGCGTTTATGGCAAAGACGGATATTGAGTCTACATTTTGCCTTTTGCCTATGCATCCATGATCATTTCCATTATTGGGTTTTAGGTTTGAGGGGCAGTATTATTTTATTCGCTGTATGCCTATGGGCTGCTCAATGGCCTGTTCACATTTTGAAGCTTTTTCTACCTTTGTTCATTGGGTGGTCCAACAGATCTTTGGTTTGGATAAGATTGTTCATTATTTGGATGATTCTTTTTGTTTGGGGGACGAGCAGATTCTCAAGAGTGTGAGTGGATACTTGCTGATTTTCAAGAGGTATCCTCATCTTTAGGGATTCCATTAGCAGCTGAAAAAAACAGAAGGACCTGCCACAGAGTTGGTGTTCTTGGACATTCATCTGGACTGTCCAGATACTATCCAGGCTTCCTGCTGAGGTGGATTTATTGCACAGTGAGCTAGCACAGATTGCACCTGTTATAAAGATTTTTTTTCATCCGATCCAGTCTTTGGTTGGGTGTTTTAACTTTCTCTTTTGTATCATTCCTCAAGGGCAGGTCTTGCTGGCAAAGTTAAAGAGGTACAAGGACAAGGGAAGGTGCGCACAGCGGGGGGGCAGAGAAGAGGTGCCACCACCTAGGGTGCCTCCTACCCTTGCCACACCAGTGTCCTGAGTGCATCATGCATTTGGGTTGCTAGTCATCATCACAGTATTTGTGTTTATACATGTTCTCTCTCTGGAGCCAGGCATTAACCTTATTGTCCTCTTTCTCTTGTTTTATTTTCTTAGTCTCTCCTAGGCCAGCTTTGCAACTGGAAGTGTGTGTGTGTGTGTGTGACCAGGCACTCCTTTATGTTTTGGGCTTGAAAAGAGAGCAGTGTCAGGGATTAAATCTTGGACTTGCTGCCCTGGAAATTCGTATTCGATGGATGGGGATCAGAGGAATTATTTGGGAGCAGCTGTTGGCAGCCTTGTTGCAGATGAAGTGTTTCTTGGAGCTACACATTATCATCATTCATTTAGGGGATAATGATTTGTATTGATCGAAGGTGTGGAACTAATCCTCATTATGAAGTGTGGAACATGTAGACAAACATGATTTAATGAGACAGAGTCAGCATGGGTTCAGCAGAGGGAGATCTTGCCTCACACTTTTGCTTGACTTCTTTGAAGGTGTGAATAAACATGTGGATAAAGGTGAGCCGGTTGATATAGTGTATCTAGATTTTCAGAAAGCTTTTGATAAAGTTCCTCACGAGAGGTTCCTGAGAAAATTAAAGTGTCATTGGATAGGTGGCAAAATTCAGTTGTGGATTAGGAATTGGTTATCAGATAGAAAACAGAGGGTAGGGTTAAATGGTCATTTTTCTCAATGGAGGAGAGTAAACAGTGGAGTGCTGCAGGGGTCTGTACTAGGACCGGTTCTATTTAACTTATTTATAAATGATCTGGAAATTGGAACGACAAGTGAGGTGATTAAATTTACAGATGACACTAAACTATTCCAAAGTTGTTAAAACGCATGCGGATTGTGAAAAATTGCAGGCGGACCTTAGGAAATTGGAAGACTGGGCGTTCAAATGGCAGATGAAATTTAATGTGGACAAATGCAAAGTGATGTACATTAGGAAGAAAAGCTTGAATCACAATTACTGGATGCTAGGGTCCACCTTGGTGGATTAACGCCCAAGAAAAAGATCTGGGTATCATTGTAGACAATATGATGAAACCTTCCGCCCAATGTGCGACAGTGGCCAAAAAGCAAACAGGATGCTAGGAATTATTTAAAAAGGGATAGTTAACAAGACTAAGAATGTTATAAAGCCCCTGTATCACTCCTTGGTACGACCTCATCTGGAGTATTGCGTTCAATTCTGGTCTCCTTATCTCAAGAAAGATATAGTGGTGCTAGAAAAGGTTCAAAGAAGAGCGACCAAAATGATAAAGGGGATAGAGCTCCTCTCATATGAGGAAAGACTAAAATGGTTAGGGCTCTTCAACTTGGAAAAGAGATGGCTAAGGGGAGATATGATTGAAGTCTACAAAATCCTGAGTGGAGTAGAACAAGTGGATCGATTTTTCACTCCGTCAAAAATTGCGAAGAGTAGGGGACACTCGATGAAGTTACAGGGAAATACTTTTAAAACCAATAGGAGGAATTTTTTGTTCACTCGGAATAGTTGAGCTCTGGAATGCATTGCCAGAGGTTGCAGGATAGCATAGCTGGTTTTAACAAAGGTTTGGACAAATTCCTGTAGGAAAAGTCCATAGTCTGTTATTGAGAAAGACATGGTGGAAGCCACTGCTTGCCCTGGATCGATAGCATGGAATATTGCTATTCCTTGGGTTTTGGTCAGGTACTAATGACCTGGATTGGCCACCATGAGAACGGGCTACTGGGCTTGATGGACCAGTGGTCTGACCCAGTAAGGCTATTCTTATGTTTTACCTCATTTGGAGTAAAAAGGGGCTAGATTTTCTAAGGCAGTAGATCAATTCAGGAAATGAGTTAATGCAGAAATTTCTAAGTTTATCTTGAAATTGGGGGGGTTTGGTGGTTTGTCATGAACTTTTGACCTCTGATTGTCCGGGACAATACAGACAAGGTGGAATCCATTTATCTGATATAGGACTGGATATTTTTTTGAGTTGTTTGCAAGATTTATTGTAGGACTGCAATGATGGCAGAATGGCCACAGCTGTTATCACTTGTGGGGGGAATATGAAGGGGTGGTTGCTAAGAAACATGTGGTTGGGTAATGAAAGCAGATGTTGATTAGGTGGAGTGCAACTCTGCCTCAAGAGAATTGAGAAGTAATTGGGCTCAGCAGCACCACAGGCCTGTGGAGTGGGGCATTTACAGCTAGTTCGATACCTTCTAGCTGGACTGGGAAATGGGAAAAAGGAGATTTATGTGATTGATGCTTTTTGATTATTATGAAGGATTGTAATGTTTTTGAAAGATTCTTGAAATGTTTAATAAAGCTGTGGCCATGGTCCTGCCACTATAAATTGTCAGTTATACTTTTCATTTTCTGGGCAACGGTTTTTCAAGGTGGCGAGTGAAGGTGAGTGCGTGCGAATGCCTAAGTTAAGGTGCACGCACGCATTTATGCCAATGAAAACTAGGCCTAAACGCCTGTATCTAAGTTGTACACGGATCAGATATATTCTATAATAGTGCTCCTAACTTTTAAAAATTACCTAAAGTTGGGAGATAAGGCACCGCAATAGCGGAATGGTCTGAATGGTGTGATAGCAATGACAGCATACCAGATATCGGATCTCTAGCTAAGTTAAAATATTCATGCTTGCATGATTATCTGCATTAATTGCATAAATGAGAATACTTTCATAGAATATGAAGTGACTCTGTCTTGGAACATATACTGTATACAGAAAAAAAGAGGGGTTTGGATGGTATAACTTGTTTCATTTGAAGAAAAGGAAGAACATTATATTAATTATTTGGACAGCAAGTGGATTGGAACTGTATCTAGTACTGGAAATTTTTTAATGTCTTGGACAATTTTTGATGTCTTGGACAAGTAGATTTTTTTTTCATCTATGAAGCATAACTAAGGTCTTTTTCTCCACATTTTTTTCACTTTTCCTGCTTTTGATTTTTGACTTCCCTGTGAAGAATTGAGTCTATAAGTATAAGGATATTAGTCTCTCCATATGAATACCTTAGCACATTTTTGTTCTTATTTTTTTTGTTTTTGGGAGATGTGCTTTCTTCTAATTTTTTATTTCTTTATTTTAGTTATTTATATACCACTTATTGTCTACGTGGTTTACATTCAGGTACTCAGTCATCTGTCTCTATCTGTCCTGGTGGGCTCACAATCTATCTAAGGTATCTGGAGCAATGGAGGATTGAGTGACTTGCCGAGAGTCACAAGGCGCAGTGTGGGGCTTGAACCCACAACCTCAGGGTGCTGAGGCTGTAGCTCTAACCACTAGGCACACTCCTTCCTCCAATGTAGTTGATATCACCCATAATTATTGTGTTACCCAGTTTGTTGGCCTCCCTAAGTTCTGATAACATTTCAGCGTCTGTCTGTTCATCTTGGTCAGGCGGATGGTAGTATAGTCCTATCACTATCCTGTTCCCTATTATTTTATTTTATTCAATTTTTTTCTATACTGTTCTCCCAGGGGAGTTCAGAACGGTTTATATTAATTTATTCAGGTACTCAAGCATTTTTCCCTGTCTGTCCCGGCGGGCTCGCAATCTACCTAATGTACCTGAGGCAATGGGGGGATTAAGTGACTTGCCCAGGGTCACAAGGAGCAGCATGGATTTGAACCCACAACCCCAGGGTGCTGAGGCTGCAGCTTTAACCACTGCGCCACACACTATTACATATGGAATTTCTACCCATAGGGATTCCAAAATCCAAAGTATATTTCTGCTCCCTCCTGTAGATCCCTATATTATTTGCAGGTTTTAAAAAAAAAGTTACGTATGCAGAAAATATTTTTATTTTTACTTGTGCCAACAATAGAAAAAAATATTGCCGAGAGGTCTTGTACCTGAACTGCTGTATAGGAGACTATACCCAATTTCTTCATAGAGCACCTAGGTAGAAATGGGATGCCCAAGTCAGGACCTTTACATTTAAGAAAACATGTTCTAAAGGGCTTGTTGAGTCTTTTGTAATATATTTATAAGATCATAGGAAATGCACTTATAGTTGATGGTATGCACAGCATGAGCAGCTATTTTACAAAGAATCATGTTCAGCAGAAGAGTAACATCCCTCAATCTGCATGTGCAAATGCCAGTATTTACATATATAAGTGGAATATTGCTTTTTGGCAGCTCGTATTTCCATTGGTAAGTGGCAAATGTTATACTGGACATCTGGCACAATTGCAGCTGATACATCTACATTGGAGGCAGCGTCAAATGCCAGCATCCAGATTTTTTGAAGTATGCATGCACAGTATTGCTGTTAGAAATGGAAGCATTCTTTGTCGGCCTAATCAGACCATACATTACATTACATCACATTACATTGATGTCTTCTATCCCGCCAATACCTTTCAGTTCTAGGCGGTTTACAACATGAAATTAGCCTGGGCATTCCCAGGGAGATTACAAGGTTGATAGCTATAGTATGCGTCGGGATCTGGGAATGGTCAATACGGTTTGGTTAGATAATTTGACAAATTTCATGAATAGTATGGTTTTCAGTTCTTTTCGGAATGTTTTGTAGTTGGGCGTCGCGGTCAAAAGATTTGAGAGGTGGTGGTTTATTTTTGCTGCTCTAGTAGCTAGTAGACCGTCATATATTTTTTTGCTTTGCATGCCTTTGATTAGGGGGTGCGTAAAGTGTGCTTGAGTTCTCCTTGATCTGGATTTATGTTTCCAGATTAGGTGGTTGTTCAGATAGCTTGGTGCATTTCATACCTGCAACATGTCCCCTTCCAGCCTTTTAGCCCGATATTGGAAACCTCATATCTATACAGCAGCGACTACTATGCAGGTATGTGCTTTATCAATGAATATTCAGCAGCACTATTAAGATCAGTGTATTGCAAACTGTGTGCCGCACGAGATTTCAGGTATGCCACAAGACATCCTATAGGCAGTTAACCGGTACCAGCGCCTTTCTGTGCCTCTTCTTTTTCAGATTCCCCCCCCCCCCCCCACACACACCCTTTGGTGGCTCAGGGCCCCATATGGAGGGCCTCCGCACATGTGCGGACTTTGACGTGATGACATCACACATGCGTGTGACATCATCATGGTGATGTCTGTGCACTTCCGGGTGCCTTCAAGCCGTGACAACCAGTTTAGTGCGCCATGGCTTGTAAAGTTTGGAAAACACTGATCTATATTCTTATAGATCACCTCAGCAGTATCAAAATAGTGGCAGAGTGACATAAGAGTGGATTGGGAGGTTTCCATCCATCTATGCGATTTAAGTGAGGAGAGCAAAAATGCTGTCCTAACTTAAACCCCCATGGCTATATGGAATATTGCTGTTCTTCAGACATATTTAGATAGCGGCATTAAATATATATGATATATTTAAACAGTTTTAAAAGTCTCACTTTGGCATTTGACTAGTGCACTGTGGATATAACATGCAAACAGTGGCTTTCTAAAATTGCTGTTGACACATATAGGGAATTTACATGTGAAAATATCACTATTTACACATCTTTTCCATGCAAGGTTTCTACAGTGACCTCCTATGGTTTGTGGGAGTAGTGGTGTAGAACAGTGGTTCCCAACCCTGTCCTGGAGGAACACCAGGCCAATTGGGTTTTCAGGCTAGCCCTAATGAATATGCATGAAGCAAATTTGCATGCCTATCACTTCCATCATATGCAAATCTCTCTCATGCATATTCATTAGGGCTAGCCTGAAAACCCGATTGGCCTGGTGTTCCTCCAGGACAGGGTTGGGAATCACTGGTGTAGAAGACATGTACTAGACTTCTGATATGAGGATGATGGTTGGGTGTTACACTGATGACCTCTAGCAGTAGGAAGAGGAACTGTGCATTCATCCTCAATGACCACTTTTCTTCCCACTTTGGTGCCCAGTTCAGCTAGTAGGACAGGCGAGGTGAAGAAAGGGACAAAAATCCTGTCAACTCAAAATGATATTTAAAACAAAAATACCACAAACTTACTACAAGAAACTCAAGCTCCAATTTGTCCAATGGAAACAAGGGGTTTTGAGGGTGTAGCACAGAGCTCATGCACTACTATTTAATATACAGTACAGTGCTGTATACATCTAGCCAGTAGTAGTAGTAATTAGATTGTGAGCCCACCCGGCACAGGGAAATAGGTAGAGTACTTGAATGTAACTCACCTTGCGCTACTACTGGAAAAAGTGTGAGCAACATCCAAGTTGAGAAAAAAAATAATAAAATTATATGGGATGAAAACATGCAGCAGGGGAAACCTATGCTGTCACTTGCTAAAGAATTCCACTATAGAGCTTTTTGTTCAATGACAAAACAGGTGTAAATCAGAGTAGTACTGGAATGTTAGGGTTTCTTTGTATAATTATGATTATGTATGGGGGGATGGGGGATTAACCCGCATAGACTTCAGGACAGACAGGATATGTTTTAAACAAATAAATGAAAGAAAATCTTCTCGTCATACCTTCTTTAAAATTTATCAATATGTTGCGCTCCAATAATTTTGTTGTCACTGCCCCTACTCTCTGGAATTTGCTGCCAAACCATTTGCGCAGTAAATCCGAAATAAAACAATTTAAAGCAAAATAAAACATTCATGTTCCAGGATGCCTTTGGACAACTGTCCTCTTAAGGACAAATATTAAAATTATTATTTTTTACTCTAACCCATTATGTTTTCCCTTTTTTGTTTCACTTCTCTCTTACAATTGTAGTTCTTCCCCTTTTTTCCTATTGTTTGAAGTTGGTCTATATGTCTTATTAGTGTTTTATTAAGACACCTAGATTTTATCTAGTATCCCCAGTTTTAATATGTTTTTATGTAAATTTTATAATGTACATCACTTAGAAACCTGATTAAGCGATTTAAAAATCTTTTAATAAACTTGAAACATATTTGATCTTTTTTTGTTTTAAACAATTGCATTTAAATTTGGTTTTAACTATGGGCCTCATCTATTAAACTGTGCTAGCAGTTTCTAATGTGGGGAGCCACACTGAATGACCCTCGCTGCTCCCGATGCTCAGAGTCCTATGAGTGTCGGGAGCAGAGTGGGCCATTCAGCGTGGCTCTCTGCACTATAAACTGCTAGCGCAGTTTAATAGAAGAGGGGGTATTGTGTTTTATTATTACGATTTTATTTAAAACATTTTTAATCCACCTTTTGGCTCACAAATTTCCATGCATAATAAAATACACATTTTAAAGGAGACATACATCAGGTAGAGGAAAGTACAGAGGCACGATATTATACCATAACATCTTCAATAGGACTATGTCTAAGCAATTGTCAAGTAATATCACTCTTCAATATAATACATAGCGTTCCAGTAATAGCTCAAAAAAGAGTTATATATTCAATCAAAGAAAGCTTGAACAGATAGGTTTTAAGCAACTTCCTAAAGTGCAGATTTCCACAAAAACATTCTGTTCCGGACAAAGCATTCCACATCGATGGTCTGGCTATAGAGAAACAGGAACTCTTTGTTCATACATAATGAGTATTCTTCTTTCTTTTTGTGTCCAAAAATCTATTATTCTCAGATCTCAACTTCTGCGGTGGCATGTACAATGTCAAGCATTTTTGCAAATAGTCTGGTAGACAATCATAAACACTTAATATGAAACGCTATGGGCAACCCAATGCAATCTGTTCAAAATAGGAGATATGTGCACACAACGAGCCACTCCCATAAGCAATTGGGCAGCAGAACTTTGTATCATTTGCAATGCTTTGATACACACCAATAGTAAACCCAAGTAGATACCATTACAGTAATCTACCTGCGATAATACTAAGACTTGAAGTACCTGATATAACATTCTTTAAGTGAAACAATTTACGCAAGGTAAAATAAGCAGATTGAACTACTTTCGAAATCTGAGCCTTAAATGTTAGATGTGCATTAAGTATTGTACTCCAAGCGTTCTGACTTCTTCACAATCCTTGATCAAATGATCACCTACATGGATCTCTTTAGGCCATCGATGTTCATCTTCATCCCTAACAATCAAGATCTCTGTTTTTTTCACATTAAGTTCAAAGCCTCTACCACTCATCCATTTTATAATCTTTTCCATATATTTGTTCAGGTCTTTGAATTACTGATTAGAGTATGACACGGTGGCTGTTACCCGCGGTAAGCCATGAGTGACTGCGGGTAACCCACCGAAAAGGTGGGGAAAAAAACAGTGTTCACCACGGCTATGGGGACAAAGCCATTCACTACCCCATGGAGCGGTGAATGGCCTTATCTTTGCAGTTAAGGGAGGGAATGCACACGGTCACTGTTTACTGATCGCCGCCGCCAGATCACCGCTGCCGCCCCGTCCAAGCATCTCCCTCCCATTTTGGTACACCTATGTTTCATCACCAGTGATAACACGGCCCAAAACATCATCTTGCCTCTCCAAAAGGTCTTGGCAAACTTCGATTCTCCTTTGCTTTTGTTCATTGGTGAGCTCCTTCAGAACTTTAATTTATAAGGAAGGAATAAGCTAAATATTGCAGTACTGAGGCTTGTATGGATGCTGCGGGGACAGTGGTCACAGGAACAGGGCAAGGACAGTAGTCCAAGGGACGGAGCGGGGACAGTGGTCGTGTGGACAAATTTTTTCCCTGTATCACTGAACATCATCTGCATATATTCTATAGGAGACACCTAAGTCAGCTAACAGCTCCAAAGGGGGACAAATAAATGTTGAACAAGGTCACAGACAAAGCTGATCCCTGTGAAACTTCGCACTGTAATTAAATTCATCAGAAATTTCACCATTACTATGCACACATAATTTCCTGTTATCGAGAAATTACTTAAACCACTCATAGACTTTACCTGCAACTGCTTTAAATGCTCCAACATTCCATAATGGTTTAATGAGTCAAACGCTGCAGATATGTCCAATGAAACTACGCAATAATAATGACCTTGAGCTACACCTATCACAACTCATCTACAATTTAAATTTGTTATTGTTGTATAGTTATGCTAACCCCTGATGCAGCCCTTAGATTGGGCAAAACATGGCCTGTGCCAGGTTTTTTGTCTGCATTACAATAAATTATTCTTAGTCACTACATTTTGACTGAATTGCTGTTTTGATTCCATGCAAGTTTTCTACAGTGACTTCCTATGATTTGATTGAGGGGATTGGAGATGTGAAAGACATGCAAAAGTGTCTTAGGTGAAAGCCGAGTGCTATACTGATGACTTCTGATCAGGAAAAATATCACCAGCCTATGTGCTTATATGAGATCTGAGAATAAAGTTTGCCTCCATGCGCTTACATTGACAGTACTGTTCAAACAACTTGGTAAGGTTTCATAACCTTGATGTATCAGTGTCTCACAGTTGTGTTCATATCGACATGTGGCGGTGTCTTGCTGAATGGCATTCATTATTGTTGCATGTATTTGTATGCCGTCACAAGAATGTCAGAGCTTGAATTAGAGCAATGAACCACCATTAAGTTTCTTGTT
This sequence comes from Geotrypetes seraphini, assembly GCF_902459505.1. NCBI lineage: Eukaryota > Metazoa > Chordata > Amphibia > Gymnophiona > Dermophiidae > Geotrypetes > Geotrypetes seraphini. The sequence continues at coordinate 138,951,836 of NC_047090.1, read as the reverse complement.
AAACTTGGCAAGAGTGGAAGTGACATCAGAGATATGTTAGTCCAAGTTTATGGGGATAATGCCATGAAGAAAGCAGCAGTGTATAAATTGATTAAACGTTTTTTTCTGAGGGGAGAGAAAGTGTCACTGATGAACAAAGGTCAGGGCGGCCAGTAACGAGCAGAACTGATGCAAACATTGCAAAACACTATGTGTCAAAATCATTGGCTGACTGTGAGAAGCATAGAAGACCAAGTAAACATAAATGGAGAAACAATTAGGAAAATCTTAACTGAAAATCTTGGCATGAGAAAGGTGTGAGCAAAAATGGTCCTGAAGGAGCTCACCAATGAACAAAAGCAAAGGAGAATCGAAGTTTGCCAAGACCTTTTGGAGAGGCAAGATGATGTTTTGGGCCGTGTTATCACTGGTGATGAAACATAGGTGTACCAAAATGGCCCTGAAACAAAGCATCACAGTGCACAATTGAAGTTAGCCAATTCTCCATGACCAAAAAAGTTCTGCCAGTCCAAATCAAGAGTCTAAATGATATTGCTAACCTTTTTCAATAACAGAAGGATTGTTCATTATGAATTTGTGCCAACTGGACAAACAGTTAACCAAGTTTACTATTTGGAAGAGCTGAGAAGGCTGCGTGAAAAAAAGTTAGACGAAAACAACCTGAACTTTTTGCCAACTCATGGCTCTTGCAACACGACAATATACTAGCTTACATAACACTGTCTATGAGGGAGTTTTTAGCCAGAAAACAACTGTATTGAAACACCCTCCCTACTCACCTGATCTGGCCCCCAATGACTTTTTTCTTTACCCAAAGATAAAGGAAATATTGAAAGGAAGACATTTTGATGACTTTCAGGACATCAAGGGTAATACAAGGACAGATCTGATGGGCATTCCAAAATTGCTTTGTATGGTGGACTAGGCGCTGGCGTCGGTGCATAGCTTCCCAAGGGAAGTACTTCAAAGGTGACCATAGTGATATTCAGCAATGAGATATGTAGCACTTTCTTTAGGACGAGTTTGCAAACTTGTCAGACTTCGTATACTATACCTCATTATGCTAGTATTCTATAAAAAAAAAGTAGGAAAGTACTTTCCTTTATAGAATAGGTACCTAAATATAGGTACAGTTATAGAATTACCCCTTAGTATGGGAATTAGCATGTGGTAATGGTTAGCATACTGGTTTTACACCTCAATAGGTAGTATTAATATAACAGCACTGTAATGCATCTGTAATGCATTTATCCTCACATTCTATTTATAATGCCTAGATTTGCATGCCAAAATTTTGGTGTGCTTTCAAGATGTGCATGCAAATTAATTGGCTAACAACTCATTATTTATGTTAATTTGCACCTATTAAAATTTGTATGCACTTCTGGCTGTGCAATATATGAGACGGCACCCAACTCTAACACTGCATAACTCATAAGGGGTGTGTCCATGGGAGGGGAATGGGTTTGTAAGGGATGGTCTGAACAGTTACACACATTGTTAGGCATGCCGGAGCATCATTCTGTAACTTGGGTGCCAGCATTTACACCAGATTTCAGCAGGTAAATCTGGTGCTATGTGTGATTCTATAGAATTGTGCTTAGTGCTGATTTTTTTTCGGGCCCCATTTTTGAATGCCATTTCTTTTCTCTTTGCCTCTTTTAAAAGCCCAGTAGCAAGCCCTGCACAACAAATGTGAGATAGTTCCTATGGGCTGCATTACATTTGGCGCACCGGGACTTACTACCAAGGCTTTGTAAAAGGGGCCCAGAGATACTGGGAATACCATCAACATTTAATAGTTTTTGCAGTGATGGGGTGTTAATTTTTGCAAATATACATTTTTTTTACACAAATGTTTACAGCATATTAGTACAAGGGTCCCAAAAACTCAAAGTTGTAGGTGAACTAATTCACTGCGTACCAAGAAACTAATGAATTTATATAGTTTAACTTGCCCATCCATGGGATTAAAAAAATCCTTGATAAACATGGTCCTTTCATAACTGTGTACAAATATAATCTCTGAAGTTTAGGTCATCAGAGGAAAATGAGTGACATTTGTATTTTCAATCGACTCATCTTATGTTCCATGACAAAATTATCCATAGAAAAAGCAGGCACAAATATCCAAAGATACAAGAATATACAGCAAATCTCATGAAAAGTATATTTACTTTTATTTTGAAAGCTGGTTCAAGGGCTAAAAGGTACCTGTGAACTTTGTCTCTGTAGAGATGGTTCTCAAACTTTCTGTTTGACACACTTGATAGTCAATATTCACATGTGTGAGACTAACTGTTTTCAAATTGCTATAGCAGTGGTTCTCAATCAGTGTGTTGGGACATATTAGTGTCACCAACAGCTGGGAGATATACCACCAAAAATTTGACAGCACGCTTTTGCTTTTCTTAACAACCGTGTGTGCAGCTGGCTGGGGACAGTTGAGAACAGGAAGTCAGGTACTTGAAATCTCCATAGCTGGTCCCTGCTTGTCACCAACCCCAGATGAAAATGTTGCAGCCCTGACAGACATCACCCTTACGTCTATTTCCTTTACATCAGTTAGCAACAATTAAATAATAGTTGGTTTGGGTTTTTTTTCCTTTATTCAGCTGCAAAGTGTAGTGTTTAGAATGTTAGGAAAACAAGACAGGCCTAATTAAAGCAAAAAAAAAAAAAAAAAAGACAGAAAGTAGTGACTGTTTTGAAATAAAGACTGCAAGTATATCAAATTGCTCCATTTACACTGAAACAGTAGAAATGACTTATTCTTGTTATACTAGGTATTCCCCCTTTCGGGAGATCTGAATTTGCTCATGCTGATCTTCCACACCATTTTAGAGCAGAGAAGTTTCAAGTGCAGGGGAGAAGTTAACCCCCCCTCAAAAAAAAAAAACCCAACTCAAACACGTTAAGAGAAAGGCAGGTAAATGATAGAAGGGTAAAATCTGGCAGTGAAAATAGAAAAGTATTTTTTTTTTTAATCTGAAGAACAGAAATATAGGCAGAGGAGCAATAGAACAAAAGGGAATGAGGAAGGAGATGGCACCACAATGTTTCTGCAGTGCCATATATGCCAGACTTCAATAAACTATTTATTAATTTACCCCCTCTCCTTTTACAAAACTGTAGCGTGGTTTTTAGTGCCGGCTGCGGCGGTAACAGCTCCAATGCTCAAAGAATTCAAGTTAATTTCCAAATTTGTATTCTAGAAGAGTTTTGCTGCATGGCACTGTGGTTGTGTGTGTGGCAGCCAAGACATGGCTGCAGCATCCATCAGTGTACCATCATTCATCTGTAACAGTGCACAGAATATACCATCAAGAAAAAGCAGCAACAAATTCAAGCACACAAGCATAAAAGAGTCAGTCCTTCATATTGTACAGTGGTATCTCGGAATCTGAACGCCCCAGAAACTTTTTTTTGTAGTAAATTTTGCCCCAGAATCCAAACTCTGCTTTGGAATCCGAACGCCCTGCACATTTTATGTGTGTGTTTGTGCCCCAGAATCTGAATGCTGCTTTGGAATATTTGTTAATATTTTACCTTAAAATCCAGTGTATTTCCTGTTAAAATTTGAGTTTGTGGGACCCAGGAACGGATTCATCCAGTCTCTATTATTTTCAATGGGAAAACTGTCTTGGAACTCGAACAGGGTTCTGGAACGGATTAAGTCCGGATTCCAAGATATCACTGTAGTTCTAATATTCAGCAGCATTAATCAATATGAAAATACATACTATCAGTAAACTGTACGTTTATTTTCACATAAAATATAGTACAAACAAAATGAGTAAACATGCTCATTAGTATAAACAAAACCATTTAGAAATCATTAAATATTTGGCAAAATTCTTACTTCTGGTTTTTGGGTTTTTTTAAATAGAGAATTCCATGCTCAAAACATCATGGAAGTTTATTATCTACTAGATGAAAATGCTTCCATTTGTGAACAATAAGCTTTAGATCTAAGCAGACTGTTAGCTGAAGAGAGCTCTACTGCCGCTGGGAACATCCATTTTATGCTAACCGCAGCAGAGCACTCAGCAATGCCACAGTGCCACCTACTCCCCATACCTGGGAAGACTTTATAAAGCACTGATCTGTACATCTATTTTGTACAGCACAGGGCCTGAATATTCAATGCTCAGCTTAAAAATTAAAGAGAACTTTCAACTATACAAGAACCTAATTAGCTAAGTTCTGGCAAAATTTTTTCCTAAGCTTAGACTGCTTGATTTAAGCCTGTCATTTATGCGCACAAGGAGTGCTTCCTTTACTAAGGTGCATTAGATGCAAATGCATTCCTAATACAGCAGAAAATAGAGTACCACAAGGCACATGCAGGTGTCCTGCGGTAACTTTGCAATCTGCATGCTAGGGGGTAGACAGTGAGCATTCCTGCACTAGCTGGTTAGCGCACGGATGCCTTCATTGCTTACAAAATGGGTGGCAGCGAGTGCTCCCTCGGTAGTTTTAAAAAAAATGTCTGTGTGCTAATGGAAATATTAGTCCATAGCCATTAATGCAAAAAAAACAGAAAATGTTTTCACAGTTGTGCCCATGAAAGGGCACACTAAGGGCTATTTTTACCACAGCTTAGGAAAAGGACCCTGTAGGTCCTTATTTCCTAAGCATGTTTCCCCACTCTCAATATCTTAACTAGTGCTAAAAATGCCAAATCACAAAATTTGTACTGGTTGATTAAGTTGCTCCTGTTGACTCAATCACAACTCTGGGTCTACTGAAAATGATTTAGACACCTAACTATGTGGCTGGATCACATTGTGTCCTATATTGAAGGCTGCTTATCAACCTTCCGAAAACTGAATAATAAAATAAAATACGAATTTGGATGTATTTACAATAAATACTGCAGATTTCATGTGATCATTCCTTAGTTTTAGAACTATCTAATCTTTACAATTTTCAGCGCAACTCATTTTCATGATGTCCTGCCTGCCAAAGCTGGCCTGAAGTTGTCTTTTGCTAGTTCTGTCTGGCTGAAAAGTGGAAAAGATTCTTGAATAAACTGTCTGCACATTGGACACTGTTGAAAATATTTCACACATCCATCACATAAACATGTGTGCCTACATGGTAAAAGAACCCAATTTACAGTGCCATTTTGGCAAACAACACAGTCTATTCCAGTCTCTTCAGGTAGGTCTAATTCTTCTTCAGAGAGCCTGAGCTTTTCCAGCAGATTCCTGTCACTTGTATCTTCAGAAGACAAGTCCTTTGAGGATGCTGTAGAATTACTGCTTGCAGACATAAAAAGTTGCTAACAGCCAAACAAACAGAACAAGGCATTAGTATGATCTGAATTACATAGACACCAGCACCTACCACTGGCAACCCTCAGGGTATGAACAAGAAATGTTTTGTCAACTTTCAATAAAAAAATAAATTATCACATCAGGCTGGCATTTAAACTTGATATATCTTGATTAACCCCCCCCCCCTAACAACTTGGAGATGAACATGAAGCAGCCTTAATTTGGACATTCCTGAGGCCTGTGAGATGATCTACAAGAAAATGTATTTAAGTATAATTTGGATATTTATTTCTGCGCAGTAAAATTTCAGTTAACTGGCCCTCTCACCCAACCGGCAAAAAAATCACCAGTGAAAAAAAAAAAGTCTCCCGAAGCACCAACGGTAGCGTTCCTGAGCCGCAAACCCCTCTCTCTCCATCAAGCCCTTAAAAACTAGAAGTGGCAGTTCTGAACTGTGAATCCCACCTCCCTCCCAATCCAAAGCACCAGTGCAGCAGTGTCCCGAGGTGCAAAGCTCCCCTCCCTCAAGCCCTCAAGCAGCTGAAAGACATCTCTCCTGCTCCGATGCACCTGCACGGCAGCGGTCTTCAAGCCCCGAAGTGGCAGAAACATGTGGCGGTTCTGAGTTGCGAACCCCCTCGCTCACTCGCTCCCCTTCCTCCCTTCCTTATCCGAAGCGCAGCTGGTCAGCAGGAGGCAGCTTCAAAATAGTCTCTAATGTGTCAACATTTTACATAACGGGTTGGAAATTTTGTGAAAAATCAAGGGGCTAATACAATAAAGCCGAAGTAAAAACTAAATGGACAAGTTCTTTACTGCAGCACTTAAAAGACAACTTTAATGATGCAAAAAGCTAATTATATTTAAATTGCTTGATAATAATAATCATAATTAAAAAATGCACTGAACAAAAAAAGTGAATACCTTGTCTCTACAGTTGTGGAGAATGCAGAGCTTCCAAAGGGTAGAAGGAGACAGTGTAACAAAATTTCCACTGATCTTTATTACTGAATAAATTTAGCATTGCAAATAAGTAAAGAGCATTTTGAAAGAAATTTGGTTTGAGGCACAGATCATTTGGTGAAAAAGAAAGTATCTGTTAAACTGTGAAATAAAATGGTGCATTTGAAAATCATGTAGACAACAGAACTTTCTAAAGAGGGATGAAATCAGATGGACAATCTAACTTAAATTAGATAATGCCTTGGATAGTATGATTTTATTTATTTATTTAAAAATGCATATTTATTTTAAAATGCATAACCTCATAAGCAAAGTACTTTTGAAGGTAACAGTTACTTTATGAAGTGAAATCTTCTAGTCAAAACTACAACTTGAGAAGAGGTAAAACATACCTTTCACTAATGTTAGATTTACATGGAATTACCGTATTTTCACGCAAATAACGCGCACCCGTATAAAACGCGCACACGGGTATAGCGCGCAGAAATCACGATGATATGCACAAAAACTTTGGTATACCGCGCTCACGGGTATACCGCGCATGCTGCCCGACGCTCCTTTCGCCCGCCCTGACTTTCCGTGCGCTGTCCCGACTCTCCGTTCACCCCCCCTGACTTCCGTGCACTGTCCCCCCTTGAAGGTCTGTCCCCATCCTGAAAGCCTGATGCCCCCCCTCCGACGTCCGATACATCCCTCCCCCCGAAGCACCGCCGACTCCCCAACAATATCGGGCCAGGAGGGAGCCCAAATCCTCCTGGCCACGGCGACCTCCTAACCCCACCCCGCACTACATTACGGGCAGGAGGGATCCCAGGCCCTCCTGCCCTCGACGCAAACCCCCCTCCCCCCAACGACCGCCCCCCCCAAGAACCTCCGACCGCCCCCCCAGCCGACCCGCGACCCCCCTGGCGACCCCCACGACCCCCCCACCCCCCTTCCCCGTACCTTTGGTAGTTGGCCGGACAGACGGGAGCCAAACCCGCCTGTCCGGCAGGCAGCCAACGAAGGAATGAGGCCGGATTGGCCCATCCATCCTAAAGCTCCGCCTACTGGTGAGGCCTAAGGCGCGTGGGCCAATCAGAATAGGCCCTGGAGCCTTAGGTCCCACCTGGGGGCGTGGCCTGAGGCACATGGTCGGGTTGGGCCCATGTGCCTCAGGCCGCGCCCCCAGGTGGGACCTAAGGCTCCAGGGCCTATTCTGATTGGCCCACGCGCCTTAGGCCCCACCAGTAGGCGGAGCTTTAGGATGGATGGGCCAATCCGGCCTCATTCCTTCGTTGGCTGCCTGCCGGACAGGCGGGTTTGGCTCCCGTCTGTCCGGCCAACTACCAAAGGTACGGGGAAGGGGGGTGGGAGGGTCGAGGGGGTCGCCAGGGGGATCGCGGGTAGGCTGGATGGCGGTCGGAGGTTCTTGGGGGGGGCGGTCGTTGGGGGGGAGGGGGGTTTGCGTCGAGGGCAGGAGGGCCTGGGATCCCTCCTGCCCGTAATGTAGTGCGGGGTGGGGTTAGGGGGTCGCCGTGGCCAGGAGGGTTTGGGCTCCCTTCTGGCCCAACTACCAAAGGTACGGGGAAGGGGGTGGGGGGGTCGGGGGGGTCGCCAGGGGGGTCGCGGGTCGGCTGGGGGGGCGGTCGGAGGTTCTTGGGGGGGGGCGGTCGTTGGAGGGAGGGGGGTTTGCGTCGAGGGCAGGAGGGCCTGGGATCCCTCCTGCCCGTAATGTAGTGCGGGGTGGGGTTAGGGGGTCGCCGTGGCCAGGAGGGTTTGGGCTCCCTTCTGGCCCGATATTGTCGGGAAGTCGGCGGTCCTTCGGGGTGGGGGTGCGAGTGGTCCTGCCGGGGGGGGGGGGGATGTATCGGACGTCGGGGAGTCGGCCGGGCAAGAGGGCTTGGGCTCCCTCTTGCTCCGATCGTGGATGCGGGTGCGGGTGGGAGCGCGTGCGAGCCGTCGTTCGGGGTGGGGGTGCGAGCGGTCCTGCTGGGGGGGTGAATCGGGCGTTGGGCGGGGTGGGAACTATGTTTTAAAACTTTTGTATACCGCGCTCACGCATATAACGCGCGAGGGGTATGCGCGGTAGGTAAAAACGCGTATAACGCGCGCGTTATATGCGTGAAAATACGGTAGTTGGTTATAATGTTCACATGGGCCTTGTGCCTTCTTGGAGCTTAGGCTAATATGCATATGGAGGTAAGATCTGAACTATGAATTAATGTCAGCTCCATGTTTGCTTTTAGACAGACACTGAGAATTTCTACAAGTCATTAATCCATGCAATTTTGTTACATTTAGAAGATAATTAATTCACAATCATTGCCAAAGCATAAGGATCACACGATCTGCTTTAAAAATAAGATTTGCTTTCTTTCCCATCCACTTAAGAGTATACAAGACCCTTGGTATTTTACCAAACATTCATTAACTAAATTGGGCAGTGAGTAAATGAAAGTCAAAGATGGGCACTAACAATTCTTGATGTTAACTAACACTAATTTGAATTTGCACGTGCACACCCTGCAGCATGCTATTCTATAAAACTGTGCACCCAAATCCCAAGGTATGCAATGCAAAAGGGGATATGGCCATGGGAGGTGCATGGACATGTCAGGGGTGTTCCAGAAATGTGTGCATGCGTGCATAGTGTTACAAAATACTGCGAGTGCTTGCTTAAACTGTGCGCAGGGAATTACACCTGGTTTCAGCAGACTTAAGTCATGGTGCCCAAATATGTGCACAGGAACTGGCATTACGTACTATTCTATAAAGAGTGCTCAACCTGGAGTCCCTATATAGAATGGTGCAGGGTGCCAATATTTTTCTGGGGCCCATATGTAGATGTCATTTATTGAATCTGGTCCAATAAGTATAGCTAAATGGTTGAATTTAGGACTGCTATTAGCTGTTCTGCCTTCACTCCATCGTGGCACTTTTAGGTATTAAACGTATAAGTCCTTCTGAATATGGATCTTCATGTTCTTGGTTCAAAGCAACACACTACGGTGCATGAATGCATGTTGATTGATTAACACACATTAGCAAATGAAGCCCAAAACTAAATTACTCAAGGACTTTTCATAGAAATCTGAAAATTTGTAATTCAAGCGCTGTTAATGTTTTTCTACATGCTCTATACTGAGATATTCTTCATGTGTTAGACTATCTCTTAGCTTACATTTTAGTCTTCCTATAATTCAAAAACACATTAAAGAAAAGTGTACAATAAGAGTTCATTACAATTTTCTTAGGGGCCCATTTTATTAAGATGAGATCAAAAATGGACTTAAAGTATGCTAATGCAGGACTTTCCCATGTGCTAAGCCTAGTACTAACACATCCCTAAAGTAGGGCTTTTTTTATTTTTTTCGGTTCCTATGCTAATTGTTCCTTTAGCAGACGGAACTTGCAAAAAAATTAGTGTGGTAGAACTTAAGTGCTCCCTCATTAACCAGTCAGTAGGCGCTAATGTAAACATACTAGCAGGATAATACTTCCATGCCCATTTCACCCATGACATTTTTGCGGTAAAAATTTGTGTTGTGCACACATTAATGCTTAATGTGGTTTAGTAAAAGGGCCCCTTAATGTGTTAATCATGACATTTTAGTAAAACTGTGGTTTGCTTCTTACCTTGAGGTCATAAAATTGACCTTGAGCCATGAGCAAATACTGGTATAACATTCTACATGCAAGGCTATAACTTTCATCTGGAATATGAATTACAGATACCAGTGAAACCTAGAAAAAAAACAACATAGATATACACAGACATACTGTATATACATACACACAAAAGTGTATCATTATATTTATGATTCACAGATTTCACTGAAAAGAAAATATAGAGTATCAAACTATTAGATAAGCAATACAAGCATTTGATTTTATTGGTGTTTCTTGGTTTTGACAATCAGTGAAATATTTTTAAGTCTGTGATCTGCCTCCTACAATTATAAAGTCTATGGCAGTGTAAGATGCAAAACAATCTTCTATTACATTATTAAGCAGGTAGATAATCAGCACAGGACTAAGCTGGAAATTTAGTCAAACTCACGGCTCTCTGCAAATATCAAAACACTTCCTGTTTCCACTGAAAGAGATCTAACTTTCTATGATTCTTGGGTTATAATATACTCGATTATAATTCAAAAGAACACAGAGGAATCTAACCATCGCCCACACTCTTACTTACATGAATTCACCTGTTTTAAAAAGAACTCTTCTGCATTATGCTCCACAATATCAAAATTAGCCTTGGGTTCTGATTACTATTAGGGGCATTTTCAAAACTCTAAGGGCTAGATTCACTAAGGCCATGGATCGGATCTGATCCGTGAGCGATCCGATCCGATCCATGGCCGGGAGAGAGGGGGGGCTGATTCATGAAGTGCTTTCATACAAATGAGGGTGATCGGAATCACACCCCAACCATGGATCACTGTCCAGCGAGCTCGATGCATGTGCAGACCATCTGTAGATGGTCTGCACATGCGCTGGCCCTCCGTGTCCGGCAGCAGGAAACAAAACTTTATTTTTACTTTAGGAAATACTTATTTTGCGAGCCCGTGGTTTTAACCCACGGGTTGAAATCACGGGCTTGCACTGCGGGGGAAGGGCAGGAGAGTTGGGGAGAATCAAGCAGGAGAATTGGGGCAGAGCAGGGCGGCAAGCAAATCACAGCAGAGAGCAGGAGAATCGGGGCAGAGCAGGGCAGGGCAGCAGGAGAATCACGGCAGAGAATCGGGGCAGAGAGCAGGAGATTTGGGACAGGGCAGGGTAGCAGGAGAATCACGATAGAGAGTTGGGGCAGAAGAGAGCTGGAGAATCGCGGCAGAGAATCGGGGCAGAGAGCAGGAGATGCAGTTGGAAAGGACGCGAGTGACTGGTCCACAGCAGTCGCTTGTTTCTTGATCGGCCAGCCCAGTCAGCGTTCCAGTTTTGGTTTAGTGAATCGCTGCCTGCCTACTTTGCATGCCGTTTCCCCTCATTTGCATGCGCGGATCAGATCGGACACAAGGTTAGTGAATCAGGTTGGAGAAAAATCGGGTTGCAAAGTGATTGGTACATGATCGGTTTGCTAAGTGAATCTAGCCCTAAGACGTCCAAAGAATGGCATAAATTGACACATGGACATTTTACTTGCTTGGACATCCAAGTACCAATTTTCAAACTGTCTTTCTGGATGTCTTGTGAGTCATTCTGCCCATGAATAAGGGAGGTGTGTGTGTTGGAGGTGTGCTCTGAATGGGCTTTGGGTAGGCTTAGACTTGGATGTCTAGCAATAATAATCGAACCTTTTCCCAGATGTCCTGGACAGAATGAGCAAGACCTGTTTTAAAAGCATCTAAGTGCCAAATAGGTAACCAAACTGACCAGAGGCTCTTCATGAGTATTGACAAAATGGTCGAAAGCCTCAAAAATTAACTTGACCTTCTAGGGACTCATGGTCTGCTGTCTTTCAAAACTTTAGGGTGATGCTTTTGGATAAAAATGTCCTTTTCAGGACTAAACTAATGCCAGTCTCTCTACCCACCTTTTGTTTTTACCCTTAATGTTCTCTTTACTTAAAATATTGTAGTTCTTCCCTCTTTCCCATCTGTGTATAGTCAACTTACGTGCTCTTTGTCAACGTCAATTAGATTAACACTGTCTTGTTTTTAATATTTTAATACCAAACATTTTGTTTTAAAAACTCTTACTTTTTTTATTGCTGTACACCGCATAGAAATTTGAATAAGCGTTATAACAAATATTTTAATAAACTTGAAACTTGAAACAATCTGCCATACTGGCCCCATCATCATCCAATCCCTTAACAAAGAGCATTTGTCCCTTAAAATGAAGCCTGTTCAATGTTGCTTTAGATGCCAAATCTCCTGTCCATTGCCTGATCCAGAGCATTATGGAGCAGAAATAGCATAAGCAGAAACTTTACTCATGACTCTGATTATTAGATATGCATGAGTGACTTTTTAAAAAAATCAAACTATCAGAATTGCAGGAGAGAGGAATTTGGCACATAATGCGGTAAGAAGTAAGAGCAGTAGTTTTATGCATTCATGTTTTGAAAATTTATCCTTTTGCAGTTGGCATAGATGTTTTTATTATCATTGTTTTCTAGTTGTTAAATGTAAATATTTTCCTGGATTTGGGGTAAGAACATATTTTAGTATGCTTTCACTTCACATGATTTGTTAAAAAAAAGCACTTCACTATCTTAGCACAATTGTATTGTTAGATCACAGTAAATCAACTTGTAAAAAGATTTATACACTTTACAATTCATGGTCTGCACACTTTCACTAAACTAAGGAAGTATTGGTAATTATTGTAATTTACCACAGGTGTATTTGCACTTTTATAAGATTGTTTATTGGAGAGTAATTTTAAACTAAGCGCTCCTCAATTTATTCAGAACCTGTTTTTTTTAATTTATACACATACACATATAATTAAGTATTCAATATGAAGAATATTATTAAGAAAATTTTTTTTTAAAAAAGCTATTTCATTAGAACAATGTTGAATTGTCATCTAAAACCTTTCTGAGCTCCCCTGGGAGAATGATATAGAAAATTGAATTAAAAAATAAATAGCTTGTTTTAATTGTTCACAGATATTTTATGAGACTTTGCAATCTTTAATTCCTGGAGGGATTCTATGATTACCTCCTAAAGCGCTGATAGCTTTATCAGCCTGCACACAGTCAAATCCTCTCCGAGATCAAGGACCTCCACCAGATCCATATCCAGCCCCCCTAGACATACAGCAACATCTCCTGCTACTAAGGACCCAGTTTGGGACAGGAAAGGCATTGATATAGAGCCCTTGTCGCCCCAGTCCTCCTCAGACTGGACCTCCCCTTCTTGCGCATGGCACTGTTACTGGGGAATTGCGCCCTTAAGGGGGGAAAACCCAGTGCCAGTATGGCCATGATCCCCAAGGGTTCTAAGTGGCCCTTGTTAATCATGTAAACATCACACATCATATTGATAAATTCAGGGGGAAACCCCATCCAGGATGTCCAGACACCCCTGTGGATGCTCACAAGCTCCTTTCTGGGGTTTTGCGGCTGTAGCACAGCTATGCTTCACCAGGGATGCATTTTCACTGCTCCCTGACTCAAACCTGGACATTTTGCCTGGTCCTCACACTATCTTGGCACTAACGCTCCCCCGAGGAACTAAAGGAGGCTAAGCCAATAGCTCCTGCACCCCCGCCCCCCATGTGCCGCATGACACTTGGGACACAGCGGATCCTCAGATGGCCATCCAGCACTTTTAATTCAGGTTGTCCAAGTGGGTACGGACCACTGACCTTAGAGACTGCACTTTCCTACAGCCAGAGATGTTCCCAGATTGGGATCCTCTACAGCACTGAAAAGCCTCGAAAACGGTAAGTAAAAGATGAATTTAATAGAAAAATAAACAGCATCAGAAAGGATAGGCTACTACCATCTTGCTTGCAGAGAGACAACTGAGCAATTGGAGGACAGTCCAGAGAGCTGGGAGGCAGAGCAAAATAATACTAATTAGGCTCTCTACAAGAATTCTCAGGAATAAATTGACTACCCAGGGGTTCAGGAATAATGTGCCTGTTGCACTAAGAACATAAGAACATAAGAAGTTGCCTCCGCTGAGGCAGACCCTAGGTCCATCCTGCTCAGCGGTCCGCTCCCGCGGCGGCCCATCAGGCCCATTTCCTGAGCAATGGTCTATACCTATCTATACCCCTCAATCCCTTTTTCTTCTAGGAATCTATCCAAACCTTCTTTGAAACCATTTAATGTTTTCTTGTCTACAACAGCCTCTGGAAGCGCGTTCCACGTATCCACCACCCTCTGAGTGAAAAAGAACTTCCTAGCGTTTGTTCTAAACCTGTCCCCTTTCAATTTCTCCGAGTGCCCCCTTGTACTTGTGGCGCCCCTTAATTTGAAAAATCTGTCCCTGTCTACTTTTTCTATGCCCTTCAGGATCTTGAAGGTTTCTATCATGTCTCCTCTAAGTCTTCGCTTCTCCAGGGAGAAAAGTCCCAACTGCTTCAATCTGTCGGTATATGGAAGTTTTTCCATTCCCTTTATCAGTCTAGTTGCTCTTCTTTGTACTCCCTCAAGTACCGCCATGTCTTTCTTGAGGTACGGCGACCAGTACTGGACGCAGTACTCCAGGTGCGGCCGCACCATTGCACGATATAGTGGCATGATGACTTCTTTCGTCCTGGTTGTAATACCCTTCTTAATGATACCCAACATTCTGTTTGCTTTCCTTGAGGCCGTGGCGCATTGTGCTGATGCCTTCAGTGTTGCATCTACCATCACTCCCAGGTCTCTCTCCAGGTTGCTGACCCCTAGTGATGTTCCCCCCATTTTGTATGTGAACATCGGGTTCTTTTTCCCCACGTGCATGACCTTGCATTTCCCCACGTTGAAGCTCATCTGCCATTTTTCGGCCCACTTTTCCAGCTGTGTTAGATCCTTTTGAAGATCTTCGCAGTCTTCCCTGGTTTGAGCCCTGCTGCATAGTTTGGTGTCATCTGCAAATTTAATGACCTCACACTTGATTCCCGCCTCTAGGTCGTTTATGTAGATATTGAACAGGAGCGGTCCCAGCACCGACCCCTGCGGAACTCCGCTCGTGACCCCTTTCCAGTCTGAGTAGTGGCCCTTTACGCCAACCCTCTGCTTCCTGTTTGCCAGCCAGACCTTGATCCATCGGTGGGCCTCCCCTTGTACCCCGTGGTTCCATATCTTTTTAAGCAGTCTCTCGTGTGGCACCTTGTCGAAGGCTTTTTGGAAGTCAAGGTAAATGCTATTGTTGCTCCACAATCTGGTTCCCAATCTTGACAAAATCAAACTACATGAACACAGTATTCAACTTGTGCAGATCCTATTTCAGGATCATCCTTAAGTACCAGCTATAGATATTTTCCTAATGTAAAAAACATATGATCCATGTAATAATATGTTGTACCTTAGTACATAGAAATGCATGATATCTATCATGGATCCCATTATTATGCAGTGGGGGGGGATCAAGATGGCTGCTGAATCCCTAAGCTGAGCGTCACGCGCTGGTGAGCTCTCCACTTACTTTTCATTTTGTGCTGAATTTTCTACAGGATGCCCAAACGGAGGGGTCGGAGCACGGCTGGGACCTCGCGGAGCTCCGTCTGACCCAGCTTGGGCAACATCGAGGAACTGTTCCGCCGCATGCAGAGCTCCCTACAGTCGGAGGCGCTCCCGCTAGAGACGCCCCGAACGGGCAGAACGGAGGCGATCTCTCAGGGACTTGAGACCACGCTAAGCCCCGACACAAGGGCTCCGCCCCCACGCCCTCAGGTTACCAGCTCCCCGCGGGCGGGGGAACTCTCCAAAGAGGGAGTATGTTCAGCCCTGGAGGCCGTTGTCAATCATGGAGGGAGCAGGGATCCAGACTCTCTACACTTTCAAGAGAGTCTGTTTGAAGAAACAGAGGAGTCGACAGCAGAGGGAAACGGACAGTTCCAGGAGAGTGCTCAACAGGCAGTTTCACCAGAGGGAGAAGAGTCTGCAGCCTATTCTTTTCATCTTCAGAGACCCCAAGAGGTAACACTTGAAACTATCTGGGACCTGGTTGCCAATAAGCACAGTTACTTACCGTAACAGGTGTTATCCAGGGACAGCAGGCAGATATTCTTGACTGATGGGTGACGGCACCGACGGAGCCCCGGTACAGACATTTTTAGAGTGATTGCACTCTAAGAACTTGGAAAGTTCTAGCAGCCGCACCGCGCACGCACGAGTGCCTTCCTGCCCGACGGAGGCGCGCGGTCCCCAGTTAGGATAAGCCAGCTAAGAAGCCAACCCGGGGAGGTGGGTGGGACGCAAGAATATCTGCCTGCTGTCCCTGGATAACACCTGTTACGGTAAGTAACTGTGCTTTATCCCAGGACAAGCAGGCAGCATATTCTTGACTGATGGGTGACCTCCAAGCTAACAAAAAGAGGGATGGAGGGAAGGTTGGCCATTAGGAAAACAAATTTTGCAAAACAGATTGGCTGAAGTGTCCATCCCGTCTGGAGAATGTATCCAGACAATAGTGAGATGTAAAAGTATGAACTGAGGACCAAGTAGCAGCTTTGCAGATTTCCTCAATAGGAGTGGAACGGAGGAAAGCCACAGATGCTGCCATAGCTCGAACTCTATGGGCCGTGACCGAACCTTCCAGTGTCAGTCTGGACTGAGCATAACAGAATGAAATGCACGCTGCAAGCCAATTTGACAACGTACGTTTAGAAACAGGACGTCCCAAGATATTCGGATCAAAGGACAGAAAGAGTTGGGGAGATGATCTGTGGGGCTTAGTACGCTCTAAATAATAAGCTAAAGCCCGCTTACAGTCCAAAGTATGCAGAGCCTGTTCTCCAGAATGAGAGTGAGGTTTCGGAAAGAAGACAGGCAGAACAATGGATTGGTTGAGATGGAATTCAGAGACAACCTTAGGGAGAAACTTTGGATGTGTACGGAGAACCACCTTGTCATGATGAAAGACTGTAAAAGGTGGATCCTCAACTAGTGCATGTAGCTCACTGACCCTCCTGGCAGAGGTTAAAGCAATAAGGAAGACCACTTTCCAAGTGAGAAACTTGAAAGGAGTCGTAGCCAAAGGTTCAAACGGAGGCTTCATTAAGGCGGGGAGAACCACATTGAGATCCCAGATTACAGGGGGAACTTTAAGAGGTGGTTTCACATTGAAAAGACCCCGCATGAATCTGGACACCAAAGGATGAGCTGAGAGAAGTTTTCCATGAACTGGCTCATGAAAAGCAGCAATAGCACTGAGGTGGACTCTGATGGAAGTAGACTTGAGACCAGAGTCAGACAAAGAAAGAAGGTAATCCAACAAGGTCTCCACTGCAAGGGACGTAGGATCATGATGATGAAGAAGACACCAGGAAGAAAATCTTGTCCACTTCTGATGGTAACATTGCAGAGTGGCTGGTTTCCTGGAGGCATCCAGAATAGAACGAACGGGCTGAGACAAAAGAGTATCATTCGAAGTCAGCCCGAGAGATACCAAGCTGTCAGGTGCAGAGACTGGAGGTTGGGATGTAGAAGGGTTTGCTGATGTTGTGTAAGCAGAGAAGGAAACAGTGGAAGAAGCATAGGCTCCCTGGAACTGAGTTGAAGTAGAAGGGAGAATCAATGTTGCCTGGGCCATCGTGGAGCGATGAGAATCATGGTGGCCTGTTCCCTCTTGAGCTTGAACAAGGTTCGTAACATGAGAGGTAGCGGAGGGAAGGCATACAGGAACAGATTGGACCAATCCAGGAGAAATGCATCCGCTGCCAGACGGTGAGGAGAGTAGAGTCTGGAGCAGAAGAGGGGCAGCTGGTGATTGTGAGGAGCTGCAAAGAGGTCTATCCGAGGAGTGCCCCACTGAGCGAAGATGGACTGTAGAATTAGAAGATCGAGAGTCTACTCGTGAGGCTGGAGAATTCTGCTGAGTTTGTCCGCCAAGGAATTCTGTTCTCCCTGAATGTAGATAGCTTTCAGGAATAATTGGTGATCTGCGGCCCAAGCCCAAATCTTCTGGGCTTCCTGGCATAAGAGGCGAGAGCCTGTCCCACCCTGCTTGTTGATGTAGTACATCGCAACTTGATTGTCTGTGCACAGCAGGAGGACTTGAGGAAAGAGAAGATGTTGGAAGGCCTTGAGGGCATAAAACATCGCTCTGAGTTCTAGGAAATTGATATGATGCTTCTGTTCCTGGGCTGTCCAAAGGCCTTGAGTTTGGAACTCGTTCAAATGAGCTCCCCAGGCATAAGGGGAGGCGTCGGTGGTTATGACAAGTTGATGAGGAGGTAGATGGAACAGAAGACCTCTGGAGAGATTTGAGGATATCAACCACCATTGTAGAGATTGACGAAGAGATGATGTCACAAATATGTGCCGGGAGCAAGGATCCGTCGCTTTGGACCACTGGGTAGCTAGGGTCCATTAAGGAGTGCGCAGGTGAAGACGTGCGAAGGGGGTGACATGAACCGTGGAGGCCATGTGACCCAAAAGTATCATCATTTGCTTGGCAGAGATGGAACGTAGTGGAAGCACCTGCTGACATAGAGATTGAAGAGTTTGAAGACGGTTGGACGGCAGGAACGCTCTCATGAGGACTGTGTCCAGCACCGCTCCAATGAATTGAAGTCTTTGAGTGGGGATGGGATGAGATGAGATTTGGGTAGATTGATCTCGAACCCCAGAAGTTGTAGAAACAGGATGGTTTGGTTGGTGGCAAGGAGCACTGTCTTGGATGAATTGGCCTTGATTAACCAGTCGTCCAGGTAAGGAAAGACCTGAAGATGGTGAGAGCGGAGAAAAGCAGCCACCACAATCAGACACTTGGTGAACACTCTTGGAGAGGAGGCAAGACCGAAGGGCAGCACCTTGTATTGGTAATGACAATGATTGATCATGAAGCGGAGGTATTGTCTGGAGGCCAGATTGACCGGTATGTGAGTATATGCCTCTTTGAGATCGAGGGAGCATAGCCAGTCGCCTTGATTGAGAAGAGGGTAAAGAGTGGCCAGAGAAAGCATCCTGAATTTCTCTTTGACCAAGCATTTATTGAGATCGCGAAGATCTAGAATGGGTCTGAGATCTCCTGTTTTTTTTGGGAACTAGAAAATAACGGGAGTAGAATCCCTGTCCCTTTTGATCTAGAGGAACTTCCTCTATGGCGTTCAGAAGTAGGAGGGATTGAACCTCTTGAAGAAGGAGGGAAGACTGAGGAGTGTTCAAAGCAGACTCTTTTGGCAGACTTTGGGTAGGAAGAGTCTGAAAGTTGAGAGAATAGCCGTGGCAGATGATGTTGAGGACCAACTGATCCGAGGTGATGATTTCCCAACGGCTTATGTAAAAAGCAAGGCGTCCTCCTATGGGTCGTGGAAGATGGGCAGATGGTACAATACTGGCTATGTCCTGGAGAACCAAGTCAAAAGGGTTGAGTAGACTTTTGTGGAGGAGGAGGCTTCACCTGTTGTTGTTGTGCTGGCCTAGGGGTTTGCCTTTGTTGTTGTCGCTGACGCCTAGGCTGTTGAGGAGCCGGTGGCAAAGGACGAGCCACATAGCGGTGTTGGTAGGCCAATTGCTGCCGAAAAGGCCGGGCTGGTGGGGTCTTCTTTTTAGTTTTGAGGAGAGTATCCCACCTAGTCTCATGGGCAGAGAGCTTTTGGGTAGTGGAGTCCATGGATTCTCCAAAGAGCTCATCACCTAGGCAAGGTGCATTAGCCAATCGATCTTGATGGTTGACATCAAGTTCTGAGAACCTGAGCCAAGCAAGGCGACGCATGGCCACAGACATGGCCGTTGCTCTGGTGGTAAGTTCGAATGTGTCATAAATTGATCGAACTAGAAACTTGCGCAGCTGGAAGAGAGAGGCCGAGCACTGGTGAAAAGCCTGTCGTTTGCGATCAGGGAGGTACTTTTCAAAGGAAGCCATGGTAGTGAGAAGATGCTTGAGGTAAAAAGAAAAATGAAAAGCATAGTTACCAGACCTGTTAGCCAGCATGGTATTCTGGTATAATCTTTTACCAAACTTATCCATGGCTTTACCCTCTCTGCCAGGAAGGACAAAAGCGTACACACTAGCTCCCGCAGACTTTTTAAGCGTAGATTCCACTAGAAGAGATTCTTGTGGAAGCTGCGGCTTATCAAATCCAGGTATAGGTATTACTTTATACAGAGAATCCAATTTACGAGGGACTCCTGGGATGGTCAAAGGAGTCTCCAGATTCTTATAAAAGGTTTCCCTCAAGATATCATGGAGGGGTAATTTGAGAAATTCCTTTGGAGGCTGGTCAAAGTCCAGTGCATCAAGGAACGCCTTGGACTTTTTAGACTCGGCCTCCAAAGGAATAGAAAGAGATTCACACATGTCTTTCAGAAAGGAAGTGAAAGATGTAGAATCTGGTCTGGAGGATGGATCAGGAACAGTAGGATCATTATCATCCGATGAACACTCACCCTCAGAAAGAAAAGGCTCTTCGGAGTCACCCCACAGATCAGGATCCCTAATATGGGAGCTACGGTCTCGAGACTCTGGTGTGGAGGGTTCTAGGTGTCGGGATTTGCTTGCCGATTTACCTGACCTCATAGGCACGGTACCGGGAGACGTTAAGGGCTGCATCGGTACCGAAGTCTGAACAGCCTGATGTTGAGCTCTCGGTTCCGGTGCGAGGACTGGCATGGAGACCGACGAAGCCGAATGGACCGGTACCGACAAGGTGGACGCGGACAACAGAGGCTGCTCCACTGTTGGTACCGGCGGCTCAGACCAGACCGGGACCGGAAGGCTCGGTGTCAATAATGCAGGAAGGAGCTGTTGCAACTGCTCCTTGAGTTGCACCTGCAGGACGGCAGCAATTCGCTCGTCCAGCGAAGGCACCAAATTTTAAAAGTAACTTAAAATGCTTTCTCTTTAAAGATGCTTTTAACTGAAACATTGTATTTTAGAGATTAATTTATATCTGTTCTTGAACCTACATCTACTTTCCCATTTCCTTTTGTGTTTACCTTAAATGTTTCTCCCATTTACTTTATCAATTGTATTTCTCCCCCCCTTTCCCACTTGTGTTGATTGTTTGTTAGTCTATAATAACCTAGTATGTATTGTTGTCAGTCTTGTAGTTTATAGAAAGTATGTTTTAATTGTTACATTTTTTGTTGAACTGTTATTTTATATTCTGTACAACGCTTTGAAGAAACGAAAAAGCGTTTAATCAAAAACTAAATAAACTATAAACTAAACTATAAACTACCGCTTTTTTCTTCTGCGGTACCTGCGGTGCCGCTTGACGCTCCGAAGAGGAGGAACCCGAAGTCGAGGGGCTGACCTCAATCGGAGCGGAGCGCTTCCGCGGGCGCCTCGAGGTCGGCAGGACTGGGCTCGCTGCTACTGAGACCGGAGGACGCTCCAGCGGGGAAGGCTTACCTGAGGGATGCGACGTGGTGCGGTGTCAACGAGGTGGGTGCCGACTGAGACGGGGCCGATGTCGGTGCTGGTGCTGCAGGATCAGACATATCGGCACCAAATAATAACCGTTGTTGGATTTGACGGTTTTTTAAGGTTCTCTTTTTTAAAGTGGCACAGCGGGTGCAGGTGGACGCCCGATGGTCAGGACCCAGGCACTGTAAGCACCAGTTATGCGGGTCGGTGAGAGAAATGGGCCGTGCGCACCGCTGGCACTTCTTAAACCCGGGTTGGGGGGGCATGAACGTGAAGACGGCTTCTGCCAAATCGAAGGCCGAGGCCTCGATGGTGGCAACAGGCCCCGCCGGGGCAAACCCGAAAGAAATAAAAAAACAAAATTTTTTTTTTTTTTTTAAAGAAAAGAAAATAAAATGAAGGAAAAATATTCCCTCAGAGGTTTACGCGAGCGGGAAGGCAATACAAGAAAAAGCTTTCAACAGCCGTTGAAAGAGACGCGTCTTCTTAGCTCCGCAGAAACTAAGAAACTGGGGACCACGCGCCTCCGTCGGGCGGGAAGGCACTCGCGCGTGCGCAGTGCGGCTGCTAGAACTTTCCAAGTTCTTAGAGTGCAATCACTCTAAAAATGTCCGTACCGGGGTTCCGTCGGTGCCGTCACCCATCAGTCAAGAATATGCTGCCTGCTTGTCCTGGGATAATTACTAATTTGTTAAAACCTCAATTAAATCAAATAGAAGGGAAAATAAAACATTATGATAAAGAAATAAAAGAAGTAAAACAGGAAACAACAGAGCTTAGAAAAGAGATTGTCAGCATTAACCAGGAGTCATTTAAGACCAAACAAATTTATGAAACAATAATTAAGGATAATACCAATCTTAGAAGAAAGTTAGAATCCTTGGAAAACTTTTCCCGTGGAAATAATTTAAGATTGGTAAATTTTCCTAAGGTCTTAATGATTACACCTCGGGAGATGCTGAAAAGATATTTGATGGAAATTTTGAGTTTGTCTGAAAATATGATACCACCATTTACACAAGTTTACTATCTTCCTATTAATCAACGGAAACAACAGCAAGAGGTTGAACAAGAAAATTTGGATGTGTCCACTATATTGGAATCCTCGAATACTGAAAAGGCAGTCCCAGTAACCCTATTATTAACAGTGGCATTGGCCCCGGACAAAAACTGGTTACTGAGACTTTTCTTTAAAAATAAAATGAAAACATTTTTAGGAATGCAGATACAAATGTATCCTGATCTTGCCAGAGAAACCCAGAGGCGTCGTAAAGAATTTCTACTATTAAAACCAGGGGTGTTGGCCCTGGGGGCAACTTTTTATTTACGTCACCCATGTAAATGCATAGTGTATTATTCTTCTCAGAAATTTGTCTTCTTTGATCCTTCACAGCTGGTGACCTTCCTGTCGCTGTCTCGCTTGGAAAAAGAAAAGGACAATAAGATCTAGCCCTAGATGTTATTAGGGAACTTTGAGCTCAGCTTAGATTAATCTCAGCACTATTTGTTTCTTTTTCTTGATTTAAACTGTCCTTTGTACATCTAGATCCTCAAAGTGGACTTGAGTTAAAATTTAAGTAATATAATGGAATTTTCTTTTTGTTTTCTCTCTGAAAATATGGATATGCATTATTCATTTGTTTCTTTGATTTTTGAACTTTAATATGATGATTATGTATGTAACCTTAAACTTAAATTTTTGCTTTCTGTACAAGTTATACTTGATAATTATTTAGAAAATGATAAATAAATAAATAAATAAAAAAAATTATGCAGTGGGACCAGCACATGCCATGTGCTAATGTAGTACAACACATTATCACATCATGCCAATAGTAACATGCCATCATTTCATTTTGTTTTACAATACTTAAAGAGAAAACATATGTAAATACAGTAAAACCTTGGTTTGCGATCATAATTTGTTCCAGAAGCATGCTTGTAATCCAAAGCGCTCGTATATCAAAGCGAATTTTCCCATAGGAAATACTGGAAACTCAGGTGATTCGTTCTACAACCCAAAACCTTACTACAAAATACTATACGTACTTCTATTGCAAGACCTCACTCATTTAGAACAGTCACTACACTCTTGCAGTGTCAGAGAGAGAAGATCGGCTCAGTTGTAATGTGTGTATACTTTATGTACTTGTATTGCAAGACATTGCTTGTATATCAAGTTAAAATTTAATAAAATGTTTTGCTTGTCTTGTAACACACTTGCAAACCAAGTTACTTGCAAACCAAGGTTTTACTGTACAAATTAATAAATAGGCTCCAAAATGAACAATATATAGCTATATCCTATTACTAAATTAAACATCCCAAACAATATAGATCTTACTACAACTCTAAAATAACTTACAATATCATACAATTCCCGATTTTCTTCATCAGCTAATGTCAACAGTGCTACCAATGGGTAGTGTGTTCTAGGAACTGTGCCAAAATCAAAAGATTTGCCATTTTCTGTCAGCTGGCAATATTTTTCTTCTTTGTTGTTTTTTTCTATGCTGTTTTTGTGTAAAGGAAAAATAATTTCAGTGCCTTTAATTTAACATGTAAGGTGTGCTATAAGTACCCATTTTATCTTATCTTATATAAAACAGAACTGTAGTGCATTTACAGTGCCAACAAATATAGGGTTCCTTTTATAAAGCCACAGTAGAGATTTCTACCGCAGGCCAGCAAGGTAACTCCTCTGATGCTCATAGGAATTCTATGAGTGTTGGAGCATTTACCTGGCCGACCCGCGATAGAAACCTCTACTGTGGCTTTTTAAAACCAGCATTATGTAAGAACACAAGAAATATACAAGAAAACCCAATCTGTAAATAATGAATAAATTGAAGTCCTCAAAGACTTCAAAAAAGAGGTACTTAGCTTCCCAGAATAAAATCACTATCATTGGTCAGAAAAACTCTTATTTTTAATCAAAAGTCTCCAAAATGGAAAATAATGGAAAATATTTGAAAAATTCACAGCAATTAAATATCAATTCAGTATAAACTCACTGAATTATGTAGAATGTCTCATAAATCGAAAAACTTATAAACAGAATAAAATACTTAGCTTGATAATGCAAAGAGTAACGTGCAGGAGTCTTTAGCAATTGCAACAGCTGGAAGAATCTAGTCAGTGAGCAGCTCCCAACAAGGACCCCTTTTTCACTGAGGCTGCATCAGGGGAGTTCTGCTCATCAGCAAATAGACTCAATTTCATCAGCACTGTCCTCCTTTCTGTACCCTATAGTAGAATTTTTGTAGAACATACTGGGTCTGATCAAAAATCCATCAAGCCCAGAATTCTTTTTCAAACAGTAGTTGACCCAGGTCACAAGTACCTGGCAGGACCCCAACAAGCAGCTAGAATCCATGTCACTTACCTCCAGGAAGAAGCAGTAGCTCTCCCCAAGTCTACACCGTTAGTAAGGGTTAAAAAGCACTGTTCCCAGTAGATACCTAGGGCACTCCACTATTTAAGAAAATTACCCATTTAGCTTTGTTGTCTGTATTCAATTTTCTATCTTTTAAATATCTTTTCCCAATATACAATAGGTCACTGCCTCCTTTCTCATTTCTTTAAAAACATTGTTAAGAATCTGTCACGAGGGACTTTGTGAAATGCCTTCTGAAAATAAAGATACAACAAGGGACTCAATTTCAAAAATGAAAACATCCAAAATGTGACATAAAAGAGCAGTCATTTTTCTTATTAAACTACTCTAATTTGCTATTTTCGAAGCATATGTTCTAGATGGATATCTATGCCATTGATCAGCTATTTGTCTAAATCTCAAGGGAGCGTGTAGGAGGCATGATGTGGGCGGGAATAGGGCAGGCTTATGACTTGGATGTTTTTCTAACAATATCAGGTCCAGGGAGATCAAATATAATCACAGCAATATAATTAGTGATTCAATATTTCAATTGCAGTGTTGGTAAACCCATGAACAGTAATATATTTGATATTTATAAAGTGCTCAGACCCCCAACCTGGTGGAATAGTTAAAAAACTAAACCAAAGTTGCAACTGGGGCCATTATAGCAGCTTTATTGTCCCGACCGCCTTGTGAAATAAACTAATATAAATAAATCAAATTTTGAAATAAAGTGAAAATGTAAACTTATCTTTGTGAGCCAGGCGGTCCGCTGAGATCTTTGTTGCAAGTGGCAACTGTGGATGTGTATGTAAAATCTCCTATAGCAATGTGTCTATATATCCCTCAACTAGTTTTGTGTCCTTCTTTAGGAAGGGATATAAATTACGGCAGCATAAGCCGGACGAGCTGACAAGACAGGAACCATTGGATATTTTTCTGCCATATCATACACTTAAGAATATGTCCACGGCACAATTTGGACATTTGGGGCTAGAACTGTTTTAATAATAATAAGCACTAAAAAGGTGCCAAAAGAGACCAGATGACCACTGGAGGAATGTAAACATGATCTCCCCACACTTCCCCAGTGGCCACTGATCCCCTCCTACTCCCCAAAGATGTGAATGAAACAGTACATACCTGCCTGTATGATAGTTTCAGATGGTATGAGCAGTCTTAGTTGAGCAGCAAGCAGGTCTCAAAGAGTAGCTTGACGGTCAGTGCAGTGGATGCCAGAGAAGGGAACCCAGTCCCACATCCTACTCTAACTACTACACTCATGGTGGAAAGTGTGAACCTACCAAAACACACCCAAAACCTACTGGACCCAACTTGTACACCACCCCAATAGCCCTTATGCCTGTAGGTGTTAATGCACTATAAGGGGGTTATGGCGAGATGTGTACCTGACCTTTTATGCGAGGTTCACTGCAGTGCTCCCTAAGGTGCTCCACTGCTTTGCCGGGATGTCTGTATGACCAATCTACTAAAAATGCTGGCTCTTCCTATATCCCAGTGACTTGTTCTGTGCGTTTTTTATTTGGATGTGTATATTTTTCAAAGATGGTCAAAAAAGATAGATGCAGTAAGGGCAAACACATGTAGAAATTGTCATTTAAAAAAAAAAAAAAAAAAGTCTTGCTGTTTCAAAAAAATGGCCATTTTCTTGCCTAATTTCTGGGCACACTTCCAAAAAGTCTAAACTCAGATTGAGACGTCATATTTAAAATGCCCCTCATCATCATCCAACTCACCTTTATCTGCATATTCACACCTTCAAAATTTGAAGCACATTTTGATAAAGAAAAAGGATACAAATACTGCTCTCGATAAAGGTATTTGCTATATAATGCATCTTCTAATGCCTGCGGTGTCTTGATTCGGAAGCAATAGGCATGTTTCTGCAGAGCTTCATGCAGTTTTTGCACATTGCATCCCCAATAGCACGTCAGGATACAGTTCTCAAGACAATCGGGTATCAATCTTATACCAGCTGCCAAAATTAAAATAGAACATGAAAGTAAAAAGAATACTTCTTAGCTATTTTACAATCATTCATCAATGTGCTTAGCAGCACAGACTTGGATATCTATGTGACCACTGCAAAAATGCAAATGGCACCATCCAGAGAGGCTTGTAAAGAAGGGCCATATTAAATGCCAGATAACAGAGCATGTTCTATTCCAGTACTATCTAGCTTTTATGTATTTCTAATATGTCAATTATGGTCTACTGGTTACTATAATAGTACAAATGACAGAAGAAATTAAGAGGCCAGTTCAAGACTCTTTTGTGTCACCCTACACAAATATTATTACCCAATTATAAAAGTGGGTGAGATAACATGGTTCCTCTCCTCTTTATAGTTCATACAGTTCAGCCAATCAAACTAAAAAACCTTCTAACCAGGAAGTGACGGCATCAACCTAAATGCATTGGACACACAAATTTATTTATAAAATGTATAACCTACAGTTGGGGAACAAAAACATAAGAAACATGTATTTGAAATATGTGTATAACTGGAGACTGAGACAATGTCATCTCATTCTCCACAGCTACACATTTTTTAGGATATATGCTTGTAGCAGTTGTACACATTAATATGCTTTGCATACCCAATACAATGTATGAAAATCTCTTACGCATATCTATGGTGGCTATCCTGAATAACAGACATCTTAATTGAACACTGGTCTAAGTTAACAGAGCTAGAGTTAAAAGATATATTGAGCCACTGACTTGCTATTGAAGTGGTATTTGGATGAGCAATTTCCAAGCCGAAAGGATTCTTCACTTGTCTCATTTGCTTTTTTGATACCCTGTAACTGGATTCTGTTTCTTCAGAGTTTCTTAAGACTACAGGGACATCCCAGCCAAACCTAGGAAAATGTAATGCATCAGATTGTTCTCATGTAACCAAGGAAATAGAGACCTAAAACACCACATCAACATATCTGATAGGTGATTTCCCAAACCTGCTCTCCTCTGGGTATATTACACAGAGTTAAGTTAAAGCCCCACAGATTCTATAAGTAACATCTGTTTTAGAAAACTAAGTTATTTTACTATTGCAGGTACCATGAATGAGTTCCTTTCTGACTGTACTAGCAAGACTTGTGTGGCATCAAGGAGAACTGTTTAGGTCTTGGATAATCCTACCAGAAAAGATGTAGACAAAACTGTTTTTTTCTTCCTACAAGCAAAGTAGAAGTGCTACACCCTTCAACAGAAAATGGCTGGCTAAGAAAATATAAACATAAGGCCAGTTGCCTATGGGCAAGTGAAATAATTCAATTATAGCTCTAATGGAGATGCCAAAGAGAAAAATTACAGAGTGCCAAATGGGTAAAAACAATATTCTGAATAATATAGTACAATGTTGTAAAGTATTATGGCATGAGTTTATAAGGTCGATGAACATTTGTGACAGTAATTTTCAATTTTCCTGTCAGACAGTCAATACTACATTGTAAAGTAGTAAATAACAGCAAATAAAGACCCAAATGGTCCATCCAGTTAATATCCCATTTTGGGATATTGAGATTAATATATCAGAAGGAGGTCTCACTACAACAGTATACCATAAACTATCTGACCGGAATACTTTGCTATTATCATAGCTGTCACCCTAAAGCTTTAGGGGATAGTATTCCAGTGGGACAATTTAGCAGAGTTACTTACTATAACAGGTGTTATCTGGAGCAGCAGGCAGATATTCTCACATGTGGGTGACGTCATCCATGGAGTCCGGTACGGACAGTGCTAAAGTGTACTGGTACTTTAAGAGCTTAAAAGCTTTCAGGCTGCCTGCACCGTGCATGCGCAAGTGCCTTACTAGCCGACAAGGGCTCACGGTATCTCAGTTCCATAAGCAAGCTAAGAAGCCAACCAGGGAAGGTGGGAGGATGTGAGAATATCTGCCTGCTGTCTCCAGATAACACCTGTTACGGTAAGTAACTGTGCTTTATCCTAGGACAAGCAGGCAGCATATTCACACATGTGGAACTCCCTAGCTTACT
Source organism: Geotrypetes seraphini (assembly GCF_902459505.1). Taxonomy (NCBI): domain Eukaryota; kingdom Metazoa; phylum Chordata; class Amphibia; order Gymnophiona; family Dermophiidae; genus Geotrypetes; species Geotrypetes seraphini. The sequence goes on along the minus strand of NC_047090.1, from coordinate 138,923,218 downwards.
ACAATGGGATGGAGAGAGAGTTGGCCATTAAGAAGAAAATAGATTCTGTAATACTGTTTGGCCAAAATGACCATTTCATCTGGAATAGGATTCTAAACAGTAGTGAGATGTGAAAGTGTGGATTGAGGACCAAGTGGCTACTTTGCAAATTTCATCAATGGGAGTGGATTGTAAGAAAGCCACTGAAGCTGCCATTGCTTGAACTTTGTGTGCCGTAACATCCCTCAAGTTGCAACCCAGCCTGAGCATAGCAGAAGGAAATACAGGCCGCTAGCCATGTAGAAATAGATCTCTTGATGAGAGGTTGGCCTAGTTTGTTGGGATCAAAGGGGATGAACAGTTGAGGTGAAGTCCTGTGTAGTTTAGTTCTTTGCAGGTAGTAAGCCAATGCATGCTTATAGTCCAATGTATGAAGAACTGCTTCTCCAGGATGAGAATGAGGCTTTGGAATGAAGACTGGAAGCACAATGAATTGATTCAGATGAAATTCCGTGACAACTTTTGGAAGGAATTTAGGGTGAGTATGGAGAACCACCTTGTCATGGTGAAATACTGTATATGGTGGGTCAGAAACCAATGCTTGAAATTTGCTGACTCAATGAGCAGAAGTGACAGCGATCAAGAAAACCAGTTTCCAAATGAGGAATTTGAGATCAGTAGACACTAGTGGCTCAAACAGTGGCTTCATAAACTTGGCAAGGACTATATTAAAATACCAGACAACGGGAGGTGGTTTCAGCAGAGGTTTGGAGTATATAAACCTAGAAACAAGAGGATGAGTGGCCAGAGGTTTATCATTGACAGGAGTATGGAAAGCACTAATAGCACTGAGGTAGATTCTGACCAAAGTGGTTTTGAGGCCAGAAGTAAAAAGATGAAGGTAAACCGGAAGTGAAGAGGATGAAGGCTCTTGGTGATGAAGCGAACACCAGGAGGTAAAATATGTCCACTTCTGTTGATAGCATTGCTGGGTAGATGGTTTTCTGGATGCAACAATAATGGCTTGAACAGGATCAGAGAGATGAAAATCTGTTGAAGTTGCATCGAAAGCTACCAAGCTGTCAAGTGTAGAGACTGCAGATTGGGATGTAACATGGATGCGTGACTCTGAGTGAGTAGAGAAGGAAATATCTGTAGTGGAATTGGATCCTTGACAGTCAGGTGAAGAAGAAGGGAGAAACAAGGCTGTCTGGGCCACCGAGGAGCTATCAGGATCACGGTGGCTGAGTCTCTCTTGAGTTTGACCAAGGTCTTCAGAATGAGAGAGATTGGTGGAAACGTATATAGGAATTTGTTCGTCCAATCCAGAAGGTATGCATCTGCCGAGACATTGTGGAGAGTTCTGTCTGGAGCAAAATTGAGGCAGCTTGTGATGGAGGGAAAACACAACAGGTCTATCTGAGGAAATCCCCATAACTGGAAAATGTGATGGTGTACTCTGCAGTTGAGGGTCCACTCGTGTGGCTGGATGAATATGCTGAGTTTGTCGGCCAGGATATGCTGCTTTTTCTTTCTTTTCATTTGAATAATAATTTTGTAACTTTTTCCTCACCTTTCCCCTTTCCTTATGTATCTGAGTTTGTCTGTATTGTCAGTTTGTTTTTTATCCCCTTTTAAAGCTGTACAACATATATTTTTAATGTCTCTCGCTTAGTATGTAATAAGCGATTTATCAAATCTGATTAAACTTGAAACTTCCCTTGTACATATATAGCCTTTATAAATATGTTGCGAGAAATTGCCCAATTCCAGATGCGTTGGGCTTCTTGACAAAGGAGGAACCCGTACCGCCCTGTTTGTCGATGTAATACATCACAACTTGGTTGTCCATTCGAACTAGGACAACGTGGTTGGACAGAGTATTTTGAAAAGTGATGAGAGCATTTTAAATGGCTTTTAATTCTAGAAGGTTGATGTGCAATATCTCTTGTGAATTCCAAAAACCTTGCATCTTGAGGCCGTCCAGGTGAGCCCCCCAAGCACACATGGATGCATCCATGGTAAGAACCTTTTGATGTGGAAGAACCTGAAGGAGACCCCTGGAAAGATTGACAGGGTTCATTCACCACTGAAGAGATTTTTGAAGTGGTGAAGTGACATTGATCTTTTTTGGATAATGTGGGTCGAAGGCTTGAGATCACTGAGAGGCCAGAGTCCACTGAGGCACCCTGAGATGTAGGCGAGCAAATGGGGTAACATGGACTGTGGATGTAATTTGACCTAGAAGTCTCATTAACTTTCTGGTTGGAAGTGCTTGCAGAGTGGAGACTTGATTGCACAGATGAATTATAGTGTTTTGTCTATGCTGAGGAAGGTAAGCTCGTAACTGATCGGTATCTAGTATGGCTCCTATAAATTGGAGGTGTTGTGAGGGTTGTAGTTGAAACTTTGGAAAGTTGACTTTGAATCTGAGCTTTTGAAGAAAATTTACGGTCAGTTTGGTTGCCAAGCAATCTGCCTGAGGAGATGTGGCTTTTATTAGCCAATCGTCTAGATAGGAAAACAGTTGGAGACCAGAAGTCCGAAATGTTGCTGCTACAACCACTAGACATTTTGTGAAAACTCTTGGTGAGGACACTTGGCCAAAAGGAAAAACTTTGTATTGATAATGCTGATGAGCTATTCAGAAGCAGAGACATTTCCTGTGGTCTGGATGAATGGAGATGTGTGTAAAAGCCTCTTTGAGGTCGAGAGCATAGCCATTCATTTTGATCTAGAAGGGGATATAATGTTGCAAGGGATAACATGCAGAACTTTTCCCTGACTAGATATTTGTTGAGATATTGTAGGTCGAGAATTGGGCATAGACCTCCCATCTTCTTTGGAATTAGAAAATACCTGGAGTAGAACCCTTGATTTTTCTGGGTAGGAGGAACTTCCTCTTTACACTGAGTTGGAGTAAAGCGTTTATTTCCTGAAGAAGGGATGCCTGCTGAGATGTAAGAGAGGACTCTCTTGAAGGTTAATTTGGAGGAATGGATTTGAAATGAAGAGAGTACCCCTCCTTTATGATTTTTAAGACCCACATAACATTGGTAATGAGAATCCATCATGGGTAAAAAGATTGAAGATGACCTTTGATGGGAAGAGGCTGTAAAGGTGTTATATGGACTATACTCTATAGAAGCAGATCAAAAAGATTGAGCTGGTTGAGTAGTGGATGGTTGCTTCTTCTGAGATTTTTGCAATCTGTCTCTTTTGAGGAGGTGGTGGTTTATCTGAAGAAGAGACAGGATACCCGTCTTTTATAAGTACAGTCAAACCTCAGTTTGTGAGTAACGTGGTTTGCGAATGTTTTGCAAGATGAGCAAAACACTTTCGCAAATCTTGCCTCGCAAACCGTGCATTAACCCGATATGTGAGGCATTGCCCCCGAGAACCGACATCGCCCGCCTGCCCACCCAAACCCTTACCTACACAGTGATATCATAGCTAGACTACTATAATATCACATATATTAGTCATATCACAAAGAGTTTGCATCTGCTCCAATTTTTAATTCAAAATGCTATAGAACGACTGATAAAGTACCTCAATTGGCATGACTATTTCATACCGTACCTGCAAAAAAAAAAAAAATAAAACAAAAACCCCTGCAGTGGCTACCAGCAATTTACAGGGCCAAATTTAAAGTTCTGATTTTCAAGGCCCTCAGTCAAAATGGATCAAAGTGCCTAAACAATAAAAGTTAGTCCTCTACACACTTTTCAGGCCCTCTCAAGAAGCATCCCTTATTACCCTCATCACTGAAAATGAATTAATGTGACATCAGCTCATAAACCTTCCTCCAAGTAGCCCCCACACTCTGGGGAGACTATGCCTATCTTAAGACTACCTTTACTTCAGGAAGCAGATGAAATCCTGGCTTCTCTCTCAAGCTTTTAATGGGTATGGCAACTATCCATTGACATTGTATCTGGACAAGTTCCACATACCTTATTCAACTGAGGGAAAATTATATGAACAGTGTTCTCTCCCCAAAGTTTGGGTGGCATGAAAGAGTATTTGGATAGAGGCAGTGGAATACTAGTATTACAAAATTTCCTGTTAAGCTAGCCAGGTATTCAGTAAAGTCAGCAGGGTTGCATGCCCTTTCAAAAGCTCTTAGGAAGAACAATGATGTACAATCTAAGCACTCAATTATTTATCCCCAAAGCCTTTGTCTTACCTGTCTTGGGGCTCATTTTCAAAAAAGAAAAACATTCATAAAGTGGCAGATGAATGTTTTTCTCGCCAAACTTTTCCAATTTGATATTTTCAAAACCTTATTTTCTAGATGGATTTCTACTGCAGCTCATTTAAATCTCAAGGGGGCATGTTAGAGGCATGGTGTAGGTGGGACTAGGGCAGGTTTATAACCTGGATATTTTTCTGCCATAATCAAATATTTTAGAATACATCCAGAGCACAATTTGGATGTTTGAGGCTAGACCTGTTTTAATAACTACCATAATAAGTGTCAAGGAGGTTCCCAAACTGATCCAGATGACCACTAGAATGATGTAAACATGATCCCCCACACTTCCCCAATGGTTACTGATCCCCTTGCAACCCCCCAAAAAAAAGATGGGAATTGAAATAATACATCTGTATGTATGACAGCTTCAGATGTTCTGAGTAGTCCTAGCAGAGCAGCAAACAGGTTTTTGGACTAGTCTGGTGATCAGTGCAATGGACTGCAGAGAAGGGGACCCAGGCCCATATCACACTCTAATTACTACACTTGTGGTGGAGCATTTGAGCCCAACAAAAATCCTACTGGACCACCTGCAGGTATAAGGGCTAGTGGTGTTGTGTGCAGTTGGGTTCAGTAGGTTTTGGGAGGGCTCCCCGCAGAACATAAGGGGGCTATGGTGAGATATGTACTTGGGACCTTTTATTTGAAGTTCACTGCAGTGCCCCACTGCTCTGCTGGGATTTCTGTGTAACCAGTCTACTAAAATGCTGGCCCTCCTACATTCCTATGTCTTGTTTTAGACGTGTTTTTTTTCAAAAGTGGTTCAAAAAGATAAACACACATCTGAAGAATGGTTTTTTTTTTGGGGGGGGCTGGGGGAGGGACAACAACAACCCAAAATGATTCCAAAATGAAAACATCTCTAGTTACCCAGTCAAATAAATCAGATTTATTCAACATGATTTTTCTTTGGTAAAAACCATGTTGCTTCGAAATCGTATCTTGGAATCCCTACTTCAGTTTTTGTCTTGAACATAATACACACCATAAATATTCTGCATTTCAACTTTCCTCCAAATACCCATTTTCCTCAGAGAAAGCAAACATGTAAAAAGTTAAATTATTAAAATGTCCAGATAAGTTTTACACCTGTACTTCAAATACCCTTCAGCGTCTGACAGTTAAAAGCCATTTCAAAGCTGGAGACTATCAGCAACAATATCGTGAACCAGCCGCGACCCGTAACAGGCTTAGAAAGAGGTACTAGTTCCGGCCGCATACCTACCATCCCAGTACTAGGCCGGTAGTAACTATGAAGCACACAAAGACCGCCGTGATAAAAAAAGCCGGAGAGTATTCATAGAGCGTCACTAAAAACACGGCAGCCATCGGGCGACTGCCTGCAACCGCCCATCCGCTAACACCAGAGCGCGCCACTGCCACAATTTTGACACTCGGGCCTCGCCGTTCTCTCGTGACGTCACCGCTACCTCCCGGCGTCCTCGGCGATTGGCTGGCTGGATTGTCACGAGCCGGGCCTGAGGAGGTGGTGATTTGGCCGGCGTCGCTCTCGGGAGTGTTTGGAGGCTGCAGAAACGAGACAATGGTGAGTGGTGTGTGTGTGACCGACTGTGGCTTCTAATGCGCCGTATGTTGCTGGTGTGGGCTCTTGGACCTTATCCCTTTTCTCCGTGAGGCCTCTCCAGAATCCAGGACCGGGGATGTTCCTGGTGGTTAACCCCCCCCCCCAAAAAAAAAAAAAACCCCCAACAAAAATACACCACCCAACAACCCCAAAACTGGCCGTGGTTTTTCTCGGCCGAGGCGGCGGTTGAGGCTTTTGTCATTTGCCGCAATCGTACAACGAGCGGGCTGTGGCTCTGAAGTGAAAGTTCTTTTGGTACTAGTAGATCTGACTTTAGCATAAGGTAGCAGGTTTCTTAAGGGCACTCTTTTGTGCAGTCGATATGGTTAGCTTGCTGTCACCCCACGACATAGTTGATGTTTTAACTGTTAGAATTAATATATTTTTAAACCTAAGGTTTAATAGAACTCCTGTTATTCGAACTTGGGCACCATTAAGACTAGGCATTATGAATGATTTTGGTTATTTCTTAGATGGGTTATGGTTATAATTTATTGACTAATATTTTGGTTAAAAAAACAACTTATCATTTAAGTTTGATTCTTACCTCAAGTTATAACTTCTTTCAATTGTTTGATCATTCCTGTGTCATTCTAGATGGTCTTCCCGCTTCCTTTTACCACTAACCATTCTGAGTAGCACCTCCCTTTTCTAGTGAATTTGCCCTCATCACATGCCCAAAATAGGTCAGTTTCTGTCTGATAATCTTGCCTTCCACGGACAACTGTGTTTATATGATCAAAAACATTTTGTTAGTAATCCTAGCTATCCATGGGATTCATAGAAGTCTTCTCTAGCACCACAGCTCAAAGGTATTGATATATATATATTTTTTCCTTCTATCTGCTTTCGTGAGTGTCCATGTCTTGCAGCCAAATGTCACGATTGGGAACACAGTGACAGTGATCAGTCTTTGTTTGATGACTGAGATGTCCTTGCACTTCCATATCTGGTGTATGCTCACCATGGCTGCTTGCCCTAGTGCTAATCGATGTTTGAGCTCTGCTGGCAAACCACCACAGTGGTCAATGAGGGACCCAAGGAAAATGAAGCTGTCAAACACTTCTGTTTCTTCATTTGTTGATCTTTATGTGGACTATCTTGTTGGCGGTAATCATGATTTTGGTCTTCTTGATGTTCAGGTAAAGTACCATCTTCTCGCGTTCTTCTTTCAGTTTCAGGATCAACTTCTTGAGGTCTTTCTTAGAGAATGACACGGGGAAAGAAAAAATAGTGGTTGCCACGGGGACAGGGCCATTCACCGTCCCGTGGAGCGATGAATGGTCTTGTCTCCACAGTGAGGCAATCAAGGATCGCGCGGTCCAGCAGCCCCCACCCGCCCGTTCGCAGCGTTCCGCCATCTCCCTCCCTCCACTTCACCTTAGATGCAGAGTTTGCCGGCTTTTTTTTTCGCCCAGCTGCACGCTTTCAAAAAGCCGCGCACGCGCAGCTGCTTGAGTTGTTCAATCTTCTCTGCTGCAGCTTCCTGTTTCCGGTTGCGTCAGAGGAGAAGATTGAACAACTGAGCAGCCGCGCGTGCAGCTGGGCGAAAAAGAAAGCCGGCAAACTCGGCATCTAAGGTGAGGTGGAGGGAGGGAGCTGACGGAGCACTGCATTCGGGCTGGAGGGGGCTGCTGGACCCCGCGATCGCGCGTGTTCCCGGCTCACACTAGGAAGAAGGAAGTAAAAGGGAAAGAGATTCTGAGCCAAGGGGATGAAAAGGAAGAGAAAGAAACCCACAGCAGAAAAGAAAGGGGAGAACAGGCAGGTGAGCCAGGTGCTGGAAGCAAGGAGGGGGGAAGAAAGAGGGAAAGAAACTAGATGGGGTTGAAGAGAAGAGACACATTGGTGTGGAAGAGGAAGAGAGGGGAAATCTGGACACAGGAAGGTAACAGAAACAGAGGGGAAATTATGTGCATGGGGGCATAGGGACAGAGACATAAAGGGGACATACATACCATGGGGATGGTATATGGACACGGGGGGGGGGGGCAATGCCAGATACATAGGAAAGATATTAGAAATGGGGAAAATAGGAACACAGATGCAAGATTGTTTGGGGACCAAGCTCGCAGGCTCCAGCGGCTTGCACAAATTACATTGTAACGTGCCACAAAAGTAAGAGGGAGGGAGGGAGGTAGATAGGCCGCGCAAGAGGAGCTGAAGGGTGGTAGAAAGGAACAGATGGTGAAGGAGGGAGGGAAAAGTGGTGGTGGAAAGGAATAGAACAGACATTGAAGGAGGGTGGAGAGGAACAGACCCTGAAGGGAAATGTAGAAGACAGAGTGGGGAGAAGACGCTGGAAGAGAAGAAGACAGATGCCAGACAAAGGGGGAGCGGAGGGAAGAAGATGGGTGCCAGACCAATTGGGGGGGGGGGTGAAGGGAGAGGCACAGTAACAGAGCAAATGGAAGACGCAGAGAGAAGACACACAGTGGATGGAAGGAACTGAATGAGAAGACAAGGAAAGCAGAAACCACACAACAAAGGTAGAAAAAAATTGTATTTATTTTCTTTTTTGCTTAAGGATAAAGTAGTATATTAGTCGATTTCTGGGATCACTGGATGACAACCAGCACATCCATTTTAGATAAAATCGCCCCTATACGTAATAGCAAAAGCAATGCAAATAAATATAACAAATGGTTTGACACCGAACTTCTAAAACTGAAACAACTAGCTAGACGACTAGAAAGAACTTGGAAAAAAACAGGAGAACTAACAGACCGTAACAAATGGAGAGCTAACATAAAAATCTACAAACAAATGATAAAAGACAAACATAAAGCATTCTACTCAATTAAAATCAACTCATCTTGTAATGGTTCACAAGGAATCAATACAAAAGAGCTATTCAACCTGATCACAAATTTATTTGACACCGCTCGCTACACCACACCCACACACAACTCTAAGTTACCCTCTGCAAATGACTTAGCACTACACTTCGATTCGAAAATTAAAAACCTTAGAATTCATTGTTCAACAAACAACCCTAGTGATCATCCGATACCTATCACCAAAGGAAATGATACACCGGCAGACATGATCTCCTTTCAAGATTTAGAGTGGAACAGACTATATAACAGACTATATAACAAATACTCTAAATCCTATTGAGTTCTGGACTCATGCCCCTCAGAAATCATGAAAGCGGCACCTTTAGTATTTAAACTATCGTTGATGCAATATTTGGCTCATAATCTAAAAACTGGGAAGTTCCTCTCTAATAATGGTCACATAATAATAACCCCAATTCTAAAAAATCGAAAAGAATCTTCAGCTATAATATCCAACTACAGACCAGTAGCATCCATTCCGTTTATTGTAAAAATTATGGAGGGATTGGTACACACCCAACTGATGGATTATCTGGATCAGTTCTCTCTCCTACATGAAACTCAATCCGGTTTTAGACCGTTATTCAGTACTGAGACAGTAATTGCGGCTATTTTAGACAATCTGCGCCTACTGTTTAGTAAGGGTCTTAATGCCCTGGTTATGCAATTCGATATGAGTTCTGCCTTTGATCTAGTAGACCACGGGAAACTACTGCAATGCCTAGACGCTATTGGTATCAGGGACGAGGTGCTGAATTGGTTCCGTGGCTTCCTTATGTCCCGCACTTATCAAGTACGTTTTAATTATGAACTTTCAGATACCTGGAGCAATCAATCCGGTGTGCCACAAGGGTCTCCGCTATCTCCATTGCTCTTCAACGTCTACATGTCCTCACTAGGCACGCAGCTAACCCAGTTAGGGATAAAACTATTTAGTTATGGAGATGATTTTACGATCATCATCCCATTCGTTAATTCTATCTCTGAAACTATTCCTAAAGCTTCAGAAGCCATAAACGTGATGGAGCACTGGATGACAACCTTTAGGCTCAAACTTAATTCAGAAAAGACAACTTTCTTCATTGCTTCACCACATCCGCTTGACACCAAATCACCACTATGTATCAATAATCTTAATTACCCTTTCCAACCTACCATAAAGATACTAGGTGTAACTTTGGATCAGTGCCTAACCATGAGAGACCAGGTGGACTCCTTGATCAGAAAGGGATTTTTCACTCTCTGGAAACTCAGATCCATTAAAGCTTATTTCGATACAGCGGCATTCAGAACCCTAGTCCAATCCCTCGTACTGATTCTACTTGACTACTGTAACATCGCCTATTTAGCAATTTCCCAAAAGAACATGCAACGTTTACAATTGATGCAAAATGCAGCGGTCAAACTGATCTTTGGGCTGAGGAAGTTTGACCACGTGACACCCTACTACCGGCAGCTGCATTGGCTGCCAATGGAGGTGCGCGTAAAGTTTAAATTTGCCTGCTTTTGCTTCAAAGCACTACACGGACTTGCCCCTAAATACATAACTGACCTTTTCATCTTCTCAGCCAACAGACACAAGAGAAGCTCACATTCCAACTTCGTTTCCCCCCCCAGTGAGAGGTTGTAAACTGAAAAAATACCATGAACATCTTCTTTCGCACCAAGCAGCATCATGGGGTAAAGACCTAGAACAATTGCTTTCGCCCACTACTTATGAGGAATTTAGGAAACGTCTGAAAACACACCTGTTCCTAAAGTATCTAGACAACTGATCCTCTCTTCTCTCTCCCCTCTATAGCGATTAACTTGTTCTATTGATCACTCTCTCCTCAAAAATGGATTTCCTGTCCTATTAACCCTCTTTCTTCCTCCCCTCTTAAAGTCAATTAATTTGTACCTTTGCTTTATCTTTGTAAACCGCATAGAACTTCACAGTATTGCGATATATAAGCTGTTATTATTATTATTATTATTATAAAAATTTATAAACAAAGCCCTGCCAGCTGAACATCTCTTTCTCTAGTTCAGCAGCCAGAACTTTGATTTATAAGGAAGGAATAAGCTAAATATTGCAGTACTGAGGCTTATATGGATGCTGCGGGGACGTTGACAGGGCGGTGAACGGGATGGTGGTGACGGGGACGGTGGACCGGGGACAGGGCAGTGATGGGGACAGATTTTTTTCCCCGTGTCATTCTCTAGTCTTTCTCACTCTCTGCCAGCAGGGTAGTATTATCTGTGTATCTCAGCTTGCTGATGTTTGTTCTGCCTGTTTTCATCCCAACACTCAAATCATCAAAGTCCAGCTTCCTCATGATTACTTCTGCATAGAGATTGAGAAGAAAAGGAGAGAGGATGCATCCTTTTCTTGTATCCTCTTTGATCTTGAACCATTCTGTATCCCCTTACCTGGTTCACAGTGTAGCTTCTTGATCGTAGTAGAGTGATCTGATTAACCTGATCAGGTGCGCTGTCACTCCTACCTCACTCGGTGCTTTCCAAAGCTTGTCATGCTCAACAAGCCTTGGTATAATCAATGAAGCACAGGTAGAACTTCTTCTGGTATTCCCTCGCCTTTTCTATGATCCACCTTAAATTTGCGATATGATCATGGGTCCCTCTGCCCTTACGAAATCCAGCTTGGGCATCAGGAAGTTCTTGATCAAGGATGCTGCTCAAGCACCTCTGAGTGATCTTTAGAAGCACCTTGCTGATGTGGGGGATCAGGGCGATTGTTCTATAGCTTGTACAATCCCTGGTGTCGCTTTTCTTCAGCAGTGGAATAAAAATTGATCTTCTCCAGTCCTTTAGTCATGTGCAGATCCTCCAGTACAAACTACTAGTGACCAAATTATGCAGTGTTGCATGCTGAATCTAAAGCTAGCTTTAGAAACTGCTTAAAGTGAGTCTTATCTACATCAAATCACAGTTGAAATATATAGAAATTAAGTAATATTGATTTGAATGTACAGTCTGAACTATATCTGTAGTCACATAATTGTCTTTAAAATGCCATTTATGCAGTTAATTTATTGTTTAACAAAATCTAGCAAAGAGTATCTTGTTTGCTTCTGTTTTGACTCAAGAGTTCCCTGCTGACCATCTGGCCCCTAACATAATGTTCCATCCTCTTCTGATGTATATATGACTAGCAACCTCTGTTGTCATTTTTACACACATGTCTGTGGACTGGGTGTGTGATGGTCAGTCTGCAACCATCATGGGCTTCCTCAGAAATGTGTTGACCTCTGCTGCTGTCATAGTACAGGTAAGAATAGGCTCAGAGACTCCAGAGCTCCAGTCAAATAATTGGGTGAGTGTAGTTGCTTCATTGTTGATGTATGGGATTTTCCTGGGTCTTGCCTTGCTGTGCCTTATCTCCACCTTTGATATTCGGTATCTTCTTCACTGCATCTCTTCTCTCCTGTTCCTCTTCACTGCATAACATAGCTTGCAGAACAGACTTGCTGTAACTATACCAAGCTAATTTTCTCACTGTAAGCATAACTATCTTCCTTACTTCTTCACACTGTTCTTTTCAACAGTTGCAGCTGGAAAAGGAGATGCCTAAGACATAAGAACATAAGAGTTGTCATACTGGGACAGACTGAAGGTTCATCAAACCCAGTATCCTGTTTCCAACAGTGGCTGTACGAGTATTCTCAGACAATGCCACAACAGTGGCCTATGTCAATTTTCAGGAAGGCACCAGAAGCACATCGCTCCAACTAGAGGCGAAATTACTGTTTGCTTAGGCAGAAAAACACCTGCTGGCCATCACGGCGGCACGCGTAGCCAGGGTGGACAATGTGCAAGTGGACTACCTCAACAGACAGACATTGGACCTGGGAGAGTGGTCACTGGCCCTCTGGGCATTCTAAGACATTGTATAATGTTGGGGGGGGGGGGGGGGGACTGGTGTTCAAGATTCGATCTGATGGCAAAGGCACACAGCAAGCTGAAGATATGAGACTGAAATGCAGGGCTGGATGCCCTGGTGCAACCATGGTCTGAATTACTATGTGTTTCCTCCATGGCTCCTGATAGGCCAGGTGGTCTGTCGCATAGCATCTTGCCTAGGGAGGGTGATCCTCATGGCCCCAGATTGGCCCAGGTATCCTTGGTATGTGAATCTAGTATGGCCACAAGTGAACGAATGTCTTCGGCTCCAGATATATACAGACTTGCTCACACAGGGGTCGATTTGCTTTAGAAGATCCGGGTCGCTTTGGTCTTATGGCATGGCTCTTGAACATGTGGTGCTAGCCAAGAAAGGATATTCAGAAGTGGTCATTTGAAGGCCAAGAAACCATCCACTCTTTCGGCATATGCCATGGCATGAGATACTTTAAGGAGAATACAATAAGGAGAATCTGGAGCCCAACAAAGCCCCAGGATCATTGGTCTTTCAAGAGGGCCTGGACAAGGGATTAGCACTAGTGTCCCTTAAGGTGGCAGGTGGCAAGTGGCAGATCTGGCTTGCTTTAGAGGCTGAGAGAAGCAAGTATCCCTGGCTACTTACCCAAATATTATTAGATTCTTCAAAGGAGCCCCAAGGCTCAGGCCGCTGATCTGAAATCACTTCCTGGAATCTCAACATTGTGTTAGAGGATCTTCAGAGGGCCCCGTATAAGCCTTTGGAGGAAGCTTCTCTCATAGATCTTGCGATTAAAGTGGTGTTCCTAGTTGCAGTTACCTTGGCCAGAAGAGTCTTAGAATTGCAAGCTTTATCATACAGGAACCTGTTTCTGAGAATCACAGAAATGGGAGTGACCATACCAAGTTTTATTAAGTTTCAAGTTTTATTAAAATTTGATGGATCACTTAATCCTAATACAAAGGTTGTTTCATCATTTCACATTAACCAGGATGTCATGCTATCGGTCTTTTCAACCTACGAGTTCTAAGCTGAGTTTGACATTTTAGAGGGCAAATGTCCCACAAAACGTCAGAATTCTTTGTTTTGATTATCGGTACTTGGATGTTTTGCAGAGAAAAAGTCAAAAGTGCTGATTTTTGGACATTGTTGTGTTTTGAAAATGCCCCTATAAGCATCGTTATAGCCAGCCATCTTCTTTCAGGTCTACTAATTGGTATTCATGTGCAAGGCAGCACAGATCTCAAAAATCATAACCTCAGTCTCGGCTGAAATAGTCATTCTTTTGACTCTCTCCTACAGAGAATTGCAAACATCACCCTGACTCTACCTCCCAGTCTTCCCGTAGGAGGCAGTTTGCTCTTTTTTTCACCAACGTTGGACTCTTGGTCAGAGTACTTTGAGTCATTACTCAGAGTTATGCCCTATGTTGAGTCAAAAATACCACAAACCACCCACCAAAAGAGTTTTTACAACTCCACTACTACTACTTATCATGTCTATAGTGCCACCAGGCATATGCAGCACTGTACCCCAAAACATGGAAGAGACAGTCCCTGCTTGAAAGAGCTTAGTCTAGTTTTGATAGACAAACTGGACACAAAGTTGCATCCATACACAGTGCTCAAGTGGGAGAATTACAGAAGGAATAATAAGACAGATATGGGTGCTTAGCAGGTAGTTTGGAGTTTAAGAATTAAAAACCGCTTCAAAGAAGTGGGCTTTGAGCCTGGATTTGGATACTGCTAGAGACTGAGCTTGACATATCAAGTCAGGCAGTTTGTTCCAGGCATATGGTGGTACAACAAGGTAGAACTTCTTCCAGAAGACCCTCTTTCACAAAAAACTCTTGGCCTTTCTCCAGCAAAACACAGTAGAGCCTGCTCCTCTGCAGGAGAGAGACTGAGGGTTCTACTCAATATTTCCTAATACCCAAAAAAGACTGGAGGTTTTGACCCATTCTAGATCTCAGAGGCTTAAACAAATAATTAATGAAGGGGAAGTTTCACATTATCTCTCTGGGAACCCTCTTACTACTACTTCATCAGGGAGATTGGGCTTTGCTCTCTAGATCTCAAAGACGCATACATGCACATCTCACTTCTGCCTGCTCACAGGAATTATCTTTACTTCCGAGTAGGACCTTGCTATTTCCAATCCCAATTCTTTCCCTTCTGTCTGGCATCAGCTCCTTGGGTTCTCATAGTGCTTAGCAGTAGTAACAGTAACCTTTCATGCATGAGGGTTTCACATCTTCAAAACAAGCTGAAAATTGTGCAAAAACACACAATAAATCTTCCCCTATCTAGACAACTGGTTGATAATGTCTCATCACAAACAGCTCAGAATGCCATCAACCACACTGTTCATCTACTCGAGCTTGTTGGGTTTTCCATAAACTACCAAAAGTCACATCTACAGCCATCTCAAATTCTAGAGTTCATAAGAGTTTGATTGGATACCATCCAGGATTGAGCTTTTCTACCACAATAGACAATCTCCACTCTCTATCACACTTTTGCGTATCAGATGTTAACATCTTCTCAATCATGGTGACCAGTCAATGTGACCCTCATTTACATGTCTTCCTGATTCCTCAGTAGACTATAGTCAATGGTCCTAGTCAATAGGATCCCTGTTGGCTCGCAAAAAAGTGACTTTAAATCTACATCATTCTTTCCACTGGTGGATGGCAACACATAATCTTGCTCAAGGTCTACCTTTCCAGCCTCCTTGGCATCAGAAACTGCTGACTACAGATGCTTCACTGATGGGATGGGGTGCTGGGGAGCTTGTGGCGCAGTGATTAAAAGCTACATCCTTAGCACCATGGGGTTGTGGGTTCAAACCCACGTTGCTCCTTGTGACCCTGGGCAAGTCACTTAATCCCCCCATTGCCCCAGGTATATTAGATAGATTGTGAGCGCACTGGGACAAACAGGAAAAATGCTTGAGTACCTGAATAAATTCATGTAAACCATTCTGAGCTCCCTTGGAAGAACAGTATAGAAAATTGAATAAATAAATTACCTAGATGGTCTGCACACTCGGGGAGTTTGGATTCAACAGGAAAGAATCTCCTCGAGTTATAACTGATTGTCTGGAATGTCTTGAGAGCATTGTTTATCTCTTTCATCAGGTAGTATTCATATGTACAGACAGCTAATTGGCCATGTACTGTGGCATCAAGCTGGAGGGAACTGTATCTTACTCCTGTTTGGAAGCAATCCAGATTTGGTCTTGGGCAACTACTTGAGGAATAACTCTCAGAGCAGTTTACTTGGCAGGGAAGCAGAATGTTCTGACAGACAAGTTTAACAAAATTTCAGCTTCATGAATGGTCTCTCAGCACGTCTGTCTTACATTAGAACTTCCCCTCGGTAGGAAACACTGGATGTAGATCCCTTTGCTTCCCCTCACAACCACAAACTTCCACAATTCTGTTTCAGACTCTTTGCTTCTGACCATGTGGCTTTGGATGTCTTCTTGCTTCCTTTATGCTTTTCCTCCAATCTCTCATAGTGAGTACTCTGCTCAAACTTCACCAGGATTGGGGTACCATGATCTTATAGCACTTCTCTGGCTTCTGCCAAGTTTGGTTTCCACAGTTTCTAGAGCTGTCTTCCATGGAGCACTAGATTCAGGGCCAAGTTATTTTTAATTATTCAGGCAAATCCAATGTCCCCACTTGAGGGTGAAATACTTTGTGTTGGCTCCTTCTCTTTGTGGGTGTTTGGTGGTTGTGGCTCTCTTTGTAGGAATGTGGGGTCACATCTGGGATGTTTAAAGGAGACTGATACATAAGTCTAGTAGCAGTGCCACTTAATGAAGCAGATCGTCAATAACAAACTGAGAACACAGAATCTCCAAGCTCAGTATCGCTTAATCTGAGCAAGGAGTGGACCAGGCCTAGTCTCCCCTCTTTCCCCCTCTCCAGATGGGGGGGGGGGGTCTTTGGCGGTTTGATATGCCCCACTCATCTGGACTGCTCTAGTAAGATGAGGAAGGTGAAATTTGTTCTTACCTACTAACTTTCTTTCCACGAGTCCTGCTAGATCAATCTAAGACACACTAGGGAAGACTACAGTCATGTCTCTTCTCTCTATATCATTTTACCTTTTTCGGGACCTCATGAGATTTTCTGTTGGTAGTTCCAGGAGACAGTTTCCCAGACTTAACAAGCTGACAGCTTGCTTGCTAATGCTCATCATGCTGCTATATGAATCTGCTCTATGGTGGTGCCATAGGGCTGAGATGCTAAGACAACTTGGTAGGATTAGGCTGAGCAATGGTAAAGCGCTTTTCAGTGGAACTAATGCTACGCTTTTCAACATTATGCTGCACCTCAAGGCTCTTTGTGATGCTGAGTTTCCAGGCTGAGATGTAATCTGAGCTTCAAGGCTGATTTATGACTCTATACTGTGATGTATAACTGCAATATTACCTGCTGTAATATTGATGTATTTTCTGGTGATCTTCATCTTGCTAGGTCTTTTGGCTTGTTCCATATGATATGCCATTCAAGTTTTGAAGATCTGCTTTGTCAGTAGTATGCCAGCAACTTCCAGGGCTGCACCGCACATTATACAGGCAATGGCATCCCTGAATTATCTGTATTTTCTGCCTTTATCTGGTGGTACAGAGACATAGCTACTCATCTAGGCAGATCTAGCAGGACTCGAGGAAAGAAAATTAGCAGGTAAGAACAAATTTCTCCTAGAAATGGCAGAAAACAAACAGAGGAAGTGAAAGCCCTATGTTCTTAGGTTTTGTTTGTATCCTTTACACACTACTAGCTGTCATGCTCAACTGTACTCATTCTCACACTGCAAGATGATATGTTGCTGTGAAAGGTCAGTTTGGTACCTTATCCTTTTCTATTGTAAAGCTGTTCTCTCCAGTTGTGTGACTTGGCCCTTAATAGCAATATAAAACACTTCTGGATGATCAGCATAATTGCTCTTAGAGCTTAGAGCTTTATTTCTCAGGATTACAGTACCTACTTTTCTGTTTGGTAATGCATAGCAAAAGCTGAATGTCAGCTGTCCTTTCTTGCCTCGAAAGAAGGTTAGCCATTCTGTCTATTCATCTCATGAATGTCAGTCCCTTTCCAACTTATTAGTCATTCCCTTTCCCCCCCCCCCACACACACAGGGGCTCCCCAGCCAGTTTGTTTCCCCCCCCTCCTCGCCCAGGGATTTTTTTCATATCTCTTCATGCTTGGCTGTCTTTGATGGCCTTATCTGTTCTGGTTAGATGGCTAGTGAAGAGTCCATGAGTCATAAAACACTCTTTATGCATTGAGCTGGTAAAGGGATTTAAAAGCATTTCTAGAAGCTTGATTACTAAGAATGCATAATATGCTAATAAAAACATTAAAATTATGTTTGTTTTACAGAGTGAATCTCTAGTTGTTTGTGATGTGGATGATGACCTCGTAGAGAAGCTGAAAACATTTCGCTTTCGTAAAGAAACCAACAATGCTGCCATTATAAGTAAGCTGAAATCTATGACAACAAAGTTACAAGGTCTTGCAGGTTTTTTTTCTTCTGGCTGTTCCACACCATTTCAGCTAAATGACCTGATCTTTGCTTCTAGTTAAGAATTAACTCAGCTTTTCTGTATAATTTACTTTTAACAGATTATGCTGGTTGAATACCTGTAGGAAAAAAACATATTGTATTGTCAAGGCACATGTTTCAAGGTTTATTTTGATGGTAAACAGTATGAGAAATAGTATTACAAGTTAAATGGTTCTGCTGTTTATCTAAAAAAATAACCAACAAATATTCAGAATAAAGCTGCTAATAGTGGAAGGAAACAGGCTGAAAGGCAAGTAACTAACATGGAGAAAAAGACCTCAGTGTTTCAAGGAAACAACCAAGAAACTATATGTTCAGTTATAAACTGCCATACAATAATAATAATAATAACTTTATTCTTGTATCCCGCAATACCATGGAAGTTCAATGCGGTTAACAATAGAAGAGACTGTACATTTACAGCGATGATACATATTACAGTGTTATTACATTTACAAAGATGTTACATAAATAGCAGTAATAAAAAGGCATATACTAAAGAAGAGACTGTATGTATACAGCGATGTTCCATGTTAAAGCGGTGGTACATTTACAGTGATGTTAAATATGAGGCTATGAAAAGGCAGGGCAATTAGATAAAACAGAGCTTGAGAAAGAGAGGCCATAGTGGCTTGGGAGGGGGGCGTAGTCAGAGGGAATGGAGGCATGTCGAGGTCAGGAGGGTGCAGGGAAGGGGGGAAGGCAGCGTTAGCGGAATTTGTCGAAGAGGTAGGTTTTTAGTGACTTCCTGAACAGGTGGTAGGGTGGAGAGTTGGAGATGAGGGCGGTAAGGCAATTGTTCCATTTGCCCGCTTGGAATGCTAGGGTTCTATCAGTGAATCTCTTGTAGAGGCAGCCTTTTAGGGAGGGAAAGGTGAATAGGTGGGCGTTTCGTGTGCGAGAGGGGCCTGCTATTTCAAGGTGCTCAGACAAGTAGATTGGGGAAGATCCTGTTAGAGTTTTGAAACAGAGGCAGGCGAACTTAAAGATGATCCTTGCCTCTACTGGGAGCCAATGGAGTTTGGTGTAGTAGGGGCTAACATGGTCGTATTTTTTGAGATCATAGATGAGGCGGACGGCCGCATTTTGGACTGTTCTAAGACGTTTGATGGTATTTTTATAGGATCCCAGGTAAATAATGTTGCAGTAGTCTAATATGCTTAATACCAGAGATTGGACGAGTAGACGGAAGGCTTGGTGGTCGAAGTAACGTTTGATGGAGCGCAGTTTCCAGAGGGTACAGAAACATTTTTTCACCTGGGCACTGGTATGGTCATCGAAGGTTAGGGTGCGGTCCAGGATGACTCCAAGGATTTTTATGGTGGGTAAGATAGGGTAATCTAGCCCATTCAATCTGAGGGAAGTGTTTGTTAATTTGTGGTTGGGACTCGCTAGGAAGATTTTGGTTTTTTCAGAGTTCAATTTTAATTTGAGTTTTGAGGTCCACAGTTCTAACTTGGTGAGGATAGATGCGATGAGTTTTTCCGTTTCTAGAGTGAGTGAGGTAATGGGAACAATGATGGTGATGTCATCTGCATATATGAACGATTTTAGGTTAGAGTTTGCTAGGCTTCGTGCCAGAGGGGTCAAGTAAATATTGAATAGGGAGGGGGATAGGGGAGAGCCTTGTGGCTGACTATCCAAAAAAATCAAAAAAATAACCAACAAATATTCAGAATAAAGCTGCTAATAGTGGAAGGAAACAGGCTGAAAGGCAAGTAACTAACAAGGAGAAAAAGACCTCAGTGTTTCAAGGAAACAACTAAGAAACTATATGTTCAGTTATAAACTGCCATACAAAACACATCCCAGGTCAAAAAACTCCATGGAAAAGATTCATAAAGATACAGTTTAAAATACACAAGTTAAACTGCAAAAAAACAGCAAAAAACTGTAAAAACTTGGAAGATAAGTGCAAGTTTTTACAGTTTTTTGCTGTTTTTTTGCAGTTTAACTTGTGTATTTTAAACTGTATCTTTATAAATCTTTTCCATGGAGTTTTTTGACCTGGGATGTGTTTTGTATGGCAGTTTATAACTGAACATATAGTTTCTTGGTTGTTTCCTTGAAACACTGAGGTCTTTTTCTCCTTGTTAGTTACTTGCCTTTCAGCCTGTTTCCTTCCACTATTAGCAGCTTTATTCTGAATATTTGTTGGTTATTTTTTTGATTTTTTTGGATAGTCAGCTTGTATACTTTTTGATAATCTGCTATTTATCTCTCATAAGGTGGTAAACCAAGAAATCAAGAGGCTTCAAACATCCACATTCTTAGCTTCTTAGCCAAGTGAAATGAATCTGAGATCTTTGCTTTCATAAGTCCATTCTACATACTGTTGTTGCCCATCTTATATTTCCCTTGCAGTGTAGAGTAATTTAGAGCTTGTGGATGTCAGAATGTTAAGAGACACTTAACATTGCAAATTATGATTTTAAAATGTTTTGGTTAGGCTATGCTTGACCCAAAATTTCTAGAACTGAAGCAAACTTTGTTTTAAAAGGGATTGTAGAGTGTTTGGGCCGGCATTTCATGCCCAGATGCAGGGAGAGATCAGAATTTCCTAATGAAAGTTGTATTGTATAAGTGGATACTCTCATACGTTAATATATATTATTATCATATTGGTTTGAATATAGTAGGCCTTTCCTATTTGTGTAATGGAGTTCCTTTCTTTTATTATTTCTATTTGTAAACTGCTGTGATCTGATAAAGCCCGGCAGTATATAAAAATTTTAATTCTCATGAAGCATGGTAAGAGATTTATTTATCTCATTGGGCATAGTAAACAACTTCATCAAAACAAAGTTCAATTTTTTTGGTTCATAGACAAAACCGCGGAAGACAAAGGCGCGCGCCAACAACTGAGCGCAAGACGGAGGCGCGCGCCGAAGAAAATGACAGTTTTTAGGGGCTCCGATGGGGGGTTTTGTTGGGGGGAGCCCCCACTTTACTTAATACAGATTGCGGTGGCGTTGTGGGTGGTTTGGGGGGTTGTAACCCCCCTCATTATACTGTAAACTTAACTTTTTCCCTGTTTTTAGGGAAAAAGTGAAGTTTTCAATAAAATGTGGGGGATTACAATCCCCAAACCCCCCACAACGCTGCGCGATCTGTATAAAGTAAAGTGGGGGGGCCCCCCACACACACCCCCGTCGGAGCCCCTAAAAACAGTTATTTTCTTCGGGGCACGCCTCCGCGCTGCGCTCAGTTGTCGGCGTGCGCCTTTGTCTTCCGCGGTTTTGACCTGACACCATTTTTTTTCTATCTCACTTTTATTTATAACATTTACAAACATTTCTTAGTGTTGGCTCCACTGTACTGCATAAATGGGTGTTTACCTCTCCACCTGCTGTCAGGAAGGAATGAGAAAACAACTCTGCTAGTGATGTTGCAAGCATAAAGCGGAGGTGCTTCCTGGAACAATCCCAATATTTTTCTCTGCCTTCAGCAGGTGGTAAAACATGCTCATAATGCTCCTATCACTGGCCTATCTTCCCGCTATGCTAGCTGTGACTTCACTGAAACTGCATTACCCTAAGTGGGCTGGATATTATTTTGTTGCTCGTGTCTATATAGTATTGGAAAGGACGCCTCAGCCCCACCACTCCACCGCAAAAAATATTTAGATCGCGGGAAGCATTGTGTGGTGCTTCATCATTGGCTGTCTTTTCTGAGTTTAACCAACTTAAGTGTTTTTACTTTATTTTTGCATTTTTTAACTTCGTTGTTATAATTTTGATCTGGTCATCTCTTAAATACACCACTATTATATTATACTTATTGATAGTGATCAAACTTTAGGATAGTACTTATCTCAGCCAAACCTGGGGAGCCAGACCCGACATGTTTCGCACATAAACTGTGCTTTCTCAAGGGTCTCCCTACAAAATATGGAAACGGAACCGTAAACATACAGTTGTGAACAGCCCCCCTCCCTATCAAGAGTTATAACATTAAAACCAGTGTAATAGAGTACGACTCATCGAGGTCGCCGCCGTCATCCGACTCCAAAAGTTTAAATGAGCAAAAGATGGCGCCGGCGTCCTCAGAACTTGATTTAAATACTTCCTTCTCACCTTCAAGTACACACCCCCCTGTGACTTCACAGCATGGTTAAGCCTAACAGCCACTCCCCGTGTCAGATTGAGCTCCCTGAACCCCTTACAAAGTTTCTCCTTTGATTCCCCCCCAGCCCACTTCAATGAATATAACCTAGCCCCCTTCAGTCTACCTTTTTGTCTTTGGTGGTTGGGGGTTGGTGGGGCAGGAGTGAAGGCTATTTAATCCTGCCCCTTGCAGTTGCTAAAAGAAAATGGCTGCTGTGATCTCTCACAATATTTTGTAGTACTGTGAGAAGTTGTGGCAGTCATTTTCTTTTAGGAGCCACAATGGCCCCACAGACCACCAGACTGGGGGGATGGGGGAAGGTAGGATATATATTTTTTTTAATGCAGTGGGCTAGGGGAGGAAAGGAGGGGGGTTTAAGAGATTAAGGGAACCTTCTTTTTAAAGTTTATTTGGGCCAATATTAATGGCTAATTCAGCTGGCAATGGTTAGCATTTTAAAAAAATCCTTACCGTTACCGGCTGAATATTGGGGGTGGGAGAGTCCAATCCTGTGTAAAAGAGAGATTCAGAAAATCTTCAAACTATTGTTGAATTCTAAAATGACTGTCAAATATGTTTATATCTCAGGGAGCCAGCCAGCTTTCTCTGCTATTTATTTATTTCATTTTCTATCCTGTTGTCCCCAAAGAATTCTTTACCTTCATATTTTGCCATTAGACCAAGGTAATCTCACCAGAAGGAGATACGAATTGTCCTAGCCAACTGAACACCAGACCACCATAGAAATAAGGATGACAAAAAGCCTCTTATGTGTATTTGGCAGCATAAGAGACCTAAATATAATGTAGGAGTATCTGAGTAGTTCTGACAGAGAAACTTGCAATACAATGTCCTGCATTTCCTCAAACAAAAAAATAAAACAAAAAACCCTTCAAAAATATAATCTTGGCTTTTAGCCATACAATGAACCTTTTGAATTGAATACTGTTCAGACATAGGGAAGAAAGCCATTGGAATTGGAACATGTAGGAGGCATAATGTAAACAGTTTGTTCTCATTTTATTGTAGAACATTTTGGTTCTCAGTGTTTGAGTTTAAAAGCCAGATGTTAGTCTCAGACTTGTTCTAATTCATGAAACATTGTAATCTTCTACAACTTAGGTTGCAGTTGGTTGAAAACTAATCCATGAGCAAAATGCTAGTTTTGAGATGTAAGATCTGAATATTAGGTTGACTCTAGTTTTTACAATACACTCAATGTAATATTGGAATGTGGGATATAGGAGCTAGATTTTATGCAGAACCGCTTGTAGGTTTAAAAAAAAAATTTTTTTTGTAAGAATGTAGCTAATAATAGAATTTGCTTTTAGAATAGAATCTTCAGAAGAACCTGCATTTCATAGGATAGTGGAGTTGATCCAGTGAGAGACAATCCATGACATTTTAATTTTTATTGTAGTGAAGATTGACAAGGACAAACGGCTAGTGGTACTGGATGAGGAGCATGAGGTTTGTTTTAAAACTTTTAACCTTTTATGGCTTGCTGCTTTTCTATATATTTTGCATGTTTTGAGGTTTTCCATTGAATTTGTGTGTTTCACATGCATGTTTGCACTTATATAGTAAGTATTCAATGCATTTTACTACTTGCTCTAATGATGGAAGCCTATTTGTCTCACATTTCAACAATTTAAGTTATTTTTCAGTAATATACAGAACAATTCAAACATTCACTTCAATTGAAATTGCATCCTTAAAAAATATAGGATAGAAAATAAAATATTCCTCTAATAATTCTTCCCCCTCCTCTCCTTCAATTTAAAGAATAGATATAATATTCCTAGAGGTGAGAGCTTGACTCTTTTTTTTTTATTTATTTATTACTTTTCTACCCAAATCTACTTGCCCCTCCCCCATATTGCCAGCTATTAAGAATTAATAATTTCTAAGATTCACCAGGTCCACAAGTATAATTTAGAGCTAGGAGTCTGTTGCTGAATAGAGGAAAAAGATTGTACATAAGAATCTCAAATCAATAAAAATTGCTTTTTATGCTATGGGGGCAAATGAGCTTCCCTTGATTCCCAAGTCATAGGGATATGCATTTCTCCAGCCTCAAAAGGTCAGTGAGTCTACTAATATCTATGTCTGTAAAATAGATTTCTTCCCCACAAGTATGGCTTTCCTAGTGAATAAACTGTATGCCATATTTGTCGGGTATATCTAGCAAAAATGCTTCTGGGTTTTACTGAATTCTTTCTTTCATTAACCCACTTAAACAGTTTGCTACTCTTTCTATCCAGATGTTCTTAACTACCATGAAAGCCGAAAGAGTGTGGTAAAGGCTATTGAATCTGCCCTGCACTTAAGCATCGGGCATCTCCAGCAAAGGGGATGGAAACATTGGGCTGAAAGAGGATGGCTGGACACAGATCACCAGACTCTGCAAAGTAAACCTCACTACTCCATCTTCTGTTGAACTGAAGAACCAGTTTTTAGCCCTAGAGGCAGAAGATATAAAAAAATATCTCAAGAACAGGAATAAGAGTTCAAAAATCTCAGTTGCTGGAGCAGTAGCCATTAAAAAGCGAAAGGTAGTGGTGGTTGGCGATTCCCTTCTGAGAGGTACAGAGGCACCCCATCTGCTGTCCAGACATTATGTCAAGAGAGGTGTGCTGTCTGCCTGGTGCAAAGATTTGAGATGTAGTGAAACATTTGAGACTCATCAAGCCTAAGGACCGTTATCCTATATTACTCATCCATGTTGGCACAAATGATACTGCTAGACATTCCACTGAATTCATCAAAAGCGACTTCATGGCCCTAGGATGGAGGGTGAAGCAATTAGGTGTACAGGCAGTGTTCTCTTCAATCCTTCCTGTCTTAGGTAAAGGATAAATGAGAGAAACTCGCAATCTGGAGCTGAATACATTGGCTGCGTGGATGGTGTCAATGAGAGCGCTTTGGTTTCTTAGACCATGGAGTAATTTTCCAAGACCTGCTTAGCAGAGATGGTCTCCATCTATCAAAGGAAGGGTCTTTAGTAACAGATTGGCTTATGTACCGAAGAGGGCTTTAAACTAAATGTACTGGGCATGAGTGTTAAATACCCCAAGGTATTTAATAACTCTCAGGAATATAAGGCATGAAATACCATTATTGAAATGAGACAAAAGAGAGAGCGAGCTGGAAACCTTTGTATACCAATGCCCATAGTGTGGAAAACAAAATTCCAGATTTAGAGGCTGAAATGGTAGAAGCTGAATTGGATTTAGTGGTGGTCACAGAGACATGGTTCACGGAGAACTACGATTGGGATGTAGGTATACCTGGCTGTAATCTATTCAGGAAAGATAGGGTGGAGGAGTGGCATTATATGTTAAGAATAATATTAAAGTGACGGAATTGCAAGACATAGAGAGTAAAGAAGAAACACTGTGATTTAATCTGAAAATAGTCCGGTGTGGTCCTGGAGGATTGAAGAAGGGTGGATGTACAAGAGTGGAAGTGAGGAAGAGGTTGGGAATTACAGGCCGGTTAGTCTGACTTTGGTAGTGAGTAAACTAATGGAAATGCTTAAGCGGAGGATAGTGAAATATCTAGACTCGAATGGACTGCAGGACACAAGGCAGCATTGTTTTACGAGAGGCAAGTCTTGTCAGACAAATCTGATTTCTTTGACTGGGTGACCAACAGTTGAATATGAGAGGGGCACTAGATGTAGTGTACTTGGACTTTAGCAAAGCTTTTGACATGGTGCCGTATTGGCAACTGATAAATAAACTGAATGCATGCAGAATGGGCCCCAAAGTGACAAATGATTAAAATCTGGTTAAGACAAAGGGTAGTCATAAATGAGTATGCTTAGAGGATAAGGATGTTAGTGGAGTGCTTTAGGGATCTTTCCTTGGGCCAGCTCTATTTAACATCTTTGTGAGAGATATTGCAGAAGGACTGTCTGGCAAAGTTTGTTTTTTTGTGGATGATACCAAGTTCTGTAATAGGGTAGACACTCCAGAGGATATGGATAGCATGAGGCAGGATCTGGCGAAACGTGAAGAATGGTCTGGTAATTGGCAACTAAGATTTAATGCTAAAAAATGTAGGGTCATGCACTTGGGCTGCAAAAATCTAGGAGAATAGTATAGTATAGGAGGTGAAGTACTTCTGTGTGCAGAAGTAAAGTGGGACTTGGGGGTGATTGTGGCAAAACAGGTAGAAAAGGTGATGGTCAAAGCCAGGAGGAAACTTGGGTGCATAAGAAGAGGAATGGCCAGAAGGAAAAGGGAGATGATAATACCATTGCATAAGTCTCTGGTGAGGCCCCCTTTGGAATATTGTGTGTAATTTTGGAGACCCCACCTTCTAAAAGATATAAAGAGGATGGAGTTGGTCCAGAGGGCTGCTACAAAATTGTTTAGTGGCCTTTGCCATAAATTTGTATGGGGACAGACTTAAAGATCTTAATATGTATAATCTGGAGGAAAGATGGGAGAGAGGGGATATGATAGAGAACGTTTAAATATCTCTGTGGCATTAATGTAAAGGAGGTGAGCCTTTTTCAACTGAAGGAAAACTATGGAAGGAGAGGGCATAGGATGAAGTTAAGAGGTGATAGTCTCAGGAGTAATGTAAGAAAATACTACTTTATAGAAAGGGTGGTAGATGCGTAGAATAGTTTCCCAGAGGTGGTGGAGGAAATGAAGACCATACCTGAATTCAAGATAGCATGGGACAGGCATGTGGGATCTCTTAGAAAGAGGAGGAGATAGTGGATGAGCAGACTAATGGGCCATTTGGCCTTATCTGCCGTCATGTTTCTATAATGGTGAAATCAAATATCCCGCCTTCTATAACTGCTGCTGTGTAAAATAGAGTTCTGTGAAGTATTTTAAGGCTGACATTCAGAAAGCTCTGCACTACATAGTAGTTTAGGAATGAGGAAACCTCTATGTTTGAAAAAGCTATACTGATAGTTGTGCATATTTTACGGGACAGGTGAAAGTTCGATTGACCACCTGGACATAGGACATAGAACTATCCAATCTGAGGTTTTTGCTCCAAATGTGAGCCAGATTGGGAGTGACCAAAAATCTACACCTTCTGAAACCAGCAGAACACAATAAGCAGTATACAATAATTTTGGTCATTTTATCTAATTCTGCATATTTATGGTTTATTATTTATTATACTATTTTTTTCCTTCTTAATTATCATCATGCTTGGTGGTGGTCAAGCACAGAATGGTTATACAGAAATATTTTTTTGCACTTATGCATCTTTAATTCGGGGTCTGTTAATTTTTGAGTACATTCAGAAGCAAAAAGCAGCCATGTTGACAACTAGTAATGGAAATAATAAGTTTATTAAAATAGCAACTTCAAAAGTAAATAGTGATCTGAATGTTCAAGATACTCGGTCAAATGCCTGCCTCAGGGGCAAATTCAGAACAATTTTATCAAAAATATGATCCCACCTGTGGTGCAAAACATCCCACTTTTCAAAAGGTTGCTCGCAGTGGGCTCTCGGAGCATATTGCACGCTTAAAATACTGGCTGAAACTTTTAAACAGTTGTCAACAAGGCTGTTTTTTTGCTTCTGGATTTACTCTATGCTGTGGCCAGTAATTTCTATGGACACCAAATTTCTTCCTTTAGTATATAAGAAGAGAATTTGTTTATAGTTCTGTGCATTTACATGAACTGTAGAAATAGGTAAAAATGGTTAAATCATTGATAACACTATTTTTCATGACTTGCACACTGGAATGTTAATTTTTCCCTTCACAAGTAACTAGGCTGGCAACTATGGGTGGTGCATACTATCAATTTAGAACAACAAGTTTCCAATAAATTAATTTAAAAATACTTCTGCTAATTACTGCTAGTACTAGGTTGATATAAAATCTTAAATATCAAAGCAATTGAAAAGATATTACAAACAATGTATGAAGATATAAATGCTCAAATTTTGAAAACGGTGAACAGTTTAAGTGATTTAGTTATTGATCCTATCAACATTTAGCATGTCTGTTCTTATTTGTCTTGGTAGGCCAAAGGTATGGATTGCTGTATTATTGAAAAAGGCGCTGCCTGGTGTTTTACTGTTTTTGTACTTCTCATTATCCCAGGACAAGCAGGCAGCATATTCTTAACACATGGGTGACGTCACCGACGGAGCCCTCGGTACGGACCTTTTTAACTAGAAGTTTCTAGTTGGCCGCACCGCGCGTGCGCGAGTGCCTTCCCGCCCGACGGAGGAGTGCGTGGTCCCCAGTTTCTTCGTTTCCGCGGAGCGAAGAAGACGCGTGTGTTTTTTCAACGGCCGTTGAAACCACTTTTTTGCCTTCCCGCTCGCGCTTTTTTCCTTATTTTTTCTTCCTTTACCTTCGGGTTTATTTTTCTTTGATTTGCAAAAAAAAAAAAAAAAAAAACTTTGCTTTTTTCCCTTTTTCTTTCGTTTTTGCCCCGGCGGGGCCTGTTGCCAGTATACAGGCCTCGGGCTTCGATTTTGCGGAGGCTATCTTCCCCTTCATGCCCCCGCAGGTCGGTTTTAAGAAGTGCCAGCGGTGTGCACCTGCACCCGCTGTGCTACTCTTCAAAAAAGAACCCTTAAAAACCGAAGAATTCAGCAAACTCTCCTCTTCGGCACCGAGTCGGCGATGGACTCCTCACCTTCAACAGCGGTCCCTCAAAAATCGGCACCGTCGTCCTCGACACCGACCGACCCCGCATCGGCGTCACTGGCGCCAGGTAAGCCGGCTAAGAAGCCTTCCTCTTCCCTCGAGCGCCCTCCGGCTACGGTGGCGACACCGTCCCTACCGGCATCGCACCGGTCCCGCAAACGCTCCGCCCCGATCTCGGTGAGTGCCTCGTCATCGGCCTCCTCATCGCCGGGGCGTGGAGCGGCATCTAAGGAACCGAAGAAAAAGAAAGCGGTTCCGATGCCACCCCTAGATGACCGTATCTCGGCCATCTTAAAGGCTCAACTCCAAGAACAGTTGAAGAAACAACTTGAACAACTGTTGCCCACTATCCTGGCACCGCTCCTTCCGGTACCAGACCGGCCCGAGCCCCGTACCGAGCCCCCGGTGTCCACCCCTTCGGTACCGGTGAACACATCCATGCCGATCCTTTCGGCCCAACAACTTCAAGGCGATCCGGTGGTTCATTCTCAGGCCACATTGGATCCTCCTCGGCACCAGGCGGTACGGCATTCTTCTCGGGACCGAGATAGACGCCGGTCGTCCTCCCCTGGTACCGTTTCGGTGCGCTCTGGAAAGTCCTTGTCCAAAACTCGACATACCGCGCCCTCCACCCCGGTGTCTCGACCAGAAGTCAGGGACCCTGACTTATGGGAGGAAACTCCTCTCGGTACCGAGGAGGATCCCTCCTCATCTGATGAGGAACCATCGGCACCCGATGCCACCTCTAAACCAGAGCAGTCCTCATTTTCTAAATTTTTGAGAGAAATGTCTGCTGCCCTATCCCTTCCTCTGGAATCGGACTCAAAAAAGTCTCAAGCCTTTCTAGAGGCTCTAGACTTTGAGCAACCTCCTAAGGAGTTCCTCAAGCTTCCCGTGCATGACATTCTACGGGAAACGTTCTACAAAAACTTGGAAAATCCCCTCACGGTACCGGGAGCCCCCCGTAAACTGGACAACCTTTACCGTGTCATTCCCATTCCTGGATTCGACAAATCTCAATTGCCCCATGAGTCCCTTCTGGTTGAATCCACCTTAAAAAAGACTCAGGGCTCCAGTGTCTATGCCTCTACCCCTCCTGGCAGAGAAGGTAAAACCATGGACAAGTTTGGCAAGAGGCTTTACCAGAATGCCATGCTTGCAAACAGGGCAAACAACTATTCCTTCCATTTTTCCTTCTATCTCAAACATTTGGTCCAACAACTGTCTGCCCTCCAAAAGTACCTTCCTGAGCGCAAGGTCCCGCTATTCCAACAGCACATCTCTGGCCTTCTCCAAATGCGCAAGTATATGGTCCGCTCGATATACGACTCCTTCGAGCTCACCTCTCGGGCCTCTGCCATGGCCGTAGCCATGCGTCGCTTGGCCTGGCTCAGAGTCTCCGACCTGGACATCAACCACCAGGATCGTCTGGCCAACGCCCCCTGTCTCGGGGATGAGCTTTTTGGAGAGTCACTGGATTCCACCACCCAGAAACTCTCTGCCCATGAGACCAGGTGGGACACCCTGATCAAGCCGAAAAAGAAGGCACCGCCTACCCGACCTTATCGGCCACAAACATCTTATCAACGGAGATTCTCAGCCAGGCCACTCAACCCGCCTCCCCAGCAATCTCGGCGGCCCCGTCAACAGCAACATCATGCTCAGGCTCGATCTCAGGCCACTCAACCCTCTAAGCCTTCTCAGCCTGCTAAACAAACTCAGCCCTTTTGACTCTTCTCTCCAGGGCATAGCCAGTCATCCACCCTTGCTACCTCTTCCACAACCCATCGGAGGTCGTCTCACCATTTTCTCCAGCCGTTGGGAAGTCATCACGTCGGACCAGTGGGTCCTCAACATCATCCGCCACGGCTACTCTCTCAACTTCCAGACTCTACCTCCGGACAACCTTCCCGTAGAGTCTGCTTCAAACTCATCTCAAACCCCCCTCCTCCTGAGGGAGGTTCAATCCCTCCTCCTTCTCAATGCCATCGAAGAAGTACCTCCAGATCAAAGGGGTCAGGGATTCTACTCCCGCTACTTCCTGGTCCCCAAAAAGACGGGAGACCTCCGTCCCATTCTCGATCTAAGGGACCTCAACAAGTGTCTAGTCAAGGAGAAGTTCAGAATGCTCTCCCTTGCCACGCTTTACCCTCTTCTTTCTCAACACGACTGGCTATGTTCCCTGGACCTCAAAGAGGCCTACACTCACATCTCCATCAACCAGAATTCTCGCCGCTACCTACGGTTCCAGGTACTGCACCACCACTATCAGTACAAGGTGCTACCGTTCGGCCTAGCTTCCTCACCCAGGGTCTTCACCAAGTGCCTTATAGTGGTAGCGGCCTTCCTCAGGTCTCACAACCTCCAGGTGTTCCCCTACTTGGACGATTGGTTGGTGAAAGCACCTTCATCTCAACTCGTGCTACAAGCCACTCATCACACCATCTCTCTCCTCCACCTCCTGGGGTTCGAGATCAACTACCCCAAGTCGCACTTGCTTCCCACCCAGCGACTTCAATTCATTGGAGCAGTTCTGGACACCACGCTAATGAGGGCCTTTCTCCCCTCCGATCGCCAGCGGACCCTGCTCCATCTCTGCCGTCAGGTACTCATGCTCCCCTCCATCCCTGCCCGACAGATGATGGTCCTACTGGGTCACATGGCCTCGACGGTGCATGTCCTTCCTCTGGCACGCCTCCACCTTCGTACGCCTCAGTGGACTCTCGCCAACCAATGGTCACAGACTACGGACCTTCTTTCTCATCCCATCTCTGTGACATCATCTCTTCAGCAATCTCTCCAATGGTGGTTGAACTACTCAAATCTTTCCAGGGGTCTGCTTTTTCATCTGCCCCCCCACTCTATGATCATCACCACAGATGCGTCCCCCTACGCGTGGGGAGCTCACCTAGGAGATCTACGCACCCAGGGACTTTGGACCCCACAGGAGCGTCGTCATCACATCAATTTCCTGGAACTCAGAGCCATGTTCTATGCCCTCAAGGCTTTCCAACATCTCCTCTGCCCTCAAGTCCTCCTCCTTTGCACGGACAATCAAGTCGCCATGTACTACATAAACAAGCAAGGCGGCACCGGATCTCGCCCCCTTTGTTTGGAGGCTCTGCGCATCTGGACCTGGGCCACGGACCGCAATCTTTTTCTCAGGGCGGTCTATATCCAGGGCGAACAGAACTCTCTGGCCGACAATCTCAGTCGTATCCTTCAACCCCACGAGTGGACGTTGGACCCTCCGACTCTGCTCTCCGTCTTTGCTCGATGGGGCACTCCGCAGGTGGACCTCTTTGCAGCACCTCACAATCATCAGCTGCCCCAATTCTGCTCCAGACTCTTCTCTCCTCACCGTCTGGCCCCGGATGCATTCCTGCTCGATTGGAGGGATCGGTTCCTGTATGCCTTCCCTCCACTTCCTCTGATGTTGCGGACCTTGTCCAAACTCCGCAAAGACCACGCCACCATGATTCTTATCGCACCTCGGTGGCCTCGCCAACACTGGTTCTCACTCCTGCTCCAGCTCAGCTCCAGGGAACCCATTCTACTTCCTGTGTTTCCTACTCTACTTACGCAACAGCATCAGTCTCTGCTACATCCCAATCTGTCTTCGCTCCACCTGACAGCTTGGTTTCTCTCGGGCTGACCTCTCCGGAGAATCTATCTCAACCGGTCCGCCTCATTTTGGACGCTTCCAGGAAACCGGCCACTCTCCAATGTTACCATCAGAAGTGGACCAGATTTTCCTCCTGGTGTCTCCGGCATCATCAAGAACCCACCTCCTTAGCGGTGGAAACTGTCTTGGAATATTTGCTCTCACTGTCCAACGCTGGCCTCAAAACTACCTCCATCAGAGTCCACCTCAGTGCCATCACTGCGTTTCATGAGCCTATTCTCGGAAAACCCCTCACGGCTCATCCTCTGGTTTCCAGATTCATGAGAGGACTCTTCAACATCAAACCGCCTCTCAAGCCTCCTCCTGTCGTCTGGGACCTGAATGTGGTTCTCTCAGCTCTCATGAAACCTCCGTTTGAGCCTCTTGCCACAACTTCTCTCAGGCTTCTTACCTGGAAGGTGCTTTTCCTAATTGCCATCACCTCTGCCAGGAGGGTTAGCGAACTGCATGCACTGGTTGCCGACCCACCTTTCACTGTTTTTCACCATGACAAGGTTGTTCTGCGTACCCACCCTAAATTCCTTCCCAAGGTGGTCTCAGCTTTTCACCTCAACCAGTCCATTGTGCTGCCCGTCTTCTTCCCTAAGCCTCACTCGCATCCTGGGGAACAGGCGTTGCACACACTGGATTGTAAGCGTGCCCTTGCTTACTATCTTGATCGTACCAGAGCTCACCGAACAGCCCCTCAGCTCTTTTTGTCTTTCGACCCCAACCGTTTGGGTCGTCCTGTCTCCAAACGGACACTTTCAAATTGGCTTGCTGCCTGTATTGCTTTCTGCTACGCTCGGGCCGGTCTCTCACTGGAAGGAACTGTCACGGCCCACAGAGTCCGAGCTATGGCTGCTTCTGTGGCTTTCCTCCGCTCCACGCCCATCGAGGAAATCTGCAAGGCGGCCACTTGGTCCTCAGTTCACACGTTCACTACTCACTACTGTCTGGATGCGTTCTCCAGACGGGATGGACACTTCGGCCAATCTGTGTTACAAAATTTATTTTCCTAATGGCCAACCATCCCACCTCCCTCTTTGTTAGCTTGGAGGTCACCCATGTGTTAAGAATATGCTGCCTGCTTGTCCTGGGATAAAGCACAGTTACTTACCGTAACAGGTGTTATCCAGGGACAGCAGGCAGATATTCTTACGTCCCACCCACCTCCCCGGGTTGGCTTCTTAGCTGGCTTATCCTAACTGGGGACCACGCACTCCTCCGTCGGGCGGGAAGGCACTCGCGCACGCGCGGTGCGGCCAACTAGAAACTTCTAGTTAAAAAGGTCCGTACCGAGGGCTCCGTCGGTGACGTCACCCATGTGTTAAGAATATCTGCCTGCTGTCCCTGGATAACACCTGTTACGGTAAGTAACTGTGCTTAATGAAGGGACATCCATATTTTCCTTGATTTTGTGATCTTAGCAACTGAGGTAGCCAATATCGTAACGTGCATTTCACAGGCATGAATATAGTTAATAACATAACTTTGAAACCTACATGACCATCCTTGGTTGCCAACTTGAGTTCTAAATCTGTGTAAGTGTACAAAACAGGTGAGAAATGATCATGCTCTGCTTTTTAATTCTAGCCAAGAAAATAGAGTATAGATGCATCATTGCAGTAGCTTCATGATGAAAGGAGTGCTTTGGAAGATCAGAATAAAGTTATTAGTTGGGGCTAATACTAATTTATCTGAAGTCACGTGGATCTGGGCTTCAGTTTTCAAAATCTTTCAGTTAGAATAATTTTCATACCAGCTAGAAATCTAAGGCTCAAAACCTAAGCTACAATTTCTTATGTTGAAATCGGTAAAATATTCATGCATATTGTCAGTAATTTTGGGTTTGCTTAGGGTTTTTTTCCCATACAAAAACACATGATTATGTGTAAAAGCATTAAATCAATATTTCTTTCTTGTTGTTTTCAGAGTATTTCTCCTGATGAACTTAAAGAAGAACTTCCTGAAAGGCAGCCTCGATATCCTTCTGTGTAGCAGACAGTAGTGATTTGTACAGTTAATTCATGTGTGATTCTTAGGGTGACTTGTCTAAACTAACAGCTGTGGCTAACTTTTCTGATATACTGGTAAAGGTCCATCAAGTCCAATGTCTTGTTTCCAGTAGTGGCCAACCCAAAGAGTAAAACAGATTTTGTCATTTTCTATATGGATGGATAGAAAAGGTGTTTAGGCAATAACAGCTTAATTATCCTGTCAGTTTTCTTAACTTGTGGAAACATTTATAGTATACAGTTACAAATACCAACATGAAGATGGACGAGTTTCATTTCCATTGTGTTTTATTTTCTCAAGTCCAGTTGGTAAGTTGGTTTCTATCTTTATGGGTTCTTTTTTATCCTCCCCTCATTCTCTCATCTCATTAGAGTTGCATTGTAGAAGAACAGCTTTTCAGGCTTCTCTGAGGGATCATTGGATGATCTTGTAAAAGCAGCATACTAGGTTAACTCTTCCTCAAAAAAAGAAGAAAGTGACATAACAAATGAGTTGGTTGACTTGGCATGCACAGTTATTACTATACAATTCTAAAATGTGTAGCAACAAAATTAACATTTTGATGAAAGCTGAATTTTTAAAGCTTTGCTTTCCAGGAACAGTTTCCTGGAGGCCTTCTGGCCTTTTCTGGAACCATCTGATTACTTCTGCTGCATGATTAACTTGGTAGGCCATATTAGAAAGTATCAGAGGCTGGGCTTGGACAAGCTGAGAACCCAGATAAAAATTAAAGGAATGAATTGGGACTACCTGTGATATACTCACTATACTTGCATAAGTTCATCACTTTGCCATCATTAGGCTTATAACGGGTTTTAATTGTACAAAAGTTAAAGGGTATAAAAAATATTCATGCTCTGCAATAATTACAAAGGCCATATACATCGTTCTAGTAATCCTTGGCTTAATGATGACATTGCCTCTTAAACCTAAACAGTAAGCCATATGTACAAGGGTCCATTTGTGTGAAAGATTTAGGGCTGTATATCGATTAAAAATTTTGATCAAAGCGCCCCTTCACATTTCCTCCTGTATAGTGCAATACATACTGTGCATAGCAGACGTAAATACTCAAAACTGACATACATTAATTCAATTGTCCCATAGAAAGATGGTATATCAAAACCAATTATCTCCCCTTACTGAACTAAAAATAAAATCATTTACCTTACCTTTGTTGTCTAGTAAGGGGGGGCGAGCAACTGCAAAGACAGCTCTTCAGGTGTAGGTGTAATAGCAACAATGGCAGAGGGGCAGCTCTCAATATGGCTCTAAACTAACGTTCCTCCAGTGTCGTCTTCTGCCTGACTTCACTTCCAGTGGAGTGCATCAGAAGTGATATCGGTCAGAAGAATGATGCCACGACTGGGAATGAAGATAGGTCAGACCTTGTTAATCCTGTTAAATTTTTTAACATCATTAAACAATGCATGAATCGCATTATTAACTTGTTTCAGTCCTAGAAAAATAATATGCTACGGAGTATAACAGGATATAGTGGACCAATGACAAATTTGGAGCCTGGTTCAAATCCCACTGCTGCTTCTTCTGATCTTGAACAAATTTATAAGCCCTCCAGGGACAAAGACATACCTGTTCATCTACTGCAAAATTTGTGAAATAAACCCAAGTCAGACACATTTTTATTTATGTATTTATTTTGATGAAGTCATTTTATCTCCCTGATATCCTTGGGCCCAAGAGCATGCTTTTAACATACCTTTTTCAGTCAAATAGAAATATAGCCGACTTAAAATATGCAAAATGACCCTTTCAGTCTGATATTCCACCAGCAGGTCATTTAACAAGATAGTTGTGGGATATGGTGGTTTTCTGATTTGGACTGTCTAGACCTCCTAAATATAGCCCTTTTTTATCAAGCCGTGGTAGTGAGTGCTGTGCGATAAATGCACTGAAGCCCATTCAGTCCCAGTGGGCTTTGGTGTATTTACCACAATGGTCTGCACTATTCTGCTTGATAAGAGGTCCTATATCTTTTTTAGGAACATGAAAACCTGTATTCCATGTATTGCCATACGCATAAGAAATACACAAAAATGTTACTGAGCTCTTTTAAAAGAAATGTGGAATTGTTTTTAAATTTTTATAAAGCACTTTTAAGATCAAGTTTAGTATTATTATTCTGCTGTTTGTAGGATGTAAACCTGAACAACAGATGATGTATGCTGGAAGTAAGAATAAGCTTGTTCAAACAGCTGAACTTACAAAGGTAAGCTTTAATGAGATAATTGTGAAAGAAAATTAATTTTGTGGAGAGGAACTTCCTTTCCAGATCATTGACTTTCTATTTCTCTTACTTGCCCATTTTTGTGGCTGACTGCCAAGATTTTTCCCAAAATGTCAAGAAAGGATAATCATCTGCAGTCCTTATGTCTACAGATGGGTCTGATTTTTCAGAATGATAGAATTTCCTTATGAATATTCAGTATGGATATAAGAAAGCTTGCATCACTTAGCTATAATGTGGGAAAGAGGAACCCGAATTGTAACTGCATGATGCAAAGTTCCACATTAGATGTCGCCACCCAGGAAAAGGTTCTAGGTACAGTCTTTGATACATGGAAACCCTCTGTTCAATGTGTAGCAACAGCTTAAAAAGCAAATAGAATGTTAATTATTAGTACAGGAATGGAAAACAAAACAGAATGTTATGCCTTTGTATCTCTCCATGATGCGATTGTATCTCGAATACTGTCCATTTCTGGTCACTGCATCTCAAAAATAAAAATGTGAAATTAGAAAAGGTACAGAAAGAAGAGCAATGAAAATGATAGAGGATGGGACAGCTTCCCTGTGAAGAGATGCTATAAAGTAGCTAGCGCTCTTCAGCTTGGAGGGGAGATATAAAATACTGAATGGAGTAGAATGAGTTGAGTGAGTCGCTTGTTTACTGGGTAGATAAGAGCCTAGGGAGTGAGTGGCCAAGTGGTTAGAGCTGCTGCCTCAGCACCCTGAGGGTTGTGAGTTTGATCCCAGTTGCTCCTTGTTACTCTAGGCAAGTCATTTAATCCCTCTATTGCTCCAGGTACCACAGTTAGATTGTGGGCCTGCTGGGACAGATAGGGAAAATACGTATTGCTATTTAATATATTGTAAACTGCTTTGGGTGACTCTCTTTATGAAAAGGCAGTTAATAAAATCCAAACAAATAAATGTGGCTAGGCAGACTTGATATCATGGAAGTCAATTCCTGCAGCTAAGGCCTCGGGTTTTAGCTACTGGGGCTACATTTTTCTTATACATTTCCCTGTAAATGCTCTATTATGTATGGAAATAATAGATATGTTTTCATGTCCAGCTCATTTGGAAACATTCCTTCAGGACAAACCTTTTCAGCTTTGAGAAGCATGTTTTAAGACTTTATGCCAAAAGAAGGAAGGGCTATAATTTTTTATGTTTCATGTGTATTTTGAGTTAATATTTTTGAAACATCTGCCTTTTTTGTTAGGTATTTGAAATCAGGAATACAGAGGATCTAACTGAAGAATGGCTTCGTGAAAAGCTTGGATTTTTCCGCTAAGTTAGTCTAATAATCTGCTCATAAAAATGCAGTTCTTCTTGGATGAAATTTTTTTGGTTTCTATAAAGGCAGCATATTTATATCTTGAAATGCTTTTCTTCTTTTAGATGAATATTACCATTAAAAGTCACTTTTAGTAAGGGAAAAGAATCTCAAGACTTTAAAACCATACATACACTCGTACAAACAAAGAGAACTTTTTTCCATTTTTAAAAAATCCTTTTTGCTTTCTACTTTATTTTGGTTATTTGAATCCAGTTTCCCTATAAGAAGGGAAAAGGGGGAAGTATGGTAAGGAATTTGTTTCTGCTGTTTAGTTAGCATGTGGCATGCTTTCCAATGTTTACCATAACCAGAATAATTCCTTCTAAGATGGAACTGCCCTAAAACTGAATATATATATGTATTAACTGATGTTACTGGAATCAGACATAAATACTTAGCATTTATGCTTAATAATAGAACTGTAAATAACACCACATTTCCTGTAATAACTCTTGTGCAGGATTTGTGCGTGGAAATGAACTGTTCCCTTTCAATGAAACGGATTTTGTAAAGCATGTTTCCTTCTTTGTAATGTGTTGATGGAATAATTCTCTGTGGGAATAATTCTCTCTTGTAATGGAATAACATTGCTATATCTTGCAGTTCACAGAGATTTGTTGCACTTTACAAGTATAACTTGGAATACAAGGTGTTTGTTTCAGCTGCTCATTTTGACAGCTCTTGTTTTTAGAGGTTAAAGTCTGAACAAATGGTAGAGCAGCGGTCTCAAACTCAAACCCTTTGCAGGGCCACATTTTGGATTTGTAGGTACTTGGTGGGCCACAGAAAAAATAGTTAATGTCTTATTACAGAAATGACAACTTTGCATGAGGTAAAACTCATTATAGTTTATAAATCTTTCCTTAATTGCTTCTGATAATTTCAGCTATACACAGCTAAAAGTAGTGCAACATGCAGAAAGTGAAAAACTATCAAAGTATCAACTGCAAGAGACAAGATTTTAGACCAACTATTTTGAGGCCCTCAGTATTATAAAGATTGATTCTTTACGGAAAACTTGTGCCTTAAGTCTCCGGCAGTTGCGTTTGCAACTGCCTTCAGCTCTCACCTCCTCCAGCACCGGAACCATCACAAGCTGCACTGCCTCCAATGGTTACCTTACATTCTGGAACGTTGCCTGCCTCACTGCACAGCTTTGCTGCATCTGCACGCGATTGGACTCCACCTCACAATTATGTACAGACAGACCCAGGAAAGCGCTTTTGTGAGGTTACAGTGACCGCCGGACACTAGTTTTCCATAAAGAATCATTTTTATAATACTGAGGGCCTCAAAATAGTACCGGATGTGGTCCGCGGGCCGCGAGTTTGAGACCACTGTGGTAGAGCCATTTACAAAAAACAAACTTTAGTCTTACAGGGTTGACCCTGACAATGAGGCTAACGTAAAACTTGTGTTAAAAGAAACTAGTAGTTATTGTACCAATTTACATTATTTTGTATCTTCTTAATAGTTTTATTCCAGATGTTTAAAACTTACTTTGTGACCTCAGTGATTACATTCCCTCCTATGGTTCTTAGTCTTAGAACAATTGGTAGCTCTGATAACACTGGGTGCTGGTCACAGTGTTAACTTTATTCTTCCCAAAAAGAGTATGAGTAGCAACATCTTTTCCTAAGCTACTAACTTTTATAACTTTTATGGGCTTTGTTAATATGAATACAATATTTCCAAGCCTTTAAAAAAAAAAAATGTTCTATATGTTGGACATGCATCTCTCATAACTGTACTTGGAGAGTTTCTTAATTAACACACTCCATCTGTTAATATTGTGCCTTTTTGTTTCCAGCTTTAAACTTGTTTATATAACTGGATTTTGCCCTGCTGTTTAAACTCAATAGCAGGGTTTTTTAATATTTAACAGCTCTAACTAAAAAAAAAAGTTTTCTTTAATTCCAGCAATCTGCTTTTGCTCCTAGAGGGTTGCCAGTTTTAGTGTAGATAGATTATTAAAAGATCAAATTATTGGGGGGGTTGAAAAAAGCAATAGGAAACCCTGAAGTCAGGCGCATATGTTGGACTAGCGGATGCATTTTATAAGCCAACGTATTGCACTGGGTTATTTCTTCTCTCCCCCACCCACCCCCCAAAAACACAAACGACCAAACAAACAAACATTTTTCCATGTCATACTACATTCCAGACAAGGCTTCTGAATAGCTTGGTATAAGTCTTGATCATTTTAAATTATGGTCCTTTTTTTGCCATATATCTTTAAAGTTACTGCATTCATGAGTAATTTTTATGCTTTTATGTCTGTAAGCTCCACATAGGCACCAAGGGGCACATTCCTTCATTATCTTTCACAAGAAACATTCTTAATTTAATGGTATCTCTTGATTGATGAAAAATGCTCCTGTATCTAGCCTTTATTGTAATTTGCTATCCCCCCCTTTTACTAAGCCACAGCCCGGAGTGCTAAATGCTCAGACGATGCTCATAGGAATTCTATGATCGTTGAAGCTGCGTTGGAACATTTAACGCTCTAGACCAGTGGTTCTTAACCTTGTTGGAGGTACTGAACCCCACCAGTTTCATATGCGTGTTCACCGAGCCCTTCTTTATTGGAAAAATAAAATATGATTTTTACAAATTCAAAACATAGGTATACAGTGAGGGAAAAATAATATCAATTTTGAAAACAAAAAAGTTCTCCTATATTTCGATTAATAATAACATAATAATGAAATTTACTGCAAATCAGTCTTGATCAAAATCACTGAATAACTGATAGATGATTGAACGTGACCGAAGCGCTATATGAGTCGGAGGTGTGTTTTGACCTCCGCCGAACCTGCGAGACTGACTCACCGAACCCCTGGGGTTCGGTTGAACCCAGGTTAAGAACCACTGCTCTAGACCATGGTAGAAATCTATACTGTGGCTTAGTGAAAGGAGGAGTATATGAAGTAGTACTGTGAGTTTTTATTAAAACTAATTTGCACAGTTGCAGTGCTTAGGGTCCAACACTTCTGTGCTTTGCTGTTCTGACCTTCACATAATTTTTTCAAAAGTTGTATTTTTATTTTTAAACATTTTCTACCTGTACTTTAAGTATTAAGGTCTCAAAACACTTATCGGGTGAATTAGTGTTTTTCTGTTCAAGTTGGAAAACTGCATAAATGCAATTTGCTTTTACAAACAAGTGTTTGCCATGTCTTCAGACTGGAATTTTTTGTATGCTGCAAATCTTTTCATTAGAGGAGAAACTTCTTACTATCTAGACAAGCAGTTAAGAGATGCCCAGTTAGAAGAACTAATTTGACTGCAAGAGTCTTCAACTGTTATTTCAAAGTACATGTTTTGAGGACAGTCTTTAGATGTTATCTTTTATGCACCTATGCATACTGCAGCTAATTTTCAGAACGACAATCTGGGTTGATTTTCTGATTCAAAATTTTAGCTGCAAGGTAAATGGTTCAAAAAGTTCCAGCCCAGATAGCAGGTGCATCTATATTAAAAATAAATTAATTTCCTTTTGACTCATCTGTCACCTGTATCCATTTTTTTTGTTTTGTTTGTGTTTTGTTTTTACTCAATATCATGATAAGGCACCTAAATCTTTCTGAAAATAATCCTCAGCTTGGTATATTCTGTTTCATTATGCTCACCCTTTGTACCATGAAAAAAAAAAGGCAGCGCTGTTTTAGAGTGTTTCAAAGATTATCTCAATTTTGTACATAAGAACATAAGCAATGTAGAAGAAGAGTTTTGATTCTCTTGAGAGAACCAACATACACTGGCTGTTTTTCCACCACAAGTTCACTTTGCATGTTTACTTTTTTTTTGTTACGCATGATGCTTGTATTGATTTAAATAAATGTTTATAGCAGAAAAAAATGGCTGTACTAATGTTTTTCTGATGCAGCATGTAACTCAGTCATTGTACACAAATCAGATACACTGTCTGTAATTTTGTTTTGTGATGGGGCTTTAGGTTTTTAAAGAACCATAACCAGGAAAGCAACTGAAATAAGACTGTGTGTAAACTTAAACCAGGTAAACCTTTTTGGTAGGCTCTAGAAAGCAGAGAGGAAATGGAAAATTAAAATGGCTTCCTTTTTTCTTTGTTTTCATATGCAACTAAAAATGTAAGGGAGGCTGCAGTATGAAACTTTACTTTCAAGTATCATGCAGCAAGCTACAGTAGCTACTGGTCTTTCGCAGTACTACTCTCTATCCAAATCAGTTGAGCTAGATTTATTTGGCAAAATGTAAACTACCTTCAGCTAGAATCCATGCCTAAAGAAAAACATGTCCAGAATCTTAAATATGTGGAGGGGCATAATCGAAAGGAACGTCCAAGTCTGTTTTCGTCTAAGTCACAAGTCATCCAAAGTAAAAAAACAACCTAGGACACATTTTTGAAAAATACGTCCAAATTTTTTTGTTGTTGTTTCGAAAATCGTCTTAAGTAAGCCGCTAAATCATCCATCTTTATACCACATTTTAGTCCAACTTTTCGTCCAAATCAAAAACGCCTAGAACAAGCCCTGTTGGATGTGGAAAGGGTCTGCAAAGTGATGGACTGAACACCCAGACATGGCACCTAAATAGTGGGGTACCTTACAGGACACTGCTGTGAACTTCACAAAAAGGGTGCCATGTCATAATCTCACTACAGCTCCCTTAAAGGTTATGGTGAGCCCCCCAAACCACCTCCATAATCCTCTAGACCAGGGGTGTCCAACCTTTTGGTTTCACTGGGCCACATTGGCCGAAAAAAATGTTTCTGGGGCAAACTTTCAAACGCTGCAGCAAGACACAGGAGGGAGCCGGCAAGATGGTAAACACCTGGGGGCAGCAGAGGAAAACACTGCATCACCCTTGACCCGGGCCGCACAAAATACTTCACGGGACCGTAGGTTGGACACCCCTGCTCTAGACCCACTTATCTACCACCCCAATAGCCCTTATGGCTGCAGGA
This sequence comes from Geotrypetes seraphini, assembly GCF_902459505.1. Classification (NCBI taxonomy): domain Eukaryota; kingdom Metazoa; phylum Chordata; class Amphibia; order Gymnophiona; family Dermophiidae; genus Geotrypetes; species Geotrypetes seraphini. Next base: position 138,880,124 of record NC_047090.1, on the reverse strand, counting down.
GCCACTTATATGCCAGTACAAAAGGGTTTTGGGGGTGTATAGGGGAGTGCACATGTTTCAATATCAGTGCAGTGATTACAGGGGCTTATGGGCATGGGTCTTCCTCTCCATGGGTCCCTAACCCACCCCCAAGACTGCTGAAGACACCTCTGTGCAGCACGACTAGGCTTTCCTATGCTGCCAGGTGATGATGTTCTGGAGGCACAATTTTCAAGTTGTGATTAATATTTTTAGGGGGGGGGTCGGTGATCACTGGGGTAGTGTGTGGGGGTCTGTATTGTGTGTTTGCAGTGCTTATCTGGTGACTTTAGGTGGTTTTTTGTGACTTAGACCATGTTTTAAATGGTCTAAGTCACAACATCCAAGTTCTGTCGATCCTGTGCTGTATAACTTTCGGTTATACATGCAGTACGACTAAGTCTAAGCCTGCCCACGTCCCGCCCAAATTCTGCCCTCGACACTCCTCCTGAAATGCCCTGTTTAGCTATGGTCGTTCAGCGGCACTGTGAAGGCCTAGGTTGTTTTTAAATACATCCAAAACCCAGTTTTATTATCGGCACTTGAACGTTTTTGACTGATGATCGTCCAAGTACCAACTTAGGCTGGTTTTTGGACATTTTTCTCTTTCGATTATGAGCCCCATAGTTAATCAGCAGTATTAGAATTTTTTATTGGTGTACTATAGACATACAAAATAATATCCAACATCGAGTGCAAAATCCCTATCCATAATCAGATAACTGTGGAGAAAAAAGCCTCCATTCCAAAAAAGCACAAAGTCGGAACTGGCATGTTGAATAATTAGTCTTCCCCTGAGGCAGCAGTTATTGTCTGTGAAACAGGACTCCTGTCAGGAATGGATTACAATACCCACAAAGATAAGTGCCAGACTTAAGTTTGACTCATGCTAGTGTGAGATATTGAGAGGAGAAAATTGGGGTATATCATATACAGACATGTGAAAAAATTATGATACCCCTTGAAATATTAAGTTCTTTCTTAAGAAATGTTCATATATCAATGTCAATTTTTTTTTTTTTAATTATGTATATCTGGAAAAGAAAGTGATGTAATTGCAGGTAAACAACAAAAATTTTCTTTGATTTACTCATAAAACAAAAGGTATCCACAAAAATGTGTATTCTAACTGAGGAGTAAATTAGGACACCGTAATAGCTAGTGTTATCCACTTTGGCTGAAATAAACTGCAGTAAAACGGTGCTTGTAGCCATCTACCAGTCTCTAACATGGGCCTGAGGAAAGTTTGGCCCACTCCTCATTGCAGAATTCTTTCAACTGTGAAATGTTTCGGGAGTTTCTTGCATATACAGCCCATTTCAAATCGCCCCACAGCATCTCAATAAGATTAAGATCAGAGCTTTGACTCGGCCACTCCAGGCCTCTCCATTTCTTAGTTTTCAGCCAGTCCTTGGTGGATTTACTGATGTGTTGCAGGGTCCAGTTCCGCTTCCGCTTTAATTTTCTTACAGATGGTCTCGCATGTTCCTCAAGCACCCTCTGATACACGGTAGAATTCATGGTGGATTCTATGATGGTGAGCTGGCCTGGTCCTGCTGCAGCAGCAAAGCCTCCCCAAACCATGATACTTCACCTCCATGCCTCACAATTGGTATGAGGTTTTTTTTCCTGGAATGCTGTATTTGGTGTACGCCAAACATGTCCTCCTTTTCTAGTGTCCAAATAATTCAGTTTTAGACTCATCTGTCCATAGAACACTATTCCAGAACTCCTGGTGTTTGTCTATGTTCTCTCTGGCAAACTTCAATCTGGCCTTGATGTTTCTCTTAGCAAAGGTTTCCTCCTTGCACACCTCCCATACAAGTTAAATTTGTGCAGTCTCTTTCTGATTGTAGAGACATACACTTACACATCAACAGTAGCAAGAACCTGCTGAAGGTCTCGTGATGACATTTTTGGGTTTTAGAAGACTTCAGACTGGCGGGGGCAACAAAAACTAGAGGGCACTCAAAAAAATTGAAGGGAGATAGGTTCAGAACAAATGCTAGGAAGTTCTTCACCCAGAGGGTGGTGGACACCTGGAATGCGCTTCCAGAGGAGGTGGTTGAGCAGAGTACGATTTTGGGTTTCAAAAAGGGATTGGACGAGTTCCTGAAGGGAAAGGGGATCCAGGGGTACAATTAGAGGGTTACTATACAGTACAAAATGCTCTTGAGTAATAGATCACTACAGGTCATTCACCTGGGGGGGCCGCCGTGGAAGCGGACTGCTGGGCATGATGGACCTATGGTCTGACTCGGCAGAGGCAATGCTTATGTGCTTATAAGTCAACTTGCTTGAACGGCCAGACCTGGGCATGTTGGCAGTTGTTTGGAAAGTCCTCCACTTGTACACTATTTTCCAGACCATGGAATGGCTAATGTCAAATTCTTTCAAGATTTTTTTAAATCCCTTACCAGACTTATAAGCTGCTACAATCTTCTTTCTGAAGGACTCAGAGAGCTCTTTTGATCTCACCGTGGTGTTCACTCTCACCATAGCAGTCATGAGCACACCAAACTAAATGTATGAGGTTTAAGTAGGGCAAACCTCCTTCAAGAGGCTGAGTAACAATGTACTAGTCTTGTGCACCTCAAGTGATAAGACCTGTGTGTGATTTGAGCTACTTTAAGTGGGAGGATATTTGGGGGTGTCCTAATTTTTTCCTCAGAATACACATTTTTGTGGATGTCTTTTTTTATTTTATGAGTAAATCAAGGAAAACTTTTGTTGTTTACCTGTAATTACATCACTGTCTTTTCCAGAGATTAAAAAAAAGAAGAAGAAAGAACTGAATATTTCATGGGTGTCCTAATTTTTTCACATGTCTGTAAGAGACTGGATTTGGTTTATATATTATTGATAAGAACTGCAGCACTGCCATATAATGTATATTTGGGATAAATGTTTGGCTTTAATAATTATGAATGAAGTAGTTATTTTTTGCTTATTGTGTCTTTTTTGTTGGTGAATGAATGTGACCAGTCCTTTGGATGAATGGGACTTCATGCTCTTTTGGAACTGCCAGAGAAATCAGATAACCTAATGGGATTTAAAAAAGGCTCTAATTGGTCCAGGTTGTAATCAGAGCCTTAGGCCCCTCCCCCGTGCGTCCACAGCCAGAGGAAAAAAAGCAATGTTTTTGTACCTTAAGCAAGCCACTTACAATTTCTTCAGACAAGATCCTAGAGACATAAGAACAACATAAGAATAGCCTTACTGGGTCAGACCAAAGGTCCATCAAGCCCAGCTTTTCCCTCTTGATCATTCTTACATAACATCAGATCTCTGGACTTTGGATCATCTGATATATTTTTGTCCATTGATACTAAGTTTTTGGAAGTCAATTTGGGGACAAATTAATCTTATTCTTGAAGCATCTATCCCCATGACATATGAAGCGATAATATGTGGAACGATTCTCCATGTTAAATCCACTTTAGATAAAAATAAAAGTCGCTTTTTCATGATTTTGACAGGAATAGGGGTTCAAATGATTACATATAATTGGAAAAATCATGATAGGATTAACTTCAGTTTTTGTGGGCAACTGTGTATACAACATATAAATATGAAAAGATGATGGAAGAACGTTTAGGTACTAGCAAGTCCTTTAATGGGATATGGGGTCCATTGACTAATTTTATTACGTTATGATTCTCTTTTTTTTTTCTCGTTAGATTCCTTTATACATCCTGGGAGGGTGGGAGGTGGAATATTTATTTGGTAGAGTAAAATTATTATTTTTTTTATTATATTGATAGCATAAGATATAATATTATTGTTTATAACTAGGATAAGAAGGGGATAAAAATTGTTTAATGTAATAATTGTGATACATACAGTTGTTTTTTTTTTTTTTTTGATTCTTCAATTGTATACATTTTAAAAGTTTGAAATCTCAATAAAGATTTAAAAAAAAAAAAAAAAAAAGATTTCTAGACCACATAATCAAAAGTTCAGTGCGGTTAACAAAAGATTGCTTTACAAAGAAATCTAATTTGTCAGAAATTTTGAAAAGAGAAAGGTGTACAGCTGTTTTCTAAAAATGTTCATAAGAGCAGGATGTAAGTAGCAATGATTGAAAATCTTTATCGTAGTGAGCTTCTTGATATGAGAGAGTATGCTTGTGATATTTCTTACTTTTGCAACCCAGGTAATCTATATTCCATGCTAATTAGCAAAAAAGTACATTATTACAATATATCCAACTAATGTCCACAAATTGGGGACTTCAATCAGCCCCAGGAGAAAATTTTAAATCTTTGACAAATTTGTCCTTGGAAAAAGAATTGCTTGAGAATGCATTTGCTGTCAGGTGAGCTTGGAAGACAAGACAGCTGCACATACCTGATATACTGTTAGAAGCTCCACAATTTTCTGGCTATTACTCTCCTTCCAAGCTGAAGCAATGGGAAAAGCTGTAGGGGTGATTCCACAAAGCCCACTGACAGAGCCTCCCAGTGACCTGTTACCCCCATTAATAGTCCAATGAATACATTTATGAAGAGCAGTGGGTTTACAGTGAGTTTGGAGGACAGCCTACTTGAAACACCTAGCCAAAGGAGAGCCCTTGGTGTCTCTCATGTGCTAGAAGCACTCAGCCCTGATTAGAGAACTCCTCCCCTGTAACTGCTGTAGCAATAGCAGTTCTCTGATGTTGAGAGACCCTCAGTATTGCAGATAAGAAGTACTACAAATGCTGTAGTGTGTGAGGCTTCTGTACAATTAACAGATCCAACTTGACTGCTTTGAACCCCTGGCAGAGACTGTTGACTTTTAACATCCAGCGATAGAGAGTCAGCAGCACCCAGGAGGATTTGGAAGGATCTGCTACAACTTCTAGAATACTTACAACATTCAATGTCCTTATTAGTTAAACCAGATGAAGTGACCCTGGATAATCTCTAGAAGCTAATAGCAGACTTGGGGAAGACATTGTGCCCCCCAAGCTCTGTTATTGGAGGGTAAATTATCAGAGATTGAAGTAAAGGTAGATAATATTTGAGACTAAAAATTTATTGACTTGAGTTGAAGAACTGGAGAAGGATTTGGCTGAGACTCAAGAAGATTCAGACCTCTCATTAATAAATAAATCTGAGTCTTGAGAATTTTTTATTTGAATGAATAATTTGCATTTCTTGAACCTTCTGCATGTGTGTGTTTGTCACACCCATAAATATGCTTCAGAGACCTCAAGGAGGCTTTGGGAATATCTGAAGAGAATATCCCACCTTCCTCTCTCAAGTTTATTTGCTACTGCTATCTATGGAAAGACAGAACAATATGGAGCAAGGTAGCTAGCTCGCTGGTAGCTAACTCAAATGCTGAAATATGACACACCTTTTAGATCCTTGAGATCTCAGTCTGCAATGCGACTCACTTGAAGCACTTGGAGGGACATGCTATAGGAAGACAAATATCAGCAATCTCAGTAGTGGTCCACGTCTGGAATGCACTCCCAAGATACTTGAGATTATGTAGGGACAAAATGTCTTTTAAAAAGCAATTAAAACCCTTTTTATTAGCTTACTATTGTGAAAGCTATCTTACAGCTTGGTAAGTACAACCTTTTATCTGCTGTATGCTACTTTAAGCAGAGATGTTTCAAGATATGTAGGAAGAGGGCCTGTATGATACTGTTTTGTTATGTTTATATGCATCTAAATGTGTATGTTTTATTGCTATCCACTTGGGGCTCCTTTTACAAAGCCGCGCTAGCAGTTTTATCGCACACACCGGCTTAGCGTGCACTAGCCGGAAATCTTCCGCCTGCTCAAAAGGAGGCAATAGTGGCTAGTGCACGCTATTCTGTACGTTAAGGCCCTAGTGCGGTTTTGTAAAAGGAGCCCTTAGTGTTTAGGTGGAAGAAAAATTTTTTAAATAAATAAACAAAGGTGGAACTCCTCTTGATGCCTCTGCCATTTTGAAATCTTCAGACACAGAAGAAGCAACAGCAGCTACTTTGGTAGCTACTTTGACATTAACGCTGGATAAGAATTGGTGATTGAAAACTTTGTTGGCAGGTGAGGTGAAAGAAGCTATTAGAGCTAAAAGGGAATCCTTCAGAAAGTGAAAGAAGGATCTGACTCAATAATAAGAAACAACACAAAGAATGGCAAATCAAATGTAAGGCACTGATAAAGAAAGCGGAGAGTTATTGAAAAATTTTTGTTCATTCCTGGGTGTGTGTTTTCCTTGCCTGTAAGGTCTTGGTCATTTACCTAATGGAGAGAAAAAATGCATAGTATTCGCTGGTGCATAGTTAGGGTGAATATAGCATGTAGATATTGTATACTCAGTTAAAAAGCCTAAATGTATAAGAAGATATATGCACCATAACTTGATACCTAAATGTATATAAATATAAATATTGTGAAAAATGTGAGGCCACCGAAAAACCCTACTCTCCTGCTGTATAGGTGCTATCTGCAGCCATAAAGGCTATTGGGGTTGTAGATAGGTGGGTATAGTGGGTTTGGAGGGCACACCATGACCTATAAGGAAGTTCTGGGGAGATGTTTATGTGGCACCCTTTTTATAAAGTTCACAGCAGTGCCCTGTAAGGTACCCTACTGTTCTCTTGCCATGTCTGGGTGGCCAGTCCATCACTTTGCTGGCCCCGCCCACAAGGCCTTGTTCTGGACGTTTCAGACTTGGATGAATTTTTGGTCAAGAATGTTGTACAAAGATAAACATACTGGCGGTCTAGATAATCAAATGCCTGGATGTACAGAGAGATGATTTTTGGAAAAAAATCTTATGGACGTACTTTTCGAGAGAACCTTTTGTGGCTGCTGACTTTGGGCAACTTGCGCCCTATGTCCAAATCGGACTTAGACGTTTCTTTTGATTATGACCCTCCACATGTATAAGAAGGTATACACACCACATACCATGATGCCTAAATGCTCCAAAACCATTGGTTAAGTCCCTCTGGAACAGTTCATAGTCAGTGGTGCTCAAGACACCAGCATGCCGACAATCCAGCACTGACAATTCAGCGCAAGATAGAAGTGCGCTGCCGAAAAACTTATTTTTAAGAGCTCTGACGGGGGGAGGGGGTTGTGGGGGGGAAACCCCCCCCCACACACTTTAATGCATAGTGTTCATGCTGCCGTTGGGGGTGTGTGGGGAGGTGCAACCCCCACATAGAGAAAACAGAACAGTTTCTGATTTTTTTCAGGAAAAGTTCCGTTTTGTCTATAATGTGGGGGGTTGCACCCCCCCACACCCCCCCCAACGGCAGCATGAACACTATGCATTAAAGTGTGGGGGTTTCCCCCCCCCCCCTCTTCGGAGCTCTTAAAAAATAAGTTTTTCGGCGGCGTGCTTGTGTCTTGTGCTGAATTGTCGGCGTGCTGGTGTCTCATGCACGATTATCCCATCACCCTCTGGAACAGTATTGAAAACCATTTCAAAAACTCTAAATCGGTGCTGTAACACTGGTCTCATTAATTTCAGAGGTGCAACAAATACACTCTCGTAATAAGTTTGCTGTCCTATTATAATTCGATCTCTCTGCAGCTTTTGATGTTGTCCACCACGATATTCTAATTTATCAACTTTCCGAGATAGGCATTGACTCCACAGTCTTAGAGTGGTTCTCGAACTTCTTACGTTTCCGCTCCTACACTGTCAACACAAATGGAACCACGTCCGCTCCTTGGAAACTGACTTGTGGAGTCCCACAGGGAACCCTATCCCCTATTCTCTTCAACATCTACATGTCTTCCCTGAAACTCTTCCATCTATCTTCCCTTGAAACAATCTATACATATGCTGACGACATTCTTGTCCTTCTCAAAACAGACACTAACCTTACCAACCTTTCTGAGAACATAAAAGCTTGCATAACGAAACTCCAATCCTGGTCCCTCTCAGTTCAAATGAAACTGAACGAGTCCAAAACTAAACTTCTCTGGCTCGGTCCAAGATTAGAACAGCTGCCCACCCTCTTCTCACTGCAGCTTGAGTTCTCCAGCAAAGTTCTAGGCATCATCATTGACTCTTCTCTTTCCTTCAACGACCACCTCAATTCCCTGGTAAAATCATGCTTTTTTAGCCTCCACATGCTGAGGAAAGTGAGATCCTGCTTCCACCAACAACATTGTGCTGTCCTTGTTCAATCCATCATCCTTACCAGACTAGACTATTGTAATTCCATCTATCTAAGTATAACTAAAAAAAAGTCTTCAAAGACTTCAACTAATTCAGAACACCATGGCCAAGTTGATCTTCGCAAAACGCAAATTTGATCATATTTCCCCACTTTTGTCCAAACTCCACTGGCTCCCAATAATTTCCAGAGTTCATTTTAAATGCACCTGCCTAGCTTTTAAAATCCTACATGGCATCCTCCCTCCCCTAATCCCACTATCTTTGAACTCCTCAAGTCCTGACACCACCAGGCCCACCCAAAAACTTAAACTATCCTTCCCCTCGCTAAAAGGTATCCTCTATGTGGGAAAACTGAGAATATCTCTCTCTTCTTCAGAATCACAGGGCTTTGGAATAACCTTACTGCCCCACTACGGAATCAGGGCTCCTTCTAACTATTCCGTAAGCACCTGAAAACTAGGCTTATACTCAACTTCCAAACCCAATGTGTTATTCCTTCCTATATTAAGCTCTTGTAAACCGTGCTGAGCTCTATAATTATGGAGAGGATGCGGTATATAAGCTTAAGGTTTAATTTAGTTACACCACTACAGATGCTCTTTAGGGGGAGGGAGAAACATCACAGAAACTCTCAAACTGTTTTTGTACCACCAATAAAGAAGCTCATGGTATTGTACAGTAACTCCTTTGTATTGCACAGTAAACAGCTCTGAATTGACTCCCCAGCCATTAGTAGCGAAATAGACGCTTTCAATAAACAAGTTCTCCACCCACAACTGACAAACTTAACTGTATTCTCCTTCATAGCCTTCTCATTGCACACCTCAGCTCAACAGCCCATAAGCAGGTTTAACTTGCAGCATTTCTCATGAAATGAAACATTTACTGAAATATTATTTCACCAAAAATATCTACTACTTCTACATCCACACACACCAGTTCCATATACTGCCTTAAACTATCTGCTTTCTATCTCACAATAACAGTCCTGGGGCTCTTAATGAGACAACTGCTGTTAAGTGCAGCTTCCCGCCTCTCTCTTTCGGATCTCCCTGCATCTCCCAGGCTCAGAGCAACTCTCAGCATGTCCCTCCTGCCTCTTCTCTGTAAATACTTAAAACAATTTTTTCTTACTGTTATGCTAATCACCACCTCCCAATGTTAAAGGTGGCTGGAAGCCCCCTCCCCCCCGTGGAGAGTGTGGTGTAGTAGTTAGAGCTACAACCTCAGCTCCCTGCCACTCTATCCTTCACTGCCCCAGGTACATTAGATAATCTGCGCCCACTAGGACAGATAAGGAAAAATGCTTGAGTGGTTGTGCAACCACAAAAAGGCGGTAGACAAATCCCTACCCCTATGTTATCTGCACCGCTATTCAACCACCCCAACATAGAACTTTCAAGTGCAGCGCTTGCTCCCTCCCCCTCCCTTCTTCCCTCTCAGACTGGGCGGTGCCGGCGCGTCTTCGGGGAGTGAATGATATTACCCAGCAGCCTCTGCGGCGGCGCCCGTCTTCTCCACGGGGCCTGAAGATGGCGTTCACGTTTGCGGCCTTTTGTTACATGCTGGCTCTGCTTTTAACGGCGGCGCTCATCTTTTTCGCCATTTGGCACGTGAGTGGTTTCTCCCTCCTCTTTTCGCTGGTCGGCGTTTTCCCGGTGTGGCCGCGAGAGGGGGGAGGGCTGCCGTGTTGGCTTTGAGGCGGGGAGGCGCTTTGGCTTCTGACAGTCTGGGCCGGGCGCGTCCTCCACGTTCCTTGCGGGAAAGTGAGTTCTGCTGTGCCCCCGCCTAGAGTGTGTCCAGCCCTGCCCTAAGGAGCCAGGCTGTTTGCCTGCAGCTCCTGTCCTCTTCAGCGTTGGGCACTCAGCCCATGCAGTCCCCCTGCTTGAACCTGTGGGTTAGCTGAGCTGCTAAAAACAATCGGTACCGAGCATAATTGCCCTTTGTAGAGAACGTTCGCGTTCATTATCAGTAGACCCTGTTTAGCTTAACGTTTCTTTCTTTTTAGCAGAGCAGCTATTCTACTTCATGTTATCACTTTAAAAGGAGTTGGGAAACGATGGTTTTAATTGTTTTGGGAAAGGTGCGTCTCCAAATGTTGGCACACGAGAAGCCGAATATAAGGGCATCGCGTGGTTCTAAACTGCGTTGCCTTTGACACATTATCGCTGAAGGGGAGTTGTTATTGTTGTTACTTGTGATGACTTATTAGTTGTACTTCAGTAGGTAACGTAAAAAAGCAAAATCTGTACTCCTAGGGGAATTCTCTAATATTCTGCATAGTCATTTGTAAGCTTTTTTTTTTTTTTCAATAGATTTCATCATAAAGCGCAAATTTTCTGAGCTCCAGATCTGATCCTGTCTTTTTCTCCCTCAAACTCACTTTCCAAACCCCTTTCAGATTGATCATGCTATATCTCTTTCTGTAAGCTTTATGTATGCCCCCTCTCTCCCTTGGACCCTCTCCAGGCTTTACCCTCCTCCTTCTTCATCTTCCTTTCTACTCATATTTAGGCTTTACCTTGTCTCCTTCCCCTCCACCTTTCCCAGGCACATCCACCCCAAGTTTTCCGTCTCCCTAGTTGCTCCACTGCAGCCTTTAGTATCATCTCTTTCCCCCCCAATGTCTTCTTTCTCTCCCTAGATAACTAACAAATGAATCAGTTAAGCAGTACTCCTTACCTGATGCTTCTTTCTGAAGCAGAACCACAGGAAGGCGCTGCTTGATAATACCATCTATTACAGTGGCCTCAAACTCAAACCTTTTGCAGGGACACATTTTGGATTTGTAGGTACTTGGAGAGCCTCAGAAAAAATAGTTAATGTCTTATTAAAGGAAAGACAATTTTACATAGTTTATAATTCTTTCCTTTTGGCTAAGTCTTAATAATAAAGAGACATGATCAAGAAACTTTTATTTTGCTTTTATGATTATGATAAACATACCGTGGGGCTGTGAGTTTGAGACCACTGCTCTTTTATGTTCCTGCTTCCTCCTCCCAGTGTAGGCCAACCCTGCAGCTACCTAGTTCTTGCACCCTGGAAACTGCAGATTTATGTATAAATTCTATGTTCAGAATTTCCTGAGGAATAAATATTAACAGGATGCTGAGAAACAGAACAAAAGATAGCAGCTTGAAGCTGAGATACTTTCCCCAGGCTAATGTTTTTCAAGGCAGCAGAGGTGTCATCTACTGTAAGGTTTATTGACAGCTTGCTGCTTCTCACTTTTCATTGGCTTGTGAAGGATAAGCCTATTAACACACATTTTTCAGAAGCTTGTTTCAGCTTAGTCCCATAAATGATTGCCTCTCTTATACACTGTAAATAGATGAGATTTTCATTAAGACCAAAATACACAATTAACTATTGAAAGTATTATGGGTTTTCGAAACAACCCTGCTTATGACATTTTAGGACTAGTTTGATAGACTCCCTTAAAATGACAGGAAGTTCTTTAATGATTGAGGAACAGACTATAAATGTAGTTGGATCAGTGAGTATCTTTTATTGGAGTGAGTGACTTGGAGAGGGTGACCCGAATGAGGCAGTTGAGTGAATATGCCTGTGATGAGGCTTGAGTGACTTCAGGTTTGGCTGATGCTCTTTAGGTGTAAAATGTGAAAAGAATAGTTTGTGTAATATTAAGTAGTCCGTTTACTAAGGTGCGGTAGGTGATTTAGTGCGCGCTAAATGCTAACACGTGCAAACGTGTCCATAGGATATAATGGATTCGTTTGCATGTGTTAGTGTTTCTAGCAAAACAGCTAGAGCGCCTTAGTAAAAGGATCCCTAAATGCATTACTTATACAAAAACTGCTTTTTACTACATTAATCTGTGTAACCAATTCACAAGTTTAAAATTTCTATCTATTTTTGGAGGAAGACCTTAGAAGCTTCTCAGCACTATAACACTGCACAGAAAGAGCCCTGTGCTTCTATAATTGGTCTAAGCAAAACTGCCAAATGTGGGTTTTTGTTTTTTTTAAATTATTTTCAAGTTTTGTTTTGTAAAATTGACTTTTCCTTTAGCTTTCAGTTCACTCACTTGAGCAAAATAGACTCCAATTTTCAGTTTAAACCAGGTGAATGTGGATATTTCCACCATACTTATTCCGTCAGAAACTTCATGAATAAAATGTTGCTGTCAAATTATTTAGAAAAAGCCTTCCCTTCAATGTTTGCTTTGAATCTTTAGATTCTATGTTGTACCAAACATATTCCTCTTTCCTCCACTTAAAGATACTGGCAAGTGTTATAAAATAAAAGCACATTAATGAATCAAACTGGTCCAAATTTCATGCAATGGAACACTAATAAAGCTTCTATAATCTCTTCCTCTGAAGTCTGCAAATGATCAGGTTCTTCCTCATGTATATCTTGATAACAAGGACAAATGACACACACAGGGGACCCTTGTACTCAAGTTTAGCATGTGCTAATGGATATTAGCATGCCATGTGGCACTTAGCACACACTAATTTCTGGTAGTGCACACTAAGCATTAGTAAGAGGGCCCCATAGTGAATTTCTCAAATGATAAACATTTTGTCCACTGGGTGGAGAGAGAGAGATGGAAGGGGTAACAGAGCAGATGCTATATGGAAGAGGCAGAGAGATGTGGTCCCTCTACACAAAAGTGGAAGTAAGGAAGAAGTAGGGAATTACAGGCCAGTAAGTCTGACTTCTGTAGTTAGCAAATTAATGGAAATGCTTTTAAAACAGAGAATGGTCAAGTTTCTGGAATCCTGTGGATTACAGGACTGGAGGCAACATGGATTGATCTATGGATCAATTTCTTTGACTTGGTGATCAGAGAATTGGATAGAGGATGTGCGCTAGATGTGGTGTATTTAGATTTTAGCAAAGCCTTTGACAGTGTTCCACACAGATGTCTAATAAATAAACTGAGTGCCCTTGGGATGGGTCCCAAAGTGACTGGCTGGATCAGGAACTGGTTGAGTAGAAGGCGATAGAGGGTAGTGATCAATGGAGGAAAGGGATGTTACCAGTCTGTTCTTGAGCCTGTTCTTTTTAATATTTTTATAAATGACTAGTCATTAAGCCCGTTACATTAACGGGTGCTAGAATATGTCTTTCTTTCTTTCTGGCCCCCTATGTCTGTCTGTGTTTCCCACTTCCTTGTGCAGCAACAGCAGCATTCCCCTCCTTTGTGTAGCAGAAACAGCATTCCCCCTTCCCTGTGCAGCAGCATTCCCCCCTTTCCCTCAAAGAAAAGCACTGCACCGCGCTGTTGCTGGCCTCGGTGTCTTCTCTACACTGCGGCCAACCCTAGCGGAAACAGGAAGTTGTGAGAGGGCGGGCCGCAGTGGAGAGAAGATAGTGAGGCCAGTGGCAGCACAGCGCAGTGCTTTTCAATTAAACGCTGTGAGCAGGCGAGAGGGAGGAGGGGAAAAAATAGATGGCGGCAGGGGGGTTTGGAGGTCAGGGCGCGTGCGGCAAGTCACCGCTCGGCGTTTGAAGGTCGGGGCGCGTGCGGCAAGCCGCCGCTCGCACCTGAAGATTTTTAAAAGGCGCTTGGCATTGGGGCACGTGCTGCAAGCCACTGCTCATGCCTGAAGATTTTAAAAGCGATTCCAAGGCTGCATGGGAGTTTAGGGGCATAGCAGCGGGCGTAGGGCTTCGGGTGGGGAAGATCTGGTCTGCTGATGCTGGCCTGCTCTCACTGGGTCCCTGCGCCGTCTAATGTGCCGTGCGTGAGGCCACTGGTACTGTCGGATGGCTTGGTGTGGGCCCCGCGCAGCAGAAGCTGAAAGCAGCGCTGGGGGCTCGTGAGAGGAGCCGCTGCTGCTGGTGGCCAAAATAGGTGCTGGGAAGAAGGCTGGGGACTCGCGCATGCGCACTCCTGCGCCACAGACCTACAGATCATGGAAGCACGCAGGTAGGAGTGCGCATGCGCGGCTAGGGTTTTATTATATAGGATATTGCTGAAGGGTTGACGGGTAAGATTTGCCTCTTTGCGGATGATATCAAAATCTGCAATAGAGTAGACACACCGGATGGTGTGAATAACATGGAGAAAGACCTGGTGAAGCTTGAAGAATGGTCCAAAATTTGGCAGCTAAAATGCAAGGTCATGCATTTGTGCTGCAAAAACCAGAGGTACAGCTTAGGGGGTGAAGAACTTATGTGCATGACGGAAGAGTGGGACTTGGGTGTGATTGTATGTGATCTTAAGGTGGCCAAATAGGTTGAAAAGGTGACGGCAAAAGCTAGAAGAGTGCTAGGTTGCATAGGGAGAGGTAAGGCCAATAGGAAAAAGGAGGTATTGATGCCTCTTTATAAGACTCTGGTGAGACTTCATTTAGAATAGTGTGCACAGTTCTGGAGGCCGCACCTTGAAAAAGATATAAAAAGGATGGAGTCGGTCCAGAGGAAAGCTACTAAAGTGGTCTTCGTGATAAGGCGTATGGGGACAGACTTCTATCTCAATCTGTATACTTTGGAGGAAAAGGGAGATATGATAGAGATGTTTAAATATTTACGTAATGTAAATGTGCATGAGTCTAGTCTCTTTCATTTGAAAGGAAACTCTGCAATGAGAGGGCATAGGATGAAGTTAAGAGGCGATAGGCTCTGTAGTAATCTAAGGAAATACTGTTTTACAGAAAGGGTTGTAGATGCGTGGAACAGTCTCCCAGAAGAGGTGGTGGAAACGGAGACTGTGTCTGAATTCAAGAGGGCCTGGGTTAGGCATGTGGGATCTCTCAGAGAGAGAAAAAGATAATGGTTACTGCGGATGGGCAGACTAGATGGGCCATTTGGCCTTTATCTGCCGCCATGTTTCTATGTTGTCCTTGGCCCAAGGAAAACGTAGAGGGGAATCAAAACCCACCAGGCCGAGCTAAACCCCTCCCCAAGTTGAGCCACACAACAGACCAACCAAAGGGGAGGAGTGTTGCCCAGAAACATGACACTGAGCTTGGATATGTTGCATGCACAACCAGCCCAAACCGCCCTCCCCAGACAGAAGAGCTTCTCCTAGCGCAGGGGTAGGCAATTCTGGTCCTCGAGACCTGGAGTCAAGTCAGGTTTTCAGGCTATCCACAATGAATATGTATGAGATGGATTTGCATGCATTGCCTCCTTGAGATGCAAATCTATCTCATGCATATTTGTTGTAGATAGCCTGAAAACCTGACCTGGCTCCGGCTCTTGACTGGAATTGCCTACCCCTGTCCTAGTGAGACAGAAGGTGACCTCCCAATCTGAAACTGAGGTGCATCTGACAAAGAAAAACAGGGTAGTATTGACACCCATCCTGAAGAGGAACAGTGCCCCCATGAACCAGGCCATGTCCCACACCCAGACCTGGGTGGGCTATGCCTAAAGGTATGAAGCAGCACACAATGGCCAGAGATTAAACTGTGCCTAAAGAAGTGGTACACTTAAAGGAAGAGGTACACAGGAAATGCATAAGAAGTAGGCCAGCCCAAATTGAGCTCTGAGCCAAGTTCTACATACCGCTATGAAGGGGAAATCTACCAGAAGATGTTGTCCGGTGTCTGAAGAGAGATAGACATGTGGAAGAGTTGCACCCTTTGCACCAGAAATGAAGCTCAGCCCTACAGAGAACCGTACCGTAAAGCCTGCGCAGGAAGTGTGCTCTTCAGCAATAGAGACCCTCCCATCCAAAACACAGCTGCTCAGTACAGCCAGCAATTGGACTTTACTCAAGAACTAGAGTTGGAGCGTTGCACCAGAGCCAGAAATGGTGTGGAACCATAAGCTCCACCACCCAGTAGACAGCCGAGCCTCCCTAACCAGAATGGAGGTGGTTCACATATTCAAAGATGGAACTATGCTTCCTCCGACATCCATAGGAGTGACTGTAACAAACCTAGAGATAGTCACCCTCTACCTCCCAATGAGTGGCACTACACTCTACATCCAGAGAAGGTGCTGTGTTGTACCTTCAGAGATGGAGCAGCACCTTATATTCAGAGATGGAGTTGCACACTGCATCCAAAAACAGAGCCCCACAGCCTGTGATGTAGCTGCATCCTACATTCAGAGCATTATTCAGAGCAGGACTCCATAACCATAAATGGAGATGGATGTCACAGCCAGAGATGGGGCTGTGTTCCAGAGATGGAGCAGAGCTCCACAACCAGATAAAGACCTAGATAGATCTGAGCTATATTAAAAATCCAGAAAGGGATCTGCATCACCCTCCCCTCCAATAGGGACTCAGTGGTGCTAAAAAAAACCTTTCAGCACAAATAATACTTTGCAAGAGGACATCTTTGCCCTAGAAGCTGACAATTATCTGTGCGGGCCGCTTGGGTCCCAAAACAAGTGCGCATGTTTCCTTCTTATGGCATATGAGGACACGCCGATGGGGTGGAAGATGGCGAATCGGAGCAGGCTCGCAGGCGATGCCATTGACGAAGGGACTGCCTCTGAGGGGTTCGCATCATGTGCGGCAGTGGTGGTGATTGCTTTACCTGAGATGTCGCCTGTTCTTGGAGGAATCTCGGGACCCCAGATGATAGCCATCGGAACTGGGGTTGATGGCGGTTGAATGTTGTTGTTTTTTTCTCTTTGGCTTGTAATTATTATGATCATTTAACATCAGATCCTAATGCTTTTTGGAATATATTTTATTTTATTTCTCTTTATACTTATTTTTTATTTATTTTACTTATTATTTTAATTCTATCTTTAACTTATTTATTCATTACTTGTTGGAATATTCATTTCTATCTCTATCTCTACCTCTGTCTTTATATTTTTTACCTTTACTTTTCATAAATTGTTTCCTCAGGTACTTTAGTTAGATTGTGAGCCTTTGGGACAGTAAGGGAACTTCCAAGTACCTATCTTTATTTATTTTATTTATTGTATCTTTTAATATAACATTTTTGTAAACCGCTTAGAACTTCACGGTATTAGCGGCATATAAGAATTAAATTAAATTAAAATTAAATATTCTATTTTGGGACTTTCCAAGAAATGCTTGGGTCACAAGAAAAGCTATAACTCCAGGTCAGACTGACATGGTCAACATGACATGAATTACAGGTGAAACTGCTGACTACAATCAAGCTTAAGAGGGAGGGGCTCACCCTCAGGGATCAAGAATGCATTGTCAGGGAAAATAGAGAAGTCATATTTGACACCAAGTGACACCAAGCTTCATTATGACTCAACTGCAATTATGTATATCATCCAATCATTAAATATGACAAAGTGTGACAATCCAATAGAAATTAAGTATGTCATTAGTAACTATGTATACTCTGAAACCCAGGCTCCTAAGCTTGGGTATAAAGGTAGCATAACTGCTGATTTGAACTTTAAGACAGACTGAGAAGTGCAGATGTGTCTGCCCTCTGTGTTCTTCCTCCGTTTGCCTAACTGCTGTTACTATATCCTATTTGGATACATTTCTATGTAAGCTGTCTTTTGTTTACTCTTATTAAACCTATATTATATACAGCAATTAGGTTGTCGGTGTATAGTCATATAAATACATTGGAGGTTTAGCAGTGCCTTCAGGTTCCCTAGGGGTATGTGCTGGGACTGCTGCTTTTTAACATATTATCGGTGATCTAAAGATGGGAATAACTGGTGAGATAATTACATTTGCTGATGACACCATGTTGTTCAAAGTTGTTAAATCATAAGAGGATTGTGAAAAATTGTGAGACTGGGAGACTAAGCTTCAAAATGGCAGATGATGTTTAATGTGACTAGTGATACATGTGGGAAAGAGGAACCCAAACTAGGTGTCATCGTTAAGGATACATTGAAACCCTCAACTCAGTGTGTGGCGGCAGTGCTAAGAAAGTAAATAGAATCTTAGGAATTATTAGGAAAGGAATGGAAAACAATGATAAAAATGTTATAATGCCCTTGTACTCCTCTGTCTCTTATGTTACAGCCACATCTCGAATATTGTGTGCAGTTCTGGTTACCTTATCTCAAAAATGATGTAGCGGAATTAGAAAAGGTACAGAGAATGGTGATGAAAATGATAAAAAGGATGAGACGATTTCCCTATGAGGAAAGGCTATAGAGGCTAGGGCTCATCAGCTTGGAAAAGAGACGGCTCAGGGTAATATGAAAACAGGCCTATAAAATACTGAGTGAAGTGGAAAGGGTAGATGTAAATCGCTTGTTTACTCTTTTCAAGAATACTAGGAAAAGGGGGCATGTGATGAAGCTACTAAGTAGTAGATTTAAAACACTCTGGAATTCGTTGCTGGAGAATGTGGTGAAATCAGTTAGCTTAGCAGGGTTTATAAAAGGTTTGAATAATTTCCTAAAAGAGAAGTCCATAGGCCATTATTGAGATGGGGAAATCCATTGCTTATTCCTAGGATAAATAGCATAAAGTTTGTTTTATTACTTGGTATCTAGCTAGGTATTTGGGACCTGGTTTGGCTGGAAACAGGATGCTGGGCTTGATGGACCTTCGGTCTGTCCAATTATGGTAATTCTTATGTCCTTATAAATGCTACCAACGGAGACAGATGCTTGCGTACAGGTATGCATTTTTCATCCAGAGCCACGAGCACTGCAGATGGAGATGGAGCCATGCTCATAGTAACATAGTAGATGACGGCAGATAAAGACCCGAATGGTCCATCCAGTCTGCCCAACCTGATTCAATTTAATTTTTTTTTTTTTTTTTAATTTAATTTTTTTCTTCTTAGCTATTTCTGGGCAAGAATCCAAAGCTTTACCCGGTACTGTGCTTGGGTTCCAACTGCCGAAATCTCTGTTAAGACTTACTCCAGCCCATCTACACCCTCCCAGCCATTGAAGCCCTCCCCTGCCCATCCTCCACCAAATGGCCATACACAGACACAGACCTGCAAGTCTGCCCAGTACTGGCCCAGTTCAATATTTAATATTATTTTCTGATTCTAAATCTTCTGTGTTCATCCCACGCTTCTTTGAACTCAGTCACAGTTTTACTCTCCACCACCTCTCTTGGGAGCGCATTCCAGGCATCCACTACCCTCTCCGTAAAGTAGAATTTCCTAACATTGCCCCTGAATCTACCACCCCTCAACCTCAAATTATGTCCTCTGGTTTTACCATTTTCCTTTCTCTGGAAAAGATTTTGTTCTACGTTAATACCCTTCAAGTATTTGAACGTCTGAGTCATATCTCCCCTGTCTCTCCTTTCCTCTAGGGTATACATATTCAGGGCTTCCAGTGTCTCCTCATACGTCTTCTGGTGCTAGCCTCCTATCATTTTCGTTGCCCTCCTCTGGACCGCCTCAAGTCTTACGTCTTTCGCCAGATACGGTCTCCAAAACTGAACACAATACTCCAAGTGGGGCCTCACCAATGACCTGTACAGGGGCATCAACACCTTCTTCCCTCTACTGACTATGCCTCTCTTTATACAGCCCAGTATCCTTCTGGCAGCAGCCACTGCCTTGTCACACTGTTTTTTCACCTTTAGATCTTCGGACACTATAACCCCAAGGTCCCTCTCCCCGTCCGTGCATATCAGCTTCTCTCCTCCCAGCATATACGGTTCCTTCCTATTATTAATCCCCAAATGCATTACTCTGCATTTCTTTGCATTGAATTTTAGTTGCCAGGCATTAGACCATTCCCAGCAACTCCTGAATGGCAAGGAGGGAGCCATGTCCGAACTGTATACTACAGCCACCATGTAGCAGCATCTGACATCTAGAGATGGATTGCGGTAAAGGCACTACAGCTGAAGCCCCACCAGGGACAGGAAAAATCCTGTCCCCCCTCTCCCAAACGGAAGCTGCAGTAGTAAAACTGTTTGTTGTTTTTTGTTTTGCGGGAAGAGGCAGCTCCAGGCAGGGCTTCCCCAAAGTCACTCTGCAATTGGGGGGGGGGGGGGCATCCAAGGCAAAAGAAGTAGCTTGCAGGTCCAGCAACAGAATATTGCTACAAATCACCGAACTCTGTTCTGATGGTCATGGAATCCTAAGGAAGGCTGTCTCTTGCCTAGCAACCTGCACCGGGCCAGAGAAACAGGTAGCAACAGACAACAAAGTGAACACAGGGCAAGAAGCTGAGCACAGCCGAATGGGTAAAATATGCTGCCCCCAAATTTGCTGGACTACATCAAGTGCTGGCAGGAAGGACTGGCATTGGAACCCGATATTAGAAGTACAAAGGAAATTGAAAATTACCCTGCAGTCCAAACATGGCATGGTGAACTTGTTTTTCTTCCTGGCCATGTGGATTCCAACAGGAATTGCCTCATGAACTCGGGAAGCGGGGAAAAGGTAAGAGCGGAGGCCTAGTACAACAGGGAAGGAGCAGTATCAGGAAGAGAAAAGCATACTAAAGGCAAGGCTGCATGTGAACTTCACTGCCTGTCGCCCCTGACAGAGTCATTCTGGCTATCTATGAGAAAGATCTGTGCCTTTTTTTTATTTTTTTTAATCTAATCTAATCTAATCTAAACCTTAAGTTTATATACCGCATCATCTCCATGAGAATAGAGCTCGACACGGTTTGTTCTGCAGTGATAGTGATAGCAGAGCAGAAAGGCTGCACCATTAGATTCACAGCTCTATTACTCCTTTTTCCTAAGTCTCAGCTGAAGAACAACCAAATGAAAGGGTACTCGCCCGTGTGTGGCTATACCTGTCCTGACAGACCCTTATAACAGATTAAAGTGCCTAAAGGAGCTGGATGCCAATTGAAGCCCTCTCCTATAACTGCTACAGCAGCAAAATATCTGCTCTCCATTTTTTTTTTTTTTAACGTAAGGGAGAACAAAGTAAGCGGCAGGAAGAGAACCTAATTATCCCCCAGGCTCAATTGAACCAGGAAAACCTGGAACAGGAGCTGTCCGGCAGATGAAGCCAGCAGTGTGTGAGATCCAGCCATCTGTCTGCTGCAGATAGAGAATACTGGTTTGCCAAGGAGCTTAAACCAATCAGTGGACAAAAGAAAGCATCAAGGGCTTCGCAGATTAGGATAGCAGAGTTCACTTTATTGAAAGACCCAACACAGGCTGTGTTTCAGCAAAAGCTGCCTGCATCAAATGTCCAAACAACTTCAGTCTGTCAGTCAGTTGTACAGATTATGTGAACTCTCAGAACAGTCCTTACTAGAAATGAATTTGTCAAGATAAAAAAATGCTGTGTAAATCAACTTCCACATCTAACAGCGTCTTCATATGCACCTATAGGAAAACACTTTAGTACATCTTGCCTTTTGTTTGATAGGTTTATGTTGTCCAGGTAACAGAAATGTGCTACCAATAGATGACCGTGTGGAAGATTTTTTTTACCCCAGATGTTGTTTGCATTTTAACTTATAATGCTAATGAGCTTTCATACTGTGCTAGTGATTTGAATAGATTCATCACTGTTTTCAGGATGAAAGTAGTTTCATTCATCATGTTTTTTATTCTAGATCATAGCTTTTGATGAGCTGAAGACAGATTACAAGAATCCTATTGATCAGTGTAATACCCTCAACCCTGTAAGTAGCAACATAAACATTTTGTTAAGTTTTTACTAGTATTTTTTTTTTTTTGCTGCTATTCTGTGTATATAACTTTAAATTGCAAAATGAAGGTTCATACTGTTTAGTAAAGCTTCAGTACATACCATATTTTTTGCACTATAAGACGCACCTGACCATAAGATGCACCCTAGATTTAGAGGAGAAAAACGAGAAAAAAACATTCTGAACCAAATTGTGAACCAGCTGCCCTCACTCCCTGCTAGGCTCTGCACCCAACCTCACACTCTTTGCCAGGCTCTGCACCCTGTCTCCCCCCCCCCTCCTTGCCAGGCTCTGCACCCTGTTCCCCCTCCCCCCTCCTTGCCAGGCTCTGCACCCTGTTCCCCCTCTCACCAGGCTCTGCACCCTGTCCCACCACCCTGGCCTGTACCTTTAAAACTGTTCACCCCCCCCCCCCGGTACCATTTTAAATCCCTCCTTCTCACGGACAGCAGCGCAGGGAGCTTTTCGTCTCCCGCCTGGCTCCGCACCACTTCCTGAGTGGCTGCTGTCAGTTCTCGCCAGTCCCATGAGAACTGACAGCAGCCATTGAGGAAGTGGCGCATGGCCAGGCTAGAAGCGAAAAGCTCCCTGCGCCACTGTCTGTGAGATTGGAGGAGGCAGCCGTACAGTGAAGGAGGGATTTAAGGGGGATTTTAAAAGGTACAGGTTTACAATTTTAAAAGGTACGGGGGTGGGGATGATTTATAAAAGGATTGGAGAAAGGAAGGAGATTGGAGGAGGCAGCTGGCAGCTTTATAGCGAGGGAAAGGCAGAAGCGTGGAAAGTTCGCTGATGCTGATACACCGCTGGACCACCAGGATTTTTAAAAGGTACATTCGCTTCATAAGAAGCACAGGCTTTATCACCCACTTTTGGGGAGAAAAAAGTGCGTTTTATAGAGCAAAAAATACGATAATTTGTACTAAAGCCACATAGGGTTAGGGAAAAATCTCCACTTGTTAGCTCTCTATTTTGACTTGAATGTTTTGTGATTAAGCTGTCTGTGATCTTTGTCAGTTCACTAACATTCTTTCAATCTGCTTTTTGTATTATCGCAACAAAGACAATTGAAAAAATCAAAAAGATTAAGAGAGTCAAAATTGCACTAAAGGTGTGTACTGTTTTCAGTCTAAATGCTGCTTTTTATGTTAGGAACATCTGTTTTACAATTTTTGTTCAGTGTGCCTGTTCATCTGCCCTTCTCAGATTTGTAATTGGCCTATGAGTTTTCATATTTTGTGAAACTAATTTTGCTTGCTTAAGTGCAATGGGAAAGCTGTTATATGCCAAGAAGTCTCCTTACTCAGACTGATTCTATGACCTAGTGATACCACTGAATACTGCCATGTAAGAGAGAGAGAGAGCTTGGTTCTCAGCTCAGTCTCCTGTTTCTCTGGCTGGCCAGGTATTGGAGGGATGAGGGGGACTAGGGAAGCTGTAGCAGTGTGTTCGAAAATATCATTTTATTTGCACCAAGTTGACATACCATGAACATTTCTTGATGAGGACAGATCTGACTTTCTACCTGGCTCCCATGTTTCTGGTAGAAAGTTTATTTTGTCTTAATATACCTGTTGGGGTTTTTTCTCTCTCTTTTTCTCTTACTTTAGTCTTTGTGTTTTGCTTTTTTTTTTTTTTTTTGGGGGGGGGGATAGGAAACTGGGTGGAAAGGAAGAAGCATGTTCTCTCCCTTTCCCCTACCTACTTTGTTCTTTTCCCTGCTTAAATCTCACCTACCAAAAACAGAAGTGGCTCCTCTTTTCTGTTGCCTGGCCCTGCAGTGGCTCTTTTTTGCTGTTTGGTTGCAGGAGCCAAGGATGGCCTGAACTGTTTTCTTACGGAGAGTAAATATTAAGCCCAGGAATGAAGGATTCTTGGTGGTGACTTTCCATCTTAGAAGGATAGTGGTATGCTTTCTACACTGTGCAAGAAAGACTGAAACGGTCAGTCTATCATCACATGAAGAAAAAATTTTTAAATTACTTTGTGTCTAAGAAAATGCATGAAAGTATAAAATTCAGTTATGCATCTGGCAGTTTTCCCTTTTTGAAATCTGTTTACATTCATTATTGCTGGTGAATGCCCATTGTGCAACATATGTAGGCCTCTACTCTGCAAAATTCTTGAGCTGCATAAATGGTGGAATATCTGGACAGGTTTGGCCCATGGAATTTTTTTCATCATGCTTTAGAATGATTCAGGTTGACTTGAATGATTAACAATGTTTTGCAGAGATTTACTCCTGCATACAATTTTTGCATACCTCTGAATTTCTCAGAATGGAGGCTGCCCTGTACCATCATGCATTTCAAGGAGAACCTTAAATGTGTATTAATGTGCACATTTCCGCCAATTGGTTTGACAAGTTTAGCATCTCTATGTTTGCATGATTTTTATTTCATAGTGTGATGTATTGCAACTTTCTGAAAGCTGCATTTTAAATATAACACTTTTTTGGATTTCATTTTTGTTACTGTAAATGAGTGCTAAAGTTTATAATGATGGCAGTGCCTGACTGTTGGAGGTGTCTCTCTCTGTTTCCATTCTAAATCTCATCTTTGTTGGGTTTAAAACTTGATGTATGTAAAATTATATTGAGCTGAAAAAGGCTTCTGCAAGTGTAGGATAGGGAATTCAGAAAACCTTGTATGCTTCTGTGAGTATTTCTCAACGGGCATGTGTCTTAATAATCTGACTTTGAAGTGTTTAGTTTACTGTGGCTTTTTGAGCCTACATGACCTTTTCTTATACATACCAAAATGTGTTTTGTTCCTGAATGCAGCACAATAATAATCTCATTTAAAGCTACAGTGCTTCTTTGAGACATATCCAAGAAACTGTTAAAATGAGTTTTCTCCATTGCAGAAAATTTATTTTTGAATGTCATTCTGATTTTTGGTTTTATCTAAATGTTGGTCTTCAATTACTTTATCGTGGTAGAAGGCAAATCTTTTTTTTTTTTTTTTTTGGAGAGGTGCAAACAGCTTTTGTTTTCTGGATAACCAACATAAAGATAACATGAAAACTAGTGTGTTAATTAACTTGGAGGACTGGCGTTGCTTGTCCCTCATCCTGAGACTAGGGTTCAAAACTGGTCTTTGAAAGAAGTACTGCAAATTGATCTGGTTTAGGAAAAATCTTAGTCTTTAAGCAGTGATTCCAAAATCTTCTCCCCAAGAACTTCAAGAAGTGTGTTTTGGGATACCCCCAATGAATTTTCAGGTGTATAAGCATACATTTTGCTCTTTAAGCTAGACCTGTTGGGGCAGGCTTGTCTGGCCTACGCCCGTGGACCAGAACCTGACCCATCATATGCTTTTTTCTGGCACTTGGAAGACTGGTAGTTCTTGTGCTTAGTTACAAGATT
The DNA here is from genome assembly GCF_902459505.1 of Geotrypetes seraphini. Lineage (NCBI taxonomy): Eukaryota > Metazoa > Chordata > Amphibia > Gymnophiona > Dermophiidae > Geotrypetes > Geotrypetes seraphini. Next base: position 138,855,130 of record NC_047090.1, on the reverse strand, counting down.
TCTGTTTCCCTGCTGTAACTGGGCTCCCTGTAAGCATGAGCTATGCAATACTGAAGTTCAGATTGATCTTGTGGTTTCAAATCACATGAGACCCACCCAAACATCTGGGATCATGTGGCTCAAGCTTCCAGAGAGCCAAGTTGTGGTGGGAAAGTAGGAATCCCCACTGTTTCTTCTGCAGCTGAAGCCAGGTGAGGGAAAAGAAATTGTGTGAAGGGTGGGTGGGAGGTATTACATGAGTGAGAGAGACCAGGTGAAAACTGGGGAGGGGATATTTTGCCACTGTTTGACAAAACATGCAGCAAAATATGACGTTGGTGTTTTGGCTCTCTGAATGTTACAAAATATAAAATGTGGCCCCCCAATAGAAAAAGGTTGGACAAGCCTATGTTGGGGATTAGATTTTGAAATCATAATTTTCTGTCAAAAGTGTAGACATTTTGATAAGTCCTGTAAATGTCCTAAATGCCAGGCTGGTTTTGCAAGCCTTAAAGCCTAGGACTATTTACTTGGTCTCAGATTTCCACCTTCTGTGGTAGAACTTTATGGCTACAAGTTGGGAAAATGTGTGCTGCACATTGGCTCTATTTTAAATAGGATCTTTAGATATCAAGAACAAAAAAAGATTGGAATACTTAACCAGAGAGGTAGAAAAATACTATATCTCAAATTTGACCATATTTTTGCTAGTGGAATGAACTTGTGCTTTAAAATGCCTTTTTGTTTCAGCTTGAAAAAGCATTTTCAGAATTAAAATTTGCATGATCGGATTTCAAATAAGCTGTTTGTTTTTTAAAATATATTAAAAAAAACATTTTTATATTAGAAATGGCTGACATTCCTTTCAAAATATTGAAAACTTACTAAATGTGTGTAGTGATAACTTTTCACAATGCTTTTGCTGTAGCACTGCATATTTTATGCAAACTTCTGGCTATGACAGACTATTTGTTTTAATGAAGAGCAGAGATTTGGCTGTTTGTATTATATTATATTGGTTATACTTGAATTACGTCTACAAATAGAAAATGCAATTGGTCTAGAAGTGAAGATTCAGGAAGTTGTTGAACTTGATGTTCCATCCAGCATGGGGGTTCTCTGAAGAAGCCTGTTGGCGAAATGCGTTAGGACCCACCTGTACCTGCTGTAGCAAGTTGGCTTCTTAAATACTCACAGTTAAGTTTTGCCTACTTTGAGGATTATAGTTTTCACTTAAGCATTGGGCACTTTAAATGGACATTTAATAGAAAAAAGAAGAAAAAAAGTAAAAAAATTCATCAAAATTTAAATTCCTTTCTACCGTTTGAGGATGGCACAATGATAGACTCTTTGAAAGCCCTTACAAGGGTTGTTGCCCCGGTTTGGTCACTTTCTTACCATATATTGGTTCAGAGCACCTTCGAGGTTTAAAGGCATTTTCATTTTGTTTTTTTGTTTTTTGTTTCCTTTTTCGTTTTTCTTAGTTTATAGTCCTTTGGGAACTTTCTTTGTTTGAATTTCATCCAGTTGTTATATTGGCATTCCTTAGGTGGGGCAGATGATTCCTTCCAGGGTAACGATCCTTCTGTTTGTTGGAGAAGGCGGTTCTACTTTCGTCCATCTTTCAATTCCTTGTGGGGTAGCAGGTTGCTTGGCTTTGGAATCTCCTTCTTTTCTATGTTCTATTGACTATCCTGCACTACTGATGACTGTTTTGCTACATTCCACTCATCTCTGGATTCATCTGCTGTTGATGGCAAGGAAGGAAAAATTATGTCTTTTCTTTCCTTTAGCCACAGCAGATGAATCCAGAGTCCTGCCCTTTTGTACTTTTTTTTTTTTTTTTTCTTTATGCTCTCTTTTTTCTCACTCAGGATTGTTCATGCAAGCTGACTTGATTGGACTGGTTGTTGGCTATCGAAGCTATGAAGAGGGAGCTCTTGGCTGATTTGCTCTTCATGTTCAGCTGCTTTAAGAGGCATACTGGCTATGTATAACAGAGCTCAGTTTTTGTGTTGCCTATCTCTGCCTGCTTGTGGATGACCATAACCCACTCCATCTCTGGATTCATCTTCTGTTACTAAAGGAAAGAAAATTATCAGGTAAGACATAATTTTCCTTTTGTCCCTTTTTATCTTTAGTTTACTAGCTCTAAATTTTCTTTTAGAACATAAGAACATAAGCAGTGCCTCTGCCGGGTCAGACCACAGGTCCATCCCGCCCAGCAGTCCGCTCCCGCGGTGGCCCAAACAGGTCACGACCTGTCTGTATCACCAGAAGGGGCTCCCTTGCCACCTTGGTTTCTCATTTAAGTCCTGTCTTCCTATCGAAGTCCTAACCCTCCGGTCTTGCACATGCACGACCTGGTTTGGTTTCTATACTCATTACCTGGTTAGCTTTCTATACTTGTGTTACATCCCAGCTCCTCCCTCAGTATCCCATGATCCCTTTATCCTTCAGGAATCCGTCCAATCCCTGTTTGAATCCCTGTACCGTACTCTGCCTGATCACTTCCTCCGGTAGCGCATTCCAAGTGTCCACGACCCTTTGGGTGAAAAAAAACTTCCTTGCGTTTGTTATCTCCCTTCAGTTTCTCCGAATGCCCCCTCGTACCTGTTGTCCCCTTCAGTCTGAAGAATCTGTCCCTATCCACCCTCTCTATGCCCCTCATGATCTTGAAGGTCTCTATCATATCTCCCCTGAGCCTCCTCTTTTCCAGAGAGAAGAGCCCCAGCCTATCCAACCTCTCGGCGTATGGGCAGTGTTCCAGCCCTTTTACCATTTTCGTTGCTCTCCTTTGGACTCTCTCAAGTACCGCCATGTCCTTCTTGAGGTGCGGCGACCAATACTGAACGCAGTATTCCAGATGTGGACGCACCATCGCTCGATACAATGGCATGATGACTTCCCGTGTTCTGGTTGTTATGCCCTTCTTTATGATGCCAAGCATCCTGTTGGCTTTTTTCGAGGCTGCTGCACACTGTGCAGATGGCTTCAGTGATGCATCCACCAGCACACCCAAGTCTCTCTCAAGTCTGCTGTCTCCCAACAATACCCCCCCCCCAATTTGTAGTTGAACAACGGGTTCTTTTTCCCTATATGCATGACCTTGCATTTGTCCACGTTAAAGCGCATTTGCCATTTGTTTGCCCAGCCTTCTAGCTTGTCCAGGTCTCTTTGTAGGTCCTCACACTCCTCCCTGGTCTTAACTCTGCCGCACAGTTTGGTATCGTCTGCAAATTTTATAACCTCGCACTTTGCCTCCTTTTCCAGGTCATTGATAAATATGTTAAAGAGTCATTGATAAATTTTATTTTCCAAAGCTCCTGGCTATCCTTTTTTTTAAATCTTTGAAACTGAGCAATTAATTTTAATATTTTAATTTTACATAATAATGGAAAAATATATAAGTGGTATGTAAATACCTATCTCCCCTTTTATGAAGCCGAGTTAGGGTTTTTTATCACCGGCCGTGGTGGGTAAAAGCTCCAACGTTCATAGGAATTCTATGAGTGTTGGAGCTTTTACCACTGTGGCCGGCAATAAAAACCCTAATGCAGCTTCATAAATTCATTAAAAAAAAAGGGGGGGGGACACAAGTGTGCAGGTTTTTTTTTGCACTTAACATGCAATAAGTTTAAAGGCTGTGCAGTAATTGTTGAGGATATATATATATATATATATATACTAGTCTTTAAGCCCGTTACATTAACGGGTGCTAGAATATATGTATGTATGTCTTTCTTTCTTTCTGTCTCACTCCCTGCCCTTGTGTCTTTCTTCTTTTCTTTCTGTCTCACTCCCTCCTATTATTTGTCTTTTTTTCTATTTGTCTCTCTGCCCCCTATGCAGCATTTATGTCAAGCCCGTTACATTAACGGGTGCTAGAATAGATGTGTCTGTCTGTCTGTTTCTTTATCTCTCCTTGGCCGCTGTCTGTATCTTTCTGTCACCCCCTTCCCCCCCCCCCTGAGCAAAGCTGTCTGCCCCCAGCACCCACCTCCCCCCCAAATGTCTCTCCATGGCCCTCTTCTGTCTTCCCCCCAGAGCAAAGCTGTCTGTCCCCTTTCCCTATCTCTCCATGGCCCCTTCTGTCTCCCCCCAGCACACCCCTCCCCCCAAAGTAGCCCCATATCCCTCTCCCTGTCTCTCCATGGCTGTTTGCCCCAAGCACACCCTTCCCCCCCAAAGCAGCCCCCTTTCCCTCTCCCGCTGACTCTCTCTCTGGCCCCCTTTGTCTGTCTTTCTGTCCCTCTCCCTGCCCCTGTCATTTTCCCCATTTCCCTGTGCAGCAGCATTTCCATCCCACTTCCCTATGCAGCAGCAACAGCATTTCCCTCCTATCCCCCCCCTTTCCTGTGTAGAAGCAGTAGCAGGATTTTCCGCCACTCCCCCTTTCCCTTTTCTTACCTTCTCTTCCCTGCTCCGTTCGGCCCCTCCCCCTTCTTTTACTGGCATTGTCGATCCGGCCTGCTCCTGACCCTCCCACCGCCGACAAACCTCGAGACTCCAGCCGCGTAGGCAGCACTTTAAACACGCTGCTTAGCGGCCTTCAACTGGCGATTTCCTCTGCCGCATCTGTCTCTGATGATGTCATCAGAGACCCGGCAGAGAAGGGCGCGAAGCAGCGTGTTTATAGTGCTGCGTACGTTCAAGAGAGGAGCAAGGGGTGAGGAAGGCCGCCGCAGTTGTGTACCTGTTTTTTTTTTATTTGAAAGCCGCCGCTGCAGATTCGGATAGAGTCCTTGGGCCCCCCCCTTCCCTTCCCTTCCCTTGTAAGTCGGCGATTCAAGCAGCCTGTGCAGCAGTCTTCACACGCTGCTTCGGGTCCTTCTACTGCGCTTATTTGCTCTGCCGTGTCTCTGATGACATCATCAGAGACGCGGCAGAGCAAATCAGGGCAGTAGAAGGGCCTGAAGCAGCGTGTGAAGACTGCTGCACAGGCTTCTTGAATCGCCGGGTAGGTATTCGGGTCAGCGACAAGGGAAGGGGGGTGAGCGGCAAAGAACTCCTCTGGTCTGTTGCGGAGGGCGGCCCGGCTCGATTTATTGATTCGTTGGGGGGGGGGGAATTCGCTGTGTTGGGGGGAAGGGTAGGCAGACGGGGGGACCGTCCAGTTCGAGAGAGGAGCCGGGGGTGAGGAAGGCCGCCGCAGCTATGGAAATTTTTTTTTTATTTGAAAGCTGCCGCCGGGGCCGCGCATGCACAATTGTGTTTCCGCGACGGGATCAGGGAACACGATTTTTTTAGTGCGCATGCGCGTCCTACCATTTTATTATATATGGAATAAAGTTCCTTTTATTATATTGCTGTCAACATAATCCAGAGTTTTATGGATACCATGAGAAACATTTCAGTGATGTCACAAACTCCCGCATAAGGATCTAAATTTGGAGGCTCTGAAGGACTGAAGAATTAGAATAGTGAAATACGAGGGCTGTTCAAAAAGTATCAGACCTTAATTTTTCTTGCGTAAACAAATAAAGCTAGGGAGGCATGGTCTGGTGCACGTATGTAGGTGACCCTAATGTGCATGCTTGAATTTTTTCCCGCCTGCAGAAGCTGTCAGTTGCCGGCAGACCGCGGATGAGTGAGGAAGTGTAAGTGAGCGCTGTTGGATTTTCTTTTTTTGACAAAATGACAGAAAAAGTTGAACAACGCTACTGCATTAAATTTTGTGTAAAGCTTGGCGATTCCCAAGTGGAAATGATCCGCAAGATTCAACAGGCCTTCGGGGATGAAGCAATGGGCACTACACAGATAACGGAGTGGTATAACCGCTTCAGAGATGGCCGTACATCAGTGGAGAGTGAAGCACGTTCTGGTAGGCCTTCAACATCCAGAAATGAGATCGTCATTGACCAAATGAGGACCCTGGTGATGTAGGATCATCAAATCACGATCAGAGAACTTGCAGATGAGGCAAGCATTAGCGTTGGATCCGTTCATTCCATTTTGACTGAGGATTTGGGCTTCAGGAGAATTTCAGCGAAGTTCATGTGAAAGCTGCTAACAATTGAGCAGAAGCAACTCCGTTTGGAGATTGCACAGAATATGCTGAAGACTGGACAGTGATCACTGGCAATGTGTTTATGGGTACGACCCAGAAACCAAGTTGATGTCACCACAATGAAAGCATTCTACATCCCTGAGGCCAAAAAAAGCAAGGCAGGTCTGCAGCAATGTCAGTCATGCTGACCGCCTTCTTTTGACTCCAGTAGTGTGGTTCATCATGAGTATGCGCCACAGGGCACAACCATCACCAAGGGGTACTACCAAGAGGTTCAGCGTCACCTTTGTAATGCTGTGAGACGGAAACAGCCGGACCTGTGGGTAGCGGCCAATTGACAGCTCCATCACATTTGATAAGGAGTTTCCTGGCCAAACACAACACACCTGTGATTTCTCAGGCTCCCTACTCTTCCGACATGGCTCCGTGTGACTTCTGGCTTTTCCCCAAGCTGAAAATGCCCCTGAAAGGGACCAGATTTCAGTCAATAGAAGACATCATGCAGAATGCGACGGACCAGTTACGAGCAATCTCAAAAGAGGCATTCCAGTGCTGCGTCCGACAGTAGCAGAACTATTGGAAGAAGTGTGTGGCAGCCCAAGGGGACTACTTTGAAGATTAGTATAAGATTGTTGTGTCTGAATACGAGTATTTTTTATGAATAAAGGTCTGATACTTTTTGAACAGCCATCGTACTTTTGACCAGAGAGATCTAGAACTGATATCAGCACTGGACATAATAAGCATGCTGAGGAAGAGCACAGCTATACCAGAAGAATGTAGTCTTATCAAAAAGCATTTTTAACATTGTCTTTTTAAAAAGGAGTGTTTCATAGGGAAAGGTGCTCTGGTAAATTTCTCCTATTTCCCTGGATAGGTGAAGAAATTCCACAGTTGAAAATATTGGAACATACTGTAGTAACAGTTTTATCCAGGTATGTCAGGTATGGCTGGAGCATAGGAAACAGAGAGTGGGGGTAAATGAACACTACTCAGACTAGAAGAGCGTCAACCAGTGAGGTGCCGCAAGGCTCGGTGCTTGGACCCGTGCTCTTCAACATCTTTATAAACGATCTGGACATTGGTTCGACGAGTGAGGTGATTAAATTTGCAGACGATATGAAGTTATTATCCCAGGACAAGCAGGCAGGTATTCTCACTAGTGGGTGATGTCATCCGACAGAGCCCCGATACGGACATCTTGAAAGCATGTCTTGCTTGAAGAAACTTAGAAGTTTCGAGATGCCCGCACCGCGCATGCGCCAATGCCTTCCCGCCCGATGTACCGGGCGTGTCTCCTCAGTTCTTTTCTTTCCGCGGAGCTGAGAAGTTATCTTCAATCTGCGCTGACTGAATTTCAGTTTTTCTTTGCCTTCTTTGACCCGCGTTTTGGTTTATTTCTTTGAGTTCACTTTACTTTACTTTATTTAAAAAAAAAAAAAAAAAAAAAAGTTCAAAAATTATTTCTTCCGGCGGTTCGGCCGGCCCGGCCTCGTGGCTGCGGCCTACCTCTTTCGACATTGCAGCGTCGATTTTCCGGCCTATGTCACGGCCAATCACCGGTTTTAAAAAGTGCAGCAAGTGCCAGCGTGCGATTTCGTTGACGGACCCGCATCGACGCTGCCTTCAGTGTCTTGGTCCGGACCACGTTCCGAAATCGTGCAGGCCTTGTTCCACGCTCACTGCGCGCTCGTTTAAGCGGCGTTGCTTACTTTGGGAGTCGATGTTCAAGATGGAGACTGCCAAGGATCTGTCTGCTTCTACATCTGCTGAGGTTTCACCGATTCGCTCGAAACCTGCATCGACGACTTCCGCATCCGGCATCGTGAAGCCAGCATCGTTTACACCAGCTGCGGCTTCCAGTTCCGCTGCGGCGCCTGCCTCTGTCTCTTCGGTTCAGGTACCGCCTTCCACTGTCCCTCCCGTGGTCATCAAGGTGCCCAAAGCTACTAAGCAGAAGCACTTGGCCGCGAAGGAGCGCGAAGACCGTGCAGGAGGACCCCCTTTCGGTGCGGATCCCTCCATATCGGCTTCGCTTCGATCCCTGCTGGAAGCTCAGTTTGTTGAGCTTATGCAAACTATGGGACCCCGGCTTATCGCCAACATTCAGGGTGAAGTCCGAGCACCGGTCCCTGAGGGCGGTCCGCCCCCTCCCCCTCGCCGTTCGATCTCGCTGCTCGACGAGGGGGATCAGCGGAGGGCGGCGGATGCCTCCAGGAGGGCTTCCCTTCCTGATATGCCTCCTTTAGAGCCCATTACTCCTCCAAGGCAACAGGGCGCTGGGACGGTCCCTGATATTCGGAGTCCTGGGCATACTGCATCGCAGGAAGAGTTCTTCCGCACTCCATACCAGACTTGGGTGGCGCTGCGTGAGTCCGCGTCCTTGCCACCTCTGCGATCCACCGCTTCGAGCCCCATCCATTCCTTAGAGGCTTCGGGGGATCGTGCGATGCACAGAAGTTCTCGCTCCCCATCCCGGCACCGAGAGGGGCATCGTTCTCGTCATTCATCTCGACACTCCTCACGTCATTCGGAAGTGTCCCCACAGAAAAAGATGCAACGTTTGGGATACTCATCGTCCGATGTTTCCCAACCGGAGGGACCAGAGTATGAGGAACCATCTACCTCTTATTCTCCATGCCGGTCTCAGCTCTCCCTAGACCCGGAGGCTTCCACTTCGTCTAGTCCGTCTCGGCGGCCGGCCTTGGCGGACCAATTGTCTTTCTCATCTTTTCTCCGACAGATGGCGGATGACTTAGATGTGACTTTGGATACTGGATCGAAATATTCTAAAGAGTATTTGGATACGATGCATTTGCCTCACCCTCCGGCGGAGACTCTTCGGCTTCCTTTGCATAAATTGCTGGACCAGACTTTCATGCGCTGTTTTGAGACACCGTATTCTATCCCTGCGGTTCCCAGCAAGCTGGATGCTCGATACCGCATCGTTCACCACAAGGGGTTTGAGGGAGCTCAACTTTCTCATCAGTCTCTGCTGGTCGAGTCTTCTCTCAAGCGTTCTCACCCTTCCCAGGTCTACGCTTCTGTGCCTCCGGGCAGGGAGGGGAGAACGATGGACAAGTTTGGTAGACGAGTTTACCAAAATTCGATGATGGCGACTCGAGTGCTCAATTACAATTTCTTCTTCTCTTCTTATTTGGATTTCTTCTTGCCGGTCCTCCGCAAGTTCGTCCCTTTCATCGATGCTGAAGCTCGTTTCCAGTTTGAGGAGGTGGTGGCAACCCTGTCCCAGTTGCGGCTGCAGCTGATGCAATCCTCCTACGATGCCTTCGAGCTCTCGGCACGTGCTGCGGCCTGCTCAGTCGCCATGCGTCGCCTGGCCTGGCTTCGCACTATTGATATGGATCCGAACCTCCAAGACAGATTGGCTAATGTGCCTTGTGCGGGAGCGGATCTATTCGATGAGTCTATCGAGACTGTCACTAAAAAGCTTTCGGACCACGAGAAGTCTTTTCAATCCATTCTGCGTCCTAAGCCTAAGCCTCAACAGTCTCGTCCATCTAGACCGCCTCAAATCTACCAGAGGCGTTATCAACCAAGACAGGCTCCCCTAGCGAGACAGCCTGCGAAGAGGCAGCCTCCACAGAAGTCTCAGCAGAAGCCTCAGATGCCGGCTGCACCCAAGGCCACTCAGCCCTTTTGACTCTCTTCCAGGGAGCATAACCGACGTTCTGTCTTCCCTTGTTTTTCCCATCGGGGGTCGACTCCACCATTTTTATCATCAATGGGAGTCGATCACCTCGGACCTTTGGGTCCTTACCATCGTAAGAGAGGGATACTCTCTTCATTTCCAACGGGTCCCCCCGGACCACCCTCCAAGAGAGTATCCTTCCAACTCGATGCAGACCGCTCTTCTTCTACAGGAGGCGCAGGCTCTGCTTCGGCTTCGAGCCGTCGAGCCAGTGCCAGTAGATCAGCAAAACCGGGGGTTCTACTCCCGGTATTTCTTGGTTCCGAAGAAGACGGGCGATCTGCGTCCCATTTTGGACCTTCGAGTCCTCAACAAGTTTTTGGTCAAGGAGCGGTTCCGCATGCTGACCCTTGCCTCTCTCTACCCCCTACTCGAGCAGAACGATTGGTTATGCTCTCTGGACCTCAAGGAGGCCTACACTCACATCCCGATTCATCCGGCCTCCCGCAAGTTCCTCAGATTTCGGGTGGGACATCTACATCTGCAGTATCGAGTGCTTCCATTTGGCCTTTCCTCTTCGCCCAGAGTCTTCACGAAGTGTCTGGTGGTGGTGGCCGCTGCGCTCCGGAACATGGGTCTTCAGGTGTTTCCATACCTCGACGACTGGCTCATCAAGGCCCCGTCGGCCCCAGAGGTCATTTCGGCGACCTTGACCACGATTTGTTTTCTGCAGAGCTTGGGCTTCGAGATCAACTTTCCCAAGTCACATCTTCAGCCCACCCAGACTCTCCCCTTCATCGGGGCGGTCCTGGATACCATCCAACTTCGAGCGTTCCTCCCTCCTCAGCGCATGGATGCTCTTCTTCTACTCTGCCAGTCGGTGTCTTCTCGCCCGTCCATCTCAGCGAGACACATGATGGTCCTCTTGGGTCACATGGCATCCACAGTTCATGTGACGCCTTTTGCCAGACTACATCTCAGAATTCCTCAATGGACCTTGGCATCTCAGTGGACTCAGGTCTCCGACCCATTGTCCCGACACATTGTAGTCACTCCTGCTCTACGGCAGTCTCTTCTTTGGTGGATGACCTCTTCGAATCTATCCAGAGGTTTGCTGTTTCACTCTCCTCCCCACCAGAAGGTTCTCACGACCGATTCATCGAACTATGCATGGGGAGCTCATCTGGATGGTCTTCGCACTCAGGGGTTCTGGACCAGTGCGGAACGACTCCATCAAATCAATCTTCTGGAGCTCAGAGCCATCTTCAATGCTCTTCAGGCTTTTCAACATCTCCTTCACGACATGGTGGTCCTAATTCGCACCGACAATCAGGTCGCCATGTATTATGTAAACAAGCAAGGAGGCACGGGCTCGGCCTCCCTTTGCCAGGAAGCTCTTCGAGTCTGGGATTGGGCGGTCCGCCACAACACCTTCCTCAGGGCTGTCTACATTCAGGGGAAGGACAATGTCTTGGCAGACAAATTGAGCCGTCTTCTCCAACCTCACGAATGGACGCTCAATTCCAAACCCCTTCATCAGATATTTGCACAATGGGGGACACCTCAGATAGACCTCTTTGCAGCCCCCCACAACTTCAAGCTGCCTCAGTTTTGCTCCAGGATCTACACTCCTCTCCGCCTCGAGGCAGACGCCTTTCTACTGGAGTGGGGGAATCGCTTCCTTTATGCGTTTCCTCCCTTTCCTCTCATTCAGAAGACTCTGGTCAAGTTAAGATCAGACCGTGCCACCATGATCCTGATTGCTCCTCGGTGGCCCAGACAACCTTGGTTCTCCCTTCTACTTCAACTCAGCAGCAGGGAACCAATACTTCTTCCAGTGTTTCCTTCACTGCTTACTCAACATCAAGGTTCACTGCTTCATCCCAACCTGCAGTCTCTCCACCTGACAGCTTGGTTCCTTTTAACATAACCCCTCACCAGTTCTCTCAGGCTGTGAGGGAGGTCTTGGAGGCTTCCAGGAAGCCTGCTACTCGACAATGCTATTCCCAAAAATGGACGAGATTCTCGACCTGGTGTATTTCCAATGCTACAGAACCTCAGAAAGCTTCTCTATCGTCTGTATTGGACTATCTTCTACACCTGTCCCAGTCTGGTCTCAAGTCTACTTCTATACGAGTCCACCTGAGTGCTATTGCGGCTTTCCATCAGCCTCTACAGGGGAAACCTTTGTCTGCTCATCCTGTGGTTTCCAAATTTATGAAAGGACTTTTTCATGTCAATCCTCCTATCAAACCTCCTCCTGTGGTTTGGGATCTCAATGTTGTCCTGTCTCATCTTATGAAGCCTCCGTTTGAACCTCTCAAAACGGCTCCTCTTAAGTATCTCACCTGGAAGGTGGTTTTCCTGGTGGCCCTCACGTCAGCTCGCCGAGTCAGTGAGCTTCAGGCCCTAGTGGCAGATCCACCCTTCACTGTATTCCATCATGACAAGGTGGTTCTCCGTACTCATCCAAAATTCTTACCTAAAGTGGTCTCTGAATTTCACATCAATCAATCCATCGTGCTTCCAGTGTTTTTTCCAAAGCCTCATTCTCATCCTGGAGAATCTGCGTTGCACACTCTGGACTGTAAACGTGCTCTGGCTTTCTACTTGGATCGCACAAAGCCACACAGAACTGCACCTCAACTTTTCGTCTCCTTTGATCCAAGCAAGTTGGGACGACCTGTATCGAAGCGCACCATCTCTAACTGGATGGCGACTTGTATCTCTTCCTGCTATGCCCAGGCTGGATTATCCCTTCCCTGTAAGGTCACAGCCCACAAGGTCAGAGCAATGGCAGCCTCTGTAGCCTTCCTCAGATCGACACCGATTGAGGAGATTTGTAAGGCTGCCACTTGGTCCTCGGTTCATACCTTCACCTCTCATTATTGTCTGGATACTTTCTCCAGACGGGATGGACAGTTTGGCCAAACTGTATTACAAAATTTGTTTTCTTAAGTTGCCAACTCTCCCACCATCCCATTGGGGTTAGCTTGGAGGTCACCCACTAGTGAGAATACCTGCCTGCTTGTCCTGGGATAAAGCAATGTTACTTACCGTAACAGTTGTTATCCAGGGACAGCAGGCAGCTATTCTCACGTCCCACCCACCTCCCCTGGGTTGGCTTCTCAGGCTAGCTACCTGAACTGAGGAGACACGCCCGGTACATCGGGCGGGAAGGCACTGGCGCATGCGCGGTGCGGGCATCTCGAAACTTCTAAGTTTCTTCAAGCAAGACATGCTTTCAAGATGTCCGTATCGGGGCTCTGTCGGATGACATCACCCACTAGTGAGAATAGCTGCCTGCTGTCCCTGGATAACAACTGTTACGGTAAGTAACATTGCTTTCAGAGTAGTGAAGACACAGGGAGGATCGCGAAGATCTGTAACGTGGCATAATCAAGCTCGAGAAATGGGCATCGACATGGCAAATGAGGTTCAACGTAGATAAGTGTAAAGTGATGCACGTCGGTAACAAAAATCACATGCACGAATACAGGATGTTCTGGGCGGTACTTGGAGAGACCTCCCAGGAAAGAGACTTGGGAGTTCTGTCGATGAAGCTGTCTATTCAATGTGTGACGGGGCGGCAAAAAGGGCAAACAGAATGCTAGGAATGATTAAGAAGGGGATCACAAACAGATTGGAGAAGGTTATCATGTTGCTGTACCGGGCCATGGTGCGCCCTCACCTGGAGTACTGCATCCAGCACTGGTTGCCATACATGAAGAAGGACACGGTAATATTCGAAAGGGTCCAGAGAAGAGCGACTAAAATGGTTAAGGAGCTGGAGGAGTTGCCGTACAGTGAGAGATTGGAGAAACTGGGCCTCTTCTTCCTTGAAAAGAGGAGACTGAGAGGGGACATGATCGAAACATTCAAAATACTGAAGGGAATAGACTTAGCAGATAAAGACAGATTGATCACCCTCTCCAAGGTAGGGGGAGAACAAGAGGGCACTCTCTAAAGTTGAAAGGGGATAGATTCCGTATAAATGTAAGGAAGTTCATATTCACCCAGAGAATGGTAGAAAACTGGAACGCTCTTCCGGAATCTGTAATAGGGGAAAACACCCTCCAAAGACAAAGTTGGACAAGTTCCTGCTAAACTGGAACATACGCAGATGAGGTTGGACTCATTTAGAGCACTGGTCTTTGACCAGGGGGCTGCCACGTGAGCGGACTGTTGGGCATGATTGGCCACTGGTCTGACCCAGCAGCGGCAATTCTTATGTTCCCCCATTCCTTGAAATTTGTATTGAAAATTTGAGAAGCAAAATGGGAGTTTCCCCATTGCAGTCTACCAGTTCAAAAGTGTTTGCTTGCATCTCTAACAGATTTGAAGGCAGACATGGGTGTTTAGACAGAGGATGGAGGCACTTGAATTTAGCTTGCAAGTTTTAGCCCTGGTCTTAAGCATGTTGGGTATAAATGGATGTCCTGTTAATGCCGGAAGACTGCTGGATTTCTTAAAAAAAAAAAAAAACAACAAAAAAACAGGAAGACATGATTGATAGAGCATAAATAAGCTATTACTCTGATCCAGTGGGTATGATGTATCATATTACCCTGTATCAATATCTCCTTCAAGTATATTCAACTGTAGTAAAACAAAAAATGTGGAAGCACCAGCACTCCTTTCCACATTATTAAAATGGAGTACTTAATGCAGGCTTGCTCTTCCAAGATATTTTGCAACAACTATTTTTATCCCAGGACAAGCAGGCAGCATATTCTCAACATGTGGGTGACGTCACCGACGGAGCCCCCTAGCGGACGTTTTCGCAAGCAGTCTTGCTTGAAGACCTTCAAGCTTGCAATTGGCCCGCGCATACGCGCAAGCCCCTCCCGCCCGACCTAGGGCATGCGTCTCCTCAGCGTGGCCTCATTTCTATGTTTTCTGCGGAGCCAGAAGCACTGCTCCCTTGCTTTGCGCAATCTTGTCCTTCTTACACCGCGGCTTATTTGGTTACTTTCAGTTAAGTCGCTGTGCCCGCGTCTTTATTTTTCTTTTTTTTTCCCATTCATATATTTTGACCGGGTTCCCCGGTCTTGTTCTGGCCGCCTGGTTTTGCGGGGCTGCAGCCGTCCTTTTTCTTATGTCCCGGCCTTGTTCCGTGTTTAAAAACTGTACTCGGTGCAACCGGGTTATCTCCATCACCGACCCTCATCGTTGGTGTGTGGAGTGCCTGGGTGCGGAGCACAGTGCTGAGTCGTGCCCACGTTGTGTGACTTCACAACCGCAGGCTCTTCGTCGGAGGGTGGCCAAGATTCTCCAACTATTTGGACAGGCCTCAAGCTTGGCCTCGAAGTCCTCGGCCTCGGCTCCTCCTGCTACTCCGGTCTTGGGTAAGTCTCCTCTTTCCTCCTCAGGTGTGCCAGCAAAGAAGCCTGCCTCAGAGTCTCATGTTAGTGCCGCCTCGTCAGTGTCTTCGAGACATCATTCTAAGCGTGCCTCCTCATGTAGGGAATACTCTTCCTCGAGGTCGCTCCCGAAGAAGCGCACTGATGCACCTATGCTCCAACAGCCTTTGGTCTCTGTGCCTATGTTCGAGGTCATACTTAAGGCTATACTTACTTACCATGCAGCTTTCCTCGGTGGTGAGTCAACTGGTCCCGACATTGATGTCTCTGACCTCGGCCTTGGTCTGACCAGCCTGAGCATCCTTGTCTCGGGGCCGTGCCCACAAAATTTGTCGGGTTCCCTTGAGTGATTCTTCATCCTCCGAGTCACCTTTGACTTTTCGAGGATCCAGGAGAGGGGCCCGCTTTTCGCCCACTACTATGTCGAGGCTTGCCCCTCCTATAAAGCTCCCGTCTTCTCCGCCGCTTCAGGGTAGCTCTCCGACCGCAAAGCCTTCTAGGCACACCCTTGTCCTCGAGTTGGACTCTAGTTTGCGTTCCCCATCGAGGCAGATGCCAGTCTCTAAGGGGTCTTCTTCGAAACCGGTGGAGGAATTTTCTTTTGCCTTGTCTTCTCCGAGGCTCCGCCAGCTGATTCCTCGGACTCCGGGGTCCTCCCCGGTCCACCTTGCATGGGGTCATTCCTCGACGCCCCCCAGACACTATAGTCGAGCCTCTCGATCTCCCATTTGCGGGACTCTGAGGGCCCGGCTTACTATTCGAGGGAAATTTCTCCCTCTTTCTCGGCTCGCTTGGGGATGAGTCGTCTTCTTGAAACTCCTCCTTTACTTGTTTCATCTGTGATATGGGTAGGGCCTTGAACCTGGACCTCCAGTCTGGCGGAAATGGGTGTTGATCATCAGCCCAGTGAGGCGCTGCGCTTGCCATTGCACCAGGTTCTCCGGCAAACATTTCTCCGGAACCTGGAGACCCGCTATGTAGTCACGGCCATTCCCTCCAAGTTGGAGTCCCGTTACCGGACGATCCCGGTTAAGGGGTTTGAGAGTTCTCAGCTTTCTCACCAATCCTTGGTGGTTGAGTCTTCCTTGAAGTCCAACCTCTCGAAGGTTTACGCTGCCGTCCTTCCGGGCAGGGAGGGCCGTACGATGGACAAATTTGGTCACCGTCTTTATCAAAACTCAATGATGGCGAACCGTGTCCTCAACTATAACTTTATCTTCACGTCCTACCTCAGGTTCTGTGTGGACACCCTGTGCTCGTTCCGGGAGGAGGTGCTGGATTCTCGGCGTCAATTTCGTCTCCTTGAGAACTTCGTCTCCTCTCCCAGCTCCGCCTCTATGTTTCAGGTGGCCTATGACGCCTTCGAGGGTCACGGCGTTTGCAATCGCCATGCATTGCCTTGCTTGGCTCAGGATTGTGGACATGGATCCGAATCTCCAGGAACGTCTTGCCAATCTCTCTTGCATGGGTAATGAGCTATTTGATGATTCCATAGAGGCAGACACCAAGCGCCTCTCGGAACACGAACGGAACTTCGCTTCTCTGGTGAGACTTAAGCCGAAGACCCCTCTGGCTCGGCAATACAAAATTCCTCTCTAGAGGTATCCGCAGAAATCTACTCCTGCATTCTCTCGGCCTCCTTCGAAGCAGCTGCAACAGCAGCAGCAGCGACAAGCTAAAGCCCAGCCGCCGGCTCCGGCAAAGCCTGGGCTGTCTTTTTGACAATACCAGTCTGAGCCTTCGGGCTCCCTTCCTCCTGGAGCCTTCCCCCTCCCCATCAGGGGTCGCCTCCATCATTTCTATACCCAGTGGGAAGTCTTACCTTTGACAGTTGGGTACTTTCCATCATCCAGGAGGGGTACTCCCTTCACTTCAGTCACGTGCCCCTGAACCTTCCTCCAAGAGTTTCCTTCTGCCCAGTCTCAGCTGCCTCTACTTCTGCAGGAAGCTCAGGCCCTTCTTCGCCTTCGGGCGGTCAAGGAGGTTCCTCCAGACCAGTGGAATTCTGGATTTTATTCCCGGTACTTTCTGGTAACCAAGAAGACGGGGATTCTGCGTCCGATCCTGGACCTCCGTGCTCTGAACAAGTTTCTGGTCAAGGAACGGTTCAGAATGCTCACCCTTCCTACCTTGTACCCCCTCTTGGATGAGGGGGACTGGCTGCTCACTGGACCTCAAGGAAGCGTACATGCACATTCCGACACACCCGGCCTCTCGCCGGTATCTGAGATTCCGTGTGGGGGATCTCCACCTCCAATATCGTGTTCTTCCCTTCGGCCTGGCGGCTTCTCTGAGGGTTTTCACAAAATGTCTCATGGTAGCTGCGGCCCTGTGTCTCCGGCCTGAAGGTGTTTCCCTACCTCGACGACTGGTTGATCAAAGCGTCCTCGCGCCACGAAGTTCTGCGAGCGACGAATCAGACATCTTGCTCCTTCAGAGTCAAGGCTTCGAGGTGAACTTCCCCCAAGTCCCACCTCTGTCCATCTCAGTCTCTGGAATTCATCGGAGCGGTCCTGGACATGGTTCGTCTCTGCTCCTTACCTCGGCCTCGTCAAGAGGCCCTTGTTCGTTTATGCGAGAGGGTGGCCCATCTGTCCTTGGCCCCGGCTCGGCTCCTGATGGTCCTCCTAGTTCACATGGCCTCTACGGTTCACATGACTCCTTTTGCCAGACTTCACCTCCGTATTCCACAATGGACTCTTGCATCCCAATGGAACCAGGATCGAGATCCTGTCTCTTGACTCATTGTCGTGACTCCTTTGTTAAGGAAACCTCTCCGTTGGTGGATGCTCTCTTCCAATCTTTCCAGAGGTTTTCTGTTTCATGCCCCCCCCCCCCTCCGTAGAAGGTTCTCACGACGGACTCATTGACCTATGCTTGGGGGGCTCATCTGGACGGTCTTTGCACTCAGGATCTTTGGTCCAGTGCCGACCGCCTTTGTCACATCAATCTGCTGGAGCTTCGAGCGATTTTCCTCGCCCTGAAGGCTTTACGACCGAGTGGTGCTGATCTGCACGGACAACCAGGTCGCCAAACAAGGGCACGGGGTCCCTGCCCTGTGCCAAGAGATAATGCGGCTTTGGGATTGGGCCATCCGCCGCAACATATTCCTTCGAGCGGTCTACATTCAGGGCCAGCACAATTGTCTGTCGGACAGGTTCTTCTGAAGCCTCACGAGTGGTCCATACATTCCTTGACCCTGCGTCAAGTGTTTGCTCATTGGGGGACTCCGGACGTCGATCTGTTCGTGCTCCCCCTCAATCACAAGTTGCCTCGCTTCTGCTCCAGAGTTTACACCCCTCTCAGGCTCGAGGCGGATGCTTTTCTGCTGGACTGGATGAACCTGTTTCTGTATGCGTTCCCTCCATTCCCTCTGATTCTGAAGACTCTCGTCAGGCTCAAGTCCACCATGATTTTGATAGCTCCTCAGTGGCCCAACAACCGTAGTTCTCCCTTCTGTTTCACCTCAGTTCCTGGGAGCCTCTTCTTATGCCTGTTTTTCTTTCTCTGCTTATGCAGAGTCGAGGTTCTCTACTTCATCCCAACATTCAGTCTCTGCACTTAACAGCTTGGTTCCTCGAGACTTAATGCCCTCGTTCCAATTCTCACAGCCTGTGCTGGACGTCCTGGAGGCGTCTCGGAAGGAGTCCACTCGCCAATGTTACCTTCAGAAATGGACCCTTTTCTTCCTGGTGTGCCACTCGACAGCAGGAGCCGCTGTCTGCCTCCTTATCTGCTGTCCTGGACTATCTGTTGAACTTGTCTGGCGTTGGACTCGAGTCCTCTTCGGTTCGAGTCCACCTTAGTGCCATTGCTGCTTTTCATCAGCCGATTGATGGGAAGCCTATCTCTGTTCATCCTGTGGTTTCCCGCTTCATGAAGGGCCTATTCCACGTTCATCTGCCCCTTAAACCTCCTCCTGTGGTTTGGGATCTTAACGTGGTCCTTACTCGCTAGCACGGGCTCACTTGAAGTTTCTTACTTGGAAGGTTGTGTTTCTTATTGCTCTCACTTCTGCCCGTTGGGTCAGTGAGCTTCAAGCCTTGGTTGCGGACACACCTTTCACTGTCTTCCATCAAGATAAGGTGGTTCTCCGCACCCATCCTAAGTTCTTGCCTAAGGTTGTTTCTGAGTTTCACATCAACCAATCCATTGTTCTTCCTGTGTTTTTTCTGAAGCCCCATTCTCACCCTGGAGAAGCGGCTCTGCATTCTCTTGATTGTAAGTGTGCGCTGGCCTTCTACTTGAAGCGCACCGCTCCTCACCGTTCTGCTCCCCAGCTGTTTCTTTCGATCCTAATCGCCTGGGTTATTCTGTTTCTAAGCGGACCATTTCTAACTGGTTGGCCGCTTGTATCTCTTTCTGTTACGCTCAGGCTTTTCTCTCCCTGCCGGGTCGAGTCACAGGCCACAAGGTCAGAGCGATGGCGACATCTGTTGCTTTCCTCCGCTCGAGGAAATCTGTAAGGCTGCCACTTGGTCCTCGTTTCATACGTTTACCTCGCACTACTGTCTGGATACTTTCTCCAGGCGTGATGGTCATTTTGGCCAGTCTGTTTTGCAAAATCTGTTCTCATAAATTGCTAACTCTCCCTCCATCCCATTCTGGTTAGCTTGGAGGTCTCCCACATGTTAAGAATATGCTGCCTGCTTGTCCTGGGATAAAGCACAGTTACTTACCGTAACAGGTGTTATCCAGGGACACCAGGCAGATATTCTCGCAACCCACCCACCTCCCCGTGGTTGGCTTCTTTGCTAGCTATCTGAACTGAGGCCACGCTGAGGAGACACATGCCCTAGGTCTCTTTTGACAACTGATAAAATAGTATATTTTGGACAAGCTATCTTGTATTTGCTTTAACGCAGGGGTGCCCACACTTTTTTGACTCACGAGCTACTTTTAAAATGACCAAGTCAAAATGATCTACCAACAATAAAATTTTAAAAAAACACAACGCACACTGTACGCATAGAATTGTTAATTATCATTCCTATTCCAGGTTTTTTTCAAAGAGGTCAAAGCAGATGACTCTATGCACTGTCGCCTCATACAAAAATATACAAATACCCACCCCCACCCTTTTTACTAAACCACAATAGCATTTTTTAGCGCAGGGAGCTGCGCTGAATGCCCAACGCTGCTCTCGACGCTCATAGGCTCCCTGCGCTAAAATCCACTATTGCGGTTTAGTAAAAGGGGACCATATTGTAAAATATAGACAGCAGATATAAATTCAGACACATTTTGATCCCTAAATTTAAAATAAAATCATTTTTCCTACCTTGTCTGGTGATTTCATGAGTCTCTGGTTGCACTTTCTTCTTCTGACTGTGCATCCAATCTTTCTTTCAGCCTGTATGCTTCCTCTCCTCCAAACCTCTCTCCCTGCCCTTTCTTTCTTTCTCTCTCCATGCCCCCTTTCTTTTTTGCTGTTTCTCTTCTTTCCTTCTGTTTCCCTGCCTGCCCCCTTTATTTCTTTCTCCCTGCCCTTCCCCAAGCCACTGCCACTTGCCACTGCCATCGGGGAACAGGATCCAAACAAAATGGATAACGGGCCCCAAAGCCGCTGCTGCTGCCATCCCATGCTCTCTCTGCTTCGGGCCGATCAATCTTCCTCTCCCTGACGTCAATTCTGCCATCAGAGAGGAAGTTCCGCCCAGCCAGGCAGCGATTGGTTAGCCCGAACTTCCTCTCCGACGGCAGAATTGACATCGGGGAGAGGAAGATTGATCGGCCCGATAAATCGCCAAGGCAAGATGAGTCCTGGATGATCGACTCACTTTGCCTTTGCGAGCTACCGGTCGATCGCGATCGACCTATTGGGCACCCCTGCTTTAACGTGTCTGCTAGTTTAAGATCATAAGTTGATGTGCTATACTGGGTCAGTCCAAAATTCCATTTAGGTCTGTCAAGCCCAGGATCCTGTTGCTGATAATAGCTAATCCAGTTCACAGGTACCCAGCAGGAACCCCAAAAATAGATCTGTTCCTTATTGCTCACATCCAGAAAGAAGCAGTGACGTGTTTGCTACATGCTAGAGGGAAAATTTAATCATGAATTAATAATACGTGTGACTGGTCCATCTAGTCTGCCCAACATTCAGGTCTTTTATCTGCCATCATTTACTACGTTACTATGTATGTTTCATTTACTATATGTAAGTAGACATTAACTGATAACTTGAATCTTCAGTTTATTCATGCAACTTATTTAATGTACTAAAGAATATGTTGTGTGTGATTTTCTGAAAGTAAAATTATCCTTCAGCGCACTATCTATAGAGAACTCTGGCCTATGTACACATAGTAACTGCTTCATTTTTTTTCTTTTATTTGCAGCTTGTACTTCCAGAGTATCTCATCCATGCCTTCTTTTGTGTCATGTTCCTGTGTGCAGCAGAGTGGCTTACACTGGGACTTAATATGCCTCTGTTGGCATACCATATCTGGAGGTAATATCCCACTTGTGAAGCTATGGTTTCAATAATGCAGTTGTCCTGTTATTACAGATATTTTAGGCTGTAAAAATAAGCATTTTATATCTTAAAAATAAAATGAAGGTCTTATTTCAACATTTTTATAGCTGTCTAATCTAAAAACATATTTGTCCAAAGTAGACAATATTTAGCACTAAACGAATTACTGTTTTTCAGCACTGCATGCTTCTTATGCACAGATCATAACTTTATGCAGCAAGAAATGATTCTGCAACACATTTCCAGAAAATAAGTAATTTAATTGTTAATGTACAGTTATAATTGAAATAAAATAACTTTTTAACCTTGTGTTCTCTTTATTTTTTCCTTTATTTGTTAGAAGCTTCATTTGAAGGGGGGATTTTGGGTATTGTTATTTGGTCAGCAGAGGAGGAAGAAATAAAGGAAATATCAGGAATGAGGGGAGGAAGGTAGGGTCCACAAATGATAGAATCTAGAGAGGGGAAGAAGAGGTTTGGGTTGAGAGGGGGAGTGAGTAGTTGGGAGGTGGAGGAGAATGGAAGATTGGATGCCGAGTAACAGGAAAATACAAGATCAGAGCTGGGGAATGGAAGTTCTGGGATGATAAAAAAATTTGGCAAAGAAAGGAAATGTTTCAGGAGGGACATATGCTTTTCATTTCCCCTTCCCAGGTGCCCTTTGTCATTTTCCTTTGCTAGATTCAGAACATAAGAATAGCCTTGTTGGTCAGACCAAAGGTCTATTGAGCTCAGTATCCTGTTTTCAGCAGTGCCCAAATCCCAGGCCATAAGTACTTATAAGGATCCCACAAAGTAGATATATTCATGGTGGTTTATCTCCAGGGATAAGTAGTAGATTTCCCCCCAAGTCCACCTTAATGGGTTATGGACTTTCCTTCTAAGAACTTGCCTAACTTCTACCATATCTTCAGCAACAGGTTTCAATTTAGTTACGCGTTGGTTGCCATTCTCTGTACCTTTTCTTATTTTGCTATATCTTTGAGATGTGATGGCCAGAATGGTACCTAATGCTCAAAGTACAGCCACACTATGAATTGATAAGAGGTATTATAATAATCTATTTTATTCTCTATTCTTAAATAAATTCCAGCATTCTATTTTTTTTTTTCTTGACCACCACCACATATTGAGCAGAAGATTTCAACATTTGTCCATGATGACATGGTAACATAGTAGATGACAGACCTGTATGGTCCATCCTGTCTGCTGAACAAAAAAAGGAGGAAGAAGAGAGCTCCACACAAAAATCTAGGGAAGTCGAATAGTGGAGAACCACAACACCAACACAAGTGTGCAGTCAAAATGTTTGAAATAATTCTTTATTAAAATGATGAAGGACTTGACATGGACCATGTTTCTAACCTACGGCCTGCATCAGTAGTCCAAAATGTCTTTAAAAAAAATTACCAGTTGAAAAATCTACATAACAATAAACATTGTCTTTGTTCTTGTTTTGTTTTTATGTGTTTATGTACATATATATATATTTTTTTTAAATTGGTAAATTTACATTTTGGGCGGCTGATGCAGGCATTCCAGTCTGCCTGGTATATGCATATTTAGTCTTTAGCTGTCCTTGCCGTTCTTAGGGCACAGACTGTAGAAGTCCACTCAGCACTGGCTTAATTTTCAATTACTGTACATAGTAAATGACAGCAGAAAAAAGCCACCTTGGTCCATCCAATCTGCCCAACAAATTGGCCAGAGCCACGCCCACCACTCTGTGCAAGGCCCCAGTCACCCATGTTTAAATGCTGACTGTGAAGTCACCACCTTGCCAACCATATAGACAGCCAAACATAATAGGGTGATAGGTGGTTATAACCAAAACTCCAAATATTGCTGACAATATTGCTACTGGAGTTGCCATCAAAGCCCAGATAAGTTGTTTTGATTTGATCGCTTTCCATTTAGGAATCCTTCATGCTTATCCCAGACGCTCTTGAATTCTATTACCGTTTTCATCACCACCACCACCTGTAGAAGGGCATTCCAGGCGGCCACTACCCTCTCTGTGAAAAAGTACTTCCTAACATTACTTCAGAGTTGACATCCCCCTCCCCCAGTAACTTCAATTCATGTATTCTAGTTTTTCCGCTTACCCTTCTCTGGAAACTTTTGTTTGCATATGAATACCTTGCAAATGTTTAAATGTCTGTCATATCACCTCATCCCCCCTTTCCTTAGGGTATACATATTCAGATACTCATAAGAATTGCCACTGCTGAGTCAGACCAGTGGTCCATCATGCCCAGCAGTCCGCTCACGCGGCGGCCCTATGGTCTAAGACCAGCACCCTAACTGAGGCTAGCCCTACCAGCGCACGTTCTTGTTTAACAGAAACTTGTCTAACTTTGTCTTGAATCCTTGGAGGGTGTTTTCCCCTATAACAGCCTCTGGAAGGGCGTTCCAGCTTTCTACCACTCTCTGGGTGAAGAAGAACTTCCTTACGTTTGTACGGAATCTATCCCCTTTCAACTTTAGAAAATGCCCTCTTGTTCTCCCTACCTTGGAGAGGGTGAACAACCTGTCCTTATCTACTAAGTCTATCCCCTTCAGTACCTTGAATGTTTCGATCATGTCCCCTCTCAATCTCCTCTGTTCGAGAGAGAAGGGGCCCAGTTTCTCTAATCTTTCGCTGTACGGCAGCTCCTCCAGCCCCTTAACCATCTTAGTCGCTCTTCTCTGGACCCTTTCGAGTAGTACCATGTCCTTCTTCAGGTACGGCGACCAGTGTTGGACGCAGTACTCCAGGTGAGGGCGTAACATGGCCCGGTACAGCGGCATGATAACCTTCTCTGATCTGTTCATGATCCCCTTCTTTATCATTCCTAGCATTCTGTTTGCCCTTTTTGCTGCCGCCACACATTGTGTGGACGGCTTTATCGACTTGTTGTTAAGAACTCCCAAATCCCTTTCCTGGGAGGTCTCTCCAAGTACTGCCCCGGACATCCTGTATTCGTGCATGAGATTTTTGTTATCGACATGCATCACTTTACACTCCACGTTGAACCTCATCTGCCATGTCGATGCCCATTCCTCGAGCTTGATTATGTCACGTTACATTTATTTATTTATTTATTTAGATTTTTATCCCGTCCTCCCAATAGCTCAGAACGGTTTACAAATGAACATACACAGTGGGGAGCAACTAGACATATAAGTGGTACAACAGGTTTAGTGATTGGATTTAGTTTTTGGAGAGAATTAAATACAGGGCGAGAAGCAGAGAGAGAGATCTTCGCAATCCCCCTGCGTCTTTACTACTCTGAATAACTTCATATCATCCGCAAATTTTATCACCTTGCTCGTCGTACCTATTCCAGATCGTTTATAAAGAAGTTAAAGAGCACGGGACCAAGCACCGAGCCCTCCGATACCCCACTGGTGACGCTCTTCCAGTCAGAGTATTGTCCATTTACCCCACTCTCTGTTTCCTATGCTCCAGCCAGTTTTTAATCCACGTGAGCATTTCACCCTCAATTCCATGGTTTGCAATTTTCCGAAGTAGTCGTTCATGCGGAACCTTGTCGAACGCCTTCTGAAAATCCAGATATACAATGTCGACTGGATCGCCCTTGTCTATGTCTGTTTACTCCCTCAAAGAAGTGCAGCAAGTTCGTCAAACACAATCTGCCTTTGTTAAAATCGTGCTGACTGGTCCTCATCAGCCCGTTTCCATCAAGGTGATCAATGATGCTGTCCTTTATCAGTGACTCTACCATCTTTCCCGGTACAGAGGTCAGATTCACTGGTCTGTAGTTCCCCGGATCTCCCCTCAAACCTTTCTTGAAGATCAGTGTAACATTCGCTACTCAAGTCTCTTCTGGTATGTGTTTGGTTATAAACCCCAAATATATATATTTTTTTGCTTTTTTTCTGACCAACTTCATGTCTGTAGTCTGATACAGTCTCTAAAACTGAACACAATACTCCAAATGACTTGTACAGGGGAATCAACACATTTTTCGTCTGCTGTTTATACAGTTTCTTTCTCTATGCAGCCTTCCAACTACAGACATCACCTTGTTACTTGGACACAATCGTCCCAAGATCTCTCTCCTGGACTTTGCTTATCAGTGTTTCATCCTATCTCATATATTTCTTTGGATTTCTGCAATCCTAATGCATCACTCTCCACTTCACATTAAATTTCAATTGCTAAACCTTAGATGATTCTTCTAATTGCTTTAGATATCATCTCGTGATTTCTCCCTAGGTTCTTTCCTTGGTTATTGACTTCTATTGAACCTTGCATTGTGTATTTTTTGCATTTCTGTACATTGAATTTCATCTGGCACTTGGATGCCCAGTCTCATTATCATCTTGCAATTTAACAACTTTGAATATTTGTCATATGCAATTTGGATAATCTCACTCGTTTACATTTCCAGGTCATATTTATAAATACAGTAAAAAGCAGCAGTCCCGGTATATATCCCTGTAGCGCATTGCCATTCACCTTTCTCCACTGAAAAAATTGACATGCTACTTTTTCTCTTTAACAAGATGTTGCCTTGTTTCACGATCTTCCTATTGAGTCTTCCATGAACGACTTTCTGAACTTTTATCCAGGAAGGATTCCGGAAGACTGGAATCCTTTACGAAAGGTTTGAGGGGAGATCTGGGAAACTGACCTCGGTACTTGGAAAGATGGTAGAGGCGCTGATAAAGAACCGCATCATTGATCACCTTGATGGACACAATCTGATGAGGACCAGCCAGCATGGCTTCAGCAAAGAAAGATCTTGCTAGACGAACTTACTGCATTTCTTCGAGGGAGTAAACAATGTCGACCGGGTCACCCTTGTCTGGATTTTCATAAGGCGTTCAACATGAACAACTACTTTGAAAAATTGTGAGCCATGGAATGGAGGGTGAAATACTCACGTAGATTAAAAACTGGTTGGCGGATAGGAAACAGAAAGTGGGGGTAAATGGCAATACTCTGACTGGAAAAGCATCACAAGTGGAGTGCTGCAGAGTTCGGTGCTTGGATCTATGCTCTTTAACATATTTATAAACGACCTGGAAATTGGTATGACGAGCGAGGTGATTAAATTTGCAGACGATACAAAGTTATTCAGAGTAGTGAAGACACAGAAGGATTGCGAAGACCTACAACGTTACATAAACACGCTTGAGAAATGGGTCGTGACATGGCAAATGAGGTTTAACGTAGATAAGTGTTAAGGTGATGCATGTCGGTAACAAAAATTTTATACATGAATACATGATGTCCAGTGAAGTACTCGGAGAGACCCCCCAGGAAAGAGACTTGGGAGTAATGGTAGACAAGTCAATGAAGCAGTCTGCGCAATGCGTGGCGGCAACAGCGAAAAGGGCAAACAATGCTAGGAATGATTAAGAAGGGGATCACAAACAGATCTGAGAAGGTTATCATGCCGCTGTACCGGGCCATGGTATGCCCCTACCTGGAATACTGCATCCAGCACTGGTCGCCATACATGATGAAGGACAGTACTACTCGAAAGGGTCCAGAGAAGAGCGACTAAAATGGTTAAGTGGCTGGAGGAGTTGCTGTACAGTGAGAGATTGGAGAAACTGGGTCTCTTCTCCCTTGAAAAGAGGAGACTGAGAGGGGACATGATCGAAACATTCAAGATAATGAAGGGAATAGACTTAGGAGATAAAGACAGGTTGTTCACCCTCTCCAAGGTAGGGAGAACGAGAGGGCACTCTCTAAAGTTAAAAGGGGATAGATTCTGTACAAACGTAAGGAAGTTCTTCTTTACCCAGAGAGTGGTAGAAATCTGGAATGCTCTTCCGAAGGCTGTCATAGGGGAAAACACCCTCCAGGAATTCAAGACAAAGTTAGACAAGTTCCTGCTGAACCAGAACGTATGCAGGTAAGGCTAGACTCAGGGCACTAGTCTTTGATCTAAGGGCCGCCGCAGGAGTGAACTGCTGGGCACGATGGACCACTGGTCTAGCCCAGCAGCGCCAATTCTTATGTTCTTATGTCTTAAACTTGAGGTAAGACGTTCTTTGGCTATTTCAAATTTGACTTTGAACTATGTTAATTTTGGTTTTTATAATAGTTTTTATCATTTTGCCAGACACTAATGTCACTTGCCATTCTGTAGCTTTCTGGGTCACCCCTGAAACCCTTTTAAAAAAATGGTCATACCCTGGTCTTCAGGTGATGTACGCAACTTTAAGGATAGCTATTACTAGCAGGTGTGCAGTTTTATTTTTTGAGTTTTTTCAGTTCTCTGGGGTGTATACCACCAACTCAAGAGATGGTAGTAATTTTCTCTTTAGTCTTGTCACTTTTCTTCTTTCTCTGTTGGTTAGGTCAGCAGAAGGATTTGGTGGGCATTAATACCTCAGGCCACATTTATCCTAGTAAGGTTGCAGCTGATGTGTGACTCCTCACAACCAATTGCAAGGGGGAGTGAGTTCCAAACATGCTGTCAAGGCCCAACCAGGCTTGGCCCTTAGTTTCTTGTAGCAGTTGCAAACCCCTTACAAACCCCCCTCCCTTACCGAAGCAGTAACGGCACTTGGTGAACAGAAGAAGCGCTATAAACAGGCTGCTTTCAGCCAGCCCTGACACGGCTTTTCCTCTGCCACATCACTTCCGACACAGCTGAAGAAAGGCCCTGGCGCAACCTGTTTTTGGCACTTCTCTTCACTGGTTGCTGCTACTGCTTTGAGGGGGGAAGGGGGGGATTGTCAGTACCGGCTCTGCTGCTTCAGGGGCTGGAGGGAGAGAGGGATGTTATCAGGAACAGTTGACTGTTTCTACAGTTGGGGTTGTTGTTGTTTTTTTTTTAACAGTAACTCTCAATCAATCAGAAAAAGCTATCCTGCATCCACCAATTCCCATGGATAGCTGAGTGTCTATTGTAGAGCAGACTGAGAGGCCAAGCTCATTGCTGCTTCTCCCATTATTCTTGTGACTTTGGTGCAAGTCACTTTCACCCTTCATTGCCAAAATTTACCAGTACATGAAAATGTCGGTGTAGTGAATCCTGCAGTAAATAATGTTGGCATTGCTGCAGCATTTATATATCACTGTGCTGGCCAAAGCAATACAAAGGTGTTAGACTGCAGATAGAAAAATGCTTCCCCACAGCTGATCCTTTAAATAACAGCTCCCCCCCATTGGCAGCTATTGGAGTGTCTTCCTGATGAAAAGTAGTGGTTCATGAGCGATTTGTGAGTATCCCTGTTTCATTGATACTCTGTCAAGAAAGGACTTAGACCCCAGATATTGTTCCTGCCCCCACTACCTTCCAGTAGAAACTCAGTACTGAAGGGGGAGGGGAGGGTATGTTATTTTTTTACGGATCAGGGAGGATAAAGGTTATTTTTGCACTGACCACTGGTCCTTTTGATTGCTGTCCAGGAGCATTGAGTTTGGTTAAATGGCATGGTGTTCGTGGGAGAAAATGTACCATTTCTTGAATTGGTATTGACGTTCCATGAATCATGCAGCTTTGCAGTGTTTAATGCTACAGTCGGCTCTCATTATTCACGGTAGCATGGTTCTTGAAAATATTTGCAAACTGCAAAATCATGAATAACGAAATGCTGAGCCTATGGGAAAATAGAGGTTAGGTTCCAATAGTACACATTGCACCTCAAAATTGGTAGTTCTGCACACTAAATTCCTAAATGACAGCCTAGGAAAGACACCCTACCCCTTCCCTCTTCCCCTTTTCTATCAGATAATGGAGTTCTTACCCCTTTACCCTCTCTCTATTCTCCTTTTTTTCTCACACTTTCTTCCTTTCATTTTCTCTTTATTTTGCAATATTATAATTGTAAATCGCTCAGATAACACTGCACAACAAAGTTTTTGCTTCCTGAACACTGCTGGGTGTTTCTTATAGAATTTTGGGTGCTGATCATGAATATTACATCAAAAATTACCCATCACGTACCATTTCAGAGAAATCTTCAATTTTGTCGTGATTTTTTCTTATATTTGGATGCAAACAATTTTTTCTCCCATAAGTGTCTTATCAACCAGGTATAACTGGAATATCTGTGGAGACCTCAAAGTCGTTGCTCTGTTACTAGGACTGCAGCTTGGCTATACAAAGTACTGCTGTTTCATCTGCGAATGGGACAGCCGAGACAGAGAGTCGCACTATTCTAGAAAGAACTGGCCACTCCGTAAAAAGTTAGTTCCAGGACAGAAAAATGTAGCACATGAATCGCTTGTTGACCCGACAAAGATATTTTTGCCTCCTCTTCACATTAAACTGGGACTCATGAAGAATTTTGTGAAAGCAATGAACAAGGAAGGGGAAGGTTTTCGTTATTTAAGACAGATGTTCCCAAGAATAACTGATGCCAAGATCAAAGAGGGTATTTTTGTTGGCCCCCAGATCAGACATGTTATGAGTGACAAGCGATTTGAAGATCTGTTAGTTGGGCCGGAAAAAATTGGCTGGAAAGCCTTGAAAGACGTTGTTGACAATTTTCTGGGCAATTACAGAGCCCCAAACTACATTCAGCTGGTAGACAAACTTCTCAAAGCATACAAGAGAATGAAGTGCAATATGTCACTCAAGATTCATTTCCTCCATTCACACTTGGACTTCTTCCCCGCAAATCTCGGTGCTGTGAGTGACGAGCACGGTGAAAGGTTTCATCAAGACATAGCTACGATGGAGAAACGATACCAGGGCAATTGGAATCCGTCAATGCTTGCCGACTATTGTTGGATGCTACAACGTGATGCACCAGACACTGAATATAAAAGAAACTCGGGAGCAAAACACTTTTAATTCTGTTTCATTTAGTCGCTTGTGCGAAACGTAAACTTGACTATATATTTTATTGTCAGTAAACATAAAAATGTCTATTTCTCATAGTTCTTACGTGATGCAGTAAAACCAAAACCATATTTGAGCATACCAAGTTGGTACCTGTCATAATCACCAAAAACTTTTCAGGAATCAAGACTTAACCAAAAAATTGTTGTGCAGTGTAATTTGATGGGCAGTATATCAAACTTTAAACTTGGAGACTGAACAGAAAGTGAACAGTGGATCCTATTGAGAAAATAAGTTTAGGTTCCTCCATGGGACAGCACTATAGATGCTTGTAATGCACTCTCTGGATGTTTGGGGGCCATATCTAGAAGTGAATACCAGATTCAAAGTGAAAATTATTAAAAAGATAGTTGTTTATAAACACTTATGTGAGGGAGTGATGGGGTGAGCAGTAGGACAGATATTAAGCTTGGAAACCGCCTAGGTAATTTAGGCGGATATAAAATTTTTAAAGAAATAGAATGAAAGCAAAGAAAGCTGTTTATTTTTTTTAGAGCAGATCTGCGAATTTGCGAACACTGGTGCAAAAGGGGAATATTGATCACAAAAGATGCAACCGTGGTTATGTAAAATCGTGCATCAGGAACACACAAATAGCTAGAACAGACTATAGTTTTATTTTCTTGTATAGTAATGAACTGTTTTGCATATACAGTGGTGCCTCACACAACGAACTTAATTGGTTCCAGGAGCAAGTTTGTTATGTGAAACGTTCGTTATGTGAAACGCGTTTTCCCATAGGAATACATGTAAAAAAAAATAATTCGTTCTGCAGCATAAAATATGCTAAGATGACATAAAAAAGATAAATTTTTTGTTATTATTTTTATTTAGATACATCTAAAAACATACATCTCCCTGTCCTTTTACTTCCACTATCTTCCTATCCCATCTCTATTCCCTTTTGTCTCTCTCCCCATGATCAATCATCTCACCACCTCTCTCTGCCCTCACCCTCAGGGTTCAAGATTGCTTCCACTCTTTTTCCTGTTGTTCTCTCTGCCTGTCACCCTATGATTTAGCATCCCTTCTGCCCTTGTCCAATATTTCCCCTTCTCTCCCTCCCTCTCATCCCCTGCTCCAACATGTGCTTTCAGCGGCCTTCTCCCCCCTTAAGCGTCTTTTCTTCTCCACTCCACCTTTCCTCCCTCCCTGCCTCCACCTTTGTGGCGCTTTTGCACCCGACCGACAACAGAACAGGCCCGGTCGGACAAATCTCCCTGTCCTGTAGCCGCGAATCTAAATTACCTTCTTACAGCAGCTGGATTATTGAAGCTGCTGTAAGAGGTAATTTAGATTCGCGGCTACAGGGCAGGGAGGTTTGTCGGCCGGGCCTGTTGTCGGTCGATCGGGGGACCTGACCAGCTGTGCACATTCTTCGGGGCGGACCGCCCCCTCCCCCCTCTTTCGTTCGCCATTGCCTTCTTCCTACCTGCCCTGCCGCAGCCGCACACAGCCGACCGGAAGTCTTCCTGATGTCAGCGCTGACGTCGGAGGAAGGGAGGGCTTTGCTTAAGCCCTCCCTCCGACGTCAGCGCTGACATCGGGAAGATTTCCGTTCGGCTGTGTGCTGCGACAGGGCAGGTAAGGAGAAGGAGACTACCCTCAACCAACCCCGCTGCGATCCAACCCCGCAGGAACCCCGGAAGGATGCAGCTCGGGCGACTTCGTTGTGTGAAACGAAGTACGTTATACGGATCACGACATAAAGTTCGTTGTGCGCAGCGTCCGCTGTGCGAGGCGACCGTTATGCGAGGCACCACTGTATATTTCATGCTTTTATTTTTGTGGTTAAACACCCCCCCCCCCTGGTCAGAGAGAGCCCTAAGCCAGCTGGAAGCTAAAGAAGCACTGCCTGGGCTTTGCAATCCCCAGTTATGTCTCTAACAAGATATATATTTCAAATCTGATATATTTTAATGACAAAATAGAAATAAAATTATTTTTTTCTACCTTTTGTGTTCTCTTCTTTCATCTTCTTTTCACTCTTTTCTTTCCAGTGTCTGCCCTGTCTCTTCAATCCAGCATCTGCCCGTTCCATCCACTGTCTGCCCTCTCCCCCTTCCATATGTATCTGACTTCTTTCTATGCCCCTCTTCCCTTTCCATTCAGCCTGTGCCTCCTCTCTCCTTTCTTCATTTTTATCTCTCCTACACCAGATCTAGCATCTTTATCCCTCTCTCATTTCTCTGCTGAACCCTTTCCTGCATCAATCTCTCTCTACTTTCTCATTCCTCTGTCTCTCCCTTTTCCATCATCTGATCTCTCCATTCCACCCTGACCTTCTTTCCCTCCTGTAATTTCCCTGCCAGCTGTTTCCTTCCTTTTTTCATTCTCCCTTCCCTCCTCCCCCCTATCCAACATTAACTCTCTTCCCATCCCTTTCCCTCCTCCCCTCCCATTAGCATCTCTTCTTCTACCTCCCTCCAGGTCCAGTAGCAGCTCTCCCTTTATCCATCAGCTTCCCAGCCTCCAACAGTGGCTTCCTCACCTTCTAGCAACTCTCAGTACTTGCCTGCAGCAGTGATTTCCTTAGGCAGCCTTGGGTCCGTTGCCGCCTCCGAGGAAAGGGGAAGTTGCCAAAGTGAATCACTACCCTGGCAAGTACGAGAGCTGCTGGGAGGGGAGATAGCCACTGTCGAAGGTTCCGCATGATCTTGCTCCTGTGCGCCCTGCACATTCGCGCCCCCCATCCTCAAGCCGGCACAGACAGCGTTGCACCGCAGGCCCTGCCGCCCAAGATGAGCCAGAAGCCCCTACCCGCCGCATCCCGCACGTGGGCAGATTCTCAGCACAGACGCTGCCGATGGCCCCAATCCACACGCTGATCCCCCGTGCACGCTAACCATCTCCCTTCTACCTGCACCTTCCCTGCGGCCCTCTTCAGCAACTTGGCAGGGGTGGCGATCAAGACAGGCTGCCGATGTCTGGACCTTCCCTCTCTGAGTCCCGCCTATTTTGTTTCAACTTCCTGTTTCCGCATAGGCGAGACTCACAGAGGGAATGCTCGACGTCGGCAGCCTGTCTTGATCGCTCAAGGCTGGGAGGAACGGCAGATTTCTGCCAACACCACCAGGGCATCGATCTCGCCAGCCCTGCGCGGACCGGCAGAATTTTCTGCGGACCGGCGGTTGAAGAACAGTGTACTAGATGAATCTGTTCAAACAGGTGTGTGTGCTTAATCTTACTTTCTTGAACTGAAAAGTACATGAATAATTAAATTATAAAGAATTGTGATGTGAAATAAAATGCTATCACCATGGCAACATTCTCAGTATTGCTTAGAGACAGATGACCTTGTTTATATGAACTTGTATAAATAAAATAACAAGATTTGAACAAGAGAAAAGAATAGAAGATTGTGTTGCCCAGATGTTCTAATTCCGAATTCAGCAAATGTTGACATGCTAAGAATGAGTGATGGAAAGCAGCAGGCTGAGAAACAAGGGAGGCCAGAATTCAAATTCTGTTTCTTCTACTGATGGATTTTGTGATCTGGGGAAAGCCATATCGGCTTCAGTACAAACTTAGAAATTTCACAGGCAGATTAGTGTCTCATTCAAACTAAGTTTTGCCATCCCCATTTAAATAAATTAGGTAATAATTTCATGTCACCTTGAGTTTTCAGGATGGCCGATAATAGTGTGTGTGTGTGTGGGGGGGGGGGTGTTCAGACTAATTTGTGAGGCCTTTTGTTTGCTAGATTTTGTACAGTTCAACAGATCAGTATCATTCTGCATCACAGCAGCTCATTACTAATGAATTTAAATTTTGTTTACCTAAATGTATTAGACCAAGTTCCTGATGTGTTTGTTTAAAAAAAAAAAAAAAAAAGGTGGGGGTATTAAATATATTTATTTTCACCTGCAGGCCAGATCTGCTTTTAAAATGAAGAGTGTACAGCCCAAGCATTTTTGTCATGTTCCATGTTTCTGTGAAATTTTTTTTTGCTAGAATTTATTTATTTTTTTGTTATTGTCATGGGAGCAGTGTCATCAAGCATGCGTGTTCTTTTAAGAAGAATATGTACATGTGTGAACAGTTCAATGTGTGCCTAATTGTGTGTTTTCCTTCTTGTTTTCTTTTTCAAGTAAGCAGAGAAAGGAAGAAGACTTGTCTCGGTAAATGTGAGAAAAACAAAAAAGGCAAGCGAGATGTCATAAAACAACCAACAAATACATTTATTGCATAAAAAGTCCCAGTGTATTTATTTGGCTGGACAACAAAAGCTAGGGTCTCAACTGGGATCTCACTTTCGGATATCTGGAATGCCTTTTTCAGGGGACAAACAAGTAAATACCGATTTTGAAACGATAGGTATGATACATAAACTTTGGTTAAAAACCAAAACAGGTTGATGTCTCTGGAGCAATGCCAACCTGTTTTGTTGATAGCCGAAACTGGGATCCTAGTCGGGACTAGCTTTGTTGTCCAGCCAAGTAAACATACTGGGACTTCTTTATGTCAATAAATGTATTTGGTTGTTTTACAACATCTCGCTTGCCTTTTTTGTCTTTCTTTTTCCGGTGACATGAAATGGCATAGGAAGTGTTTCAAACGAATGCCCATTCCTAGTTAACATGGGCAAAAACCTGAAATGGCTATATTAACCGGCTATTTTAATGCACATAGCCTTGTCTGAAATAATCCTCAGCTCGATATATCTGCCTTCCTTTGGGACACAAAAATCACACTGTATCTGATTTGGAACTCACCATGACTTTGAAATGAGTTTGGAATGGCAGATCCATACTACTAAGCACTCTCATATGGCTGTCTTTTGCCAGTGAGTGCAGTTATTGGCATTTTCAGACCCATTGGTGCTAATGGAGGGGTAAAAATGACTACCCTAGGCATATGATTTAAGTGGTTTTTTTATTCTTCAGGTGTTCTTAAATTATAAATTCAAATGCGTATTTTCCAGCTTATTAGGGGCTCTTTGAGGGTACCCCCCCAAAAAAAAAATCAATATTGTGTTCTCATGTCACAGGTACTATTGCTGAGTACTGTAATATGTATTTTGTTACTTGGGAGTCGTTACTGTAGAACAGACCACAAAATCTGCATGGATGTTACTATATAAGTCAGTGAACAGATTAGAGGAAGTGGTGTCTTTTCAGTGTTTTATAAGTACCACATGAATTACCAAAATTTTGAAGGCCAGAAAAAAAAAAGCACATTTGGAGGGCTGTGTGCAAGCCTGGTTTAGCACATTGCACTTTCAAACATTTCTCACGTAACTGAGTTAGAGGCTATATATAGTTTTACAAATTT
This sequence comes from Geotrypetes seraphini, assembly GCF_902459505.1. NCBI lineage: Eukaryota > Metazoa > Chordata > Amphibia > Gymnophiona > Dermophiidae > Geotrypetes > Geotrypetes seraphini. The sequence continues at coordinate 138,819,562 of NC_047090.1, read as the reverse complement.
AACTGTTTTGAATACATTGGAAGTTTGGGTTGGTTGTGTTTTGGGGTTTTTTCCAAATATTTTAATGCTTTTCTTCTAGGTATATGAGTAGGCCTGTGATGAGTGGACCAGGGTTATATGATCCTACAACAATCATGAATGCAGATATTCTAGCATACTGTCAAAAGGAAGGATGGTGCAAACTAGCTTTTTATCTTCTATCATTTTTTTACTACTTATATGGGTAAGTTCTTAATTTGTGTTTTATCTCCTTCCTGTATGTAGTATACATAGGAGCTAGCTCTGTGGGTGGCTGAGCGCCCCCAATATTGAACACAGTTCTTGATTGTGTCCAGGGAGAAATAATTTCCTTTTTGGTTTAGCGCCCTCAATCATTTTGAAAATTTGGCTCCTGTGGTAGTATATATGAGTTGTGTTAGTTGAAATACCAATTGCATAATTTTAGAATAGTCCCATCAAACTGCTAAACCCCCCCCCCAAAAAAAAATAAAAAACCCCAAACAAACCAAAAGCAAGGTGCCCACACTTTCAAAGAGAAGGACCACAAGACATTCTCAGATCACTGAAGGGTGGTCATGGGTGGGGTCCTTCAAAGTTTTGAGTGGTAAAGGGGTCTCCCCTTGACGTTTGATTTACTATGTTTTATGATTATACTCTGGTTGAAGAAGCTGGAAACTCCACAAGCGTTACTGCCATGCATAGCAAAAAAAAGAAGAAACCACCTTCACCCAGCTATAGGCAGGAAAAGTATGATGAGCTGAAAAAATGAACTCATTTGAGCCACATTGGCCCATGGATTGTAGCTTGGGCTTCAAATGACTCTAGTTCAGGGGTGCCTTCTTTTTTAGACAGTTTTCAAGGCAGTTTTATGTAGGTAAATTGTGACTTTTTTTTTTACCTGTACATATTGACTTTGAGAATTGCCCTACCTTACCCCACCAAGACTGCCACATTCAAGGAAGTTATTCTCAGGCGTATGCTTTGGGTGGGATGGAAAACTAACAGTTGTAGGTTTTATTTTCAAGTCTGCACCTTTATTTTCCTTTCAAGATCTATCTGCATAAAAAACCTTTTTATAAATCATGACCTGTGGCATTTTAAAATCCATTTTCTATTCCATCAACATTTAGGATGGTTTACAAAAGAACATCAAGTGGTAGAGATAAAAATTACATCAAATGAGCAAAAAGTAAATAAAATTACAGTACATAAAAACTAACTACATAATGGACTAGCCATGTTTTCAGTAGTCCTTGGTTTCATATAATCCTGCTCTAATCTTAAATAGAAGAGAATTCCTTAGTCCAGAGATCATACAACGAAAAAATTTCCGAATGACTTTCTGCAGATAATTAAGGAAAATTATGTAGCTGTAAAGTATGTTATTCAAAGGTAAAATGTAACTAACTTTATTCTAATTTTATTTTCCAGCATGATTTATGTCTTGGTGAGCTCTTAGGAAGAAACAATATGGGCGTGGTTCCTGTTAACTGCATGCAAAGTCACATCTTGAGAGGATTTTATTCAGCAAGAACCTTATCAAGATAAACCAATGGGATCTTGTCACATTTACATCAGGAAAAAAAATGGTCCTATTTTTAAAACACTTCCACATTTTGAGTTGGTGGAAAGATTTCATATTTTACTGGGATATAAACAAAAGAATGGAATTAAGTGCAAGATATAAAATGATTGGTTATCTTTTGGTTCTGGGGCTGTATTTGCACTCCGTATGTAACTGCCATCCACCTCTGAACTATTGTATTAATAGCTGGGTGTAATAAATTTTACTGTCCTTAATATTAAGATATTTTTGTTCATGAGACTTTGAGGTTCACCTGGGACTTGAAATTTCCAGCAGCTGTAGACTGTGTTTGATGTGACTGAAAGGAAGTCCTACAGACTCAACCTGATACATAAAAAAAGTCCTGTTCGTAAAAACTTTATTTTTATTTTTTAAGGTATAATCCTGATATATTTAGTTATACATGATTGAGATTAAGCTCACATTTTCTCCAGTACTGTCTCTTTAATTCTCAAGAAAGGTAGCTGGAACACAACACAATCCACAACAATTTATCTGGCAGTGAAAAGCAAATGATAAAAATGTTCTTTAGATGTGTTTTATTTTGTGAAAGAAATCCTCATGCTGATATTGGATTGGCACTTGTACACATTGCTTAATTTCTGGTGTAACCCTACTGATCTATTTGGAATAATATAAACAGGACTGACAATGACCAATATGACTGTGCCATTTGCACAGTTGTTCCTTAGTGCAGTACAATAAAGAGCTCCAAAACACCAGAAGAGTTTGCTTTTAGTGTGTGAGTTTTTATATTTGCAGTTAGCATCTCTTTGTAATTGGTCAGTTCTCACTAAGAAGGAGGAACTCCTTTGAAGCAATAGGGCAGAGGAGATACGTGGCACAGGTATACAAATATGTAAACATTTGACATAAGATGACTGACATTAAGATACTGCACATGCCGATGACCTACATGTAAATGAGTTTGGTGGAAAATCAAAATGTAAATAAACATTACACACACAAACATATGTCCTTGTGATAAGTTCTTACAAATGTGACAGTTTTAGCTGTCAGCTTCCTAAGTAAATAACTCGCATCTTTGATTTCTTCCTTTTTAAGAAGTTAGTTAAATATTTATCTTAGAATGATGTTTATTACATTACATTATATTAGGGATTTCTGTTCCGCCATTACCTTGTGGTTCAAGGCGGATTACAAATGGATTGTCCGGAGATTAGAAGTATTTAGGGAGTAGTTTATACATTTCTTTGCGTTGCTAAGGATTACATCTGAGTTGTGATGATATTAGAAGTACATATGTAGTAGTTGCAGGTGATGCTTCGGACATTTCTGATTGTGTTAGTTCAGTTTTATGTGTTTTTTGAATAGAAGGGTTTATATCTACATCTTATTTAGGTGACGTACGCAATCTACCACCTTCACAAGGGAAAAGTGCACAAGAGGGAATAGATGTGTGTTTTAAAGACTGCCAAACCACACCCGGAACATATCCCTTTTAAAAAATGTGCATGCATGTACACACTAGCTCTTTTAAAAATGGCTACTTCTATAGGATCTATTCACAAAAAAATCAAAACACCAATTCTAAATCTAATTATTAAATTTAAATCTTATATTTAAGAAATTTAAATAATTACGGGGACAAGCCTCAGCTTTAGGAGTAGAACTTCCTAGCTGGGACTTATTCAAGAGAAAAATGAATTAATCTCTTGCCTCCTTATAACATCACCGGCTTATTCCCCACCTCCCTACCAAAATATTTAATTTATTACATTAATTAAGTAACTTAACTTTTTAATCTAATTTAATTACCAATATTTAAATAATTTGATTCAATAAAAACTTATTCTTAAATTAAGAAACTTAATTCATTAATGCTAACTATTTTTTAGGTATGAGGTTCACATATATTTAAGAGAATTAGCATGCCATTTTTTTGAAACTCAAAGCCAACTTATGGTAGATAGTGTCAATTGCATTTCATTACATTATGGTAGATAGTGTCAATTTCATTTCATTACATTTCAGATATATTGATTAGAGAATGACACAGTGGCTGTTATCCCCGCCTAGCTGCGGGTAACCCGCCAAAACAGGAAAAACCTGTGTTCACCGTGGCTTCGGGGATGAGGCCATTCACCACCCCGTGGAGCGGTGAATGGCCTTGTCCCCACAGTTAAGGGAGGGAATGCGCACCTATCGCACTCTCTCCCTCCTTACTGCTGCCGCCGAGTTTAAAGCGCAACCTACTCCCTCCCTGCCCCTTACCTTCGTGGTCGCGATGTCTAAACTGCCTTACAGCAACCGGAAGTTGCATCAGAGACTATCTTTCCAGCAGCCATATGCAACTTCAATGCTCCGGCTGCTGTAAGAAGGCAGTTTAGACATCGCCGGCCATAGGTAAAGGACAGGGAGGTTTGTCGGACCGGGCCTGTTGAAACAGGTGTTCTCACTTGGGGGGGTGGGGTGGAGAGGTGAAAGTGCCACGAAGGTAAGGGGCAGGGAGGGAGGAAAGGTGAGGTGGAGAAAAGATGCTGAAGGGAAATATGGAAGAGAGATTGGGAGAAGACGCTGAAAAGAAATGGGAAACAGAGTGGAGAGAAGATGCTGAAGGGCAATGGGGAACAGAAAGTGGGGAGAAGATGCTGGCAGGGAAGAAGACAGAGATTGCAGACTATGGGGGGAGTGGAGGGAAGAAGATGGGTGCAAGACCAATTTGGAGGGGGGGGGGAGAAAGGGAGAGGCACAGTAACAGATCAAATGGAAAGACGCAGAGAGACAGTAGATGGAAGGAATTGAATGAGAAGATGAGGAAAGCAGAAACCAGATGACAAAGGTAGAAAAAAAAGTTCTTTTTTTTTTTTTTTTTTTTGCTTCAGGATAAAGTATATTAGTTGTGTTGATAAAAATTTATAAACAAAGCCCTGCCAACTGAACATCTCTTTCTTCAGTTCAGCAGTCAGAACTTTGATTTATAAGGAAGGAATAAGCTAAATATTGCAGTACTGAGGCTTGTATGGATGTTGTGGGGATGTTGGGCTGGGGACAGATTTTTTTCCCCGTGTCATTCTCTAATATTGATTCCAAAAATAAACACCCTACAGCACTAACACAAGCACAAACTTATAGTTTTTTACCTTATTCTAATCTCCATAACCGCATTGGCCCCGAGCAAACACGGCAACACGCCCTCTATTTAAACTGACGATTCCACAGAGCGTCAGTACGTACACAAAGCTCATGTACTTTTAAAGAGGCAGATTTAGAATTGGTGTTCCCTTTTTTTATTTTTTTGTGAATGGTTTCTAGCATTTGTTTATTTTGTCAATATATTACCATTCGATTATTCGTTGTTTTGTTACATCTATAGGATGCCAGTGTACATGTGGGAATGCCTTTTTTTTTTTTTTTACATGTATAAACCTTTTAGAATTAATGTGGAAAACCACACTACCAATTTTCAAAGATAATAATAACTTTATTCTTCTATACCGCCATAATCTTGCGACTTCTAGGCGGTTTACAACTGAAGAGAGCTGGACAATCAGCAATTTGCAGTATGCAGATAGAGAAATTACAGTATACAGAATCTTAGAAATGCAGCAATTGCAATATACAGAATCTTAGAAATGCAGCAATTATAATATACAGTTTGTTTAGAAATTCAGAAAGGTCCTTTTTGATAAAGTGGTGAATTACATAATACTGTTTGTTTAGAATTTTTTCAGGGGGGACATATTAGGTAAAAGGAAAAAGAGAGAGGTGTACTTGAAGTTTAGTTGACATATTTGTCGAATAAGGCAGTTTTTATGGTTTTTCTAAAGGCGACGTAGGTCAGTTCAGCTCCATTTATGTAGTTGTCCAGCCAGTGTTGTTTGTTTGCTTGGTACTTAAAAGTTCTGTCCAGGAAGGTTTTGTATTTACAGCCGGTAATGCTTGGATATGCGAATAGATTGCAATTTCTGGTTTGTCTCGTGGGACTGTATAGTACGAAGTATGATAATAGGTATGTGGGGGCTAGTCCCCATACTAGCTTGAAGCATATGCAAGCGAACACTAGTAACTCATGAACTCCTAAAAAGGCCCTTTTATTAAACTGCATTAGCAAATAGGCTTAGTGTGAACCCCCAAGTGGTGGAATGAGATATTTCAGCTAAATGTAGAAATACACGTAAACACAAATTGATGGAAATGTCATGGCTGTGATCCCCCAAATAATGCTACACAACCAAGGGATTTGACAAGAAAAAGGATTATAAAATGTATTAAACAAAATTTTATGAAGAGTGTTAGGTAAGCTTTCAGGATAGGTACTGATGTATAGGGCTGGATCAGCGGTCCCCAGCCTTTGCACCAGGGACTGGCTTCATGCAAGGCAGTTTTTCCACGGACTTAGGGGAGGGATTCAAGTACATAATCAATAAAGTGCTTAATATATAATCTAATTATTACATATAATGTATAGTGTAATTATTACTTTTTATATTATGCACTTTATTTCTATTACTTGTAATACTGTATAATATATGAATTCAGCTCAACATGTTTCCTTGCAACTAAATGGCCCCATCCCTATGCCCAACAATTCTCTTCATTTCCCCATGTGCACCATCTCTTCCGTCTCACTCACACACCCATGCCCAACAATTGTTCCTTTCTATTCCCTCCCCTACCTCAGCATCTCTCCCTCACTCCCCATTCTTCTACCCTATGTCCCAAGTTCATGCCCCCCTCCCTCTCCATTCTGTGTTCTAAGTTCATGCCCCTTCTTTTTATTCTTTGACCGGTTTGAGTTCCCTCCCTGAGTGGAAGTCCTCCAAGTGCATTGCTGCCAGTAGGGGGTGGTGCTTCAATATTGTGTTTTCAATCACTAGGGACAGGCAGATTCCCTGGAATGCTGCAGGGCTGCTCTGTTTCTCACTATTGCAAATGTGAAAGTGAAACAGCACCCCACCCCCAGGAGCAGGAGTGTGGCTGGAGGACTGCTCAGCTTTAGGGAGAACAGAGGCAGCAGCACTTAACAACAATAATAATGGATTCTTATAGTCTGCTGCTTCTCTAAATATAGGTTCAGAGCAGGTATACAATTTAAGAAGACAACAATCGTCTAGAAACTACAACTGATAAAACTAAAAGAAAGAAAACAGACTACCATTACAAATAAACTATCAAAACAAGTTATCTGAAAATTTTTTTTAGAAAACAAGACTTGAAGACCTTATGAAAATGGGAATAAGATGGACAAGATCTTATACTGGTAATACATTTCATAATTTAGCAGCTTGAAATCTAAAAATTTTTTGATAATAACTTTTTAACATAATACCCTGACAAGACGGATAGCATAAACAATATATACATTTTTTGAACTATTTAATTAAAAAAAAAAAAATCAATGCAATATTGGTTGGACATACTTTCCAAAAATACTAGGACTAGGGGGAATACAATGAAGCTACTAAGTAGTAGATTTAAAATAAATCAGAGAAAATATTTCTTCACACAACATGTAATTAAACTCAAATTCATTGTTGGAAAAAGTGGTGAAATCAGTTAGCTCTGCAGGGTTTAAAAAAGGTTTGGATAATTTCCTAAAAGAGCAGTCCATAGGCCATTATTGAGATGGCTTGGGGAAATCCACTGCTTATTCCTAGGATAAACAAAATAAAATCTGTTTTATTACTTGGGATCTAGCTAGGTAGTGGTACTTGGAACCTTGGGTTGTCCACTATTGGAAACAGGATACTGGGCTTGATGGACTTTCTGTCTGTCCCAGTATGGCAATTCTTATGTTCTAATGACAGAAGCCTTCCAAATCATATTTTAAAATAAACCAGTACCTTCACTTACCACCTCCTATTTAGGAAGTGATAACGGTTCCCATGTTATGGACATGCTAACCCAGTGTTTCCCAACTTGGTCCTGGAGTAACCCCTTGCCAGTCAGGTTTTCAGGATATCCTCAATGAATAGGCATAAACTTGATTTGCATACACTGCCTCCATAATATGATAATTTCTTTCATGCCTATTCATTGTAGATATCCTAAAAACCTGGGTACTCCAGAACTGAGTGGAGAAACACTGTGCTAACCAGTTAGCACATTAGTAAGTCAATGCACCAGCTCAGAGGTAGGCAATTCCAGTCTTCGAGAGCCACAGGCAGGTCAGGTTTTCAGGATATCCACACTAAATATGTAGGAGATGGATTTGCATGCACTGCCTTCTTGAGATGCAAATTTCTCTCATGCATGTTTATTGTGGACATCTTGAAAACCTGATCTGCCTGTAGCTCTCAAGGACCAGAATGCTTTAGTGTGTTTTGTGTTAGGTTTTCCTGAAGTTTCCTGTGTTAGGTTCATCCTGTTCACTCTCGGTGGTAGGGACTGGGCCAGTAGCTCTTGCTTTTATAGAGGTGATTCTGGGTTCATTTCCCAGAACAGACTGCTCCACAGGTTGGCTTGGAAGAGGAGTGGGAGTTATAAAGTACTCTTCATTTGTCCTTATTCTGAAAAATGTTTTTCTGGTCTGTGCCTGTGGTAAAAGGCTTATTTTATGTAAAACAGGAATAAGCAAAAGCTCAGTTTCTACTGGATGAATTTTTCTTCCCTAACATTAGAAGATATTTTTAAATTCAGCAAGGAAAACTTTCATTTACTAGGGAAGCAGGGTAGGCCTTACCAATTGTGGAGCCCTCTTGTGGGCCCCCCTCCCCACTCTTAAGATTTGAAATGAGATTTCAGGGATTTATTTATATATTTAAACAGAATTCTTTAATTGCTGACTACTATTGTAATCTTAGTGATTTGGAATCTAGGGATGTCTGGACTGAAAAAAAAAAAAATGATAAAATGGTGCTATCCCTCTGAGAAGTCCAAAACCAGAGGGCAGGGATGCCAGATGATTTTTTTAAAAATCCTGTCCATTTACCTTGAAAAACCAGCCCAATGTATTTCTACCTTACATACAAAAGGCTACTGTGACTTTAAATAGCTGGAAGACCCTGGCTAATCCTTCTTAGTCACTGCTCAAAAGATCTTAAGTTCCTGGAAATGAATTACTTCATTCGATAAACACACAAAAAGACACTGTTAGAGACACTGAACTAGGGTTACTAGATGTCTGGATTTACCCGGACATGTCCTCTTTTTAGAGAACATGTCCACGTGTCCAGAAGGCTTTTCAAAACCCGGCACTTTGCAATGACCGAGTCCCAACGTCCAGGAAGCTTCATTATTCCATCCAAAACACTGTTTTAGTTCAGTTACCGAATGGCTCAGGTACTGGCGGAAGAAAGCTCTTTCAGAGATGCAAAACGATGTCCACGCATAGGTTGTTTCAACTTTGGAAAAAGGTCAAAGTCTGGTGGTCTCATGTCTGGACTGTAGGGTGCATGAGGTAATACCTTTCAACCTTATTTGTGTAGTTTTTCCAATGACATTCATTATGTGCAGGCGAGCATTGTCGTAAAGAATGAGTGGCCCAGCCAAGAGCAACTGAGGTCGGGTTTTGTGCATTTTTCTGCACATTTTTTTGTGTTTAAATCTTTATTGATTTTCAAACTTTGATAGTGCAATACAATTAATAAATCATAAATACTGCATAGAATGCAATTATACAATTATTACATTAAACAGTCATTTACTCCCATCCTCATCGTAATTATTAATACAATAATACATATGAAGTAATTACAATATTTTAACTCCTCAAAGTACATTTCCCTCCCCCCACCCACCCTCTCTGGATGTGTAAAGAAATCTAATGAAAAAGAAAGAAACGACCCTTACTGTAATGCAACAAAAGTAGTCAATGGACTTCTTACATCATTAAAGGACTTACTATTCCCCAAACGTTCCGCCATCATTCTTTCATACTTATATGTGGTACACACATTTACCCACCAAAAAGTGTAATTCTGTCATGGTTCTTCCAATTATGTGTGATCAGTTGAACAGCTATTCCTGTCATGATCAGGAAAAGGCAATTTTTATACTTATCTAAAGTAGGCTTAACATGTAGTAACATACCACAAATTACAGCTTCATAGGTAAAAAAAATCATGATAATACACTGCAGTGATACCTCTTCTTCTACAAGGAACTTTGTGATGATGATGCCTTCATGATCATAAGCAAAAATCATCATTTGTTTGACTTTCAATTGAGCTCATCGAAATTTTTTTGGTTGTGGGGAAGATGGAGCTCTCCACTCGTCATTGAAAAACTACTCAAATACGGCTGGGAGGTGTTACCTCATGCTCTCATCAGTCCAGACATGAGTCCACCAGACTTTGACCTTTTCCCAAAGTTGAAACAACCTATGCGTGGACATCGGTTTGCATCTCTGGAAGAGCTTTCTTCCGCCGGTACCCGATCCATTCAGCAACTGAACTAAAACGGTGTCTTGGATGGAATAATGAAGCTTCCCGGATGTTGGGACTTGGTCATTACAAAGCAGGGAGACTATATTGAAGGATTGTAAAGAAATACTTGAACAAAACAAAACATGTACATGTACATTAAAAAAACCAAAACATAGTGTGCATTATTTATGAAATGACTCTCGTATATTGATCTTGGGACCAAATTATTATGTTGGAAATCTAAAACTGTGGTTGAAATTGTGCCGTAATACTATTTTTTTAATACAGTGGGCAAAAGATGTTTTTAGACAGCATGAATTACTCTCTCGCTAAGCCATGGTAGAGGTTTCTACTATGGCCCAGAACGCTAAATACTCTGATGCTGCTCTAATTCAGTATCGGAGCATTTAGCGCCCCGGGCTGCAGTAGAAACCTCTACCGTGGCTTAGCAAAAGAGGGCCTCTCTTTTCTTGCCTGTGAAGTTATTTTTGGATTTGAGCACAGTACAATATATATTGCTGATTGGTTTGCACTTGCTCATAAGTCAAATGATGTATTACTTATATGGATGTGGCTTACCTTTTTCAGTAATAGCTCAAAGAGATTTGCTAGGTATGCGTTTTCCCTCTCTCCAGAGGGCTTACAATCTGACCCTCCTTTTACAAAGCCGCAGTAGTGACTGTTGTGCGGCAAATGGTCTGATGCCTATTAAATCCCTATGGGCAGCGGAGCGATTATTGCAGCTGTCGCCAAAAGGAGCCCTAAGTTTATACTTAAGGCATATGACCCTTTTGCGGTGTTTTTGTTTTTTTTAAAGTCTTTATTCATTTTTAAAACTTTCAACAAGTGTAATATAAGATACAATCATTTTATATTTTAACATCACTTAAAATACCATCAAAGTTTAACTCACATCAAATATCCCTCCCCCCTTCTAATATCCAACAATTGTACTTAAGCATAATAAATCATAAAATATTCCCTCCCCCCCTCTCCCTAACCTGGACGTGTATGAACAAAGGGAGAAAATAATATTCATTCTGTACAATATTTTGTTAATGACTCCCAAACGTCCCTAAATTTCTTAAAATGCTCCTGCTTTATGGCTATTACCCGTTCCATTTTAAAGATGTGGCATAACGAATTCCACCCAAAATTATAATTCAGCCGATCCCAATTTTTCATAATTTGCTGTATGGCAACCCCTGTCATGATGAGCAAAAGTTTATTATTATTAGAAGAGATTTGACTCTTGGCTCTCATGGAAGTACCAAATAACACAGTGTCATGATAATGCCACCGGATTTTCCAGTAGATTATTCACTTGGTCCCAAATGGATTTCCAAAAACTAAGTATCAATGGGCAATAGAATAGTAAATGATCTAATGTCCCAGCTTTGAGATGACAGTGCCATCTAATAGACTTTGAGCTATCTTAGAGCTATTCCTTTTGCGGCGTTATGAATTCTTTCTTCTGCACTGCATTTTTGATATCTTCAGTAAAGGACATTAACTTAACTTTTCCTAATAGCATGAAGTGTATACGGCTCATGATTTAATTCATTCTGCTCCTTTGGAGAGCTCCATTCTGGAGTAATAACTTTAATGGGCAGTAGATGGCAGTCTGACCATTTAATTGGAGCAAATCAGGAGGGGGAAAAAAACAGTAGTGCTCCTTTTAATGTTGTCAGCTTGTGTTGAAAGTTTGGTCACTGAGAAATCTATTGTTGTTGCTAATTAGAAGCAAGTGTACAACTTATTAAAAGGGAGAAAAGCTAGTATTTGGCACGAGGTTACACCAAGACTTCCTGAAAATACAGCAGGAATAAAATGGATTACATACCACAGATCAGTGTGGATGTGAACACAATGACATCACGCCGATGTCCACGCATGCGTGGATGTTGTCCAGCCGCAGCCCTGAGCCTCCTATTACTACTGGCGGGGTGTGCTTGATGCAGAAGGAGTGATAGGGAGATGGAGCAGCGTATCGCAAACTGTGCCATAGCACACTAGTGTGCCACGGCAGATTCCAAGTGTGCTGCGAGATGCTGGCGAGGAGGAGAGGCGCAGGCTGACCGACTACAGGATGTGCCTCTCACCGACATCTCATGGCACACCTGGAATCTGCTGCAGCACACAATTTGCGATACATTGCTGTAGATAGTGCTATCAGGGTATACCATGCTGTTCAAGATAATACTCTGTCCCCAAATTTACGATAAATCAATTTACATGAGCCAAATTCCCTTAGAAAATGTAGGGTCACACTAACACAAAAGTTCAGAATTGTAACACCCAGGCATCAACACAACTCAGTGGCGTAGTAAGGGGAGGCGGTCTGCCCCGGGTGCCATCTTGGTGGGGGCTCCCCCCACTACCGTGCATGCCCCTTTCCTTCCCTTGTACCTCTGTAATGTTTGCGGTGTCAGCAGCAACTCCAACCTGCTGCTCGTGCCAGCGTCAGCTCTTCCTCTGATGTCAATATGTATACCCTAGAGGAAAGGAGAGACAGGGGAGATATGATTCAGACGTTCAAATACTTGAAGGGTATTAACGTAGAACAAAATCTTTTCCAGAGAAAGGAAAATGGTAAAACCAGAGGACATAATTTGAGGTTGAGGGGTGGTAGATTCAAAGGCAATGTTAGGAAATTTTACTTTACGGAGAGGGTGGTGGATGCCTGGAATGCGCTCCCGAGAGAGGTGGTGGAGAGTAAAACTGTGACTGAGTTCAAAGACGCGTGGGATAAACACAGAAGATTTAGAATCAGAAAATAATATTAAATATTGAACTAGGCCAGTACTGGGCAGACTTGCACGGTCTGTGTCTGTGTATGGCCGTTTGGTGGAGGATGGGCTGGGGAGGGCTTCAATGGCTGGGAGGGTGTAGATGGGCTGGAGTAAGTCTTAACAGAGATTTTGGCAGTTGGAATCCAAGCACAGTACCGGGTAAAGCTTTGGATTCTTGCCCAGAAATAGCTAAGAAGAAAAAAAATTAAAAAAAAAAAATTTAAATTGAATCAGGTTGGGCAGACTGGATGGTCCATTCGGGTCTTTATCTGCCATCATCTACTATGTGAGCAGCGGGTTGGGGTTGCTGCTCGCATTGGAAGCATTAAAGAGGTACGGGGGAAGGGAAGGGGTGCATGCGCATGGCAGGAGGGGGCAGAAAAGGAGCGGATGGGGTGGGGGGCAGGGGAGAGACGCCACCGCCCTGGGTGCCTGTCACCCTTGCTATACCACTAACACAAATTAATCTACCAGCAACAAATATGAATAGTAGAAACCATCTGCAGTGAACTATATACTTATGCACTCATAGCCACAATTGTCTTCCATAATTTCTTTTTTTAAAAATATATATATACTAGCTGATTACCCGGCGTTGCCCGGATATTTATTTATCCCAAAATGTCCAACCCCCTACATGTCCCACCCCACTATGTCCCACATGTCCCACCCCCCACGTTACCCCCCCCCCACATGCCCCACCCCATGTCCCAACCCCCTACCCTCCACATGTCCCAAAGGAATGTCCCTCTCTATGGGGCTGAACTTAGACTTAAACGGCATCGGGAGTGTCGGTATTCATCTCTGCGAGCCCGAAAACTATGGGTTGGACATTAATATCTGTCGCTTTTGATAATTTTAGCATATCACCCCCTTCCCACCCCCACAGTATTTTACCCCATCCCACCTGCACAATATTTTTCCCCAGATAGTAAGTCATATGTGTACCAAGTTTGGTTGAAATCTCTCCATGCGTTTCATATGCTGAGTATTCATCTGTGAGCCCGAAAACACTATGGGGTAGATACTAAAATCTGTCATTTTCAATCATTTTTACATATCCCCCCCTTCCCACCCCCACAGTGTTTGTCCTCAGATAGTAAGTAATGTGTATGTCAAGTTTGTTTGAAATCTGTCCATGCATTGAAGAGTTATGCTGGAACATACATACATACACACACACACATATATTCAAATTATAATGTGAAATATTTGACAAAATGAATACAATACAACTAACGCAAAACTTGATTATAAACAACATTTTTAGTTTCACCTCCAGGAGCAAGCAACATTGAGTTGTGGGCCGCGAGACCCCCAGAACATATCACCCCAGGTAGTGAGGGATCTGCATACCAAGTTTCGTTCAAATCGGTCAAGCCGTTTTTGAATTACTGTGAGAAAGGCAGCTTTTTACATTTTTTCCATTGACATGAATGGGTGAAATCTGATTTTATGTTTGTAGCTCCGCCCACGTGTGCAGGTGGGCCGCGAGACCCCCAGAACATATCACCCCAGGTAGTGAGGGATCTGCATACCAAGTTTCGTTCAAATCGGTCAAGCCGTTTTTGCGTGATCGCGGCACATACACACACACACACACATACATACATACATACATACATACAAACACACATACATACCTCCAATTTTATATATATAGATATATGCATTGTTTTGTTTTTGCAATACAGTTGTTCAAACAACTGTTATCTTCTCTTCATTCAATGAGTTTCAATAAATTTCAAAAATTAATAATGAACAGAACTTAATGGCCGGTCCGAAGTCCTTGATCAGGCAGAGTCAAATAATACAAAAAGCAGCAGCAAGATTTCTGCTGGGAAAATCAAGAGGCGGACAAGTGCCACCCTGCTTCTGAAAGAGTTACACTGGCTCCCGACTGAAAGCAGGTTGAAATTCAAGATCTTGTTGCTGACACACAAAATCGTTCATCTCTTGAAACCGCAACATCTAGCGGCCAGACTACATTACCATACACCACCATGCGCCCTGCACTCGAGCCAAGAATAACTGTTGGAAATGCCCTCCTTCAGAGACCTCAAATACAAAAGTGTTAGGACAAGAATGTTCTCAGTGATGGCTCCGAGGTGGTGGAACTCCCTTCCGAAGGAATTAAAACTAGCAAAGGACACCAGAAAGTTCAAGAAAGGGATAAAGACCATCCTCTTCACAGAATACTTTAACTAATAAAGCAACATAGAGGAGATAGCTGGCTAATCCTCATTAGGAACACAACATAGAACACGATACAGGTATTATGTGTGCATATAAGAAGGGTTTAGTATGAACATAGTACACAAATACTAGTATTATATGTATATATATGTAGGATGATTGACTATGGTAAAAATGTGTCTGTACTGAAAACCATCTCAGAAAACACTAGCTCTGTATTGTAACACCATTATAGAAGCTCATGTAAACGGCTCTGAATTGACTCCCCGACTCCCCAGTCAGTAGTGTTATAGATGCTTTCAATAAAGAATAACTTGCAGTGTGCTGTTCCTCTGGATCCACTACCAACATGACCAGTGTTTCGATTTCTTCGTCATGGAAGTGGTATGTATCTCTCACATAAGCGAAAGCAAATAATCCCAAATAATTTACAATATAGGGGCTTCTTTTACTAAACGGCATTATGCAGTAGCACGTCTGTAAACATAGAAACATAGAAGATGGCGGCAGAAAAGGGCTACAGCCCATCAAGTCTGCCCACTCTGCTTACCCACCCCCTGTCTATGCCCTAATGACCCAATTTCCTTATCTTGACCCTCGTAGGGATCCCACATGGGTATCCCATTTATTCTTAAAGTCTGGCACGCTGTCTGCCTCGATCACCTGCACTGGAAGCTTGTTCCAATGATCAACCACTCTCTCTGTGAAGAAATACTTTCTGGTGTCGCCATGAAATTTTCCGCCCCTGAGTTTGAGCGGCTGCCCTCTCTGGCCGAGGGTCTCTTGAGAAAGAAAATATCATCTTCCACTTCGACACGTCCCGTGAGGTACTTAAATGTTTCGATCATGTCTCCCCTCTCCCTACGTTCCTCGAGAGTGTAGAGCTGCAATTTGTTCAGTCTCTCTTCGTACGAGAGACCCTTGAGCCCCGAGATCATCCTGGTGGCCGTCCGCTGAACCGATTCAATTCTGCGCACATCTTTACTGTAATGTGGCCTCCAGAATTGCACACAGTACTGGAGGCCACATTACAGTAAAGATGTGCGCAGAATTGAATCGGTTCAGCGGACAGCCACCAGGATGATCTCGGGGCTCAAGGGTCTCTCGTACGAAGAGAGACTGAACAAATTGCAGCTCTACACTGCAGCTTACAAGGGCTTGTACTATGTACTCACTGAGGCATCTGAGGTAAGTTTTGAATGTGTGTGCGCAAGCCTTGCGCTACAAAGTTTTTTTCTGGGAGGGGGCATGTTTGGGGCAGTAAGGGTTCATGTGCTGATGTTCAGTAATGGCCACATGCTAATAGCAACGTAGTACAGGCAGTCCCTGGGTTAACCCTTTCAGGACCAAGGGACATATTTGTCCCATAACTTTAAAATCCTATAAATTTTGATTGGGATAGTCTACAGTTCTAAATTTGATATGTACGGATTCCATATGATACTGCCTTTATGTAAACAAACTGGTTCCGACATTCATTCATTAGCGTCGTTGCCAGATTGACGAGAAGATTCACTTGCCACACTGTCCATAAGCCAGAAGTGTGATTTTTTTTAAAAAAAATAATGATATTTCACAAAAAAATCAATTTTTTGGCATCTGCAAGCCCTTTTTACCATAAAAATGTCGTCAAAACCACAAAAATTGGCCTACGATCCTTATGGTCCTGAAAGGGTTAAGAATGAGTTACATTTTTAAAGCTGCTCTTAAGTCGGATTTGTATGTAATGCAGAACTTGTAGATTTTGTAGATTTTAAAAATTTGTAGATTTTAAGAATCTTGCTGCTTACCTCTGCTCCCAGCTGACAAAAGGGTCAACTGTCCCTACCGGTGTTCCCTTTAAGGTACTCAACTTATTAATACTTTAGTCACCACTCAATTATATTCTGTTTGAGCTATTCACTCATTACTCATCAAACCTCCGTTGTGCTCATGAGCGGAGTTAGCTCACTCTGCCTCCAAGTTCCTCAGTATGCCACACTGAATCTTTTAACTTTTGATTTCATAGGGTGGTAGCCATCCTCATAGGAACTTATAGACGGTGATATTTCATTCTAAATAAGTTATTAAATAATTTTTTTATCTATATGTAAAAAGTTCTTTCATTAAATATGTCAATTCGTAGAAAAATGCCAGTGCTTAGTCATAAATTCATAAATTTGTTGAACTTAAATTCATTAATAATATACGAATTCAAAAGGTCGAAGTGCTACTTAGCTTAGAACATATCTGCCTCAATCCCCTTCCTTTAAGGTACGGCATGCACAACCAGACTGTTCTTAATGTGCCCATACCTCATTCCTCAATCTGCTACAGGAGAAGCGTAGGAGTCTAGGCCCCACTGCAAATACTGTTCAGTGAAATCAAATGAAGCCACGTCCACGTTCTTAAGTACGAGTCATACTTAAGTCAGGCGTCTGTAACTTGGGGACAGCCCTTGGCTATTAATTTGGAAAATGGGCTGTTTTCCACCAGCAGTAAAAATGGCCTTAGCTTGCGGGAAAGACCTATGTAAAAGAGTGCTAAAGCTTTGTAAAAAGACCCTTTACTGAATTGCACTAGTGAGTTAAAAGTGCACTAAAGCTGTTAGCATGAATTAGGGGTGAATAGGTCCCAATGCATAAAATGGGACCTGTGGTATATAATATGTATTAGAGAAGGAAAATGGTTCAGGACACAAAACTTTATGCCTGATTATGCTCTTAATTTAAGTTCAAAGAGCAGTTTGTTAGCCAAAAAAAACCAACAATAGCTTTCAAACAGATAAAACTATCATGAACCCAACTACATTTGCTGATTTACAAAAGCATCAAGGAGAGACCATACCTCATTAAGGCCCTCTTATACTAAGCTGATTACTGCGGCAGCCTGTGGTAATCGCACTGAAGCCCATTGGGAATTGATGGGCTTTGACGCACTTGCCGTCTGGTAGCCACTAGCGCCGCTTTGTAGAAGGGGAGGTAAATTTGTGCAGGAATTAGAAAAGGTTCAAAGAAGAGCAACCAAAGCGATACGGGGGATGGAACTTCTCTTACGTGAGGAAAGACTAAAGAGGTTTTGGCACTTTTAGGGTTACCAGACGTCCGGATGGCTTTTCAAAACCTGGCACTTTGTCCAGCTTTTGAAAAGCTTCCAGCTCAGGACTGCGTCAGGAAGGCATCTGCGCAGATGTAACACGGTGATGTCACACGCACATGCACATGTGCAGATGCCCTCCCAACATGGCTCTGAGCATGAGAAGAGGTTGGGGGGGGGGGAGGTGCGGGTCTCGGACAGAACTGGGCGTGCCTGGGGGGCAGGGCCACGGGCCTGGATTTTACGATCATATCTGTTAACCCTAGGCTCTTTAGCTGGAAAAGAGATGACTGAGGGGAGATATGATTGATGTCTACAAAATCCTGAGTGAAGTAGAACGGGTACAAGAAAATCGATTTTTTACTTTTCAAAATTACAAAGACTAGGGAACATTCGACAAAGGGGATAATCTATATGGAAATACTTTTAAAAGAAATAGGAGGAAATAAAATACTCTTGTATTTTTTCCACTCGGTGAATAATTAAGCTCTGGAACTCATTGCTAGAAAACGTGCTAACAGCAGTAAGTGTATCTGCATTTTAAAAGGTTTTGGACAAGTTCCAGGAGGAAAAGTTCATAGTCGGCTTGATGGACCATTGGTCTGGCTTATATTCTTATGCAAGTTTTATTAAAACATGAAATATTGCATAAAGTAGCATGAGCTAATATTAAAACAACAAGTCTTAATAGCAACCTGTGTTGATAACTATGCCCCTAATTGTTAAAATCTTTGGATGGTGGTGGTGGTGCTGGTGGGGAGCTGCACACTAGGGTCATGAAAGTTAATGGGAATGGCAGTAAGGCTGAAGATTAACCTAGGTGCCCTAATACCATTGTTCTTGCAAGAGCAGGAAGAAGCTGCCAGTTGGCCAGTATCTTTGTGTGTCTTCACGAGTATGTGTTTCTCTTTGTGCCTAAGTAAACCGATGGACAGGCAAACATAGCAGATAGATGAAGACTCCCTTAGTAGGTGCTATCATATGGGAAAAATGAGGTAAATTCTATAAATGGTGCTCAGATTTGTGCCAAGAAAAATCTGCACTAAGCGCTATTCTATAAAGCAGTGTATTGCAAACTGTGTGCCCCGACGAGACACAGGTAAGGAGGAGAGGTGCCGGCGCCAGCTAGCTGCTTATAGGATGTGCCTCTCATGGTCCGTGCTGACGACTCTTCTCACCCGCATCTCTCCTCCTCTCCCCGCACCTCCCTTCTTCCAGGATCCCCCCACCAAAATTGACAGGTTCATTGTCTTGGCCAGATGGGCCTCCGCGTATGCACGGACGTCCTTGACACCATCAAGTTGATGTCCACGCACTTCCGGGTGCCTTTTTGCTGGGGCACTGGGTTTAGTGTGCTCTCCGGCCAAAACGTTTGCGGGAGAAAACTGCTATAAAAGGTGCTCCTTTGTGGAACAGCACTTACTCCCCCTTTTATGAAGCCGCGTTGGCCTTTCTTATTGCTGGCCGTGGCAGTATTAGCTCTGACGCTCATAGGAATTCTATGAGCGTCAGAGCTAATACCGCCGTGGTTGGTGATAAAAAAAAGGCCTAATGTGGCTTTGTGAAAGGAGCCCTTAGAGCGAATTTCCCCAATCTAGGCACCTAACTTACCCTCTTTACGAAGCCATGTTAGGTTTATTTATTGCCGGCCGCGGTGTTATTAACTCCAATGTTCATAGAATTTCTGAGTGTCAGAGCTAATATTGCCGATAAAAAAGTCTAACACAGCTTCATAAAAGGGAGGGTTAATTTTTTTTTTTTTTTTACAATTGGCTTAATTGGTGCTGATAATTGAAAGTGCCATAAAAAAACCAATGGAAAAAAATTTGGTAATATGTTGGGTCGGCAGATTTTTTATTGCTGTTTGTTTAAGTATTTAGCACGTGTTTTAATTGGTTTTATTGTGTATGTTTGTTTTGTGATCTACCTTGGATAAAGGTAGACTAGAAATAAACTAAATAAAAATTAAAAAAATTAATTAGCTGGTAGGTGCCTAACTCAGTAGGCACCTACCTCCTCACGATAGGCATCGACACCAAGGCACCTACACAGACAGTAGGCCTTACCCTGGACCGAGGACAGCAGAACAGAGATGGGACAGGGACCATGCATCATGGCCAATTCAGTGCTGAACTGGCTGCCCTGAATTGGCTGCGATGAATCGTCCTAGACCTGTCTCAGGAATATTCTATCCATGGTAGGCAAGATTGAGTTAGGCATCTACCTTAGGTGCTAGTATATTAGGCCAAGAAAACCCTGGCTTAATATACCAGTGCCTGCCATTATGACGCCTACCGGTGCCTACGTTGATTTAGGCACCGCTAGGTGTGATTCTTGACAAGGCACCTAACTTTGATTGACTTGCGGTAGGCGCTTACTGAATTAGAATCTGGTTTGCAGCAGATTACGGTGATTAAGCTGAGTTGGTTAGATGACAAATTCGGACAATTGTCATCTTCTTGATCGAGTGGAGATTTCTCCTTTGATATTGGTGTTATGACCCCGAGGTAGACTCATGCGAACCAAAACATGGACTGTATTGGGTCTAATTGATATGAGCCAAATAAAATTGTTTTGAGGAATCCATTATCCAACTTAGCCTTTTTTTTTTTTTTTTAAGATACTATCAGTTGGATACTACATCTCTACCCCTACATTTTGGATTGGGCATGGATATAAGGCATACCGTCCATGCTCATTAGCACTGTCATGACTGAGCTAGATGGGAAGTGTTAAGGAGACTAAAATTAGGGGAAACCAAATAGGCCTGAATCAAGGCTTATAATACCAGAGGGTCATCTGGAACAAGTTCTGATTTTGTTGGAGGCTTGAAAGAGCAGGAAGAAGCTTCCAAGGATAAAATAATAATTTACTGCACAGAAATTTATGATAGGAAGCATGGTGCTTGCTCAGTGCTATCTCCTACAGAGGAACAAAATGAGTATGCATCCTCCAGTCACTTTTTAAAAAACAAGATAATTCACATTTCATTTTGCACCATTGCTTAGCAGTCTTCTGGTATGTGTCTCGGGGAAATATGAAAGCATTTAAGAGAGGATTGGGGTTATTTGTAATTACATCATAATTGTTTAAATGGCCTTAGTTTGCATCAGTAGAGGATGCTCTTGTCTTACAAATACTGTATGGAAAAACAATTCAAATTTGATCACTGTAGCCATGGAACTATTGCAGCAGGGGATTTCACCTCTAGTAACAGTCCCAAGGGAAGTACCTGAATCAGCCTAGACACTCTGGGCCAGATTCATTTTATTAAGATGCTTCAACACAATCTTAGAGCCAGATTCTATAAATCAGGCTCAAAAATGAGCACTAGAAAAGATCGGCGCTAAGGGCAATTCTATAAATGGCGTGTGCCCATGATTTTTTTTTATGTCTGACTGTTGGCACCAGACTTATTCATGCTGAAATCTGGTGTAAATAGTGGTAAATCTGGTATAAATCTGGCCCAAATTAGGTGCCCTGAGGCAGTACTCTGTATGCGCATGTGTCACTTTTCAGAGCACCCCTTTGCTTCAGAGTCTTCATTGGCTCCCGGTTTATTTTAGAATTCAATTTAAATGCGCATGTATTTCTTTTAAAATTCTACATGGTATCTTTAATCCTTTTATTCCTTTATTTTGGAACGTTTACCGATTCTCCTGTGCAAGAGGTATCCAACAATTTAAACTCTCCCTTCCTTCTAAAAAAGGGATTAAAGGAGTCAAGATCTTCGGTCAGTCTTTGGTCTTTAAACTCTGGAATGATCTCCCCTTTTTTTTAAGGAGTTCCAGTTCGTTTCAATTTTTTCCGTAAATCTTTAAAAACTACTCTATTTGCCAAACATTTTGAAAATTAATTATTTTGAAATTTTGCTATTATCGTCTATTTATCATTTGTAAATCATTCCCTGTTCATTTAATTGCTGTAAACCAAGTCGAGCTATCTTAGAATGATGACTAGGTATACAAATTTAAGCTTTAGTTTAGTTTAGTTCTTTGCTCCTCCCTTGGCCACACCCCCTTTTGAGTTACACATTACTATTTGGGATTCTGTTAGGCACATGTGACCTGAATCATCCACTGTTGGAAATAGAATACTGGGCTAGATGGACTGTTGGCCTGACCCAGTATGGTTATTCTTATGTTCACTATCAGAGTTAGGCACCATGCTGCACAGAATAATGTGCACACAAACAGTGGTATAGTAAGGGTTGCGGGGTGGGGTAGACTGCTCCAGGCGCTGTCTTGGTTGGAGTGATGGCACCTCTCGCGCCCTCCCTTCCTCTCCCTCTTGCCTGTACCTCTTTAAATCTTCACCAGCACAAGCAGCTACTCTAGCCTGCTGCTCACACCAGCCTGGCTCCCTCTGAAATCACTTCCGGGTCACGGGGCCAGGAAGTGACATCAGAGGGAAAGCCAACACCAGCACGAGCAGCAGGTCAGAGAAGCTGCTTGCGCTGGCGAAGATTTAAGGAGGCATGGGGGTGGGAAGGGAGGGCGGGAGTGTAGCCTGATGGGGCGCGGAAGGAGAGGGGGCATGGAGAGGTGTCATCACCCTGGGCACCTCCTACCTTCGTTACATCACTGCATACAAATCCTAATTATTGCCAATTAATGTCAATAATTGATCATTAACGCTCAATTATTGCCATTAATTAGCAAATTAATCGATTGATTGTGTGGGCATCTCAGGATCGTGCCCAAATTTAGGCACACAAATTAGGCAACTTGTGGAGGGTTTGGTTCCTCTGCTTTATAATGAGACCACTTGTCTTTGCAAACTGATCGTCAGGCAGTTACTTGCATAGAGAGCAGGTGATAGTTCCATAGTTTATTAAAAATTTGATTAAATGCTTAACATAATATTGCAAGCGTTATACATTAAAAAAGTTAAAAATATAAAATGGGGAAATGAACAACAAGTATTTTATTTTATTTATGTAATTTTCTATACCGTTCTCCTAGGGGAGCTCAGAACGGTTTACATTAATTTATTCAGGTACTCAAGCATTTTTCCCTCTCTGTCCTGGCAGGCTCATAATCTGTCTAATGTACCCAGGGCAAAGGAGGGATTAAGTGACTTGCCCAGGGTCACAAGGAGCAGCATGGGTTTGAACCCACAACCTCAGGATGCTGAGGCTGTAGCTTTAACCACTGCGCCACACTCTCTCTATAATTAAACATACTTGATTGGGAAAGGATGGTTGTAAAGAGGCAAAGCAGGGAGAACTACAATTCTTAAGCAAAGTAAACATGAAAGGCAGGGCAGGGGTAGGCAATTCCGGTCCTCGAGAGCAAGAGCCAGGTCAGGTTTTCAGGATAGCCACAATAAATATGCATGTAATAGATTTGCATCTCAAGGAGGCAGTGCATGCAAATCCATCTCATACATATTCATGGTGGAGATCCTGAAAACCTGACCTGGCTCCGGCTCTCGAGGACCGGAATTGCCTACCCCTGCAGTAGGGTAAGGAGAAGTAGGAAGTTAATTTCAAAATTAAAAAACTAAAGAACTGGACATCTCATTCGTAGGCATTTTTAAACAAAAGACATTTTAAATTACTTTTGAATTTGTCCAAACTTTGTTCAGCTCGAGTGCTGATTATTTTAAGTGAAGGAACATTTGGGCTATGTTGCGAAGCGGACCTTAGTGTTCTGGGGGGATCATATGGTATTAAAAGTCTGTCTAGAAAAGCGGGGGCATTAGTTTTTTGAATTTTGAAAGCTAGTAAAGCAATTTTATATGCAATACAGTGCTGAATGGGTAACCAGTGTGCATTCTTTAATAACGGGGTAATTATCTTCCTTTGCAGATGGGTTCAAGACAAATGGCTTCAAATACACTGGAATAATGAAGGAATTGAGAAGGTATTATTGGTCTTTTCAGACTGCATGCTGAATCCCTCAGCACTGGCTTGTTTGTCTAAGTTTTTGAGCAGTGTTTGCACAACTTATTAACATAGATTATGTATGCATATGTTGGTCATATGGTAACAGACACAAAAACGGGCTGAACTAGACAAGCTCAACATTTGGGAAGAGAAGCCCCAGTTACCAACACCCTCACAGAATGCCATGTGCTCTATGCTTCACAATCAGATGGTGAAAATAAGGTTAATTCTCCTTTGAAAGTGTGCAAAGGAGGGGTACAGATAGAACTAAGAGGTAGGTTATAGAAATGGCCAGAAACCACTTCACAGGTCACAGACCTGATGGGCCGCCGCGGGAGCGGACCGCTGGGTGAGATGGACCTCTGGTCTGACCCAGTGGAGGCAACTTCTTATGTTCTTATAAAAATTGATGTAAACTAGTAATAGGTAATCCCCCCTACAATCTGTGCCAAACTCTGCTGCATGACTCATCTTCTATCAACCCCTCTCCTGAAATCACTTCACTGGCTTCTTATCTGCCTTCGCATACAGTTCAAATTCCTATTACTAACCTACAAGTGTGTTCATTCTGTCGCCCCTCAATATCTCTCCTCTCTTCTCTCTCCTTATACACCTTCCAGAGAACTCGGTTTCTCGGATAAGCTGCTCTTAGTTGTACACTTTTCCTTCACTGCCAATTCCAAACTTCGTTCCTTTCATCTAGCGACCTGAGTTTGTCCCCAACACCCCTTCCCTTGTTTAAAAACAGACTGAAACCCCACTTTTTTGATATAGCCTTCAATCCATAACCCTACTCCCCACTGCCCATCACCCTAGCCAGTGGATTAATCATCCCCCCTAACTAGGGTTACCAGACGTTCTGGAAAACCCAGACACGTCCTCTTTTTAGAGGAGTGTCCGGGTCCCAGATGGACTTTCCAAAACCCAGCAGTTTGTCTGGGTTTTGGAAAGCCCCGACAAGCTCCGGCTGCATCTGGAGTGCATCTGAACATGTGAGGATGATGTCACACACCTGCGCATGATCCAAGCCCTCCAGATGCGGCCAGAGCTTGTCGGGGAAGAAGAGAGGAGGTTTGTGGGGGCGGGGCTGAAGGCTGAACTGGGAGGGCCTGGGGCAGAACAAGGCAGAGCCGAGGACGGAGCTGGGTGGGGCCAGGATGAAACAGGACAGGGCCGGAAGCAGAACAGGGCATGGCCAGGTGTCTGGATTTTTCACAGCCCAAACAATGGTTACATTACCCCTATCTGTATCCATGCCATCCTGTTTGTCTGTCTTGTCTGTATAGATTTTAAGCTTCTTTGAGCAGGGACTGTCTTCTTCGTGACTCTGCACAGTGCTGTGTACGTCTGGTAGTGCTATAAAAATAATTAATAGTAGTAGCAGTAGTAGTAGTAAGGATGGTCTCAGGACGGAATGGTATGATCCATTGTGACCAGTCCATTGTGAGATGAACTGGATGTGAACTTGATGTGAACTGGATGTGATGAATCGTCCCATTCTAAGAGGGGATGGGCACTGGAGAAGGAAAGCTGCGTTAGAGTGCCATTCCAAAAGGGGATGGGGCACAGGGAGGAAAGGGGGTGGGCTGAATTTTGGGGGGATGTAAGGGAGCATCACCTCCTCAAACACTGAATCATGTGGAAAGGGAGGAGAGGG
This sequence comes from Geotrypetes seraphini, assembly GCF_902459505.1. NCBI lineage: Eukaryota > Metazoa > Chordata > Amphibia > Gymnophiona > Dermophiidae > Geotrypetes > Geotrypetes seraphini. The sequence goes on along the minus strand of NC_047090.1, from coordinate 138,794,037 downwards.
GGGTGTTGAATGCCTGCAATTCCTGACATGTTTGCCTGTAATTTGTGGGAGAAAAGTCAGGCTGCGGGATTGGTGGTAGGTGACCTCAGGGGGAGATATGCTGGACCGCAGACAGCAGAAGAGCGATTCACAGATGACAGGGACCACACCATCATGGCCGATTCAATGCTGAAACGGCCGTGCTGAGCTGGCTGCCCTGAATCAGCTGCGATGAATCGTCCTAGACCTGTCTCGGGAATGGTCTATTCATGGTAGGGGCAGCAGAACAATGATTATTTGGCCTCATCCACAAGCTCTCTTAGACAAAATATTGGTGGGCCTAAGGCCACAGTGACCCACCCCATTCTACTGTCTATGATTTGAGGTGGTTACGGCCTTCAGTCTGTCCACAGGAATGACAGAAGGGCAATAGCCTCAAGGCCTGGGTTTCTGTCTTTTTCCTTTTTTTGCTGTCTCTAGTCTGCTTTGTGTGCAAAATGCTTCATCTCAAAGCAGGCTGCTTTTAGGTTGAGGTTGCTGGGCCATAGTCCATAGTCAGTAGCTAGTTGTAAGAAGGGTTTGGACAATTTCCTGGAGGAAAAGTCCATAGTCTTTTATTGAGACATGGGGAAAGCCACTGCTTGCCCTGGATCAGTAGGCTACTGGGCTTGATGGACCCAGCAAGGCTATTCTTATGTTCTGCTCCTGCCAGTTTTGTGATGCTGGGGTCTGTTTTCTTGATGTCTGACTTAAAATGCCTTTGTACCATTTTCTCTGGTAGAATTGAGGTCTCTGCTTGGGAAGATGTTGGGAGTATGAGGATTATGTATCGCATGCTAAGGCCTCAGTAACTTCTGTATATTTTCCTAAAAATTTTATACTGCCTTCCCATTCAGAACAGTAGTTCAATGCAAGTAACAATAAATCACTTAAAATGCAATCAATTATACAAACTAAAAAAAAAACAGCAGAAGATTCTCTCCTTCCACAAAGGAAACTGTACTTGTAGATCCATTGAATTTCCTGGGATAAGCACTATACTAATACATCCAATTATGGAGAGAGCATTTACTTACTTATTTAATTATGATAAAAAAGCACATGAGATATGCTATGTATTGACCTTTAATGGCCTTTGAATGGAGTTCATTTTAATTTTGAGAGTTACCCTACTATCCACAGAAAACAAACACAGATTGTTTATACCAACTCTTACAGTAGGTTCTCACAACTAGGTGACCGCTGTAAGTCAATATTTGTTTGCAGTGAGGAAGCTATTGTTAAATCTGCTTTTCTTGATAAAGATCTATGAATAAACCTCCCAACTGCAAAGGTTCTCCTCTCACAGTCCTGTGCTAGTTACTTGCGGCTCCAGCATGGTGCAATCTGAGGGATGGGGGGGGGGGGTATGGAGACAGAGACAGTGACAATCTTGGTGACAACAAGACTGGAAAATGGAGTGGGAAAGGAAAAGATACAGACCAAATAAAACCCTTTCTGTTTGGTGATATGCAAGACTTCAGAATCCAAGGCCACTTCTTGGGCAGGAAAGAGCAAGCTTTGGACCGGCCACCAGACGAAGCTCTGTCTAACCTTGTGAAGCCTCTTTTTATACATATTAGAAACCATTAAAAGATCAAAAACGAATATTTAAATTTACATTTTGCAGGGACAAAGCCTCAGACTCTGGAGTACATCTTCCCATACTGGGATTTCTTCAAGAGAAAGAAACCATCTTTTCTCTTTCCTCCTTATAACATCACCGGCTTGAGCCCCACCACCCTACCAGATTAATTAATTGCTTCTTATTAGTCTACCACTTTCTAAACTGCATAAATCTTACTATTTAAATACTTTCAAATTTTATTTCTTTCACTATTTAAATAATCTAAAACCTCATTCACTATGAACTCTAATTCTCCTTCCTCGGTCTATACCAGGGGTAGGGAACTCCGGTCCTCGAGACCTCCCGTATTCCAGTCGGGTTTTCAGGATTTCCCCAATGAATATGAATGAGATCTATTTGCATGCACTGCTTTCAATGCATATTCATTGGGGAAATCCTGAAAACCCGACTGGAATATGGCTCTCGAGGACCGGAGGACCCCTGGTCTATACTCTCCTGCCACTCTCATGACACCCACATGGCCTGTTGCTGTGAACTCTGTTGCTTAATTCATTCATTCATTCATTGTGTCTTCACAAGGGGATAATTTTTGGGTTATTTTTTGTTGTATTAAAGCCTCTCTTTACACCTCATTTTCAATATTCTTTCTCCCTGCACCCTCTGAATGCTTTATTTATTTAAATTTTTTTCTATACCGCTTAAGAACTAAACAGTTTACATGAGTTAAACAAACAGAATAATTACGACAAACTAAAATCTTAAAATCAACAGGGGAGAACTATCTTTTCTTTTCCAAAGAACTGTTAAAGTCATAAAAGTGTACTGACAAACAATTGGGATTTTTAGCTGTTTCTTGAATTGAAACCGATCAATACATTGTCGCAACTGACCCACCAAAGCATGCACCGTCTTAACACAAGCTTTGCAGAGTGTCATTGCTCGGGTGTTTGCATAGTAGCCTTGCTTCCTTGAGGTTAATAACATTTTTTTATTTTCAGATCGTTGACCTGTTTTATCGCTTTCTATTATGTAATAGGGATGGGCATTCATTTGAGCACACATATGTGCTTAATGGGATGGATTCAGTAAATGGCCTCCAACTTTGGACACTGAAAAATCAACACTAAGCACTATTTGAAAAAAATGGTGCTCCGAGTTGGAGGCCATTTACAGAATTGCACTTACAGAGAAATTCTATAACCAGCGCCTAAATTTAGGCGCCCTGCTGATGCCTAAGTTAATTGAAAAACGCCATTAAAAACGGCAAAAAATGGCAGTGTTGAAGCGCCTAGCAATGCCTAAATAAAAGGCAGCTGGAATTCCAGCTAGATAGCCACTTTAGGCCATGGAATGCCAAAGCAGGCATGGTTAATGCCGGAAGTAGCGTTAGGTGGGCTAAAGTGGCTACCTAGCCATGATTCACAGCAGGCTAAACAGCTGAAATGTAGGCCTGGAAAACCCCGGCCTACATTTCAACTGCCTATCTATGCTGCCACAGGATCCTAAAGCCAATCTGCAGCAGCCATAAGCTGACCATGGCTAGCGAAGTTATCCCTGATAAGCTGAGTCTGCAGGGACTCGGGGAGTCCTGCCAGCTCAGCTGATTGGGGGGAACATATCCTTACACAATCAACTGAGCGGCTGTGGCAGGAGACCCGCCTGACATCAGCAGAAAGGATGCCCACTCCGTCCTGCTGGAACCCCAGGAACCCCCCCCCCTTGAAGTCCAGCAACAGGAAACATAGAAACATGATGGCAGATAAAGGCCATATGGCCCATCTAGTCTGACCATCCGCAGTAACCATTATCTCTTTCTCTTGCCAAGAGATCCCACGTGCCTATTCCAGGCCCTTTTGAATTCAGACACAATCTCTTTCTTCACCATCTCTTCTGGGAGGGATGCCCACTCCCTCCTACTGCCCCCCCTGAACCCTCCCTCAAAGTCCTGTGGCAGGAGACATGCCTACTTCCTCCTGCTGGCAGGCCCCCCTAAAACCCATGACCCCCTCAACTACCGATATCCCTGAACTCCTCACCCTTACACCGCCAAACCACAAACCCCTGTACCCCTAAGTCAACTCTGACCCCCATCTCATACCTTTTGTAGCAAGGCTGGCCAGAGGGATGCCTGCTGCCTCCAGCTGGCAAAGGGAGTGGGCATCCCTCCTGCCGATCTCGGGGGTCCCCTGCTGCAGCCGCTCAGCTGATCTTGTAAGGTGTATTTTCCCCCTAATCAGCTGAGTCGGCAGGACTCCCCAAATATATAGCTTCAGGGAGCCCTGCCAGCTCAGCTGATGGGGGATAACTTCCCCTGTCGCAATCAGCTTATGGCTGCTGCTGCGGTCTGGCTTTAGGATCCTGCTTCAGCATGGATAGGCGGTTGAAATGTAGGCCAGAGTTTTCCAGGCCTACATTTCAGCCGCCTATCTTGGCTGCATCAGGCACGACTCTGTAACTGGTGCTGTCGAGTGACTGACACGCGATTGGCAGCCACTTATAAGGCAGCTGCCAACATAGGCGCTGGTTACAGAATCTGGGCCTTAGTGCTGGGAAAATGAAAACTCTGTGGAGATGGTGATGTTCAAGATAAAGGCTTTATTTAAAAATATACAATTTGATAATCCACATAAAATATATCTAGGACCCAAAGCGTTGGGAGCTGTGGACCCACAACTCCCAACGGTTTGGGTCCTAGATATATTTTATGTGAATTATCAAATTGTATATTTTTAAATAAAGCCTGCATCTTGAACATCACCATCTCCACAGAGTTTTCGTTCTTGCTGGATTTGCATTTTCTGTGGGATTAAAGGTCAATCTTTTGCTTGTATTCCTTAGTGCTGAGATCCACGCCCAATTTTGAGTGTGAGGATCCTCGCCCAATTTTGAGTGTGAGGATCTACACCAACGTAGTAAAATCTAGACCCCCTAGATCCACCCCCCAGGCCCGCCCAGTTATACCTATCCCCGCCCCATTATACCCAGTCCCGCCCCCAATTCCGCCCTAGCCCTGCCCCAGCCCCTTCTCCGCTGCCTGCTCTCGTCAGGCAGGTGTGCATCTGTGCATGCACGGATGCTCTTCTGCCCGACATGATTTCAAGGGAGCTTTTCAAAACCCGGACAAAGTGCCGGGTTTTGAAAAGCTGTCTGGGCACATGGCACACTATAGCATAAATCACATGACTACTATTACAATCTGTGCTCTGACCCGATTTTAACATCAAGTTCATACCTGGGACCCTCCATTGAGCTCCCTCAATAGTTTTACTGCACCATTGACACCTATCAAAAGCAAAGAAAACTGCAGAGACATGTACAATGATGCAGACTGAATTTATTTATAACAATTAATTGGGTGCGGTTAAAAAATACTACCTTAAAAACAAACCTAGGGACCCAACATGGTCCTTGTTTCGGTTAACACGCCTTCATCAGGGGTCCCAGGTCGATAAGGGATCAAATAAAATCGCAAACAGGAAAACTGTAAAAATAATACCATAGCCTGTGAAAAAACGAACATCAGAGAGCAATCCGTATATGAACTCCTGCGTAACCCTTTGTTTGTTCTCATTTGACACCTATCACACTTTTTGTGTTGACCCCCTTCTATTATTATGCACTCCCGGAGGAGGTTGTGGAGGAGACTACTGTACTGGGATTCAAGCGCAAGTTGGATGCACACCTTCTTGCATATCATATTGAGGGATACGGTAAATCCGGGTCTCCAAAAAGGAGTACCTAAATGGGCCGCCGCGTGTGCGGATCGCCGGACTAGATGGACCTTGGTCTGACCCGGTGAAGGCGTTTCTTATGTTCTTATGTTCTTATTATCCTAGTCCCAAATTTCTGAAAATTGAATTTTTGCCCAATCGTAATACCCCGCGTGTAAGCGATTCTCGTAAATTCTTGCAAAGGGGAATGAATCCGTACCACATGCCATAATTGTTTCATCACCACTATCACTTTATTCACTATTTGTGAGTAGGGGAGCACACAGATCAACCGCCCCCCCCCCTCTTCTTCCTCAACTACTTGTTCCACTAACAACAGCTCTCTTTGTGCATATTTCGCCCACAACTTTGATTGCTTTATGACTTTTTTAGGGTACCCCTAATCTCAAATCTCCGCTTCAGAGTCTGAGCATGTTCTTTAAGCTCAGCTAATAATGAACATATCCATCGTGCTCTAAGAAGCTGACTAATGGGCAAATTAAATTTCAACTTATAAGGATGAAAACTAGTAAAATGCAAGAGGGTATTACGGGCCACTGGTTTTCGATATAGGGATATACTTATTTCCCCATCCATTAATCTTATTCTAATATCTAGAAAATCAATGGTCTCTTGATGACATGTCATAGTAAATTTTATAAACTCATCCACAGGGGGTCATGTGATGTGCTGAGCCGAGCAGGACGTGCTCTGCTCAAGCTCCGGGGCCCTGAGTCCTCCTGTGCCTAGCTACAAGTACCTTTCAGCGTTGATCGATTCCCTCCTCGCTCGATCTGTTTATGGACCGTTTTGCTCCACCAGCCAGCCCGGTAAAGAGCGGCAAAGTGACCCGAGGGACGAGAGACTGGGAGATGCGCATGTCGCGTCCCGACGCTAAGATGGCGGCGGGGGTGTCGGACTCCGGGTCTGAACTCCCGTTGTCCGCGGCACACATTGTGGCGCTTTCTGCCTCGGTCGTGCGAGCCTTGGACACTCGCTTTGACCAACTATCGGACCAACTGACGTCCCTCGAGTCCCTGGTCTCTGAGACAACGAGACGGACCAGGGAATTGGAGTCCCGAGTGGCGCACGTGGAGGAGGCCCACTTGGCATCGGCGGCGGATCTGACCTCCCTTAAAGAACAACTGGCGCGGCAGGCGAACAAGATCGAAGATCTCGAGAATCACTCGAGACGGGATAACCTCCGCCTAATTGGCCTACCAGAGACGGTATCTGAGTCTTGGCTGCATGCCACCCTGGAGTCTTGGCTGCGTACTGCCTTGCCCCTGCCCGATGGAATGGGGCCTTTGCGGCTGGACAGAGTCCACCGTCTTGGGAGGCGTACTGATGATCACACAAGAGCCCGGGTCACCATCTTCAAGGTGCACAACTCCGCTCACAAAGTGGAACTCATGAAACAATACCGCCAAAAGCGTAATCTCCTTATGTTTGAGGGCGCCCAAGTTCGTCTATTCCAGGACTACTCTCCGACGCTGCAGGAGCGCAGACGGCGTTTTTCCAGGGTATGCTCCGCGCTCTTTGACCGCCAGCACCGTTTTCAGCTACTTTATCCAGCACAACTGCGGATCTGGACCGCTGCGGGGTGGAAAAGTTACACCTCAGCGGAGGATGCTCAGACATATTTAGATTCTCTGCCGGGGGAGGCAGGGCCCTCCTCAGCCACCTGAGGCATTCCTCTCTCTGCTGGTGAATGCTGTTTCAGTGGTGATTGGACCTGGCGCTGCATAAGTGCGGAGCTTGGGCTACACAGATGTTGATGTTGTTGTTTCTAACCTTATTCTGGTAGACCTGAGGGCCACTGCTCGACGCTGTATTACCTCTCACCCTTGGTCTCAGTATCCTTGTTACAGCTTGTTTGTTGGCTTGTTGCCTGTTACAACTAGTGGGCCTTTTTGTTTCTTTTGGAGCCCTACCTGTTGGCTTTGACGGAGTTCGGAGTTATGGTTCCAGAGCCGGGGTTCCTGCCCTGTTGGCCTCAGCAGCTCATTGGATATCAGCAGTATTCATCGATGGCCTGATCCTCTCTGTTTGCATCTGAACATTTGGCATTTAGCTAGAGGCCAGGACTGTGTCGCTTTGGATATGACTGTTGCTGCCTATGCCTTGCGAGGGTCTCCATGTGGTGCTGGAGTGCCTGGCTCGTGACCATCTTGCAGCCTTCTGCACTCTTACACTTTTTGCACGATTGGACTCATTTTGGACTACTTGCACACCTCCAGTTCTGCTTAGTATGGGTGTGTTTTGTTTTGTGTGTTTGGGGTATGGATGGGGTAGTATGTTTGTGTGTTTGGAGTTTGTATCGGGTAGTGGTTCTTGTGTGATTGTTATTGGTAGGTATGATTTCAGGGGGGGGGGAGTTTCTTGTCAGGTTTCTGAGGGCTATTCTCCTAGGGAGCTGATTTTGTGTGAGCGGTTGTGGCGTGGGTATGAGTGCTTCAGTGGCTGGCTATATGGGCCTCTACAACCAAATTTCATTTGTGTTAAGGGGAGATCTTTCAAGTTTCTGGGTGCCTGGTGGCGCTGCTTTGCCTGAGACTCTCCCACACTTGTGGTTTTGTGCGTGCTAGGTCTTAGTTCTAGTGGCTGGATGGATGAGAGTGGAGCGGGCTGGCCTGGTGTGAAATGCATGTGGGCTCTTAAGAGCAGTTTGAATACTTAGTGAGTGAGCTATGAGGAGGTTGGGATTGGGGCTGGGGGGCCTTGGAGCCCTGTTCACATCCTTGCGTGACTCCTCCTTCTTCCTGCTTTAGTGGGATGGAGTGTGGGACTGTGGGGGGGTTGGGGAGAGATTGGGATTGGGGGGGTTGGGGGGAGGGTTGGGGATGGGGGTTTGTTGGGATAGGGGGGGTGGGTTGTCCGCTTTGGGGTGGGGGGTCCTCCTTTGGTATGGGGGTTTGGTTTTCTGGATACTTGGTTTACCTATGTTAATACTTACAGGCTACTCAGTATATTGGATCATGCTGCTCTGGGTGGGGCTGGGCTCCTGGGGCGGTTTCACACTTTTTCTTTCCTTTTTCTGTATTTTTCCTGACTTCCTGACCTGAGTACACCTTTTAGGCTTGTCTCTTGGAATGTTGGGGGCATTACCTCGCCAGTTAAGCGATCTAAAATTTTGGCCGCCTTACAACGCTATCATTCAGATATTGCTTGTTTGCAGGAAACTAGGTTGAAGGATGCGGAACATCTTAAGTTAGCCCGTTCCTGGGTGGGGGAAATTTATTTTGCCTCATCTTCAGGACGTCATGGTGGTGTAGCAGTACTGATTCGTAAATCCTCTCCCCTTGGGGTGCAGGTTCTTGACAAAGATGTTGATGGTAGATACTTGCTTTTGCGTTTGACCTTGGGAGATCGTTCCTATCTTTTACTCGTGGTTTATGGCCCTAACTCATCGGAATCTGACTTTCTCCAACGGTTGACCTGTCTCTGTTCTCGTTTTTCTGGAGATCCCTTTCTTATAGTGGGAGACTTTAATTTGGTTCTGGATCCTACTTTGGATAAATCTGGCTCCCCCTCTGCATCTTTGGGAGCTAAGGGGCGTCTTCTCTCCGATTTTTGTGATACTTTTTCGATGCTTGATCCTTGGCGCCTTTTTCATCCCGAAGTTAGGGATTATACTCACCTTTCTCGGGCCCATAATACCTGGTCCCGGATAGATTATATTTTTCTCTTAACTACTTTATTTTCTTCAGTTCTGTCCGCTGAGATTGGTCCCTTGAATATCTCTGATCACGCGCCGATTTGGGTGGATGTTCATCTAGATGCTACGTATTTGAGGGCGCCTCACTGGCGTTTCCCGTCCTACCTCGCTCACGATAAAGAATTTCAAACCTTTTTGTCGGCACAATGGGAAGACTATGTTACTAATAATGCTCCCCATCTGGATGATCCGGTTTTATTTTGGGAAGCCGCCAAGATTATAATTCGAGGACATATTATCTCCTTTTTGAGCGCTCGCATTAAACGTATCAATGGTGGTATCATTAATCTGGAACGGGCATTACGTGTTGCTAAGCGGTCCTTTCAATCTCGCCCATCCATGCAGACTAGAGAACGTTATCTGTCCACTCAGGCAGCTCTCAATTCACTGCTTCATTCTAGATCTCAAAAATGGGCGGCTTATTATACACATCGTTTTCAGCGCTTTGGGAATAAGCCTGGGCACCTTATGGCGCGATTGGTGAAGGCTACCACCTGCAATAAGCCGATTTTGTCACTTCGGGCTCCGGGAGGGGGTATGGTGACTAGTCAGGCAGATGTCTCTATTGTTCTTTTAGACTTTTTCCGTCAATTGTATGATGTGCCAGCTACCGTCTCTCCAGATTTGTTGACTGACTACCTTCAATCCTCAGGCCTTCCGGTTTTGCCGGAGGCGGTCGCGTCATCACTAAATAGACCGTTTCGTGCGGCGGAACTGGACACCGCGATTAAGACCCTTCGCTCGGGTAAAGCCCCAGGTCCAGATGGTTTCTCGGGCAAATTTTATCGCCTTCTTTCTTCCCAAGTTTGTGGTCCTTTACTGGCCTATTTCAATGCTGCTATTGCTCAGGGTTCGTTTCCACGTTACGCAAATGAAGCTCTCATTACATTGTTACTGAAACCTGGTAAAGCGGCTGATGACCCCGGTTCCTATCGTCCGATCTCATTGATCAACGTGGACCTTAAGCTTCTTTCCCGCATGTTGGCTGATCGCTTGGCTCCTCATCTCCCCAATCTTATCCACGAAGACCAGGTTGGGTTTGTCCGGGGCCGTCAATCGGTCTGTAATGTCCGCAAGGTTCTCTTTGCTATCGCCCATTGTAGTTCCCATAGTATTCCGGCCTTGTTTGTCAGTCTTGATGCGTCCAAAGCTTTTGATAGTGTCGTCTGGTCATTTCTGTTTCGTTCTCTAGAACATATAGGTTTGGGTGGCTTTTATCTTGATGCGATTAGATCACTTTATTGTAACCCGAGGGCTTCTCTTTTGATCAATGGAACCAGGACTGATTCCTTTCCTATTTTTTGAGGTACTCGGCAGGCTGCCCCATTTCCCCCCTTCTTTTTCTGATTGCTCTGGAATCGTTGCTTTGTACTCTTAGGGGATTTGCTGCGGTTCAGGGCCTCCAGGTTGGGGGGATCGAGTTGAAAACTCTTGCTTTTGCCGATGATTTATTCTTAATCCTCACTCGACCTGAGGTTTCTCTGCCTACTGCGCTAGATCTTCTTTCTGAGTTTCGGTTTTATTCTGGTCTTACACTTAATTTGGATAAGTCCTTCGCTTTGCCCTCTTCTCCCGACCTTCGTCGCTCTTGGAGGGGGGTGTTCCCCCTTCGATGGGCTGATTCTTCTTTGAAGTATTTGGGAGTGCTCCTTCCTTTGGATTTGTCCACTTTATATCGATTGAACGTAGAGCCTTTATTTATGGCTCTTCAAAATAAGTTGCAGCTTTGGGGAAATCTACCCTTTTCTCTTTTGGGCTGTGTGTATTTGTACAATATGCTTATTGTTCCGTGTTGGCTCTATGTTTTCCAGGTTCTTCCTTTGTTCTTGACATCTCGGGATGAACGCCGCTTAGAACGCCTAGTCCAACGCTTTCTTTGGCGAGGGAAGAGGCCCCGTCTCCCTTATAAACGGGCGGCGATACCATGGTACAAGGGCGGATTGGGTTTACTGAATCTTCGCTATCTCACCATTGGTTGTGGAATGCACCACATCAATGATTTTTTCAGAGGGACTTCTATTTTCACTGCTACCCACTTGGAACTTTATTGTTTTCGCTCTACTCATTTTAGTGCTTATTTCCACTCGCTTCCCTCAACTGAACCTGAATCTCTTTCAACGAAGGTGTTGCATCGTCCATTGCGGAAGGTTTGGCGCTGGGTCTGTAAGTTTCACTCTCTTTCTGCCTCCGTCACTCCCTTTCTACCTATACGTTTTAACCCTTCCTTTTTACCAGGGATTGATGGGATGAGCTTTGCTCGGTGGGAAATAAGGGGCATTCATTATGTATTTCACCTGGTTGATGATGATGGTAAAATTAAATCCTTCGCTAATTTGAGCGAGGAATTTGGTCTCCCGCCCACTGATTACTTTGCTTATATGCAGGTTCATCATTACCTTTCTTTGCCTTTTAGATTTTTACAGGCCTCTTGCCATGAGTTATTATCCACGGCATTTACCATTAGTTCCCAACTTTCTGTTCCCCTTAAATTCCATCATCGCCACTTGAAAGATGAGTCCCCCATGTTTGATTTCACCGGCCCACGGGAAGCTTGGGCAAGTGACCTTGCAATTGCTTTGCCTGATGATGTGATTCACCAGGCAGTCCGTAGATTACCTGCCTGTCGAAAATATACTACCTTTTGGGAGCAACATTATAAGCTGATTTTTCGCTTGTACGTTTCTCCTAGGAGGGCGTATCTCTCAGGCTTTCGTGACACTGCTGCCTGCCCCCGCTGCCACGCTCCTGACGCAGGCCTGGGTCACATGTTCTGGACTTGTTCCCACATACAGACCTTTTGGCATGCTTTGCTTACATTTGTGGAGCGTATTTGGAACATTTCGATTCAATGCTCGCCTTTACTGTTGTTTGGAGCTATTCCTCATTATTGCCCTCACCCGAGGGGGGCTGCTACCTTTATTAAATGGACTGTCCTTGTTGCCTTAAAGTGTGTTCTACTGAAATGGCTTGAGGGGACGCACCTGATTATTCTATTTGGCGCTGCAGGATGATTACTCTCTTGACGTGGGAGAGGCGTGATGTGCAGGACTTTTCCTCCCTCTCAGGCCGTACTTTCCAATATGTCTGGGAACCATTTTGGACTACTATGACTTCAGTGGCTCGCAGCCGTCTGCTTAATTGCTGACTTTTGTCTTTGCACTGCTTCATGTACCTGATATGCCTGTTCTCTTGGTTTCTTATCTGTTTCTTATTGTACCATTTGAAGGAGGACCCACCAAAGGAGGGGGGGGGGGTTGGGTGGTTGGGGGGGAAGTTGGGTGGGGTGCTTCAGTTGGGGGGTGGGGTTATTGAAATGTTTATGCCAAAATGTGAGCATATCTGCTGTTAACATTGTCTTCATGTTTGTTGTTTATCTTGAGCTCAATAAATATATTTGACTATAAACTCATCCACAGAATTTAAATACCCAACAAACTTTATTAACTTGTCAAAGGATTGTTGCCATATAAAAAATATGTCATCCAGAAAACGGACCCAAAAAGGGATCATGCTATTTAGGAACACGCCCCAATTTCTTTGCACAATTTAATTCAATAACAAGCCAATTAGTGCTAATAATGGAGCACTATTATTTATGCCCACATTTTTGGTCACCATGATTTACGCATGGATCCTAAAAGAGGACGTGGCCAGGGGAGAGAATAGGTGGATTAGGAGACATTTCTGGAAATTACACACATTTTATAGCATAAGGGAGATCCGAGAGTAATTTAGGCACAATTTGCACCAGATACTACTTGGTGTAAATCCGAGTGCCTAAAATTTGGAGCGGATCCCGGCTCTAAAGATTGCCCAACCCTGAATGCCTTTTATTGAATATTGCTTAGCATGAAATTTTATCAATGCCAATTTTTCAGTGCCGTTTATAGAATTCAGTCTTCAATATATTTCTTTGGGTAGCATATGCAAAATTATCATGCCAATAAAATCATGTGAAGCTGAAATCCGAAATCTAAAATAGATGGTGAATATGCCGAATAGAATCTTCAGCAACCATATCATGCCAATAATTCTCCAGATAACTGTGTATAGTGTTGAGACATTTATATTCCTCTCATGTAGGGAAAAGTGACAGACTTTGTTTCCCTTTAAGGTGAATTGCAAAATTTTAGCATGTGCTATAATGTAATGAATGAATTAAGCAATGGAGCTCACAGCAACAGGCCATGTGGGAGTCATGAGAGTGGCAGGAGAGTAGAGACAGAGGAAGGAGAATTACAGTTTACTGTAAGGGTACTAGTGTTGTTAGAAATGGAACTGGAAACAAGTAAAAGCAAAAATAGATGGTTTTTCCAATATTTTAAAATCAATCCATCAGTAACAAAATTTAGCATGCATCTGTGGCAAATTCCTATGATACATTTTCTAACATAATATAGTGAGAATTTCTTGTTTTTTTTTTTTTTTTTTTTAAATACTCTGATATGTAACCTGGAGATCACTCTGGATATGTTGTAGTGATACCTGAAGAGACAGCAAGGCCATGCCTCTGTTGATTACTGAAATATTAACAAGTTACATTCCAAAGGATGTAATACTTTGGATTTTATGTAGTAAGATGCAGGTTTGAAATAGTTCAGCACAGTGCTTGGAAGAGTGTTTGGGTTGAATATTACCATGCCAAAAGTTTACACAGGTCTAGATGAAACGACATTTACAGTGTCTGAATTTCTGCCATCCTGCTCTTCATGCCTGCCAGTGTCTTTTTGCCTTGCACCCCAGATAAATAGATTTCTACAGGGAGCGAAAGGAAGTGACCTCATCGGCTTGTCTGCTCAACCACAAACTCTCAGGCTGTAAAGTGACATTCCAACCCATTGCTCTGCTTTTCACCAAATTCTCCCACTTGTGGCCTGCAGATCCTCAGTATAAAGAGTTAGCAAAACCTGGCTTTGACAACCTCATTTCTCATTCCTTTCTTGTTATAGGTAATGTGGCTGAAAATGTGGTTTTAATTAGAACACTAATGAAAACTGAAAATCCAGACAGACACTTGACAAACTCTGCTCCGCTTTATATTACATTTGTGCTAACTACAAAGTACCCAGCTGGGTGTAACATTATCTTTCTTTTCCTAGAGCATCCGCCTGACTTAAGCTGTATAATTAATGTGTACTTTGGCTGAAGGTCAGCTTACACTTGTGTTTTTTTAATAGAATTTTTACATTTTTAGAGATGTTGTAATGTAGCTAACAACTGCATTACCTCCATGCTAGTGCTGAGCAGAGGGAGAGCATGAAGAATTTAGTAAGGCTCACTGGCTCTGCTTCCTTCACAGTTTTCTCTCCCTTTCATGTAAAAATGCCAAAAGTGTGACGCTCCCAGCAATGTTTCATTTAAGGTTATCATATAGCTGTTTTTGGAAACACACCAAAATGGTTGCAATGCAGCATAATTTCAAAAACAAATATGGATAAACTAGTGTGGCTGTTATGTTAGTCCATGTTATGTTATGTTTATTGGAGTACCTTAGATATAGAAACATAGAAACTTGATGACAGATAAAGGCCAAATGGCCCATCCAGTCTGCCCATCCGCAGTAACCATTATCTCTTCCTCTCTAAGAGATCCCACGTGCCTATCCCAAGTTTTCTTGAATTCAGACAATTTCTGTCTCCACCGCCTCTTCCGGGAGACTGTTCCACGCATCTACCACCCTTTCTGTAAAAAAGTATTTTCATAGATTACTCCTGAGCCTATCACCTTACAACTTCATCATACGTCTTCTCATTCCACAGCTTCCTTTCAAATGAAATTGACTCGAATCATGCGCATGTATTCCACCTAGGTATTTAAATGTCTCTATCATATCTCCCCTTTCCTGCCTATCCTCCAAAGCACAGGTGTCAAAGTCGGTCCTCGAGGGCCGGAATCCAGTCGGGTTTTCAGGATTTCCCCAATGAATATGCATGAGATCTATGTGCATGCACTGCTTTCAATGCATATTCATTGGGGAAATCCTGAAAACCCGACTGGATTACGGCCCTCGAGGAGAGACTTTGACACCCCTGCTCCAAAGTATACATATTGAGATCTTTAAGGGCTCCTTTTACAAAGCCACGCTAGGGCCTTAACGCACAGAATAGCGTGTGCTAAATTGCCATGCACGCTAGCCGCTACCACCTCCTTTTCGGCAGGCAGTAGATTTTTGACTAGCGTACGCTAATCCGGTACGCGCATTAAAAACGCTAGCTGACCTTTGTAAAAGGAGCCCTAAATCTGTCCTCATACACCTTATGTTGAAGACCAAGCACCATTTTAGTAGTCTTCCTCTAGACTGACTCATCTGTTTAAATATCTTTTTGAAGGTGCGGTGTCCAGAATTGTAGACAATATTCTAAATGAGGTCTCACCAGGGACATCAATACCTCCTTTTTCCTACTGGCCATACCTCTCCCTATGCACTCTAGCATCCTTCTAGCTTTCGCCGTCATCTTTTCAACCTGTTTGGCCACCTTATGATCATCACATACAATCACATCCAAGTCCCGCTCTTCTATCATGCACATAAATTCTTCGCCCCTAATCTGTACTGTTCCGTTGGGTTTTTGCAGCACAAAAGCATGACCTTGCATTTCTTAGCATTAAATTTTAGCTGCCAAATTTCAGACCATTCTTCAAGCTTCATTAGGTCTTTCTTTACGTTATTCACACTATCCGGGATGTCTACTCTATTGCAGATTTTGGTACCATCCACAAAGAGGCAAATCTTACCTGACAGCCCTTTGGCAATATCATTTATAAAAATGTTAAAAAGAACAGGCACAAGAACAGATCCTTGCGGCACACCACTGGTTATATCCCTTTCCTCAGAATGATCTCCATTGACCACTACCCTCTGTCAACTTCCACTCAACCAGTTTATGACCCAGTCCGTCACTTTGGGGCCCATCCCAAGGGCACTCAGTTTATTTATTAGACGTCTGTGTGGAACACTGTCAAAGGCTTTGCTAAAATCTAAATACACTACATCTAGCACACATCCTCTATCCAATTCTCTGGTCACCCAGTGAAACAAATTGATCAGATTTGTCTGACTAGTGAATCCATGTTGCCTCAACTCTCAACCCAATTCTATAGCCTATATTATGCTTAAAAATATGTTTAAATATTTTCTTAAATCTCGCTAAACTTCATTATCTTGGATCCTAAGAGGACTTGAGCATTATTAGCTAAAGTTACTTTATTTTATTTTTTGGTGTGAGCATTAAGCTTTAAAACTTCATTGTAATATGTAATTGCTAACTTGCTTTCTGTACAAATGTATACTTGGTGTTTATGTTTTCAAAAAACAATAAATAAATAATAATAATAATAATAAAAAAGAAAAGGCAGAATGCTCCACCGGATTCCAGAAACTTCACCATTCTCTGTTTTAAAAGCGTTTCCATTAATTTGCTTACCACAGAAGTCAGATTTACTGGCCTGTAATTTCCTACTTCTTCCTTACTTCCACTTTTGTGTAGAGGGACCACATCTACCCTTCTCCAGTCCTCTGGGTCCACTCCTGACTCTAGAGAAGCATTGAAAGGGCCCGTAAGTGGAACCACCAAAACTTCTCTAAGTTCCTTCAGCACCCTCGGATGTATACCATCCAGCCCCATTGCTTTGTCTAACTTTAATTTAGCTAGCTCCTCACAAACACAATCCTCTGAAAATTGATCAAGGTCTACCACTACTTCATCCCTATTCGTGTTTGTCTTCTGCGGTCCCACTCCCAGCGCTTCAGCTGTGAACCCAGAACAGAAATATTTGTTAAGCAATTCAGCCTTTTCTTTATCTGCTTCTTATTTCTACCCTTCATATCTGAGTCTCACAATGCCACTTTTGCTCGTCTTCCTATCACTGATATATCTAAAAAATGTTTTGTTTCCTGTTTTACAGTATCAGCTATTTTTTCTTCCATTTGTATCTTTGCTTTCCTGACTACTCGACCAGCCTCTTAACTTTTCCAGATATTTTTGCCTGTCATCTTCTTTCTGCCATCTTTTGTAATTTATGAAAGCTAACCTCTTATTCCTTACCTTCTCAGCTACTACTTTTGAGAACCAGTGTCCTTCTTTTCCTCTTACTTTTTTTTTTTTTAAATTTATTTATCATTTTCAAATTACAAATCAAGTATCCACTTGTACAGAAAGATAAAGATAAGCCAATAAAGTATTCATTCTAACATCACAAACATCAAAATAAAGAAGAAAATCAATACTGCTTAACTTCAGCTCAAGTCCACAAATTAGGATCCAAGGTATACATAGCGAACAATGAAAAGAAATTAACAAACTAAGTTGCTATAAAGGAAAACAGGCCCTTTCGACTAAGACAGGATAACAAATAATCATTATAGCCCTTATACTTTCCCTTAAACCTGAGGTGCTGTAGTCAAGAATGTTGTAGCTTGAATCAAAGAAAACATATTTTTTCATACGATATTGTATCAAACATTTACAAGGATGTCGGAGAAAAAAAGTCGCCCCCAGAGCAATAACTCCTGGTTTTAAGAGACAAAATTCACGTCTCCTTTTTTGCGTATCTCGAGCCAGATCTGGAAAAATCAATATCTTAAGACCCATACATTTTTTTGTCTATTTTTGAAGAAAAGCCTAAGCAACCAGTTTTTATCTGGTGCTAAGGCTACTGTAATAAGAAGTGTTGCCGGCTTAGCCATTTCTATATCAGAAAAAACTAAATTCATCCTCCTCGAAAATGACAAAGCCCCAACCATAACCAATAAAGAGATCAACTCAACCAACTATCCCATCCAAACCACCATAAAACTACTAGGAATGACTCTAGACAGATGCTGCACCATGCAACTGCAAATAAATAAAACAATACAGAAATCCTTCGCAGTTATGAGAAACCTAAGACAAGTCCGGAAATTCTTTGAAAGAACACAATTCCAGCTTATAGTACAATCCCTAATCCTAGGCCTACTAGATTACTGCAACATCCTCTACCTCCCCTGCCCAGCCACTATGACCAAACAACTACAAACAGTCCAAAATACAGCTTTGAGCTAATACTAATTGAGGAAACATGACCATATTACAGAAGCATACATCAACTCACACTGGCTACCAATACAAGAAAGAATACTATTTAAATTCTACTGTATGTTATTCAAAACCCTAAATGGAGACAGTCCAGCCTACCTGAACAATCGCCTCATCCAAACCACCTCAATCAGACATAGAAAAACACACACCCCATTCACACCCCACACCCCCGATCAAAGAAGTAAAACGGAAAAAAACTATATGATGGCCTCCTAGCCACTCAAGCAGCAAAACTAGATAACCAGATCTCCAATCTTCTGATATCTACCCCAGACTACAAGATGTTCAGAAAAGAAATAAAAACTATACTCTTCAAGAAATTCCTGAAACAGACCTAACATCACACTTACCGTCCTACCTGTATCTTCCCGCCACACTAAAACTATCGGACTTCTCTTTACCTATGTAGAAATGACAAATAATCTTCCATTGTAACCCACCATCTATAATTCTTTTGTAATCCACCTTGAACCGCAAGGTAATGGCGGAATAGAAATCTCTAATGTAATGTAATGTATATCAGAAAGTTCCAACATTGCTGAAACATCAAGTAGTTGCTGGTCCCCTTGCAATTGTAGTTGTTCATCTCTTTTAATAGGTAAATAGTAGGCCTAAGTAAGTGGTGACAACATATCTTCAGAAATTTCCAAGATTTCCATCATATAGCGTTTCACTATATCTCTTGGAGATATTGTTGCAACCCTCGGAAAGTTAATCAATCTGAGATTATTATTTCGAGAGGTATTTTGTAAGGATTCCAGCTTCTTTCTCAAATTAATATTTTCCTTAATTAGTGTTTCTCTAATCTGTTTAGATACTTTCAATTCTTGGTTGATATTTTCTATAGAACTTTTAGTATTTTCTATTTCAACTTTCATGTTTTCCACTAAAGTTTCTTGGGCTTTAAATCTTTCTTCCAACTGTTTCAGTTGGGGTTTAACTGACTTTGCCAAGTCTGCCACAAGATCCCAAAGGGAATCCAGAGTTACCTCTCTGGGCTTTAGAATTGTATAAGAAACACTTGTAGAATGAGAAATCTCATTCTACAAGTTGGCGTCCCCTCTTGAACAGCACTGCTCAGGGTTCGGTTTTCCCCTACAGCTGTTGAACTCTCAGTCTCCTCCAAACGTAGGGAGTTCGTCTTCATTCTCCCCCTCTGCTCTCCGTGGCCTCCGAGGGAGAATACTGCGCATGCTCTGGAAGTACCTCCTCTCGTGGGGAGCTAGTAATCTGAGGAGGAGGGGGAGGTGCTCTGGGGTCGGGACTCAGCGTGGTTTCCAAGTCCAAGGAAATCGCATCCGTTTCGCCTCTCCGGTGTGTCTCCAGTGGGTCTGCCAACAGTCATGGTGTCTCCTGCATACACCGAAGAAGCACCTCAATGTTGCCGAATGCCATCGCTCCAGTCTGCCGTGAGGCTCCAGTGGCTCTATGACCTCTTTGTTTCGGCAGGTGGGTTACAAATATACTTACATAATAAACGTACAGTACAACTAGATATAAAGGACTAGATTTTATAAATGGCGACCAAATTTGAGCGCCCATAAAAATGAGCACTAAGACTCTGATACTATAAATGGTAACTAATTGCTAGGCGCCATTGAGCAGAATATACATTTTTAAGATAAATAAAATAAATCATCTGCTAGGCACTTTTAAATGTCACTACATGTCACTATATCGTAATCTCCAAAACTCATCCAAAACTTACTGTACCAATCTGTATACCTCAACAACAATCTCTATGCCTGCAGGTGCCATCTTTTTGTAGGTACTTTTTTATAATGTGTGCTAGATAGGAAACCTCAATGGTAGATTGCTTTTACTAATACGAGGAATGTTCAATAATTTATCTATCTCAGTAGGAAAGAAAAGAGATTACAAAAAAAAATTGTTTTATTTTTCAATATAGTCCCCTGATAGCTCCATACACTTCATCCACTTTTCCTGCAATGACTTTAACCCTTTTGAAAATAATTCTTCTGTTTGACCTTCAAACCAGGGTGTCCCAGCTTCCTTGATGTCTTCATCACTTGAAAACTACTGTCTACGGAGAGATTTTTTCAAAACTCGGAACAGGAAATAATCTGAGGAAGCCAGGTCAGGACTGTAGGGTGGATGGTTCAGCTGCTGGAACCCACATTCTCAGATGGCAGCCTGTGATTGTCATGACATTTGCACCGGCGCATTGTTGTGAAGAAGCAGCATGCCTGCTGTGAGTTTTCCTGATCTTTTCTCCTTGATTGACTCTCGCAAAGCGATCATTATGTTGGCGTAACCCTCCCTGGTTATGGTTGTCTTGTTTGGCAAAAATCCTTCATCATCCGAAAAGACAGTTGCCATGATTTTGCCTACAGATTTTTCTGCCTTGAACTTTTTTGGGGTGGGGGATGACTTGGGTTTATCACAGAGATCCTGAGTCCAAAATATAGTGAATGCAGTAGAAGCACAAATCTCATCTCCAGTCACCAAACGATGAAAAAAATTTACTTGGTCTTCACGGAGCATCTCCAAGTTCTTCTTAAAATCCTGGAGCCTCGTGGTCTTCTGACATGGTGTCAGCCTTCTTGGAACCCATCTTGCACTGACCTTGGACATACCCAACTTTTCATGAATTATTTTCTAAACTGTACCTGCCAAGATGCCCATTTCTTCAGCTATTCAGGAAACCTTAATTCATTTGTCTGACAAAATTAAACTCAAATTTTACTTTGTAGGATAATGGGGCAGACTCACCATAAATTGCAGTCATGCATTCATGAATCTCCTTTGGCCTTTTCCCTTCTTTTGTGAAAACTTTTATCAGTGAACGGTGCTCCAGATCTAGCAGCTTCTTACTTGATTTGCACAAGGACTCTCCTGACATCCTGTCTCTTGGAATGTTTATCACACTGAGCCACAACTGTGTATAAATAACCTTGAACCATGTCACAACATGCACAGACTTGTTTCAACATGCCTGATACTTTCTTTCATACTCAGATAGATAAATTATTGAACGCCCCTTGTATATGTATTATTTTTCTTGATATGTCTCATATCCTGTTTTTTTGTGGATATATAATTTGGAAAAGTGCATAAATTAAAAAAAATATATATTTTATTTATTTCATTGAACTTGATATACCGCCAAGTTTCACAAGGTGCTTCTAGGTGGTTTACAATAAATAACAGGTGAAAAAGTAAGAACCTAAGAACATAAGAATAGCCCTACTGGGTCAGACCAATGGTCCATCTAGCCCAGTATCCCGTCTTTGCAGAGGCCAATCCAAGTCATAAGCACCTGGCAAAACCCCAAATAGTAGCAGCATTCCATGCTACCATCCCATGTCTGTCTCAAAAGCAGACTATGGACTTTTCCTCCAGGAACTTGTCCAAACCTTTTTTAAAACCAGCTACATTAACAGCTCTTACCACTTCCTTTGGTAATGCATTCCAGAGCGTAGCTATTCTCCGAGAGAAAAAATATTTCCTCCTATTGGTTTTAAAAATATTACTCTGCAATTTCATTGAGTGTCCCCTAGTCTTTGTAAATCTTGATGCAGTAAAAAAAAAAAATTGATCCACTTGTACCCATTCTACACCACTCAGGATTTTGTAGACTTCAATCATATCTCCCTTGCATGGAAAAGAAGAAATAAAAAATGATTAGGGTATGGGAGACAGGACCGGGAGGGTTGATATTTGTTCAGTCGTCAGCTGGAGGGTGGGGGAGTAGAGATGAACCAAAAGCTGATTGGAATAACTGTCTTACTCACTGTTTTAGAAAACTGTAGTGCAGGTTTTAGCACCGGCCAAGGCAGAAACAGCTCTGCACTCACAGGAATTCTATGAGCATTGGAGCTGTTACCGCTGTGTCCGGTGCTAAAAACTGTGCTACAGTTTTGTAAAAGGGGAGGAGTTAATGAGGCTCCTGCAGTTTTTAAATGATGATTCTATGCGACTTCAAACAGGGAGGGAATTCCATTAGTGAGGCCCATGCAGAAGAATGTGGCTTGCAAATTATATCCAGCCATAACTGCAAGAGAGGAAAAAGTGCCAGTAGGGAAGATCTGGCATTGGTGTGACCAATTAAAAAAAAAGTAAAAAAAAAAAATGCTGACTCACACAGGCTGAATATTATCTAGTCAAATAACACTTTTACTGCTGCCTTTTCACCTAACCCAGGGCTGTCCAATGTCGGTCCTCGAGGGCCGCAGTCCAGTCGGATTTTCTGGATTTCCCCAATGAATATACATGAGGTCTATTTGCATGCACTGCTTTCATTGTATGCTAATAGATCTCATGCATATTCATTGGGGAAATCCTGAAAACCCGACTGGATTGCGGCCCTCGAGGACCGACATTGGACACCCCTGACCTAACCAGTGAACGGTCCACTGAATTGTATTGTTGGGTAATTTCTTCATCCAAAGCAACACAAAACTAATGAACTTCCATTTCATATCATTATGTAATGTTACAGGTGCCATTCATATCCTTTCTACCGCATGTTGTAAAAAGGTACATTTTGTTTGTAAAGACAGACTAAGCCAACAGGGAATGAACAAAACAATGTACACAGAGTAAAATGAAAGAACATGAATGACATAAATCGTTGCACACACTGAAGCAAGTAATTAGCAAAACCAGATATACTGATATCGCTGCATGAGTGAATCCTTGAACTTCAAACACCCAATACCCTAAAATTACAGGTGTCTAATGGGGTATGAATATCATCATAAGTTCCTCTGGACCTTGTGTAAGGCTATTTAACTGATCAAATGCTATAGAATATATGAGAAAATCAGCAATAAAGAAACAAAAGTACTTAGCTTTGTCCCAACGGGAGCCCTGCCGCTTCGCTATTTAAAGCTTTCTCAGGGGTTAGTAAACTTTTGTGTTCTGATATCAACAATTCAGCATTTTGATTGCCTTCACCAAACTAATGACTGCCAAAAATTCTTAGGGCTTCCGACATTGTAGGGTGGACAAAACAATGTACACAGTAAAATGAAAGAATAGGAATGACATAAATCCAAAACAAAATGGATGCAAATATTAGACAGCATTCAAGGCTTGAAGGCCTAGTGGTTAGTGCAGCAGCCTGAGAACCTGGGAAACTAGACTTGATTCTCACTGCAGTTCCTTGAGACTCTGGGCAGGTCACTTAACCCTCCATTGACCAAGGTACAAAATAAGTATATATGTATTGTAGAAGCACCTTGTGAAACTGGGAGTCTGGGAACTAAAACGCGCCAGCTGAATTAGTGCGCGCTAAATGCTAATGCGTCCATAGAATATAATGGGTGGGTTAGCATTTAGCGCGTGCCATAGTAAAAGATCCCCTAAATGCAGTGGTGTAGATACAAATGAGCATGCGCCCACCCGTTATGGGCTCAGGCCCGTCCAATATTGGCCCACCATTTAGGAGTCCTTTTGCTAAGCTTCAATAATATGCACTACTGCAGTGCATGCTCAGGCATCTCATGGTAGCTTTTGCATGCTACCCATGCGCTAAGGGACATGTATGGGGCAGAGAATGGTCACAGCCATGCTAATCAGTTAATATTTATTTATTTGATTTTACAAACATGTATAAACCGCTTAAAATCAAAGCAATATACAAAATAACATAAATATTATAAAGACAAACCAAATGTACATCGGACAAAATTAACATTAACACATCAAACTTTATCAAGCTGGAGTTCTTACTTCATCTTGTGACATCTCTACATTAACCTATAGGGACAATGCAACGCCAGATTTATTCAGCGTTCAGTCTATTCATATTACATAAATGCATCGACAAACAGTTGAGTTTTCAACTGTTTCCTGAAATATGTACGATCTTTACACAGTCTCATAACTCCGGGAAACATAGAAACATAGAGTATGACGGCAGAAAAGGGCCGATGGCCTAACAAGTCTGCCCACTCAAGAACCCTCCCTCCCTCAAGAATCCATCTTTTAAGCATTCCTCTGGAGCGACCCCACCTGTCTGTCCCATCGTCCCTTGAAGTCAAGCGTGTTACTGGCCTCGACTACCTGACATGGAAGACCATTCCATCGATCAATTACCCTTTCGGTGAAGAAGTATTTCCTGGTGTCCCCATGAAATCTTCCCTCCCTGAGTTTTAGTGGATGCCCTCTTGTCGCCGTGGGACCCGTAAGAAAAAAGATTTCTTCCTCCACCTCAATGCGGCCCGTGATGTATTTAAATGTTTCTATCATGTCCCCCTTTTCTCTGCGCTCTTCGAGAGAATATAATCGCAGCCTGCTCAGACGTTCTTCATATGGGAGATCTTTAAGTCCTGAGACTATCCTAGTGGCCATTCACTGAATCGACTCCATTCTCTTCACATCTTTTTGATAATGTGGCCTCCAAAACTCCTACTACTGAAAACATCATGGGCTCCTTTTACGAAGGTGCGCTAAGTGTTTTAGCGCACACACCAGATTAGCGTGCGCCATAGCGCGCACTAGCTGAAAATCTACCGCCTGCTATTCTGTTCGTTAAGGCCCTAGCGTGGCTTTGTAAAAGGAGCCCCCATATCTCTTATTCTCTTGTGGTAGATCCTAGTTTCCTTATCATTTACAAACCTCATACAACCCTGAGATCGTAACCTACAATTAGGAAGGTAAATTTTCCAAAGATTTTGGAAACATGCCGGAGCAGAAGAATGTACCACCTGTTGCATATATGAAAGCACCTTGTGGAATATTCGCTGAGGGAATGGAAGCCAATGCAATTTTCTTAAAACTGGAGTAATATGTTGAAACCTTGGAGTACCAGATATTAATCTGGCTGCTGAATTCATCAGCTGCTGGAGTGACCTAAGTTTAATCTTAGATATTCCAAAGTATAACATGTTACAATAATCAAGTCGAGTTAATATCAAAGCACTGCTGTGTGTTAACTGATAAGTGCAGGATTAGCACATGAACCCTGCCTACAAAATAGAGCTCATGCACTAGTGGCCATTAATGGGAAAATTAGCACGTGGCCTTTATTTCAGAAGTAGGAAAATTGGCCTTTTCATGGCAGCATGAAAAGTGGCATTAGTCCATAGGAAAGACCTGTATTGGGAATAGTGCAGACCACTTTTTAGCAGTGACTCCTTAAGCTGCTATTATTTGCCTTTATTTTTTATCATTTGTTTTTCTTAGATTTTCCAGATGCAACTCTGCATATTTGTGTACTTTACTTAAGGAAATTATTTTGTTATTTGTTTGCCTGTACAATTTGTTATTTCTTTTATGTTGTCCCTTTATTTCTTCTGTAATGCTTGAGGTGTGTTACTGTGATATTGTGTACAAATACAAATAATGTTGCATGCCGCATGTGTGTGCAGGAATTGCTTGTGCACTGTGTGCGCGCAAACAGCAGACTATAATGCATAGATGAGTAGCCGAATGGTTAATGCAGTAGACTGAGAACCTGGGCAACTGGGTTTAATTCTCACTGCAGCTCCTTGTGACCCTAGGCAAGTCACTTAACTCTCCATTTCCCCAGGTACAGACAGAGGTATACTAAGGGGGTGGGAAGGGGGCGGACCAATCCTGGGCACTGGCACCTCTCTATCCCTCCACATTAGCTTTCCCTCTGATGTCACTTCCCAGCTCTGTGAACAGAAAGTGATTTCATAGATGAGCCAGGCCGGCACGAGCAGGAGGCCGGAGAAGTTGCTCGTGCTGGTGAAGATTTAAAGAGTTAAGGGAGGAAGGGAGGGCACAAGTGTGGCATGGAGGCTGGAAAGGAACGGGAGGTGGAGAGAATGGCATGAAAAGGTGCCACTACCCAGGGCACCTCCTAACCTCGCTACGTCACTGGGTACACAGTCCACTATGTTGAAAACTGCTATGACTTAGTGGGATATCAAGTGAACAATAAACATAAAAACCAACTCCCTCTTTTACTAAGGTGCGCTAACTGATTAGCGTGCGCTAAACGCTAACGCGTCCATAGACTAACATGCACGTGTTAGCATTTAGCGCGCACTAAATCAATTAGCGCGCACTAATCGGTTAGCGCACCTTAGTAAAAGAGGGCCTAAGGACAGAAATTTTTTTTAAAAAGCACATATTGTAGTATAGGTAAACCATTTTGACTGTAGCCACAGAAAGGCAGTACAGTGCTCCCCTGGTCATTCGCAGTCAGTGATTCGCGGTCCCGGTCATTCACAGTATTTTCGACCGCGAATGACCAGACAGGAGAGGGCAGCCGGAGAGGCAGGGGAAAGCAGCCGGAGGGCCGGCGAGTGAAGGAAATCACTCGTGGTATGCTCTGAGTGCCTCTTCCTGCACTAAAGTCGGGCCTCACCAATCAGGAGCTGCTTTGACACGCAGCTCTTGATTGGTGAGGCCCGACTTTAGTGCAGGAAGAGGCAGTACTGTATATCCAGTCCATGACTCTTTATCCTTTATGCTACAGAAGTGACTCTCACTGGTAACCAAGATGAGAACCTTCTGCATGGTTTTGCTTGCTCTGTCCCTCACACTATATATCATCCCAGTTGAGGGGTAAGCTCAGGTTTACCTGTACCAGTCTGTCCCACTTTACTTTAACCACAGCATTGGCCAGTAGGGTGTGATTTATTCTGATGCAAAAGCTGTAAATCAGTGCAAAATAATAAGTGTCAAAATTAGCATTGACTGACTGCCAAGGTAAACTAAGTCAAACCAATATATTATGAAATTTTGTTTTGAATAAATAACCATGATCTATAGTGTTTGAAGATCAGAGATATACAAATATTATGCACAGAAATATTCTCCATGGGGCAGATTAATATCCCCTCAGCTGGCTCCAGCATCTCTACTTCTAGCCTGTTGGGATGCGCACAAGGATACAGTTGACTTCATTTTCTGTTCTTATGGCCTTTTACCCCTGATTTTTGGAAGTTTTTCAATTTGTTTCACTGGCATTTTTGTCATATTCGATCTAGATAGTATAAGAGGGGTCTCGTTAGGAAACTACTTGTTGAAACACAAATTGGTTCTAATTAGTTTGTTATTCAATTCAATTGCATGAGCAAATTGGGTATGTGCCCAAATTTATGCTTGCAATTTTCAGCGTTTTTGTAATATCATTTGAAACAAATTTGTGCTTGCACTTTTCAGCATATTTTATATCATTGAAACGAAGAGTCAAGAAAAATGTGGAATAATTTGTAAGTTTCATGGCTCACATCATTCACTTCTTGGTTGACCTGAGGACTTTTCAGTAGCTCCTCATATTGTGATGTCATAATGCCTCATTCCACCAATGCATAAGAGCCAACCTCATTGGTGATGTCATAATGGCTTGGTTTCCCTGTGCTTGTGCCCATTTACTAGATGCATTTGCCTCATTGAAACAAAAAGTGTCAAGAAAAGTGTGGAATAACTTGTAAGTTTCATGGCTCCACATCATTCTCTTCTTGGTTGGGCTGAGAACTTTAACCTTTAACCTTTCTGCTCTAGAGATTCTGTTGATGTGAAAATATCTCTAACCTGTCTTGGACTAATTTTATCTAGATTTAATAAAATATCCATATTTTCAAAAGTGCAACATGTAACAATCCATAAAAAATCTCTTTGATATCATGTCAAGTGTGGTACATTCATGAGACAGCCTTCAAGTAGAAGTTGGAGTAGAAGCAGGGGCCTGACAGCCAGCAAAGTTAGGGTTCAAATCCCACTGCAGCCCCTTGATTCCAGGCAAATCACTTAATCTTGCATTGCTTCAGATGAAAATTTAGGCCCTCATTTACTAAGCCACAGGGGGGCTAAATGCTCTGATGCTGCTCCGATGCTCATAGGAATTCTATGAGCGTTGGAGCATTTAGCGCTCTGGGCTACCATAAAAACCTCTACCATGGCTTAGTAAAAAGGGAGGGGGGAGGGATAGATTGGAAGCACTCCAGGGACAGGAAAATACCTACAGTACTTGAATATAATAATAATAATAATAATAATAACTTTATTTTTTTATACCGCAATACCACAAAACAGTTCAGAGCGGTTTACAGGATAAGAGACTGTACATTTACAGCGAAGTTACAGCTTAGTTATAGCGAAGTTACATCGAGGTTACAGCATATCGAAAAACAGTTCAGAGCGATATAACTCACTTTGAGCCAAAACTAAAGAAGGCATGAGCCAAATCCAAATAAAAATTGCGGAGACAAAATAGTAAGTCTAAGAAAGCAGGGAATAAAACCACAGAGGAGCCTGAGGTGTGGAGGAAAGCATAGAGGTGTGGCAGTGCAAAAGGAAGTAAGCTGGTCAGATCAGATGGCTCTTAATAAGTGTCTTCATTTACCATCATAGTCTAAGGGTCAATTTCCTTCACCTTTTGTTACTGCAGGACTTGTGTATTTCGGGCTGTAAGAAATGTCTAAATTGATTGTTTAAATCCCTCAGGTGATCAATTTACTCATTCATAAACATTAGAAAAATAATATTTTCAGTTTCTAGTGAAACAATTGTGTGTGTCTCTTTAAGCAAGCTTGTTCGGCTCCCCACGACATTTCCAAGCATAAACAATCCCGGGCTTGGGCTCCCTGCACTGGTAGAAATAAAAGATGTGTTTACACTGAAACTGAATCACTGCCTGGATGATTCTGAGGGATGAGAATCAGCTGGACTGTACTCCAGAGTTCATTAACCAGCATTCCCGGCTTGTCAGTTTGCCATTTTCTTGTCCATTTTTTGTTTATCAGACATCACTTTAATCTGAAAACCTACCGTAGATGGTTGGCCCCTGTGGTAATGTATGTGTCAACAGAACCGCTCCTGTCCTTCCAACATGTCAGCTACTGTTCTACGGACCCAATGTCCTGTAGTTCACGCTAATCTCTAAATACTGAGAAAACAAACTCCATACTAGCAGAAATAGCAGCAGACAGAAACTGTTAATTATATGCCACTAGATGGTGTTATAATGACTTAGCAAGTTACAGTATTGTAAAGTGGAACCTTTAACGGGGCCTCCTCACTTGTGTCCTTGTTTCACTGACATGGATCCTACTTCCATTTCAAAGAAGGGTGGCTGGCTTCTTTGTTTCGCATGAGGTTTGACATAGTTGCAACATCTCCACATTAATAAAGCCACTACAGCAGAGGCCTATTTCTGAAGGACCTTCACGTGCTATTGTGAAATTGTAAGCAACGGGAGATTTTGAAAAACAATGTGTTTGTCCTTGTGATTCTTTTCTCACAGTAACCCAAGAAGAAATTTCTGTAAAAGGAGCACCTTAAGTTTTGCTGTATTTAAGTTTCTTTTAAATTTTCCACCTTGGCCAAGCTTTTGTCTAATGTTGGGTTGGGTATGTGATCACATGCATAACAGCAAAAGGCCCTCTTTTACTAAGCCACACTAGAAGTTTCTACCGTGTTAAAACATATTGTTTATTGTGAGCTTCTAAACCGCTACTGAAAGGCGTTACAATACATGGGCTCTATATAGAGTTTCATTGGCGAATATACACCGTTGTTTGGGTAATGGCAGGTAATAGATGGATGAACAGTAGTTCCAGATGATAAAGCATTCATTTCTTGAAGAAGCCCGATGCAATGATTCTAGGGCGAAACGGAGATCTTCTGTCATAATGTTGTATCTGGACTGAGTTGGCTGGGTAGAGAATCTTCACCCAAGCTAAGTATTGCTTTAATTCAATATCAATGGATGATGAGAAATAAATTTGTATAAGCAACAATCATTTAAAAATTTTTTTCAATGTAATAGTCCCTTTGAGACAACTATGATCAATGATAGTCTGCATTTGGGTTATTCCTTATGATTAGCTCTGAGGTTTAACTGCAGACACTTGAGATCTTTCGTCTCTGTGGAGGGAATTCTGACCGTTATCATTCTTAAACAAAAGTGTGCTAATAGGTGTTTTAGTGTGTCTCACATAATATCTGAAGGGTTTGGTGCTCTATATAGAGTTACAAGGGCTTTTGTAGCGGTTTTACAATACAGAGTTATTAAGACCGGCATAATTATGGCATAATCAATCATCCTACTTATGTTACCGGCACATCGATCATCCTACTTATTTGCATATGTTCATACCAAATCAATCGTCCTATACATCTAATATTAGGTTTATAATTGCAGCTAAGTACACTATATTTTCACACCTCCTAAGGAGTTTGGCCTATTCAACTAAATATAGCCTTTATAAATGTTTTATTAGGATAGTTTTCTATTTTGTTATTATTGTTTAGTTTTATTAACTCCTGATACAGTCCTTAATGTGGGCGAAACACGGCCTGTGTAGAGTTTTATCTGATGTCTACACAATAAAATTGAACTTGGTTTCTACACCTCTTTTTGGCTGTGCTGCTTTTCGTTGGCTACCATTATGGATTTTGCAGACTGCCTGCCTTGTTGCTTTCAAAGTTTCTACCGTGGCCTGGTGCGTTAAATTCCATAGGAATTCTTTGTGTGTTGGAGCATTTAGCACTCTGGGCCGCGGTAGAAACTTCAACTGTGGCTTGGAAAAAGGAGGGGAAAGTAAGCTAAAAGTTGTCAGCAGATAAGAGCTACTTGGCTTATCTAGTCTGCCAATGGTGTCACTGGATTTGCTTATTCTCTATCTCCCTCTATTGCTCTCACCACTTTAGATACAAATATTTTTCCAGTTCCTCACAAAAATAAATGTGGATTCTGCATTCTGCTTTGGTTTTCTGATCTGCATCTCTTTAGGTTTTGTATCTGTTACATCTGCAAAAGAACACAGAAAAGTCTCAGTGCTTTCACAAATCTGTATTTTATATACAGTATAGCCTTGAATGCTAGTTCACTGTCTGTGTTGTGCTTCCTATGGCCACCAGAGTTGTGGGGGGGGAGGGGGGAGGCTGGGAGTTTGTGAAAGCACAGTCGACTTAGGCACACATGCATACATTGCAGCTCTCATACAATATTGGAAAAAGATACATGCCACCAAAATGAGAACACACAAGCACAAAACACTGGCATATGGCACACAGGCCTGTATAGGTCACGTGGTCTCAGAAGCCGCCTAAGCAGCTTTTCAGAATCGCACAAGGGCGTCCTATACAGAATCGCGCCTAAGCCCGCCTAAAAGAACCCAATTCTCTAACTGACGTCCATGTTACAGATGCCGGTTAGAGAATCGGGTTGTCGCTGAGCTTATCATGGCAAGGGATCTCCCTGCCATGATAAGTTTAGCAGCAACCTGTCCCCCTCCCCCCGCGATGACTACCAGCAGGAGGGATGCCCAGCAGCCCCCTGCCCTGAATGAATGTGGCAGGAGGGATGCCCAATCCCTCCTGCCCGGCAGCCCCCCCCCCCCCAATGAACATGGCAGGAGGGATGCCCAGTCCCTCCTGCCCCTTTTCAAATGATACTCTAAGATATTACTTTCTTATTCAACCTCCCTCATCTCTCATATATCACACTCATATTAGCTGTCTTGCCAAAGACCTCAGAAAACACCACCACTCCTCTGTCCTTTAAGGTACTATTTTCCGGGGAGAATGCTGTGTAGATCCTCACTGGTCAAGGCTCTCAGCTTTATCAATTTTTTTTAATTTTTTATATAAGTCCTCAATGTTTAACTTCATTTTCAATTCTATCTGTATTAGTTATTTTAGCTTTTGAGTTTTCACTTATCTTGATAATAGTCACCCTTCTTCACACTTTGGTGATTTTAGCGGTTGGACCCGACATGTTTCGCCTTAGCTTCATCAGGGATCCACTTTATAATAAATAATATTAAATACATTAAAATCTCTTTACCCACCTACTATTATCATCATAACTATTGAGAACCCAATCTATCACAACTAACTTCCACCTACCATTACCGTTGTCACCCGACTCACTCATTCATTCATTTGCTTGTTGTAAGATGGTGGCGGCATTCTCAGGGCTCATTATATTACCTAGGTAACGAATCTGTACAATTGCTCCCATTGCAATCTCTCCCCTAAATCTGATCCCGTAAACTGTTAGCCACTAATCTCTAACTATGTATGTTCCATTCAATTTGTAGCATCTTTCTAATCATTGTACACCACATAGAACTTAACAGTCCTGCAGTATAGAAACATAGAAACACAGAAGATGACGGCAGAAAAGGGCTACAGCCCATCAAGTCTGCCCACTCTGCTTACCCACCCCCTGTCTATGCCCTAATGACCCAATTTCCTTATCTTGACCCTCGTAGGGATCCCACATGGATATCCCATTTATTCTTAAAGTCTGGCACGCTGTCTGCCTTGATCACCTGCACTGGAAGCTTGTTCCAATAATCAACCACTCTCTCTGTGAAGAAATACTTTCTGGTGTCGCCATGAAATTTTCTGCCCTGAGTTTGAGCGGGTGCCCTCTTGTGGCCGAGGGTCCCTTGAGAAAGAAAATATCATCTTCCACCTCGACACGTCCCGTGGGGTACTTAAATGTTTCGATCATGTCTCCCCTCTCCCTACGTTCCTTGAGAGTGTAGAGCTGCAATTTGTTCAGTCTCTCTTCGTACGAGAGACCCTTGAGCCCCGAGATCATCCTGGTGGCCGTCCGCTGAACCGATTCAATTCTGCGCACATCTTTACTGTAATATGGCCTCCAGAATTGCACACAGTACTTCAGATGAGGTCTCACCATGGCCCTGTACAACGGCATTATGACTTCAGGCTTTCGGCTGACGAAACTTCTATTGATACAACCCAATATCTGCCTTGCCTTAGATGAAGCCTTCTCCACTTGATTGGCAGTTTTCATGTCTGCACTGATGATTACTCCTAAATCTCGTTCTGCTGAAGTCCTAGTTAAAGTTTCTCCGTTCAAGAAGTACGTCCTGCATGGATTTCCGCTTCCGAGGTGCATGACCTTACATTTCTTAGCATTGAAGCCTAGCTGCCAGGTTGAGGACCAACTTTCCAATGTAAGCAGGTCCTGCGCCATATAATTCTGTAAACTGCATTCACTTACTATATTACATAGTTTGGCGTCATCGGCGAATAGTGTTATTTTACCTTGAAGCCCTTGAGTCAGATCCCCTATGAATATGTTGAAAAGGAGTGGACCCAGGACCGAGCCCTGCGGCACTCCACTGGTCACCTCCGATGTTTTAGAGAGGGTACCATTAACCACCACCCTCTGAAGTCTGCCACTCAGCCAATCATTGACCCATGCAGTTAGTGTCTCTCCTAACCCCATCGATTCCATCTTGCTTAGCAGCCTGCGGTGTGGGACACTGTCAAAAGCTTTACTGAAGTCCAAGTACATGACGTCCAAAGATTCTCCCAAGTCCAACTTTCTTGTTACCCAGTCAAAGAAGCTGATGAGATTGGATTGGCAGGACCTACCCTTGGTGAATCCATGCTGACTGGGATCCCGAAGATTCCCTTCATTCAAGATCATGTCCAATTTGCTTTTAATTAAAGTTTCCATGAGTTTGCACACTATTGATGTGAGACTCACCGGTCTATAATTCGCAGCCTCTGCCCTGCAACCCTTTTTATGCAGAGGAATGACATTAGGGAGAGATTGAATAGCTCAGCCAACGGTTTCGCCAAGACATCGCTCAATTCTCTGAGCACTCTTGGGTGCAAATTGTCTGGTCCCATGGCTTTGTTCACCTTGAGTCTTGCCAGTTCACTGTAAACTTCACCTGGTGTGAACTCAAAATTCTGAAACGGGTCTTCTGTGCTTTGTGTTGCCTTCAACTGCGGACCGTGTCCCGGTGCCTCACAGGTGAAGACTGAGCAGATGTATTCATTCAGTAGTTCGGCTTTATCGGAATCTGCTTCCATGTAACTTCCATCCGGTCTTCTAAGGCGTACTATCCCGCCTGTGTTCCTTTTTCTGTCACTAATATACCTGAAGAAGGATTTGTCCTCCTTTTTAATGTTTTTTGCCAGAATTTCTTCCACTCGAAGTTTTGCCTCCCTAACTGCCATTTTGACCGCTGTAGACCTGGTCCTATATTCTACCTTTGCCTCTCTTTTCTCCGTGCGCTTGTAGGAGAGAAACGCTTTTTTCTTCTCCTTAATGAGGTGCGAGATCTCCGCGGTGAACCATTGGGGTTTATTGTTTCTTTGTCGTTTATTTACTGATTTTATGAAGCGGCTAGTTGCTTCATGTGTGGTTGATTTCAGTGTTAACCACTTAGCTTCTACATCATCGGTCTCCGCTCGGTCCTGCAGCGTCCGATGGACGAAATCTCCCATGCGTGTGAAGTCTGTGCCCCGGAAATTGAGTACCTTTGTTTTCGTGTTTGATCTAGGGAAGCCTTTCCTAAGGTTGAACCATACTATGTTGTGGTCGCTGGAGGCTAGCGTATCTCCTACTGAGACCTCTGAGACGCTTTCCCCGTTGGTGAGTACCAGGTCGAGGATCGCCTGGGCCCTAGTGGGCTCCGTTACCATTTGTTTGAGACGTGCTCCCTTTAAGAAGGTTAAGAGCCTCCTGCTACTGCTGGTTGTCGCTGAAAATGAGTTCCAGTCTGCATCAGGCATATTGAAGTCCCCTAGCAGTACAGCTTCTCCTTGTAGAGTGATATTCTCTATGTCTTCAATTAATTCTGCGTCCATGTCTTCCAGTTGTCTTGGGGGTCTGTATACCACACCTAGATATAGGCATTTTTCTCTGCCTCTTGCCAGGTTTACCCAGAGGGACTCCCCGGTGTACTTGACATCTGTGATCCTGGTGGTTTTGATGTCCTCTTTAATGAATAGAGCTACCCCCCCTCCTAACCTGCCCTCTCTGTCCTGACGAAGTAGATTGTAGCCCGGTATAGCCATATCCCACCCATGTGAATCCGTGAACCAAGTTTCAGATATTGCCACCACATCTAGGTCGGCATTCCTTATTTCAGCCTCCAATTCTAGAATTTTGTTACCTAAACTGTGTGCATTGACATACATGGCCCTCCATATCTTGTGTTTGCTAAGTCCCTGTGAGGCGTATCCTACCCGAGTCGGTGTGACTCCTAAAGAACTGTTTGCAATGTGGGTACTTACCTTGGACATGGAAGCGGAGTTTCGACTTACCTCATCAGGATAATTCCTTTCTGCACTAATATGTGAATGGGTACCCTCCCCCGACTTACCTAGTTTAAAGCCCTGTGAAGCAGGCAGGCTAGTCGGTGTCTGAAGACGTTCTTACCCCTACTGGTCAGATGGAGTCCGTCTGGTCCCTGAAGTCCTTGTAGCGCTTCCCCATGGTTTAGGAATCCGAAGTTCATATCCCGGCACCATCCCTGTAGCCACTTGTTCGTCCTCAGGATACGTTCATCTCTGGCTCTTCCCTTGCCTCTAACTGGGAGGATCGATGAGAAAATCACCTGCGCTTCTGTTCGCTTCAGCCTCTCACCCAGTGCTCCAAAGTCTTTGGTGATGGTCTCCGGTGTGTTCCTGGCAGTGTTGTTGGTTCCTATGTGGACAAGAAGCATAGGAAAGTGGTCTCGGGGCGTGAGTAGTCTATCCAGACTGGCGGTGACATCTCGTATCCTGGCTCCAGGCAGACAGCAGACCTCCCTAGATTGCATATCCGGTCTGCAAATTGGTCCCTCGGTGCCCCTCAACATGGAATCCCCGATGACTATTACTCTGCGCTTCTTTGGGGGGAGCCGGTCAGTTGTCCCTGGAGATGGAGCTGTGTGTTGGGCCTGCTCCTGTACCTGCTCCTGTTCCTCATCGGCAATTCTTTCTTGAAGAATCTGGAATCTGTTCCGCAGGGTGAGTTGAGGGGTTGATGTATAGCTGCCCTGTTTGTAAGAAGAAGGAGAAGATGAAGAGATTGAAAAAGGGGGGGGGGATCTCCTATTATTATTATTATTATTATATATATGCCTAAACCGCAGAAGCCCCAGTTCCTTATGGGAAAACTTCTGTTGGTGGAAAGATCCACCCCTTGTCCCATCGATGCAAGAAAGTTCCACTGGGACTGGGTAATCTCAGCTGTTAGATGTCAGCATGTTGTATGGTGGAACAGGAGCACATTTAAGGAGGAAAAAGTTAGGAGTTTGGCACTGATTTTCAGCACTATCCTCAATATTTGGTCCTTTCCTCCTAGAAATGATCACCCAAAGTCTCTCAACCAATGTTGTTCTGAAATCCTGGAAATCAGCCCTAGTCTTCCCCAAACTAAAAAAAAACACAAAATTTAGATAAAATGCAATGCTCCAATTTCCGTCCTATTGCCAACTTACCCTTCATTGCCAAACTCACTGAAAAAATTGTTTTTCACCAACTCTCTGAATTCTTCACAAAAATGAACGCCCTTCATCCAAATCAAACTGGTTTCCACATTAACCACTCTACTGAACTGTCTCTTCTCGGTCTCACCATCACCATCTACTACTTCCACGACCACCGAAAATCAGTCCTCCTCATATCCTTTGATCTTTTGACCGCATTTGACACGATCGATCACGATTTACTTCTCAATCGTCTTAAAAACAGTGGTATAACCGACTCTGCTCTCCTCTGGTTCTCCTCCTGTTTCGCTGATCGGAACTTCAAAGTTCACTCTAAAGGAACACTTTCTCCCCCAATCTTTCAAACTTACAATGTTCCTCAAGGTTCTATCCTCTCTACTTTTCAACATCTTTTTAGTGCCTCTCTTGACTCTAGCTCAATCAATTGGATTTACCACCTTCGCCTATGCTGACGACATCCAGCTTCTTCACCCCATCAATCCCACAAATATCAACGATACCTAAGAAATCAATACCAAACTGGACAAAATCAGCTTATGGCTATGAACTAACAGACTTTCCCTTAACATAGCCAAATCTCGAGGAATCTTATTCCCAGTCAAAAACAATGATACTCTAAATGGACAAATATGTATCAATTCCTGCCCTCTTCAGATAGAATCCAAATTAAAACTACTAGGAATCATTTTTGACAAAAATCTCAATTATCATTATCAAATCAGCTCATTTACCAAAAAATGCTTCTATAAACTCTGTCTAATCCATTCTATAACCTCAATTCTAGAGCATGCCTCTGTTCAAACCTTAATTCACTTGCTGATCATCTCACACATCGACTATTGCAATTATCTTTACCATGGAATAACTCAAAAGAAAATTCATCGACTGCAACTGATTCAAAATACCGCGATCAAACTCATCTACAAAGCCAAAAAGTACGACCATGTCACCCTGCTTCTTCAATAATCACATTGGTTGCCAGTCTCACACAGAACAACTTACAAAATACTCCTACTGGTTTTCAAAATTAAACTTTCCCACTTACCTGCCTTCTTAGATAAGCATCTTATCCCCATACTCCTTCTAGGACCCTCAGATCCGCCAATCAGAATCTACTGACAGTCCCCATGATTAAAGACCTATATTACACCAGAAACATCATCTTTTCCATCACAGCCCTTTGGAATGCAATGCCATCATACCTCCGCTGTGAAAACTCTCTAACCAATTTAAAACTAATCTCAAAACTTTTCTGTTCCAAGACGCATACAAAAACTTCAATTAAGAATCTCCTCCTAGACAAATTGAGAACCGCTTTTAAGAAGCGACCTCCCTTTCCTCTTGTATTTTCTCTTCCTTCTCCCCTACCTTTTAATTTTATTTTTGATGTAATTAAAAAAATCTCCCCCCCCAGCTCCTCTTGTATCCAACCTGTCCAAACTCTGTCCTTGTCTAGGCTATAACTTGCCTTATTTTATTTTTTATGTATTATAAATTTTAGTATTGTAAATCGGCCAGATACTTGTGATGGTCGGTATACCAAATTATAAATAAACTTGGAAACTTGGATATGAAGGGTTGCTGAAAAGTTCTCAGCCCAACCAAGAAGAGAATGATGTGGATATGGTTCAATCAATGATCTGAAACAATATCAAAACATAGAATTTCATTTCTGCAACTTGGCACTTAACAAAATATGAAATACTCTTTTCAGCTACATTGGCAAATAATGCTCAGAATTTAGGAAGTTGGTTGGTTGGGCTGAGAACCTTTCAGCACCCCTTCATAATTTAACTCACAATTCAAGGCAAATAAATGGTAGGCCTAAATTTGTAAGTATACTGGTGGACACTCAAAATAGCCAGATACAGCTGCTGACTGGTTAAATTGCTTGTTCGGGGATATCTGCTTCTTTTTAGCAGCACTTAACTGCTTAATGTCACAGAAAATGAGAAGTTAGGCCCTAGATTTTGTGCCTAGCCAATCTAGGTGCCTAACTTTTTTTTTTTTTTTAGTTCAATTATCTTTATTGACAGTTTAACAATTTAATGTATAGAACAATCGGGTAACAATGACCAATAATCTAAACCAGTGTTTTTCAACCTTTTTTGGGCAAAGGCACACTTGTTTCATGAAAAAAATCACGAGGCACACCACCATTAGAAAATGTTAAAAAATTTAACTCTGTGCCTATATTGACTATATATAAAGTAATTCTCTTGAATAGGAATCAAATAAACACAAAGAAAGTATTTTATAATTACTTTATTATGAAATATTAAGTAAACAGAATAGTGAAAAATTATAAAATACTTTATTCAGTGCGAAACCTGGGACTGTTTGGCTGAACACAAAGCTGATATTCTGGCTGGAATCGAAGAAAGACACACACGTAGCTCTTCGTCAACAGCCGTTCCCTTCACCGCCCCGTCACCGTCACCGCCATCCCTTTCACCGCCCCGTCACCGCCACTGCCATCCCATTCACCGCCCCGTCACCGTCCCTGCTGCATCCATATAAGCCTTAGTACTGTAATATTTAGCTTATTCCTTTCTTATAAATCAAAGTTCCTGCTGCTGAACTAGAGAAAGAGATGTTCAGCTGGCACGGCTTTGTTTATAAATTTTTATCAACACAACTAATATACTATTTTATCCTAAAGCAAAAAATAAATAAATAAATATAATTTTTTTTTCTACCTTTGTTGTCTGGTTTCTGCTTTCCACATCTTCTCATTCAATTCCTTCCATCCACTGTGTGTCTTCTCTCTACATCTTCCATTTGCTGTTACTGTGCCTCTCCCTTCATCCCCCCCCAATTGGTCTAGCACCCATCTTCTTCCCTCCGCTCCCCCATAGTCTGGCATCTGTCTTCTTCCCACTCTGTCTTCCACATTTCCCTTCGGGGTCTGTTCCTCTCCACCCTCCCTCAATGTCTGTCCTATTCCTTTCCACCACCACCCTTCCCTCCCTCCTTTACCATCTGTTCCTTTCTACTACCCTTCAGCTCCTCTCACGTGGCTTATCTATCTACCTTCCTCCCTCTTATTTTCATGGCACGTTACAATGTAATTTGTGCAAGCCACTGGAGCCTGCGAGCTCGGTCCCTGTCCCATCCCCACAAACCATCTCGCTTCTGTGCTCCTATTTTCTCCATTTCTAATATCTCCCCTATGTATCTGTCATTGCCCCCCCCCCCTGTGTCCATATACCATCCCCATGGCATGTCCCCTTTATGTCTCTGCCCCTATGCCCCATGCACATAATTTCCCCTCTTTCTGTTACCTTCCTGTGTCCAGATTTCCCCTATCTTCCTCTTCCATACCAGTGTGTCTCTTCTTTTCAACCCCATCTAGCTTTTTTCCCTCTTTCTTCCCCCCCCTGCTTCTAGCATCTGGCTCACCTGCCTGTCCTTCCCTTTCTTTCCTGCTGTGGGTTTTTCTTTCCGTCTTCATCCCCTTGGCCCAGAATCCTTTTCCCTTTCACTCCCTCCTTCCAATTTGAGCCGGGAACACGAGCGATCGCACGGTCCCCGCAGCCACCACTCGCCTGCCCAATCGATCCTACTGTTTAGCCAGCTCTCTCCCTTCGCCTCACCTTAGTTTGTAGGTTTTGTTTTTCGGAGACATGCACGCTTTCCCAAAGAGCCGCGCACGCGCGGCTGCTCAGTGTTCAATCTTCTGCTCTGCTGCAACTTCCTGTTTCCGGTTGCATCAGAGCAGAAGATCGAAACTGAACAGCAGCGGGGACCGGGGGAGTCTCATGGGAGCGCGTGCGGGACCCGGCCTGAGGCCTAATCAGTGTCTGCACCGTACGGCACACCAGGCAACATCTCGCGGCACACTAGTGTGCCGCGGAACAGCGGTTGAAAAACACTGATCTAAACCATTAATGACAGTAAGCATGCAGTTTGTCAATCATTACCACAAAAGCAAGTATAGTAGGAAACATCCTACCATAACAAAAGAAAATAATAATAAAAATAGAACTGGCCAGACGTGTATAAAACAGATCAATATTCATCTATGACATAATATATCCATTATCAACAGTTGTAGCAGAAAACATACAATAATACAGCAGAAACAGAGCAGCAGAAGCAAAACAGCTTAAATAAAGTTCAAGCTAAGATACTATCGGAGTCGCAGGGGCTGTAGCAAAGCATGTCTTATAAAGAAGATTCTAAAGACGTGAGTAGTGGTGCCCACATCTTTTCAAATCTAGAGAGGGAACCACGTCGTTCAGCAGCTATCCTCTCATATTTAGCATAAAGACACACTGTATGCCACCACTTGTGCGATACATTTGTGAAATCTTTCCAATTAGCAAATATGATACGAAGTGCTACCAATAGTAATAGTTGTAATATTGGAATTTTGTCCTGAGATAAGGGCGAATAGGAAGCAGTCAAGCTAATGAGCAAGAGCGGATAGGACAACTGAGTATTGATATCCAATAACGAGCAAATTTGTGCCTAACTTAATATTTTTTTAATTGGCTTATCGGCTCTGATAATTAAAAGTGCCATTAAAAACCAATTAAAAAAAATTAAT
The DNA here is from genome assembly GCF_902459505.1 of Geotrypetes seraphini. NCBI lineage: Eukaryota > Metazoa > Chordata > Amphibia > Gymnophiona > Dermophiidae > Geotrypetes > Geotrypetes seraphini. The sequence goes on along the minus strand of NC_047090.1, from coordinate 138,753,216 downwards.
TTTCCAGTAGGTGCCTAATTTAATAGGCGCATACCACTTTGATGTGGGGGTCTACAACAAGGCACCTACCGGTGCTTACCAGCAAGTAGGCATAGTTAGGAATGGATTCAGGTTGGATTTGGGGTAGAGCTTGGGTGTGGAATGAGTTAGGCGCCGGTAGGCCAGTATCTTACGTGCACTCATTTAGGCCAAAACCCTGACCTAAATAGAATACGCCTAAGGATTTTATGCCTACCAGTGCCTAAGAATGCTTAGGCACCACTAGGTACAATTCTATAAATGGCTACACACTCTAATCATGGATGCTTAGTCACACCTAAATTCCGTGCACAACCCAAAGTGAATTAACAAGCCTTATTGGCATGGTAATTGACCATGCCATGATCTTTAATTTTAAAAAATCAATTAAAAATCAGTTAAAAGTTGTGCGTGTAATTTCATGTGGCGCCTAACAATGCCTAAGTCAAGGCACCTTCTGATGCTTAATGATACCCACCTGATGTAGTTATGGGGTGGAGAATACACCTCCCAGAGAACTCCATTCCTCAGATCAGCTGCTCTTGGCTGTACCCAGTGGTGTAGTAAGGGCGGTGTGGGGAGGGGGGGCACAGTCTGCACCGGGCGTGGTCTTCCTAAGGGCACAGCTGCACCCCTCCTCCTCTCCATCCCCCCGCTCGATAATCCGCCGCTTCTTTCCTTGCTGCATGCACCCCATGCCTTCCCCCATACCTTTTTTGTGCTCTCTCTGATGTCTCTTCTGGGACCCGTGCCTAGGAAGTGATGTCAAATGGGGTACAGGAAAAGGGAAGGGGGCACACCTACGGTGGGGAGGGGCACCACCATCTCAGGCGCCCCTTACCCTTACTACGCCACTGGCTGTATCCTTCTCTCCCACTGCCAATTCCAGACTTTGTTCATTTTATCTAACTGCCCCCTATGCCTGAAATAAATTACCCGAGTTTGTCCGCCAAGCCCCTTCCCTTGTTTAAAAGCAGACTGAAAACCCACCTTTTTGATATAGCCTTCAATCCATAACTCTACTCCCCACTGCCCACCAATCCAGCCAGCAGATTAAACGTTCCCCTTAAGTGTATCCATGACATCCTGTTTGTCTGTCTTGTCTGGTTAGATTGTAAGCTTTTTCGAGCAGGGACTGTCTTCTTTGTGACTTTGTACACCGCTGCGTACGTCTGGTAGCGTTATAGAAATAATTCATAGTAGTAGTAGTAGTGTGAAGTGTTTCAGTCTTTGGGAAGCAGAGCTGAGATTGTGATGTCATAATGCTTCATTCCACCAATGCCTAAGAGCCAACCTCATCAGTAATGTCACAATGGCTTGATTATCCTGTACGCCCATTTGCCCTCCAGCCTAGCCAGCAGATTAACCGTTCCCCTTAACTGTATCTATGACATCCTGTTTGTCTGTCTAGATTGTAAGCTCTTTCGAGCAGGGACTATCTTCTTTGTGACTCTGTACAGCGCTGTGTGTGTCTGGTAGCTCTATAGAAATAATTAATAATAGTAGCAGTAGTTGTAAACTTAGACATTGATAGGTATGCGAGTTAGGTGCTGATATGTTAGGCCAGGTAAAATGACATCTAGTGCAGCCTAGGCCACTAGGCATCTCTATATATAAAACCCTAAGCGCGCATGCGCTGTTGAAACTGTGTGTTTCCTGGTGCCTTGAGGTGTGCTTCTGTGGCAGTCCTCACGGCGCCTGTGCTAGATGGAGGCGCGTGTGCCAGTGACTCCTCCCTCCCACTGCCACTCCTCTTCAAAGCGGCCTGCTGAAGTTCGCCAGCACTGTAGCGAACCTTACAGGCCACTCTCCACCTTCCCGACGGCGAGCAGTACCAGGGCAGAACGCTGGGCCTGCTGCACGACGATCTGGACCGAGAGGACCAGCTCCAGTTGGAGTCATGGAGGGAGGGTAAGAATGGGAGGGGGGTGGAAACGGAAGGGGGCCACGGAGTAGGCAGGCATTGCACAACAGGGGACCAAGGGGAGAGGGAAAGGGGGCTGCTTTGGGGGGAAGGGGGCCACGAAGCATGCAGGCATGGTAGAACAGGGGACCAGGGGAGAGGGAAAGGGGGCTGCTTTGGGGGGAGGGGTGTGCTGGGGGTAGACAGCAATCATCGGGGGGGGGGACAGAAGGGGGCCACAGAGCACGCAGGCATGGCACAACAAGGGGAGAGGGAAAAGGGAATGCTGGGGGAGAGGGGTATGATGGGGGGCACAAAACAATCATGCTTTGCTCTGGGAAGAGGGGGGGACACAGAAGGGAGCCACGGAGATACAGGCAGGCATGGCGCAACAGAGAAATACAGGTAGGCAGGGGGCCAGGGAGAGACACAGACAGAATGAATGACAGACAGACAGCGTCCAAGGAGAGAGAGACAAAGAAAAAAACCCAGACAAACAGACATCTCTAGCACCCGTTACTGTAACGGGCTTAAAGACTAGTGATTCTATAAAGGACATCTAGCAGTTGATTGACAATCGCAAGGACCAGTACCTAAAAATAAGAAATAGTTAGGTGACATTTATAGAATCTGGCCCTTAGTGCCTAAGTGAAAGTTGGCTATTTTGGGGTGTACAGGGGAGGAAGAGGCACTTAGCTAGTTAAGTGCCGATATTCAGCATTTTTCTGGCCAAGGTAACAGCATAAAATGGGACTGCATAAAACACAATCCTCTCTTTATGAGGCAACACATATCCAGTTAAGTTCTGAATATCGATCTAAACAGCCATGTGTTAGTTGATGTCACATAAACTGGATATTGAATGCCTAAGCCCAGATATTGCCTGGCATTGAATATCTGAGATCAGTGCCAGTGGCAGACAGCAAAACACTCACCATTACCAGCTTAATATTGACCATATAACTTTTAAAGCTCCTAACTTAAGATGAATTTTCAGCTGAAAATGTAGGCTCCTAAATTTGTTTGAAAATCATAACCTGGATTGGCCACCATGAGAACGGGCTACTGGACTTGAATGACCATTGGTCTGACCCAGTAAGTCTATTCTTATGTTCTTATGTTTAAGAGCCAAATTTAGGAGTCTAAATTTAAGAGTTTTGCTTTTTGTTAAAAAAAAAAAATATTGATGTCAAGGTTCCTATAATCCTCTAGTTTTGTCCTTCAATGGAAATAAAAGAACAAGAAAATGTTAAAACCAATCACTGGATCACAAGATATACTGCTTGTAGCAAAATAACTTTAACATGTCAGCTAGTGTTCTACAGGCAAAGAGTTGACGATTACAAGATAATGTTAAGGATTTTGAAAGGAATAAAACAATGAATTGTTTTGTTCCCACTATAAGCGCTGAAGAAAAATAAATAAAAGGTTATTTTTAGTGTCTCTTTTCTTGTAGGCTGTGCAATAAAATATGCAGTGTGACCTCAGACGCAGAGCACAAGTTGTATTCTCTCTGTCAGGAAGGGTGAGAGAGAGACTGAACTGCAGAAGGACAAAGCCAGAGACACAATTGCCAATTACCATTGACAGTAAATGTTTTTAGGGACACGAGATTCACTTCATTTTAACCTTTGCATTGATAAATGAAAATTTTTTAAAAAAGGCCCTTTTTTTTTTTGCGGTTGGAGTGTGGTTTTAAATGGATAGATAAGAGCCCCAGTAAATAGAAACACTCCTCCATTCCTGAGGGAAGTTGGTGAACTGCCCACATCATTTGCTGATAAAGTCCCATCTGTTAAAACAAAGTACTACAGCGCTGGTAATAAATTTCAGCCAAAGACCACGAGGGGTTAGTTTCGCTTGACAGTCTTGTTATTTTTTTTTTTCACAAGAAAAGTATCAGAAAGTGAAATATAGTGGCTAATATTGGCCTCAAAGTTCTCAGGATTCTTTGCTTTCTGACGAAGGAAATGAGAATTCTGTTTTCCTATCTCTCTCCTTTGGGTAAAGTGCTGCATGACAGTGCGGCGAGAATAAAGTAATTAGGAAAAGTCGACTTCGCGGGTGACATAGGCAGATAAACAGCAGATGTGCGGATGAAGTAAAAAAGTCACCTATTGCCAAGAATATGAAAAGCCAAATGAATATCCTTTGGTCTTTATACTATTGATGATGTAATGCAGCTAATCTGAAGAGCCTGTCACAGTTTTCTAGACATGAAAAGAGAGGGCCAGAATCTCCTGACTCTTATATTTAAATACTACAGTGGGAAGGGCTATTGCCAAAGGCCGGGCAAGAAGAGTTACTGCCCTGATTGCCAAGCAAAGAAGGAGGAGGAACATCAACCTTTTGAGATGATTTTGAGAATGCGATTCTGAGAGTGAAGGGTGGAGCTGAAGCAATCCTTCTCTGAGGCCAGAAACTCAGGAGAACCTTCAGTCCTGCAGTTCCACAATCCTTTCCATCCCAATTATCTTCCAGTATACATTTATCAAGAATCAGAGTGGTAGGGTCCCAACTTTCCCCTCTAGGCCATACACCAAGGTTTTGACAATTAAATTCAGCAATCATGATCACTCCAGTACTGCTCCTTCTCCTGTAAATAATGTGCATTTGGAGCTGGAAAGAGTAATTTCATCACACATCCCTTAGGTGCCTGTTTTATAAGAGATATCCAGTGGCGTAGTGTGAGAGGGGGGCGCCCAGCATCACTGTTCCATACCCCCCTTATTTTTTTCCCATTCCTCGAGCGCTCCCATGGACCTCTTGAAATGTTTGGTGGTGTGAGCAGCGTCTTCCATCTCCTGCTCGTGCCGAGCTCAGCTCCCTTCTGATGTCACTGCCCCGGTTCTGATGTCTGATGTCTATTATTTGTTGATGACCCTGAAGCTGTTTTTCCAAAATCAGTCATTGACATACTAGTTTTGATTTTATCTAAATTCATATTGAATTCACTGTGAGATAGAACCAGTTTTTTGATTTAGCACATCTACTGTTAAAAGCATTAAATCAAGTGAACATCTGGTGAGGACTCCATTCCATCGTTCCACATATTCAACTTCATCCAAGAATCTTAGCTCTTTAAACAACCACAGACCCATTAGAACACTGGTCTCAAACTCAAACCCTTTGCAGGGCCACATTTTGGATTTGTAGGTACTTGGAGGGTCTCAGAAAAAATAGCTAATGTCTTATTAAAGAAATGACAATTTTGCATGAGGTAAAACTCTTTATAGTTTATAAATCTTTCCTTTTGGCTAAGTCTTAATAATAATATTGTAATTTATAGCTAAAGAGATATATGATCAAGAAACTATTTTATTTTACTTTTGTGATTATGATAAACATACTGAGGGCCTCAAAATAGTACCTGGCGGGCCGCATGTGGGTCCCGGGCCACGGGTTTGAGACCACTGCCATAGAACATGGCTGCATGGAACTCAGTATATATGATGTTGTCCAATCTACTACCCCACTGTCTGCTGAGGAAAACAATCCATTTCCAGACATACCCGTATGAATGGGATCTTCCGACAACCCACCCGGTTGCAGCCATATTCCCACCTTAGATTACTTGATCACTCAATACAATGAGAAATACCCAAAATAGCTTCTTCAAAGTTTCATCTCACATCTCAACGAACCTTTATATAATATTCATCTTGATCCAAAACTAATTCCATATACTTAATAAAACTTTTTTTCCTTATCTCTTATGAGAGAGATTTACATGTTTACTGCCACCATCATATTTATTTATGTGGATTTTGCTCACTATTTTCAGTAGTAGCTCAAGGTGACTTACATTCAGGCACACTAGTTCTTTTTTTCTGGAGGGCTCAAAATAAAAATCTAAATTTTTTTAGAATTGTAACAATGGTGAAACTAAAACAGATAGAATAGAATGCAATGGATGTGCTTGTTTTTTGAGTGGAAATTAACTCAAAATATGGCTTGATATTTGACAAGCAAACACATTTCATCATCCGCCATCTGCAGTCATCTTTTTTTCGATTTAATTTCTGTTAGAGCTGAAAATACAGGTTTGCAAAGATAAGAAGATCCAAGCGATAACAAAGCCTTGATTGCTTTGTTGCTTATTTACTTCATAAAAAATAAAATTAAAATTACTTGCTGTTAGTTTTCAAGGATCAATTACATCAAAGAATGATGTTTGTCTGGGTGGTTCTACCCTTACGCACATAGACGCTCATAAAACTGACAAACTCTTGCGTACGCAATGTACATGCCATCTATTCTAGTGTATACTTATGAAGGGAATTTTTAAAAATAAAGTAAAATTCTGGAATCTCTCGTGGCACACTTGGAATCTCTTCGGGGCACACCACTCTGCCGTGGCATACAGTTTGAGAGACATTGCCCTAAACCAATCTGTTCCCCTCCATTGATGCAGCAACCAAGATGTAGCCTATATAAAAATCCAGTGTTTGAAAGTTTCAAATGTAATTTGCCTGTGCATGCTTCTATGGAAACCTATGTCAAAGGTGCGATCTGTTTGCTCAAAGACTCTTCTCTGAATTTTCAGTTCTAGGAATTGAAATTTCATAACGCAATATACTAACAAAAGGCTTAATTCATCTCCACCTGCGACTTGGAAAACTTTCCAGAAACAATATACTCATCGCCACAGGAGAGTGCAATTAATTCTTTGTATCCTGAAATTGAAAAACTGCTGAGACCTTGTACATCTTAGCAAACTGGATATCTCCCTTCACACCAGTTTGTAGGCCTACCCTTACCCTTACCCTCAGCTTTATTACACTATGCCAGGGGTTGGTTCTTCTTCTTCTAATGCAACAGGTCCCTTTACTGATCTCAGCAACATCTGGAATAGGGCAGAAGGCGCACACAGGTCAAGCCTATGACTTAACATCGAAGTATTGGCAGGAAAGCAAAATCGGTGTTCCTTCTCTTTCTGCATCTTCTGAGTCAGTTGAAAAGTAAAAGTATTCTCAAATTCAGTGGCATCGTAAGTGGGATGCCGGGGGGTGAGGGGGGGAATCTGCTAGAAATAAATACTCAAGGATTAGGGCTCTAAACTTGTACAGAAGGTCCATGCACAGGCAGTCTGTTATTTCTAAAAAAAAAAATCCCCTTTGCTTCAGGGCAGATAATGGGCCAAGCACGCTCCCGCCATCTCCTGTCAATTAATCCTCCTTGATCTCAATACATAAAAATAAGTTATATAATTACTATAAATTCTTTTAAATTGAAAACATACCATATACAAAGCAATAATTCATAATAATCGTCATTTAACAGTTACCATTATTTTGCAAAACTTAAAATAAGATGCCCCCCCATAAAATAACTGATCAATAATAAAAGGAATAATGCTGCATAGCATGAAGTTTGATGGTATAAGGTCTTGTCTCTTATAACCCCAATCCTTTGCAACATATAAATTCCCAAATAGCCAAAAATCTAAAACCCCACCCAAATAAGTTATATAATTAAAAAATATATATTTTTAAGTCTTCCAACATCCTTTGTGGTTTAACAGGAGGGGCTGCTGAAAAGTTCTCAACCCAATCAACAAAAGTTGGGGCAGTCTCCATTGAGGGCTATGTACTTACCCCTTCCTTTACAAAGCCACGCTAGTGTTTTTAGCGCCGGCCGTGGAGGTAACAGCTTGGACGCTCATAGGAATTCTTTGAGCGTCGGAGCTGTTACCGCAGCGGCTGGCACTAAAAATGCTAGCGTGGCTTTGTAAAGGAGGGGTTTAGTCCAGTGATTTTCCACTTTTTTCGTTCCATATTTTTCAGACAAAAAAAGTAGAAAATCACTGGACTAACCCCCGGACTCTCTAACTGGTGAGTGGTCAGGGGAAGCCCCAAACAGCTGAGCTGGCAGGGGAAGCCCTGAGACTAGCAGCTTCAGGAAGTTCTACCGGCTCAGCTGATCGGGGATTCCCCTACGATCAGCTCAGCCGGCAAGGAAAGCAGCAGCAGTGGTGGGCAGAAGACCCCTCCCCCAATTGGCAGGATAGATGCCCACTCCATTCTGCCTAAAGACACCCTTGACACCCCTCCACCTGAAATCGGCAGGAGGGATACCTTCTCCATCCTGCCTGAATGACCCCCTCCACACATGAAATCATCAGGAGGGATGCCCACTCTTGCTGGTTTTTGCTGTTTCTAATAGCGTTTTTCAATTAATTTAGCCTTCGGAGATTACCCAAGTTTGTTGATTGGGCTGAGAACTTTTCAGCGGCCCTTCATAGGTCTGACACAAATATGTAGCCCCCTCTGTTGTGCATAGTCCTAAATGTGTTCTAGCTGGATTATCAATCTCAGGGTTATTTGAAATTGTTTTTGAAGTACCGATACCCCGGTTTACCTTCCAAAGATTTGATATCAATCCTATATTGATATGATTAATGAAACTATTTATAGCAGTCTAGTTTGGGTTCTATTATGCACTATTTTAATCTAATCTACCACAACTGTATAAAGGTATCTCTCCCAAATGTTGCCAGCGATAGTAAGTAGAAGTATGTGAAGTAGCAATAGGGATGCAATGTAGTTGGGCTACTGCCTTAAATTTATAGTGCGCAATAAAAAAAAAAAAAAATCACAACTTTGTCCTGCGTACAGTAATAATTGATAATCCTCTGAGGAAGCATTTGTTTGAACAGCACATCAAATACTCTCCCAATCACAAAATCTTGAATATCAAATTGACTCACATTTTCTTTGATCAGTTAGTTATGTCTTATGTAACATAGAAACGTGGAGTATGATGTCAGAAAAGGGCCGACGGCCCAACAAGTCTGCCCACTCAAGAACCCTCCCTCCCAACTATTCTGCCTACTCAAGAACCCTTCTTCCCTGGAGTATCTATCATTTGAGCATAACTCTGTAGTACTCCCACCTGTTTGCCCCAATTGACTCTTGAAGTCGAGCACACTACTGGCCTCGACCACCTGGCGTGGAAGATCATTCCATCGATCAATCACCCGTTCGGTGAAGAAGTATTTCCTGGTGTCACCATTAAATCTTCCTCCCTTAAGTTTTAGTGGATGCTCTCTTGTCGCCGTGGGACCCTTTAGAAAAAAGATTTCCTCCTCCACTTTGATGTGACCTGTGATGTATTTGAATGTTTTTATCATGTCCCCCCTTTCTCTGTGCTCCTCGAGAGAATATAAGCACAGTCTGATCAGGCGTTCTTCATATGGGATGTCTTTAAATCCTGAGACCATCCTAGTGGCCATTCTCTGTATCGACTCCATTCTCTTCACATCCTTTTGATAATGTGGCCTCTAGGATGATAAAGCTCCTTCTGATGCTACCCAGCATTTGTCTGGCCTTTGCTGAAGCTTTCTCCACCTGATTAGCAGCTTTCATATCTTCCCGGATGAGAATTCCCAAGTCCCTTTCTGCAGTAGTTCTTGTTAAGTTTTCACCGTTCAAGGTGTATGTTTTGCATGGATTTCTGCACCCAAGGTGCATTACTTTACATTTCTTGGCATTAAAGTTTAGTTAATATAATAAACATAAAGAATCCCTTATACATATAATCCAATTAATAGAAACTCAAAAGCATGAGTATAATGTACAGAACTTGTCATATTTATGAACACTTTAATACTTTATTAGCTTAATTAATATAATTCTAATGATAATCAAAACATTTAAAACACATACATCCACAAGATTAAAAGACATGTATGAAGACGGAGACAGGTACAAGCACAAATATAAAGATGGCACAATCTTTCCGCGCTCTTCAATCTTTCCCTAAGTACAGGAGGAGTCCCGTTGGATTGGAAAATGGCTAACATCATTCCACTCCACAAAAAGGGATGCAGGACGGAGGCTGAGAATTATAGACCGGTGAGTCTCACATCGATAGTGAGTAAACTTATGGAAACACTAATCAAACGCCAATTGGATACGATCCTGAACGAGGAGAATCTACGAGATCCCCATCAACATGGTTTTACGAAGGGAAGGTCCTGCCAATCAAATCTTATCAGCTTCTTTGATTGGGTAACAAGAAAGCTGTATATAGGGGAGTCCCTGGATGTCGTGTACTTGGACTTCAGCAAAGCGTTTGATAGCATCCCACACCGCAGGTTATTGAGCAAGATGGGTTCGATGGGACTGGGTGAAACATTAACCGCATGGGTTAGGGACTGGCTTAGAGGTAGACTTCAGAGGGTAGTGGTAAACGGTACCCTCTCCGATACGACGGAGGTGATCAGTGGAGTGCCGCAGGGCTCGGTCTTGGGCCCGATCCTATTTAACATCTTCGTAAGAGACTTGGATGAGGGGCTTCGAGGTAAAATTACATTATTCGCCGATGACACCAAACTATGGAACATGGTAGGCAACCGCACAACAGATGAAAGCACAGTGCCCAACAAAAGCTCAATGCCCGACAGTATGACGCAGGACCTACTCCTGCTAGAGCATTGGTCAAAGACTTGGCAACTAAGTTTCAATGCCAAAAAATGCAAGGTCATGCACCTTGGCAGCAAAAATCCATGCAGGACTTACACCCTAAATGGTAAGATCCTAGCAAGGACTGTAGCAGAACGTGACTTGGGGGTGATCATTAGCGAAGACATAAAGACTGCCAATCAAGTGGAGAAAGCTTCATCCAGGGCTAGACAAATCATGGGCTGTATCCGAAGAAGTTTCGTCAGCCGTAAGCCCGAGGTCATAATGCCATTGTACAGATCCATGGTGAGACCCCATCTGGGATACTGTGTTCAATTCTGGAGGCCGCATTATCAAAAAGATGTGCGGAGAGTTGAGTCGGTTCAGCTAATGGCCACCAGGATGGTCTCAGGACTCAAGGATCTCCCGTATGAGGAACGACTGGGTAAGTTGCAGCTGTACTCACTTGAGGAACGCAGAGAGAGGGGAGACATGATCGAGACGTTCAAATATGTCACGGGCCGTATCGAGGTAGAAGAGGATCTCTTTTTCCTTAAAGGACCAACGGCAACAAGAGGGCATCCGTTGAAATTCAGGGGTGGGAAATTTCATGGCGACACCAGAAAATATTTCTTCACCGAAAGGGTGGTTGATCGCTGGAATAATCTTCCACAACAAGTAATTGAGGCAAACAGCGTGCCAGATTTTAAGAAAAGATGGGATTGGCATGTGAGATCTCTTCATGGAGGTAGTTAGGGGGTGGGCCTTTATAGTGTGGGCAGACTAGATGGGCTGTGGCCCTTTTCTGCCGTCATGTTCTATGTTTCTATGTTTCTAAGGGATACGCTCAGTTCTGTGGTCAAAAATAAACAAATATAATAACTTAGCTAGAAAGTCCAATGAACTCAAGGTAGCAGATGAACAGCCCAGCCATCTTTAGAAGAGACGAAACCAAGTCAATTCATTTCCAAATTCAAAATCCAATCGAAAACTAAAGTGCTGATATGCAATAACTCCAGTGATAACTCCAGTGAAATGCAATGATAATTCCAGTAATGTGAAGATCTCTAAATCTTGGTACAAAAGGATACTTAAAAGACTTTCCACAATTGTTTAAACACAAAGCAGGGGCCTGAACGGCAACAAGTCTCTTGCCCTTCCTCAACACAGGCCGTGTTTCGATAAAGTCTTTGTCAAGAGGAGGAACTAAACTGCAAATAAAATATACAGACACTCATGTAAAAACAACATACCCAAACATCTTATCTGAGTAACATAAACTAAACCTAAATCAGAGCTACCATAACGGGTGGAGAGTCTAGGATGGAACTCCCAGCAACAACTGGAGTTATCACTGGAGTTATTATTGCACATCAGCACTTTAGTTTTCGATTGGATTTTGAATTTGGAAATTAATTGACTTGGTTTCATCTTTTCTAAAGATGGCTGGGCCGCTCATCTGCTGCCTTGAGTTCATTGGACTTTCTAGCTAAGTTATTATATTTGTTTATTTTTGCCCACTGAACTGAGCGTATCCCTTGTGCCATCTTTATATTTGTGCTTGTCTCCGTCTTCATACATGTCTTTTAATCTTGTGGATGTATGTGTTTTAAATGTTTTGATTATCATTAGAATTATATTAATTAAGCTAATAAAGTATTAAAGTGTTCATAAATATGACAAGTTCTGTACATTATACTCATGCTTTTGAGTTTCTATTAATTGGATTATGTGTATAAGGGATTCTTTATGTTTATTATATTAACTATTTTTGAATTTCCTTCGCTTTCTGAATTTCTCTCAGTTTTGTTTGATTGATTAAAGTTTAGTTGCCAAGTACTGGACCATTTTTCCAGTCCGAGTAGTGGCCCTTCACTCCTACCCGCCACCCAATTCCAGATCCATCTATGTATATCTCCTTCCACCCCATGGTTCTTCAGCTTCCGAAGTAGGTGTTCATGGGGTACCTTGTCAAAGGCTTTTTGGAAATCTAAATATACGATGTCTATGGGGATCTCCTTTGTCCATCCATTTGTTAATTCCTTTGAAGAAGTGTAGTAAGTTCGTTAGGCACGATCTCCCCTTGCAGAAGCCATGTTGGCTTGTAATTAGAAGTTTATTTCTTTCAAAATGCTCAATGATGTTCTATGTTCGCCCTTCACGATTCCTGAAATCTCTGAAGCATTATCTGAGATGGCTAAATGTAAAACACCCGGACCTGATGTGCATGAGGGAGGGGACACTGGGTACAGATCCTGGCATGGCATGGCATTTGAATATTAAGCCTCCATCTTATATTCGAGTCAACCATTTTTCCTCCTTTTTGGGGAGAAAATGGGGGTCTTGACTTATATTCGGATCGACTTATATTTGAGTATATACAGTATATTGTCAGCCACCAGCTGCCATTACGCTTTCCCTGCAAATTCCTGCAATTAAATACAGTGGGTTGCCCTATTGTATTAAATATGACAGCTGGTACTCAAGTAGTTACATTTTCCATTGCACCTCAGTGTCTCTTTTACACTCAGCTCAAATATATAGTATGTCACATTTCTACATAGCCAATGATAAATGATAGTGAGATGGTAATGATAAACAGACAGTAGGGAGACAGCAACTACTGTATCTTTTGTTATTAAACAGAATTTCTTGTTCTGTCAGGTTAACACTGAGATGTATTAAAGATAAAAGATGCATCATTAGCCAAGTTTTCACATTTGACAAAGGTTCTCGTTGTTCTCTCTGAGACCAAGCCGTGCCTGTTTGTGGCTTCTTCACCTCATTAATGATTTTGGTGGAGAGACAACAAACAGTCGGTTTATTAAGTCTGGGGTTTGCATAGAGGGTATACAGGAAATTTAGATTGGAGGATTGGAGAAACAGCATAAGTGAATATTGTTTCCCAGCACACATAACAGAAGGATGGGAAGCAAGCCATAGACATTGAGTGTGTGTGTATGTGTGTGTGGGGGGGGGGGGGGGGGAGGGGGAGAGGGAGGAAGGGGGGGAAGGAAAACACTGTACAGTGATGCTTTCATGCATGGTGCTTTTCTGGTGGAAAGAACCCACAGAAGGCATTGCATGACATGCCAGTTGGAATGCATAATGTGCATGCTGGCTTTAGCCCCAAGACTAGGTTGACCTCTCCTGCATGAGTTATGAGAATAAGAGGCTTTGGATATCTTTCTGAAGGAATATGTTGGAAAAGTAGATATTTTTTTATGGCTTCTACAAAAACAAGAGCAAAGGGGCTGCATTTTTTTTATCTGACCCCTGGTTATTGGAGCTCTAAGTCTTGTTTCCCTGTGCTTATTTGCCCTAAGTTGACTCAAAATGAGCAACACAAGTTCAGGAATTAGAAGAATTTTAAAAAAAGTTGTGTAACTATAAATAGCATTCTTTTTTTTTCATTTCTGGTTCAGCCATTGAGACTCATTTAGTTTCCACTTTCTAAAGAATGCATACACAGAAATGATGAACTTAACCTACATTGGTCATCCGGAAAACTGTGGGGGTTGAGATATCTTTGATTGGTGCAACATAAGAACTATCCATAGATAGCTCTGAGATAAGCAAAATCGGAATTTGCCCAGCCATGAGGAGAGCTGGAGAGGTAGTGTCCTACATCTAATGCTGTTGATATTGAGCTATCCCTATATGCATCTTGGGCTTCCATGACTGCTAGACTGCTGACCCATGGTCATTGGAGCTGTCACCACCCCTGAACTAGTAACTTGGCTCCCACTGTGGCCATCTGTGCCAACAGTGCTTCTAGAACTGGGATCAGGGCAGCCAAACTTCTCCTGCATGTTCTCCTTCTCTAATATTGGTAAGGATTCCAGGAATTCAAGAAGAGCCAGAAGGAGTAGAAGGGAAGAGATACAGGAAAGTTAAGGAGGAGACTAGTTCTGATGGGGAGAAGCCAGAGGTTTTGGATCAAGAGAGAACAGATATAACTTTGGTGACAGAAGATAATAAACATATGTGAAGAGAAAGGAGATATAAAATATGAGGGGGTTATAGGGGCACTAAAACTAGAGTTGTAATAAATTGCTTATTTTACTATTTGTGAAACAAACACCTTAATATCAGTCAGCACACTTGTTATGTGGTATGCAAGAAACCTGCAAATTTAACAATTCCTCTGTGGCATAGTGACTTCAGGCTCAGGCAGCCAAGGCATGAACAACTGGTAAATAGATTCAAGAGGTAGGAAAAAGCCTCAGAACCCCTTCTACACCGCCTTATTTAGATGTGAAAGAACCTTACATGGGGTAAGTGAACATCATCGGCATAAAAAAACCTCCTCTATTGAATCAAAAATCTGAAGCTTTGTGCAATGCATGAAGCCATAGTCACTCAATGAAAGAATGAAGTAATCTGATACTCATTTGCTGGGAGACTCCAACCTTACACTGACGACGGTCAGCGTTTCGCCTCAATCAGCTGCTTCAGAATGTAAGGGAAACAGTCATCTTCTAAAAAGCAAAAACGTTTAAGAACCTTGTCTCCATCCCGTTCTGCTCATATAAAAACTCACGTCCCTTTCATTCAAACAAACCCTTCAGAGAAAACAGCTTGTATAGCGTCTACACGGCTTCAGAAAATGGCCGCAGTGTAGCCCCGCCCCTGACTTTACAAGCCTTCATTACCGCCACAACATGATGTCAGTAAGACAGAGCTGCCATAAACAAATGTCAACGCTGAGACTAGCCCGGACTCAGCAGCTTTATTGCTTGGCAATATATGGTATGTGATTAAAGAAACTGGCCCCATTCCATTCTGGACTTCAAACCCATAGGTTCTTCACTTTCTAGTACATGAATCCAGAAAGACTCTCACTGTAGCAGATATTCCCACAGTCTCAGGAATGTAATCAATGGCACAACATTTAAGATCTCTAAAGGTATGATTGTATTCTAGGCAGTGTGCTACCAGGGAAGCCTGCAACTTATTTGTGTGCAGACAACTTTTATGTTCAGTAATATGCGTTTTCAGGGCGCGAGATGTTGTCCCACAAATATTTTGGGACAAAGGCAAACAGTCCTATATGAGACAAAAAAAACATCTTTCCTGTGTTAGGATGACAAAACCCCACTTCGAACTCCACAGTAATCTCACAAATTTGGGCAATTGTTGCATTTACCTCCTCTTGTACTAAGGTGCACTAACTGATTAGTGCACACTAATTGATTTAGCGCGTGCTAAATGCTAACGCGTCCATAGCCTAACATGCACGCATTAGCGTTTAGCGCGCGCTAATCGGTTAGCGCACCATAGTAAAAGAGGGCCCAGGTTCATCCCCAATCTACCTGTCACACCATTTTGGATTTCCAGGCACCACTTGCACATGTAATGCCTATCTGTTTACCTTCCCATCCTTGAAGGGCTATATCTACAAGCAGTGGCGTACCAAGGGGGGGAGGTCTGCCCCAGGTGCACTCCTTAGGGGGGTGCACAGACGGCCAGGTCTGGGTTGTCCGTTGCTGGTCCATGCAGGGCTGGCAAGATCGCATTGGGGCCATCGACAGCATCTGTGCTGCAACGGCGATAAGCGGCATCGGCGGCCCTCCCGCAACACAATTCATGATTGGCAATGCCCCCCCCCCTGCCCCCCGTGATGACACTTAAGATCGGCAACGGGCCTCCTTCTACCCCCGGCATCAACAGAACCTCAGATCGGCAACGCGGTGCTCAGTCAAAAGCTTCCCCTCTGACTGAACTGCCTGGGCAGAAACAGGAAGCTGAGTCAGAGGGAAGCTTTGGACTGAGCACCGCGTTGCCGATCTGAAGTTCTGTTGATGCCGGAGGTAGAAGGAGGCCCATTGCTGATCGTAAATGTCATAGTGGGGGGGGAGCATTGCCGATTTTGTTGCCAAAATCAGAAAGGTGAGAGGAAGGGAAAGAGATGGGCCTGTGGTGGATGGAGAGATTGAGAGAAGGGGGCAGATGATGGAAGTGGGGAGAAGGGGGAGAGAGAAGAGGGCAGATGATGGAAGTGGGGAGAAAAAGAGAGAAGAGGGCAGATGATGGAAGTGGGGAGAGAGAAGAGGGCAGATAATGGAAGTGGATTGAAGGGGCAGATTATGGAAGTGGGGAGAGAGAAGAGGGCAGATGATGGAAGTGGGGAGAAGGGAGATCAAATGCTGAATGGAAGTGGAGAAAGAGAACACATACTGGATGGAAGGAGGGATAAAGGAAAAGGACATATGCTGGATGAGGGAAGAAGATAAAGTTAATGAGATAGTGGAGGGGTGATGGAAAGGGGTGGCATGCTGTGGGTAGACAGAGTGAAAAGAGGGAAACTGAGGACTGCATGGTAAGAAAGAATTTAATTTAGACAGAGGCAGAAAATAAAGAAGAAAGACCAGAGAAGGAAAGGGAAGAGAGAGAGATGCCGGAGAACGGGGAAGGAGACAGAGATATCAGATCTGAGCGGAGGAAATGAGAAGAGAGAGTTGCTAAAAACCACAGGGGGAGGGAAAGAGAGATGAAAGGAGAAGATGCCAGACCATGAGGGAACAGAGGGAAGATGATGGATCCCAGACCAAAGGGGGGGGGGGAGGTCTAGAGGAGAGATGGCAGGGGGAGACAGACAGTTTCTGGAAGGGGCAGACAGTGGATGGAACAGGCAGATGCTGGATTGAAGAGACAGGGCAGACGCTGGAAGGAAAAGAGTGAAAAGAAGATAAAAGCAGAAACCAGAGACAAGAAAAGGTAGAAAAAAATCATTTTATTTCTATTTTGTCATTAAAATATATCAGATCTGAAATATATATCCTGCTAGAGACATAACTGGGGACTGCAAAGCCCAAGCAGTGCTTCTTTAGCTAGAGGTGGTGGAGAGTAAAACTGTGACTGAGTTCAAAGAAGCGTGGGATGAACACAGAAGATTTAGAATCAGAAAATAATATTAAAGATTGAACTAGGCCAGTTACTGGGCAGACTTGTACGGTCTGTGTCTGTGTATGGCCGTTTGGAGGAGGATGGGCAGGGGAGGGCTTCAATGGCTGGGAGGGTGTAGATGGGCTGGAGTAAGTCTTAACAGAGATTTCGGCAGTTGGAACCCAAGCACAGTACCGGGTAAAGCTTTGGATTCTCGCCCAGAAATAGCTAAGAAGAAAAAAAAAAAAAAAAAAAATTTTTAAATTGAATCAGGTTGGGCAGACTGGATGGACCATTCGGGTCTTTATCTGCCGTCATCTACTATGTTACTATGTTACTATGTTACTATGTAGATGGAAGGGGTAGAGAAAGAGGGCACATGATGGAAGGAGGCGATAAATAAAAGGAGGGCACATGATGCGGGGAAAAGGATTGAGTTAGGGAAATACTGGAGGGGGTGAGGGAAAGAGGTGGCGAGCTGTAGGTAGACAGTAAAAAAGGAAATTGATGAGAGGGTAGTAAGAACGTAATCTAGATGGATGCAGAAAATAAATTGAAAAGGAAAATGAGGGAAGAAAGGGATTGCAGAAGAGAGGTGTGGGAGAGGGAAGGAGAGGAGAGAGATGCCAGACCAATGGGGTGAAAGGAGAGATGGAAGGAGGAGGCATACAGTTTCTGGAAGGGGCATAGGAGAGAAGATGCCATATAGGTGCAGAGAGACGGCAGACAGTGGATGGAAGGAAGAGAGTAACAAGAAGATGAGGAAAGCAGAAACCAGAGAAGACAAAGGTAGAACAAAAATTTTCTATTTATTTATTGCTCTAGGAGACATGTGTCACTGTTTCTGTGGTGTTGCATTTTATGCAGAGTCCAGCTTCTTGCTGGTTCAATTTAACCTTCGTCTATGTATTTCTATTTTATCCCCCCTTTTACAAAACTGTGGAGTGTTTTTTAGCGCCAGCCGTGATGGTAGCAGCTCTGATGCTCAGAATTCTATGAGCGTCAGAACTATTACCACCATGGCTAAAATCCACACTACAGTTTTGTAAAAGGAGGATGGGTTAGTTTGTGATGACATATTCCATACTAGGCGAAGGTGTTTTCTGTGCTCTTTGTGTTTGAAAGACATGGTTTTCTGTTAGGATTGACGGTGTAGGATTGATCTGTACTAGTCTGGCTTGTTTAGTTTTACAATGAGTGTATTGATGTTGTACTGCTCACTGCAGTATGTAAGATGCTGCCTTTTCCTAGGTACTCATGTGTGACGTGTGGCTTGTTACTAAAAATCATGTTTTTCGTACAGATGGGGGGGTGTCAAAAAATGATGGGCCCCGGGTGTCACATATGTTAGGTACGCTACTGTCTACAAGAGATTCCTCGATAGATCACTGTCATTCCAAGCAGGCAAATGGAATAAATGTCTAACCACCCTCATTTACAATTCACCCTCCTACCAAACCTTCAGGAAATCAATTAAAACCTATCTCTTTGATAAATTTCTCTGACATCTTCCTGTCTTGTTGTATCTTTGAAATACTTCCGGCTACTCTCAGCTTGCTAATGTAATTTGAAAGTCTTTTCTGTAACATCGCTGTCTGTGTACTGTCTCTTTCTCTGTAAACCCCACTGAACTGCTTGTGGTATTGCGGTATACATAATAAAGTTATTATTATTATTATTATCTCCCATGGTTTTCGTATGTTGCTTACTGTCCTGAATATCAGATGGACTCAACAATTCCTTTAAATTCTTCTAACATGTAAAAAGCCATTCTAAGAGACGACTTCTCAAAAGCAGGGTCCTGGGTTAAAATACTCCAATATTGCCTTATTTTCCTCATCACTTTCTTAGTTGCTGGGGAATATTGCAAAACAAAAGTAATAGACTGTAGATCTTGTGCTTGATCTTATGAAGTAAAAAGCAGATCTCTACTGGAATATATGGCCCTCTGATAGGCTTTATTGAGAACTGATGATGTGTGGAGGGGCATAATCGAAAGAAATGTCTAAGTCTGATTTGGACGTAGGACGCCAGCCGCCCAAAGTCAGTAGCCGCAAAAGGTCTATTCTCGAAAAGTACATCCATAAGATTTTTTTTCTCTCAAAAATCGTCTCTCTGTATGTCTAGGCGTATGATCATCCAGACTGACACATGTTCGTCCAAATATTCGTCCAAGTTTGAAATGTCCAGAACAAGACCTTTTGGATGTGGGAGTGGCCAACATTGTGATGTACTGGCCACCCAGACATGGCAAGAGAGCAGTGGGGCACCTTACAGGGCACTGCTATGAACTTCACAAAAAAGGGTGCCACATAAATATCTCACCAGAATTCCCTTATAGGTCAAGGTGGACCCCCCCAAAGCACCTCAAAACCCAATATGCCCACCTATCTACAACCCCAATAGCCCTTATGGCTGCAGTTGCCACCTATATGACAGTAGAGTGGGAGTTTGGTTTTTTTGATGGGCTCACATTTTCCACAATGAATGTAGTGGTTAAAGTGGCTTATGGGCCTGGGTCCTCCTCTCTATGGTTCACTAACCCACCCCTCAGACTATTTAAGCTCAGTGTTGGAGCCCTTGCAATGTTTTGTAGACATTCATCTATATCTCATTGTGGTCAGTGTTTTTTCATATTTACATGATTCGCCTCATTTTCCCCTATAGGAGGGGCCTTAGGCATCTGAGCCAATCTGGGGCCTTGGACTCCTCCCCAGTGGAGAGGCCTGTAATTTTGCAGTGGGGACCTGCCAGATGGAGGATGTATGCATTCCTCTGGCTGAACCTTAATTTTAAAAGGTTCCGGGGGGGGGGGGGAGAGAGAGAGTGGGTGGTGGTCTTCCTGTTAGGGGAACGCTGGTTGGGGTCTCCAGTTGAGTTGGGGGCCCTGGAAGATGGGGGGTTGCTGGGAGGCTGGGGGATGTTTAGGGGGATGATGCATTCGGGGTGGCAGGAGGAATTGGGCACTCCTCCTGCCGAGGGATGCTTCAGGGGGGGTTTGGGGGTGATGCTTCAGAGGGGTGGCGGTAGGAGGAATGGTGCACTCCTCCTACTGAAAAGGAGAGATAGAGGAATGAGAAAGTAGAGAGAGATTGATTCTGGAAAGGGGGTCAGCAGAGAAATGAGAGAGGGATAAAGATGCTAGATCTAGTGTAGGAGAGATAAAAATGAAGAAAGCAGTGAAGCTGGAATGAATGATGTAAAAAGGACAGAGGAGGCACAGGCTGTATGGACAGGGGAGAGGGGCATAGAAAGAAGTCAGATACATATGGAAGGGGGAGAGGGCAGACAGTGGATGGAATGGGCAGATGCTGGATTGAAGAGACAGGGCACATGCTGGAAGGAAAAGAGTGAAAAGAAGATGAAAGCAGAAACCAGAGACAACAAAAGGTAGAAAAAATAATTTTATTTCTATTTTGTCATTAGAATTTATCAGATTTGAAATATATATCCTGCTAGAGACATAAATGGGGACTGCAGTATTCTGTTAGCATGATATTTCTCTGTAGCATTCTATAATAACTTGGCTTGTTCAGTTTTCTTGATAGTAGAGGGGATATATGTGAAAGGGAGGGGAGACAGGGGTTTTGTTGGTCTGTGCTCTGTATATTTGTATTTATAAAATCACAATTGTTCAGAATATTGTTTCTTTTTATACTTTAATAAAATATGTTCAATATAAAATCATAACTGCACCTTGTGCAGATGGGATCAGATGGTTTGTGGGGACCGAGCTCGCGGAGACGGGGCAGAAATGTTTTAAAAAAATTTCAGTCTTAATAATTTGCCGGTCCACAAAATAATTCTTTTATTTCTGCCGGTCCACGGGTGTAAAAAGGTTGAAGAACACTGGGTTACTGCATAAAGACAGGACGGCATGTGTTATATTTAAGATATTGCATGGTCTAGCACCAGAAGAAGTGACAGAACTTGTTCAAATTCCATTTGGAAGAACAGCATTTAGATCACAGTCTATTTTGACTTTCATGTTTCTTTCTTTCAAAGGAATAAAATATAAGGGATTATCTGAATATTCATTTACTTATAAAATAGTGGCAGTATGGAATAGTCTTCCCATTTCAGTTAGATTACATTCTTTTTATGAGTTGTTTTGTAAAAATTTTAAGAGAATTATTTGAGATATTTTTGAACTGAAAATGAAATATTATCAATTTGATATGATCTGAATGTGAACTTGTTATATGATACTGAAAATTAGTTTTGTAAACCGTTGTGGACCCTATATTTTGGGGATAATAATGGTATATAAATTAGATTCCATTAGATTAGACTGACTTCAATGCAGTCCTGTTCATGCAGTTAAGCTGACCAGTTAACTTAACTGGCCAACTGGTGATTCTGCCACTGGAGTGCTCCCAAATTAGCTGATTTTAAGTTTGGCATGAACCAGTTATTTTTAACAGTGCTAACTAGTTAAATGCTGCAGAAAATGACTGGTTAGCTCCAAACTGACAATTTTATCAGCCAGGAGCCGTTTCCAACTAGTAAAATCACATTAAGGCCCTCTTTTACTAAGGCACGCTAACCAATTAGCGATCACTAATCGATTTTGCATGTGCTAAATGCTAACGCATGCATGCTAGTCTATGGATGCATTAGTGTTTAGCGTGCGCTAATAATCGATTAGTGCACCTTAGTAAAAGAAGGAGTAAATATAATTGGCCCTTACATTTTTTAAATTTATATCTAGAACTTGCAGATACACCCAATACTCACTTGGGTATCTGGTAATACATTCTGCAGTCTATTTGCTGACTTCGCCATCAATAAAATGGGTCTATATGAAGCTGGCTCATCCCCTTGGTTTTTCAGGTTTTGGAATAACTGTGATATATACTTTCTTAAGTATATTGGGCAAATTTACTTCTTTCTTTAAGTCTTCGTCCATCTCCTTCAAAGGGGAGCTAAACTTATGGAGGAAAAGCCTAGTGATTGGTGCAGTTGAGAATAAGGGCGAGCAAGGATCAAAAAGTCATTGATGGGTTAGTCAATTCACTCTTCATTGTCTCAGGTACAAAACATAAGCAGATGGGAAACTACTTAGTAGTAGCTGGGTGAATCTCTTCATAATGATGGTTAATAAATCCCAATAAATAAGTGATTACCTTATCTTGAGTTGTTATTGAAAAGACATAAGTCTAGAAATAAATAGATCTAATGCCATTTTGTAAAACTCAGTACTATAGGGTTAGAGGTAATTTGCTGGAGAGATATTATTTAAGATGTGATGTTGAAAAAAATGCATCTCTAACTAAACTGCTCTGCTGCGGTTATGTATAGAATGTATGAAAGACTTCAGCATTTCCTCCTCGTTCTTCATTAGAGGGTTTAAAAAAAAAATCCTTTATAAACTTAGGACTCCTTTTACAAAGGTGCGTTAAGGCTTTAACGCGTGGAATAGTGCACGCTGAGTTGCCACGCACGCTAGACCTTAATACCAGCATTGAGCTGGCGCTAGTTCTAGAAGCGTAGCGCGGGTTTAGCGTGTACTAAAATCCTGCTTACGCTGAAAACGCTAGCGCACCTAGTAAAAGGAGCCCTTAGTATAACTCGGTTTTAATTACTCTCGCCAACAGTTTGCCAGATTTATTCTCATATCAAAATAAGTGTTGTGTGCAATAAAAAATACATATAATTAGAATGTTAGTGCATAAGCATGTTCAAGGCTGCCATAATGACTACATACAAATGTAGATTTATTTATCTCTCTGATTTCTGTTTGAAATATGCTTATTTTTTTTTTTAATCAAAATTTGCTTTTTCATATTCTTATTTCTTCAGATTATACGATCACTCACTCTCTGAGATGTATCTTCCCCATTTTTATGTTTGTTATTGACATGTTCAAGGCTACCCACCGGTTTATCTTTCATTAAATATATGAAATCTCCAGATACAGGTAATAGGAAAATTTAATGCCCATTCCAAGCTGAAGGCAGCATAATCAGATGTCTCAGTTTGGTAAATCTCTATTGAGACAATGTGGGGAAACTGATTTTGGGATACTAAGAAATAGACTAGATATGTGTGTGTAATTCTGTTCCCCAGGACGGAACACTTTCCACACATCCACCAAATCTAAATTGCTACATACAGAGAAAGTTTCCTTGTCTTCCCTCTGATTTTGCTATATCTGTCTAGAATGTGATCAAGCACCATATTGAAGTCTCCTGGAACGTATTTTGGCCATACAGCAGGGGAACTTAAAGAAATTTAGGATGGTCTGGGGGCCATTAGAAAAATACTGTAAGGATTGATAATATTTTTCTTTTCCTTTTCCTATGCTGATTGTACACATCCAGGGGGAGGGTGGGATAGGGTGGGATACTTAAGGTTTTTGAATGAGGAACTTATGGTAAGGGTGGGAGGGTAATTGTTTTGAAGGAATTGTGTAAGAGGTTTTTTGTTGTTGTTGTTGTTCAAATATTTTTATTAAGTTTTGCAGTAACATACAAATAAAACAAATGGAATTTCTATGCATTCAAATATCAAGGTGTAAGGGTTCACTATTTATCACAGCATATCAAGTGTACAGGAAGTGATGTTAAATGAAATTGATTGTATATTGTATCACACTTATTAAAAGTTTTAAAATGAATAAAGATAAATTTAAAAAAAAAAGAAGTCTCCTGCCATATTTATGTTTGTGAAGAAGCCATGATTACATTCATTTGGAGCACAAATATTACACAGGATAAGTACCTCCTTATATACCAAAGCCTCAAAAATTAGACATCTGCCTTCCACGTCTTGACCACTGTACTGAGTTAACGAGTACAGCAGTCCGGAAGCAGTAAACTCTACATAGCCCACCCAGGTTCTAGGCAACTTCTGATGCTCTGAATTTGTTAAACGTATTTCCTGCAGGATTGCAACTTGTATTCTGTTTTTACAAAGCCTATAGAACCATCTTACATTTTACTGGTGATTCCAGACCTGAAACATTCCAAGATGTAATTTTAAGATGATGAATTACAGTGTGGCGCAGTGGTTAAAGCTACAGCCTCAGCACCCTGAGGTTGTGGGTTCAAACCCACACTGTTCCTTGTGACCCTGGGCAAGTCACTTAATCCTCCCATTGCCCCCCATTGCCTCAGAGAGATTGTGAGCCCACCGGCACAGAGAGGGAAAAACTGCTTGAATACCTGATTAAATGCATGTAAACCGTTCTGTGCTCTCCTGGGAGAATGGTATAGAAAATTGAATAAATAAATAAATATATTATGCTGTTAATTCATGTATACCCATTAGCCATAGGTTTCCATAGCAAAAAGAGAAAGTTCTCTATGCCAGCCTGAGCCCTCCCGTTAAGAAATTATGCCCCTACCTCTAAGTTTGCAAATCACCATTCACTTTCTCACACACTTCAGTGCATTTTTGGTCTCTCCAGACATCCATGGTTTTATTCTCGTAGTCTAAAATAGTTATTATCTGCCTTTTAAACTTGCTGTTCAGCAAATCGCTCCTTTCTCGTGCAGTAATTTTGTCTCATCCCATATATTTCCCATCT
This sequence comes from Geotrypetes seraphini, assembly GCF_902459505.1. Classification (NCBI taxonomy): domain Eukaryota; kingdom Metazoa; phylum Chordata; class Amphibia; order Gymnophiona; family Dermophiidae; genus Geotrypetes; species Geotrypetes seraphini. Next base: position 138,728,471 of record NC_047090.1, on the reverse strand, counting down.
TCTTCAAGTACTAAGTACTAGAGTACTAAGGTCAAATGACCAACATCTACTGGTCGTCCCTTCTATAAAAGTTATTAATACACGGCGCCAATCCATCTTCTCAGTTACGGCTCCTCAAGTTTGGAATGCCCTTCCAATTTATTTAAGAGAAGAAAGGGTTTTGGAAAAATTTAAGAGCAAACTTAAGGGTTTTCTTTTTAAAGATGCATTCAAGGATTAAATGAATTGCCTATGCCTTTAATTCTTCCATAATATTATAATGAGTTGTCTTTCCCCTTTCCCAATGTGTTATTTACCTTAATTGTTGCTTTTTGGAACTAAATTGTATTTATTCTCTAAACTCACCTTATGTTTGACCTTGTATGTATTTAATGAATTTTATTATGTTTAATAATAGTTTTTGTCAGTCATGTCTGTTTCCCTCTATTCTGTAATTTTTAACTGTACATCGCTTAGAATTTGAAATAGGCGATTAATCAAATACTATAATAAACTTGGAAACTTGGAAACCACTCTGTATAACTTCAAAAAATGCTAGCACACACTCCTCCTCTTCATCCAGTCTGTTCAATCTGTCATAATGCTTCATATTTTTACCTCCCCTTAACCACTAGAATAGGCGTTTTAAACCCAGTCCTTGGGCACACCCAGCCAGTTAGGTTTCCAGGATATCCGCAAAAAATTTGCATGAGATTTACATACCAATGAGGCAGTGCATGCAAACCTTTCTCATGCATATTCATTGTGTATAAATTGAAACCCCAACTGGCTGGGTAAACCCCAAGGACTGGGTTGAAAAGCACTATAATAGACAAAGAACAATGAGTTTTGAAGATCAGATAAATGCTTTCAACTACAAGGGGCCGCTGAAAAGTTCTCAGCCCAACCAAGAAGAGAATGATGTGGAACCATGAAACTTAAGATATTCCACACTTTTCTTGACACGTTTTGTTTCAATGAGGCAAATGCACCTAGTAAATGGGCACAAGCATAGGGAAACCAAGTCATTGTGACATCACCGATGAGGTTGGCTCTATGACATCACAATAGGAGGAACTCCTGAAAGTTCTCAGCCCAACCAAGAAGAGAATGATGTGTAAGTTTTATGGCTCCACATCATTTGACTTGATATGAGGACAAACTCCCCCAGATAAATAAAGTCCTTTAAAGATATTTATTTAGCACAATAATTAAAACAGATAATAGCCCAACCTGGCCATGTTTTGTCCCTTCTGCAGGCTGCGTTAGGGGCTATTGAGACTGTTAATAACTACCATACATAAAATCAATGTTAGTATCAAGTCATAAAGCCATTAAAATATTAAAAAACAAGGATTAACCCTCCCCCAGATTGTGGTAGAGGTTGAGCATTGGAGCACTTAGCACTCTGTGCTGTGGTAGAAACTTATTCTATTCTTATTTATTTATATTCTGAACTATTCTTACAATAGATTCTCATGGATAATAACAATTAAAAAAAAAATATGGTGTCCATACAAAATTATTAATTTAACAATCATTAAAAATAAAGGTTTTTTTAAAGATATAATAAGAAGAAACTTTTCTTAGTGCAGTTGGAAGATCATTCCAAAGCTTTGTTCCTATAAACTCAAAAGATTTGTTCAGCAAAGATTTCAAGTGACCATATGAACTTACAGAATAGCCAAGTCTCATGATCGTTTATACCGGGAGGAGCTCTATTTATTGGGAAAGTTATACACTTCATTAAATCTTCAGGTCTCTTTCCCTGCAACAATTTATATATAAGTATAACCAATTTAAAATTTACTCTCTTCTCAATCTTTATCCAATGTAGTTGGTTCAGAAGAGGAATAGCCCGGTCAAATTTTTTGCTCTAAAAATCAAACACACAGCCGTATTATGAAGCAATTGCAGCCTCTTTTTTTAAATTCAGTGTAACACCACAATATAAAGAATTACAGTAGTCCAACTGAGGCAGTATAATAGATCTTGCCACCATTTGAAAACTGTCTAAAGATAAAACAGAATGTATTGCCTGTAATTGGCGCAAACAAAAAAAAAAGACTCTCTTTACCAATCCATTTATTTGATTCTCAAATGTCAAACCACAATCCAAAATAATTCCTAAAACCCTAGATTTTTCTTCTATCATAAGAATTTCTCCAGTACTCAGTACTCAGATATGGCGACACTTGAGAGAGTCCAAAGAAGAGCAACGAAAATGATAAAGGGCATGGAAAACCTTCCATATGCCGAGAGGCTGGAGAAACTGGGGCTCTTTTCCCTGGAAAAACGGAGACTTAGAGGGGACATGATAGAAACTTACAAGATCATAAAAGGTATAGAGAGGGTAGAGAGGGACAGATTCTTCAGACTGGCAGGGGAAACAAGAACAAGAGGGCACTCAAGAAAATTGAAGGGAGACAGATTCAGAACAAACACTAGGAAGTTCTTCTTCACTCAGAGGGTGGTGGATGCCTGGAATGCACTTCCAGAGGAGGTGGTGGAGCAGAGTACGATTTCGGGTTTCAAGAAGGGGTTGGACAGGTTCCTGAAGGAAAAGGGGATTGAGGGATATAGATAGAGGGGGTACTATACAGGTCAAAATGTCTTCAAAAGAGGATCATTTGCAGGTCACTGACCTGGGGGGCCGCCGCGAGAGCGGACTGCTGGGCACGATGGACCTGTGGTCTGACTCGGCAGAGGCGATGCTTATGTTCTTATGTTCTTATTTTCTGACCAATAAACCCACTTGGATTGCCAAAACAAAATAATTTAGGGCTTCTTTTACAAAGCCACGTTGAGCTGTTTTATCACCAGCTGCAGCAGTATTAGCTCTGATGATGATAGAATTCCCATGAGCATCGGTGCTAATACTGTCACAGCCAGTGATAAAAAAGCTTAATATGTCTTTGTATAGAGGGAGGGGTAGTTTTGTGTTTATTCAGCTGTAGGAAATTATTGGCTGCCCAATTATCCACTAATATAATTACCTTTTGAACAAATCTCAAAGCCTCCTCCAGATTATCCAATGCTGGACTTAAAATATCATCATCATAAGATAAAACAAGAACACCTAAATTTGTCAACCAAATATCTCATATACAAATTAAAAAACTTAAAGAACTTTAAATAAATAATTCTCATTTAATTTTTTGGTGGTTTTGCAATTTTATAATTTCAGGGCTCCTTTTACGAAGGTGCGCTAGCTCAAGTGGAGGCGGTAGCGGCTAGCGTGTGCGGCATTTTAGCGCGCAATATTCCGCACGTTAAGGCCCTAACGCGCCTCCGTAAAAGGAGGCGCGTAAAATAATGTGCCACGAAAAACATTTGCTCTGTTAAGTATGCCAGAACTAAAAAAAGGTTTGAGAGACACTGTTTTAAACTTCCATCTAATATATGAGATGGAAGAGCATTTTACAGGGTGGGACCAGTAACACTAAGGTCCCCTTTTATGAAGCCGTATTAGGCTTTTTTTAATCACTGGCTGCGGCTGTATTAGCTCATAGAAATTCTATGAGCGTCAGAGCAAATACCACCACAGCCAGTGATAAAAAAGCATAATGCGGCTTCGTAAAGGGGTGTGTGTGTGTGTGCAAACGTTGTGTCTCTAAAGGTATCTAGGAAAACTTGGCAGAAAGAAGGGATACATGTAAATTCTGTTGTAAGATGCTCAGCTTTCTTTTCTAGTGTACCTAACCTTTTAAATTTCCTTCCAGTATTTATCTGCAAAGAACAGCAATTCAGAAATTTCAAATCATATCTTAAGACTGAAAGACTCTGCCATGGTCTCCTGGCTGTGAATGGTGGGGGGAGCAAGGCAGTTGTACTACAGGCCTATGACACGTTGCCAATTGACTCTATCCTTTCCCTTATTTTCCTGTTTATAATGGAGCTCCTCTCTTCACTTCTTTTACTCTTCTGTTCATTTTTATTGATGCCGTTAATCACATTGTGCCTGCCAGAAGTCAATACACTAGTCTCTCTGTTAACCGGAACTCAAGCAACCAGAACTCTCAAGCAACCAGCAAAAAAAAAAAAAAAAATCAAAGAAATACTATAATACTTTAAAGAAAAATGAAAATAAAATTAATTTCTGGCGGAAATTTAAGTGTAAACTTGGCATTCCACACCTGAGTAGGCCCACGCTTTGCCTACCACACGTCCGGTAGTTTGTCTGGAACAGTTTATGGTATGACATAGTATGGGGTATAGTATTAATTAGGCCCATTTTAAATAGTAACTCTCAAGCAACCAGAAACTACATTTATCTGGCATCTATCACTTCCCATGGGTGCCGGTTAACTGAGAGTCTACTGTATATCAAAAACAAAATCACAACCATATGCAAATTAGGGCTGACTTATTGTGTGCCTGGTGAGCTACACAGAGCCCTATTCAGGGAAAACATCTACCCCTATTCCACCTGATCAATGGTAGCAAACCTGGAGAAAATTAGAGAATTATATGCAAGGTGGGTTTTTTTTTTTTTTTTTTTAGAAATACAGCCTAATTACAGCCTAAAATATTGATATTGTTACTTAGCTCTATATACATTTTCTGGTTGGCATGGCTGAGGTGATTTGGAAACTGGAGGTTCTGAATTGCACCTGGCTAAGTAGCTCCTTGTAACCATAGCTACTCCACTAAGAAGCTCAGGAGTGGATTATATCTTGCATTCATGGTGTTGTAGAATTAGATGGCATTACGTATTAAAAATTCACGTGCTATAGTTGATGATTGTGGCCTAAGCAGCATGAATGATTTCTTGGTGCTAAAAGGTTTCTTTCTTTAATGGCAGGGATCTCTGAAAGCAAAATAATGGATAATTCCTTATTTAGGCCAGTCATTAATGCTCATCTCACATCATTTGACTCCCTTGCACTTCACAGTACTTGTTAGTGTACTTTAGTAAATAAATTGTGGAAATCAATAAATACATTCAAAAAACATAAGTATAATCTACTGTATGTCATAGCAGTTTGTTTAGTCCAGGGCTGCCCAAGTTCGATCCTCGAGATCTACTGGCAGGCCTGGTTTTCAGGATATCCACAATGAACATGCATGAGAGAGATTTGCATACCAAGAAGGCAGTGCAGGCAAATCTCTCTCATGCATATTCATTGTGGATATCCTGAAAACCTGGCCTGCCAGTAGATCTCGAGGACCGGACTTGGCCAGCCTGGTTTAGTCCATATATTCATGAAACACACTAAATTTAGAAATGTTAGTTGGTGCCATTTATCAATATATTATCCAAAGTACTTCTCTGTGTCCATTAATGGAGAAATCCAAAGTCAGAGAGGTTCAGAGAACTCCATTTCGGCAAATCCTTCTTCCAAAACCCCAAACCACTTGGTAATCTTACAAACCAGTAAGCTTGAGTCTCCAATTAATACTATAATCAATGGGTGCAGGTGCTTGAGCACACTGAGATTTAGTAAAAGGGCCTCATAAAGGAACTCTTATTTTATAATCCATTATCATTTTTATGGTATAAATGAAAACGAATATGTGGGATGTGCTTGGTGCACATTTTTGTATAAGTTTGTGAATGGTTGCACCGAAACTGACTTTGACTCCTGAGGCAGATGTTCAGCACCGAAACACTGGTCTGTGTTGAGTGTTTTTAGTGGATGCAGAATAAATGTTACCCTTGAGTTGAAATGAAAGTGATTCCCCACACTTTTTTTTTTTGTTTGTCAGTTATTTTCTCTTTGCAGGGTTTTCATCTTCCCTTTTTTAGACTTTAGGAGGCTTTTCATCTTCCCTTTTTTAGACTTTAGAAAGCTAATGTTTATGTCTAGGAGTGGACAACAAGGAATGGATCTATTCTTTAGGATCTGTCTCATATTTCCAAATGATCTGGGCTGGCCACTGCTGAGATATGATGCAGGGCTTAATGGACCTTGGCTCTGATTCACGGTGGAGCATTTTATCAGCCACGAAGGATCGGAAAGAGAGGAGAAAAAAACAACAAAAAACAGTGACCTGCAATCTCCAGTTTCTCAGAGCCTACTTTCAACTGCAAGCACAATTTTTTTAAACTCCCTTATTATATTCAAGCTATCAGGAGCTGACTGCTCTCCCAGCCAGCTCGATGCTGATGAAATCAATGGGACCTGTGTTTCAATTTACCTATTGTGTTATCTTGGCTCTGAGATGAAAAACAAAAGTTGTATCCTCGATGCTAAAGGACAGTTTTCATGATAAAATAAAGGGCATCTTGTCTCTGAATGGAATTACGTGCTTGCCAAAACATGAGTCGTTCAGTAGAGATGGAGGAAATCGGGAAGGAGAGCCAACATTGAGTGTTGTGCTGCTGGTGGTGTAAAATGAACGCCCCTAGAGTAGGAGGAGTTTCAGATCAAAGAAAGTCGACTGGATTTTAAAATGAAGTACACTGTACAGAAAGATACTTCCAGAGGATCACACAAGGAGCTTTATTTCATTTTATCTGGAAAGGTGACCTGTAGGAAAGCTTTCTCAAAATATTGTACAATTGATGAACCTGGTTTAGCAATCGTGTTCCGCCACTGATTGTACTGAATGTTTTTCACTCAACTTCTTTATTAAATATTGAAAAGGTCCTAGTATAAAAATAAACAAATGCTGGAATGAGGAAACAGGTTGAGCATGAGTTTCGAGAGCTTGGTAATTAAATTGTAAATCCAATCCAGTCCACGTGGACTTTTTATTTTGCAGTTGCACATTCCTCAATGTCTTTAAGGCGTTGAGGCTCAAAGCATCTGATCCCAGTTCATTTTCCCTTGTTGGGTCTGTCTTAAATCTTTTGCTAATAATCAGTAAGGACTTAAATAATGAGTTAAGGTGCAGATAAATTAAACCTGAAGAGGCAATGGTGAATGCTAGAAGGAAGCTAGGGTGCATTGGGAGAGGCATGGCCAGTAGGAAAAAGGAGGTATTGATGCCCCTGTATAAGACTCTGGAGAGACCTCATTTAGAATATTGTGTACAATTCTGGAGGCTGCACCTTCAAAAAGATATAAAAAGGATGGAGTCAGTCCAGAGGAAGGCTACTAAAATAGTGCATGGGGAGCAGACTTAAAGATCTCAATCTGTATACTTTGGAGGAAAGGCGGGAAAGGGGAGATATGACTGAGATTTTAAATATCTACATTGCATAAACGCGTATGAGGAAAGTCTCTTTCATTTGAAAGGAAGCTCTGGAATTAGAGGGCATAGGATGAAGTTAAGAGGTGATAAACTCAAGAGTAATGTAAGGAAATATTTTTTTACAGAAAAGGTAGTAGATGCGTGGAACAGTCTCCCAGAAGAGGTGGTGGAGACAGAGACTATGTCTGAATTCAAGAAAGTGTGAGATGGGCACAAGGGATCTCTTAGAGAGAGGAAGAGATAATGGTTACTACGAATGGGAAAATTGGATGGGCCATTTGACCTTTATCTGCCATCATGTTTCTATGTTTACAGAATCATGCCTAACGGCTCCTAATAAAAATCTTAGGTGCCAGTAATGTAGGCTAGGGTTTTACTGGCCTACATTGCAGGCACCTAAGCTCTTTAGGGAATCGTGCCTAGAAGTGCATATGAGGATCATTTTCAAAAAATAACGACATCCAAAAAAACGGCATAATCCGGTACTTGGATGTCTTAATTGACAGGACGTCAAAGTGTCAATTTTGGAAAATGTCTTTCAGAATGTCTTGCCCCAGCCACTGTGCATCCAAATGTGGAGCCCCAGCCGCTGTGCATCCAAAACTTAAGGAGGTGTGTTTTGGACAGACTTAAACAATAATCAAATGTTTTCCAAGATGTCCTGGACGGAACTTAGAGCCAGACCTGTTTTAAAAGCATTTAAGTGCCATAAAGGTACCCAAAGTGACCAGATGACTACTGGAGGGATTAAGTAGTGACCCAACACTCCCTCAGTGGTCACTTTCCCCCTCCCCCCATTCACAAAGATCTGAATAAAACAGTACATAACTGTTTCTATAACAGCAGCACCTGGTATGGGAAACCCTTGTGCTTGCAAGTGCCTACAATTTTCTAAAATGAAATTTTTAATTGGTTTTAAATGACATGGTTAACTACCGCGTTGTTTGTCACCAGTTAAAACAATTACCCCCTTTTTTACTAAGGAGTGCTAGCCGATTTAGCGCACTCTAAATATTAGCACGTGCTAAATGCGAACGCGTCCATAGAATATAATGGACGTGTTAGCATTTAGCACACGCTAAATTGACTAGCGTATCATAGTAAAAGGACTGCTAAGTTAGGCGATGGTAAGGGGCCTATTGCTGCCTAACATACGGTGCACTATAGAGAATTTGGGCCTGTGTTGATAAGGATACATTAATACGTGATGGAGTTTTTTTAGGCTCAGTGATGATGATTTTATGTGGTCTTGCGAGACTGACCTGACATTTGTCCCCAAAGTCCTTCCTCCCCCCCTCCCCCTCCATGAACTAGTGTGATGTATAAGATTCAAATAAAGGAGGAAAACTGCAAGCATAATTATAAGTTCTAGCATCAGAGGAGATTTTGTATAGATTTCTACATACTCTTCTACTAATCATTTCTGCAGTGCTGTACACATTATATGCGGATACTTTCTCTGTCCCTGGAGAGCTCACAATCAAAGTTTTTGTACCTGGGGCAATGGCTTAAGAGATTTGCCCAGGGTCACAAGAATCTGAAGTGGGAATTGAACCAGTTCCCCAGGCTCTCAGTCTGCTGCACTAACCATTAGGCTGCTCCGTCAGTCTCTCATACATTGTATTAATAGATATCCGTCTCCACAGAATGTAACTTTTCCTGATGTTGTTTTTATTAATATTCAAATTCTCAAGAAAAAACAACATTTGAACAAGAAGGGCCCGATTCTGGAAATGGCGTCACAGTTAGTTATTTTATTGATATACCACAATTGTAACAAAAAAGTTAAGCCAAAGTGGTTTATACGAGTAAAAACAATGGGTTATTTATTTATTTTTAAAATTTCTATACCGTTTTATTCCAAAACGGTTTACAAAAAGTTACATACATAAAATATTAAAAAGTCGGAACAAAGTAAGAACAAAACAGACAGATCAATTGCTCCAAGAAATGCATCTGCAAATAGTTGTGTTTTTAACATTTTCCTGAATGAGTTCCTGTCTCTACATTTTCGAATTTGGCCAACAAGGCTATTCCACAACTTAACTCCTGCACATGTAAAAGTCAAGGCATTCATTTCCGATTTCCGCTTATTTAGGATTAGCTTTCGTTTTCAGCAATGCTGGACTCTCAGAATGCAATGATCTTAATGGCTGATATCCAGACATCAAAGTCTTAAAAAATTCAGGAATCGTACCATATAGAAATTGGTGACGTAACATAATTGCTTTGTATTGAATTCTAAATACAACTGGCAGCCAATGCAGTTGTTGGAGATATGGGGTAATATGCTCAAATCTTGAAGTTCCAGTTATCAATCTAGCCGCGGCATTCTGAACCACCTGCAATGCCCTGCACCTGGTCTTAGTTATTCCCAGGTACAAGACATTGCAGTAGTCCAGCCGCAACAAAATCCTTAAAAATTAAAACAAACGAAACAAAAATGAACAAAGTAAAAAGACAAAAATAAACAAACAGGAACAAATGAGGTTACAGGGGAGGAATGGCTTACAATATTTGTAGGAAAAACCCCTGAAAAGGATAGCAAAAAAAGGTTAAGGGGTAAGAATGCAAAACAGCATACGGCAACGGTAGGCATCCTACTGCCATCTAACGAACCAATTGGGAAGCACGTTAAAAAAAAAAAAAAAAAAATCGGTGCAGCGAAGGATGGCTACAATGTAGGTGTCTGACTCGCACCTTTGGAAGTGTCTAAACATACCTATGGATGCACAAGGCCAGCCTAGGCATGGTTTATGCTGGACGTGACCTTAGGTATCCATAGGCATACTTAGGCGCTTTCATAGGGGTGAATCAGACACCTTAAATGTAAGCCTGTAAAATGCTGGCCTACATTTAAGGTGTCTGTCTGATGCGATTCTGGATGTAGTGCCTACCGGTGATTGACACATGGTAGGCGTCTACCAGAGCAGGTGAAGTTTCTAGAATCAGGCCCAAAATGGACCCTATGTGAAGTTGACTGACTATCCACGTATTGATTTATTTTTAATGTTCCTGTATAATATCCCAGTCCAATGCATCTACATAAACCAAATGCATCTATACTGGACTTGGCCATAACAAATCCCTTTTCAATATGTGCATTCTGGACCTTTTCACATGTAGTGGTTTTCTGAAGTCATTTACACACATACTCCCGCATTCTACATATAGTGCTCAAAATTGCATACACCCAATTTTCATGGGCAATTTAATTGAATAATGAACCAAGTGGTACCGATAATTGGTCACTAATAATCAATTATTGACAACAATTAGAAATTTTGCACACATCTTGCTAGACGTATTCTATAAAGATACGTATGTAAATTCTAGTGCATGGATCTGAATATGGGGCATGGTCATAGGAGGGTCATGGGCGGGTCATGAGTGTTCCAAGAATTTGTACACATTTTTACATAATATGCCCAATCTATACCTCATTTACCCCCCCCCTTTTTTTTTACAAAACCATAGTGCAGTTTTTAGCGCCTATGAGTTTTTAGAAAAGAAAAAAAACAAAGGAATCTGACGTATCGCATCTGGAAGAGCATTCCACAATTGTGGGCCCATGACACTAAATACCTTGGAACAAATTGTAGCTTTTGTAATAGACCGCAAGGGAGGCACTTCCAACAGATGTTGAGACACTGACCGCAAAGTGCGGGAGGGAACATCTGGTATTATTAAATGAGAGGAGGAGGGGAAAGGTAAGTCCTTGTACTGATACAGGTGAAGAAATAAGCCCTTTGGACAGAACTAAAGGTGAAGAAATGGGAGAAATGCCCCTACCTCCAACCCCTGATATAATGAACCATTTTATTAAAGGCCTAAAATGATTTTAAAAAGATTCTGACTATAATGGTCAGCTGTTGCATAATATATGGAAAATAACCTGCTGAGAGCAGCAAGTGAAGCGAAACTTATACTAAGATAAACAAGTCAAGCGAAACTTATCCCTCCACATGACAATAGGCGCCACATCTGCTATGATATCATAAAAGGATTAAGACACATCCTGATCAAGAATATAAAAATACATTATTTTGCAAGAATATCCTGTGATGGGCAGGCTTTTACTGGCTGATGGCTTGAAATTGCTGACATGATGATTAAAACGGCATAAGCAGGAAAAGATAGATTTTCTGGTAAACAGGACGCACGTATAGCATGACACAAATATTATAAACCAATTAGTGAACTAACAAGTGTAATGATGCGAGAGAAATAAGCAATAAAAATTAATCATGTGATTTAGACCAACGTGGTGCTGGTCACCTAGAAATGTATAAAGACAGCTTTTTTGATGATGTATTTAGAACAGACACAAGATCTCAGGCCTGATGATCGTAAGTTCTGTTACTCTATATGCTGAAAGATTTATTCTTGTAAGCTGTTACTGATTTATTAATAAAATATATACCATTCTAAAACAGTATATCGAGTGTGAGGTCTCTCAGTGTGTGTAGGCCCTAAAACAGCTGGCCCGATAACCCAAAACTGAGATTGCGGGGAAACAGACTTGAGAGTAATGTTAGGAAATTATTTTTCATGGAGTGGGTGGTGGATGCCTGACATGCCTTCCAAGGATAAACACAGAGGATCTCTAATTAGAAAATGAAAGGTATATATTACAGAACTAAGGCCATCCTACACAGTCTGTGCCCCATAAATGGGCTGTGGAGCGCTTTGATGGCAATGCCAGTAATTTGGAACATGAGGACAGTGCTGGGCAGACATTTAGGGGCAAATTCTGTAAAGGATGCCTAAAGTTAGGCTTCCACAATGTTGAAGTACAACCACTTAGGTGTCCAAATATATTGAATAATAAGCCCAATTAATGACTTTAATAAATAATAATTGGAAGTTAGACGTCTAAAGGCTGTGCATGATTCACAAAATAGGCATCCAGAATTTCATAGATGTCCAGTGAAAAAAGCTGCACCTAATGTGATAGATATGGGCGTAATTTTAATATGGATGTCCATTTCCAGAATTGCATGCTGCTTAGCATCCTACCACATCTACAATCTCACCTAAAATGTAGGCGCTCCAAAACCAAGTCTACTTTTGGGTGCTAGTTGGGCGCTATCTAGACATTAGTTAGGCGTGGGTTAGGCGTGCTGGAGGTGTCCAGATATAGTGGTATGGGTTTTGTTTTTTGGGGGTAAAGAGTACTCCAGTTTGATATTAAGGTTAAAAGATATTTTTTTTTTCATGTGCTTTGAATGAGGAAGACAGAGGCCAAAGGAGTTTTTTTGGAAAACAGCAGAGGAACTGGACAAGTGTTGAAAGTACATGTTTGATATTTATGTTAAAAAAAACAGCATAAAATCGCTGTTCTAATGATGTCATAATGCTAAAACACGATCAAGTTATAGACATTGGCAGGATGTCTATGCGACGCCTCAAATGTGATTTTATTAAAGCATGCCTAACTATATAGATGCGCTTGATTCGTTGGATGCAACTGAGTGCGATTCTCTATTGTGCATCTATGCATAGGAGAATTGCGCTCAGCATTGTGCTCCTGGACATCTAAACGATGCCTAACTTTAGGCATCCTTTACAGAATTTGCCCCTTACAGTCTTTATCCCGCAAACGACAAGATGGTTTAGATAGGCTTGAGTGAGCTTCGATGGCAACTCCAGTAGTTGGAACCTAAGGACAGTACCAGGAGGACTTCTATGCTCTAAGGCTCAGAAATATCAAAGAAAAAAAGATAATTTAATCATAAATTTATAATGTGTGTGACTATTGGGCAGACTGGATGGATTGTTCAGGTCCTTATCTGCTGTCATCTACTATGTTACTATGTAAAATGCTTCTATAATGATAATAATAATAATAACTTTAATAATAATAACTTTATTTTTCTATACCACCACAATCTTATGACTTCTAGGCAGTTTACACTGAAGAGAACTGGACAATCAACGAATTACAGAATACAAACAGCAAAAATACAACATATTTCTCAAAAATAACCAGTATAGAATTAATAATGATCTTTATTCGGTATTTTATTGCATCTATTTATTGCTATCAGAAAAACAAACTGATTGTTAAAAAAAAACAAAACCAAAAAAAAACGACGACTTGGAAGCAGAGGGAAGCAAGATGAGGGATTTTAGAATTGAAGAGGATCTTTTGGTTTGTTCAATGGATGCATTAATCCCTGATAGACTAACTGGGACACAAGGTGAGGCAGGGTTAAGGTAAACCCTTGTGTTGACATGAACACTGGTGTGGCCTGTTTGTTGTCCTTGTAAATAGAAAGCTTGGTTTATTTATTAGGGTCAGAGCAGTTGGCAGTGAGAAGAACCAGACTTCTCAGTGTAAATGTCCCCTCACTCTCTAGTACACAGATACTGATACAAGAGCTAAGCAACCTTGTCAAAGAGTGTTTAGTCATTTATGTAAATATCTTTGGAAAGCTTTCTAATCTGCATGTGAATATGCTATTTTAATCAGAAAGATGAAGTTAGAAAATTGTATAACTAAAATGAACCAGTATAAACACACACACACATTACATATATACCTACCCACATACTCGTATATAAAGAAAAAAAAATCAATTCAAATCATTTTACTTTAAGAGAAAAATATAATGCCTTTAATTTTCTGTGCAAATATCATGGGAGGGGAGACAAGACTTTTTACTAAGTTGTGTTTGGCTCTAACATACATCTAATGCATTAAAAATGTAGGATGCGCTAAGGTATTCCATGATGTGAAGGCTGCTGGAGAGAATGTGGGATGTTCGCTCGATGGAAGTTGCTGGAAGAGATGTGGGGTTCTCGCTCCATGGAAATTGCAGGAGGGGATGTTGCGTGCTCAGTCTGTGGAGGTTGCTGGAGAGGATATAGGGTGCTTGCTCTATGAAGGTTCTGCTGCATGACTTATATTCCTCCAGAGTCGCTATGGTCACATCACCCCTCTCCTCAGGTCACTTCATTGACTCCCTCTCCACTTCTGCATACAGTTCAAACTCCTCTTATTGACTTACAAGTATATTCACTCTGCTTCTCCTCTCCGCTCCTCTCTTCTTATACTCCTTCTCAGGAACTCTGTTCATCAGGTAAGTCACCCTTCTCCTCTACTGCCAACTCCAGACTCGGTTCTTTCTATTTTGCTGCACTGTTTTGCCTGGAACAGACTGCTTGAATCAGTACATCAAGCTCTGTCTCTGGCAGTATTTAAAATCTAGACTAAAAGCCCACTTTCTCAAGGCTGCTTTTAACTTCTTACCAATGTCTGTTTTATCATTCCCTCTGTAAGAAATTTCCTAACCCATATTTGTCCTGATTGTCTGTTTTAATTGGATTGTAAGCTCTATTGAGTAAGAATTGTCTCTTATATGTTTAATATACATTGCTGCGTATGTCTAGCAGCGCTATAGAAATGATAAGCAGTAATAGTGTAGCATGAAATGATTTTATAATTCTGATATGATCTTAAAATATGTAACACGGTATGAAAATATAATTCTGCTTATTTTTTTAGTTCTTAAAATATGTAGCAGGATATATTTAGTTTTGTTGGAGGTAAATTATTTAAGTTTGCTTGAAATTATGGACTTAAAGTAAATTCTGAAAAGTTTTGAGTCCAGCCCTGCCTCCAGCCATCTTATCCAGGTGTTGTGATAAATGCACCTATTACAAAAGAAAGGACTGAGCCATTCACCTTCAGAAAATGTTAGGTACACCTATTCAGAAAAGACTAAGGGCTAGATTCACAAACCTGCCCAATTTGGACTGATCCATGTCTGATCCAGGCAGGTCGATGAATTCTTCAACCTCGAATATGCAGATGGGGTGGTTGGAGGTGTGCGATCCTGACACAGGCGCAGACCATCTGTAGATGGTCTGCGCATGCCCGTCAGAGCCGCAACTTTTTAAAAAAATTTAAAAACTTTTTTTACTTTTTAGCCCACTTTAAACCCGCGGGTTAAAACCACGGGCTCACAGTGCAGGGAAGGGCAGGAAAGATTTGGGGCAGAAGGCAGGAGAGATCTGGGGACAAGCAGGGCGGTGATTAAGGACAGAGTAGGCAGGAGAGATTGGGGCAGATCAGGCAGGAGAGATCAAGGAAGAGCATCAGGAGGGCAGCAGAGAGCAGGGCTTCAATGGAGCTGGAGAGTCAGAAAGACGTTTGCGACTGGTCCCCAGCAGTCGCTTCTTGGGTTGATCGGCCTGCTCAGTCGGATCCGGAAATTTGTTTGGTGAATTGTGTCCCTGCCTACTTTGCATGCCGTCCCCATCATTTGCATGAGTGGATCAGATTCGGATCGGCAGAGAGGTAAATGAATCGGGCCGGAAGGAAATCTGGTCATAAAGGGGTCGGTTTACTTTGTGAATCTAGCCCAAAGACATGGCCAAAGTGGATACCAGAGCTAAACAGAACTCTATATAGAAGGTATATCAGTGGAACAGGATGTAGGCCAGCATCTCTTCACACCAAATTCATCTCTGGACTACCCCAGTCTGCAAGAACAATAGAAGCTCATCACACCATTTTAAGCCACTCAAAGAAGATTCAATCAGATGACCTCATCTGCCTAGAAACAGAGGGAACTGAAAGACTGCTCCATGATTGGATGCGATGCCATCCTCAGGGATGGGACAATTGCTATGCATCATGGGTCCAGTTTTCAAGCCAGCCACATCTATAAAGCCAGATACACCCTCTGCCTTCTCTCTCTTTTCCCTGGATCACCCTGGCTGGACACTCTCTTTTTTCTCCTGGGGTGCTGCAACCATGTGCTTCCACCGGCCATGTGCTCAACTAGGCCATGCGGCCTCTTCTCCATTTTAAGGACTATTCACATCGTGAGCAACTTTTTTGAATCCAGATAAATTGATCCTTCTGCTTTAGCAACATTTTGTCTAGTGTATGCTATTATCTTTGCTTAAAGATCCTATCTGTAACTGCTTTACCTACTTGATTTTAATTTTATGCTTAATCTTGCTTAGTAAGAAATAAAATTCTAGTTTGTTTGCAAACGCTTTGAATCCTGGTCTTTAACTTAATACATTATTATTATAGAGCTAAATTTTAATCAAGCTAAATTATATTCCTCTCTCTGAGAGGATGTACACTTCTCCCTCAGTATTCACGGGGGTTAAGGGCAAAGCCGGCCCGTGAATGTTGAAAATTCTCGAATAACTTTTTGGCCGGCTCTGACCCACCCCTGCCTCCCTCCTGCCTTCCCCCAGGCATCCCGGACCTTACCTCGTGGTCTAGTGGGCTTACGGGGCAGGAACGATCTTCCTATGCTCCTGCCCCATGCAGATCACTCATAGGAAATGGCTGTCATGAGTTCTTGTAGTCTCTCGAGACTACGACGGGAGCTCACAGCAGCCATTTCCTATGAGTGATCTGCATGGGGCAGGAGCGTAGGCAGATTGTTCCTGCCCCGAAAGCCCGCTAGACAACCAGGTAAGGGCCGGGATGCCAGGGGGAAGGCGGGGAAGGTCCGGAATGCAGCTTTATTAAAAAAAAAAAAAAAAATCCCAAATAACCAAATCTGAGGATACTGAAACCGCGGATTCGGAGGGAGAAGTGAATAGTTTATTGGTGGAGTTCCATCCATTTAATAATAATTTTGTATCAGTAGCAGTATCTGCACATACTAACCTTCGGATTCTATAAAGGTTGCTCAGATTTGGGAACCCAAAATAATTACCTAACAGGCTCCAATGATTTAATTATTTGAGCTAACTAGCACTTAATTGGCACTAATTATGATCTGGGTGACAATCTGGCTATGTGCTATTCTGTGCCTAAATTGGACTGCGCACAGCTCAAAAGAGGGCATGGCCACGGGAAGAGCATAGGCAGGTCAGGAGTATTTACAAAAGATACGTGCAGTCTTGCAAAAATAAGAGATCTGTGCCCAATTTGCGCGCCAGGATTTACACCAGCTGGCATAGGTCCCTGATATTCAGCTGGCGGCGGTTAATGTGTTATTATACGCTGATTGCTGCTAGCCTAATTTTCCTGTGATATTCAGTGCCGGGCCATGTCCGGGTACTGGCACTGAATATCCCTTGATCATTTTGGGTGGCCGCTGCTAGGGACAGGAGCGAGGGAGCTGTGCTCCTGCCCCCACCAACCCCTGCTGGACCATTAGGGACAAAGGTGGAACCTAGGGAGGTCTACCTATACGTTGGGGGCCTTCCAGGAGAGTAGGTAGACGATCGATCTGTCACAGCCTGGGGGAGAGTGCAGGGGGCATGTCCGTAGTGTTGGTATGTTGTTTTTTTAAAGAGGACTATGGTGTGTGGGCGCCGGCATCCTAAGTCAGGCCGCTTTGCATTGCAGGTGCTGGCACTGAATATGCCAGCACCCGCATAACCTGTGGCTCCTCCCCATTCCGCCCCTGACCAAGTTTACTTGGGAGTTCTGAGGGGATATTCAGCGGCACTCTCCAGCTAAGTGTTGCTGAATATTCCCACTTAGGAGGCGGCAAATGATTTACCCTTCTCCTAAAGTCATTTCATTGGCTTCCCATCCATTTCCGAATACAATTCAAACTCCTCTTACTGACCTCCAGATGTCTGGATTTACCCAGACATGTCCTCTTTTTAGAGGACATGTCTGGGCATCTGGACGGCTTTTCAAAACCTGGCACTTTGTCCGGGTTTTGAATAACTTCCACATGGGGACCGCGTCGAGAGGGCATTTGCGCAAGTGTGGATGCAATGCAGTGATGTCATGCATATGTGTGCATGTGTGTGATGCCATCCATAGGGGACAATGACTTTTTTCCACCACTTCCTTTGTACAAATGGAAAGAAAATTTGAAACGGATACATACTATTCATACCTTTGGAAATCCAAAAATATTTCTGTAAATCCAGACTCTCCACCATTTCTGTCTTGGCAACAACTCTGTTCCTTCCTGGGTGTCAATTGGTTTTTCTCAGAGGCAATTTCTCCAAATGGGTTAGTTTTGTGCATACCACGATAGCAATATGGATGCTTTCTAGTCTAACCAGTTTTGAAATACTCAATTTTTATGCACCTAAGACTAGGGGACACTCGATGAAGTTACAGGGAAATACTTTTAAAACCAATAAGAGGAACTATTTTTTTACTCAGAGAATAGTTACACTCTGGAACGCGTTGCCAGAGGTTGTGGTAAGAGCGGTTAGCGTAGCTGTTTTTAAGAAAAGTTTGGACAAGTTCCTGGAGGAAAAGTCCATAATCTTCTATTGAGACAAACATGGGGGAAGCTACTGCATGGAATGTTGCTCACTCTATGGATTTTTGCCAGGTGACCTGAACTGGCCATCATGAGGATGGGCTACTGGGCTAGATGGACCATTGGTCTGAACCATTAAAGCTATTCTTATGTTCTTATGTAATAATCTTATGCGGTTTGGATCTGGAGTTTCCGGCAAGTGCTTTGAACCCTGCAAATGAGGCATCATTACCAGGTAACCACTTCTGAAATATACTTATCTGATGAAAGTTTTGATTGCTTAAGAATTAAAGGTTGCCTAATTATCTCAACCTTCCTAGATAAAGCAGTTGCGGAGTCACCCTGCCGTATTTGCCAGGTATAACCTTCAGGCTCTGGCTGTTGTTTTGCTAATGATTACAAACAAATTACTATTAAGCAAATACAGGTGTCAGGATAAGCTTTTCTGACTTTCTACACCGCTATCCTTCTACTCTTTCACTCTCTGCATTTAAAGCAATTAGCATCTTTTCACAGCTCAGCCACATGGTACAATCCAGTTTTTCACGGGGACAAATCAAAGTTCGTGCATTTGCTTGGATTTAATGTGAGCAATGAAGGATTAATTCCACTACCAAATCCCTTGTTTCAGCCTGCTTTTAATGTTTCTTCTGACTTTTCTGGTTAGTTTAGGCTTCTTAAGCTTCTGAAAACTTGGGTTTTTAAGCTAGCTTTTGTGGGCTTATAAATTTATTGATTTCTGAAATCATTGAATTTTTTTCCCTTTAAATGTGTTAATCATATGCTGTACAGTTAGTTGATTTTGTTATAATTGCCTAAAACTTATTTTATTTGTAAACCACTTTAAAACTGTATTGCGTTAACTGGTATATTAAGTAACTGTATCAAATCAAATCTAGAACCAAATTTAGATGCCTCAGCTAATTCCAGTCCGTCTTGGATATTTGGACCTATTTCCTGCCACTTCCTCTAAGCCTTTTTCATCTATATTTCATTAAGTGACCCAGATCATCATTATCGATTCTTCTCTCTCCCTCAATGACCACCTCAACTCCTTGGCTAAATCATGCTTTTTCAGCCTCCACATGCTGAGGAAAGTAAGATCCTATTTTCGCCAACAACATTTCGCCGTCCTTGTCCAATCCATCATCCTCTCCAAATTAGACTACTGCAATGCCATCTACTTAAGCCTATCAAAAAAAAGTCTTCAAAGACTCCAGCTAATCCAGAATACTGCAGCCAAGTTGATCTTTGCAAAACACAAGTCTGACCATGTCTCCTCACTCCTAGCCAAACTTCACTGGCTCCCAGTGATTTCCAGAATCCATTTCAAATGCTCCTGCCTGGCTTTTAAGATCATTCACGGCATCCTTCCTCCCTTAATCTCACTATTTTATAACTCCTCGAGTCCTGATTCTACCAGACCCACCCAAAGGTATAAATTATCCTTCCCCTCTCTACACGGTATTCGCTATGCAGGCAAACTGGGAAAATCCCTTCTCTTCAGAATCACAGGTCTTTGGAACGACCTTACTACCCCGCTGCGGAACCTGGGCTCCCTCCAATTATTCCACAAGCAACTGAAAACCTGGCTTTTCACTAAAATGTAATTCTATCCCCCCTTACTCTTCTCTTCTATATATAAGTTCATGTAAACCTTTTATTTCCTTCTCTTCCTATATTTTAAGTTCTTGTAAACTGTGCCGAGCTCCACAACATCCGTGGAGATGATGCGGTATATAAACTTAAGGTTTAGTTTAGTTTAGTTTAGATCAATCTGAGTCCATTCCTAGATTTCTGGAAACACCATCGCGATGCATTAAGGCAGTGTTTCTCAAGCCAGTCCTGGAGACCACCTCAGTCACCTTGTTCTTCAGGACATAGGCAGCGGAATGCTGCTTTGTTTGGGGGGGGGGCAGGAACTCCACCCTAGTGCATGACCTCTCAGCAGCTCCCAAGTCCCCCAACCACCGCCTCCCGACACTTTAGTTTTAAATCTTCAGCAGCCGCCCACACAGTGTCCACGAGCAGGTCTGCCCCCAGAAGTAGAATGAAGGGTTCCGCGGCAGGCCGGCTCTATGACGCTGCATGGCGGCTGCCTAAAGATTTAAAGCATAACACTGGGAGAAGGGTGGGTGGGAGGGCTAAAACCAGCGACCAAAAATTGGGGGGTCGGCCATGGCCCCTTTGTCCTCCCCCATTACGACGCCTATGCTTCAGGAGATGTGTAAATCTAACATTTTAGAAACCTAGACATCGGCATTGGATTTAATACATTTGATATACCGCTTGTACGTGAGTATTAAGTGGTTTACAATACTCTTATATTAGAAGGGAAGGTAACAAAAACATTTACGCTGGAGATAGAAACTACATGATTCAAACCGTCAGAAGAGAGAAGAGAGGCAAGAGGTCAACAAAGAGCGTGAGAGTGCAAGAGATGTGGTGACATCTTGCAAGAGCGGAGTTAGTGAACACATTAGGATCAGAGTCATAAAGATCACTTAAGAGTCAGAGACATTGTTGGAGTATATGATCCCATTGTGGGAAATGTTTGCTCGTGGACTAGGAAGAGCGATTGCAAAAGATTCCATAGTGCTGTTGGAACAGAATTGTTTTCTATTGTTTCCAGAAGGAGAAGTAGGGTAATCCTTCTTTAACCTTCCTGTTACTTCTGATAAGCCATTTTACCCTTTTTCACAAATATCTCTTCCTCTCTACACACCCGCCCCCTACTTGTTATATTTATAACCCCCTAGCCCTTCCTCCCTAAATCTTATTCACCCTTCCCTCCCCCAATGCTCATGGGAATGTTATCAGCCTTTTGTCAAAAATAGAGGGTTTCCATATAAGCACAATAGAAAGAAAAGGTCCTCGTGTTTATTCAGAGCTTCTATACCGCTACTAATAACTGGAGAGTCAATTTGGAGCAGTTTACATGAGCTTCTGTAAAAGTGTTACAATAAAGAGTTACAAAGAGCTTCTGCGAGATGTTACAATACATGGGCTCTATACAGAAATACACGGAGCTCTGTAATGGTGTTACAATACAGAGTTATTAATACCAGCAAAGTTATGTCATAAACAATCATCCTACTTATGTTACTGGCACATCTATCATCCTACTTATATGCACACGTTTATACCAAATCAATCTTCCTATGTATATACACATACAATACTAGGTTTACTATTCGCTAAGTACACTATGGGCTTCTTTTACAAAGGTGCGCTAGTGTTTTTAACGCATGCACCGGATTATTGCACGCTAGCCGAAAATCTACCGCCTGCTCAAAAGGAGGCGGTAGTGGCTAGCGCATGCGTTAAAGCCCTAGCGCGCCTTTGTAAAAGGAGCCCTATATTTACACATCTCCTAAGGAGGTTGGCCATTTCAAATAAATATAATCTATTTATACGCAGCTCTGAAAGTTCTAGATTCTTCTCTCTGTCAACTTCATAATTTCAGTTGAAGGAGTCTGAGAAAAGGATAGTCTTTATCCATTTCTTGAATTTTCAGATGTCAAGGAATCTTCTAGGAGCCAGAGCACCAAAGAGATAAAGAACAAACATTTTTTTTTATGATCAACCTTTATTGACAAGTGTCCAATGACATCCAACAACCTTCTCACTACAACATAAAGTGATGACAACAAGATTAAGACTTAACTTGGCTATGTTCCTACATAATCAAAAGATTTACTCATTAAAAACTTCAAACAAATATATTTACTTGTTGACTAACTGAGCTTCAAAGAATGCTAGAAACGAGAAGCAATCCTACTTACTGGAAAGGACAAATATCTTAATAAACCTTCAGGCCCCATACCATATAACATTTTATTTATCAATGTAACCAATTTAAAATTTATTCTCTTCTCAACTAATGCAATTGATTTCAAAATGGAGTCACCTGATCATATTTCTTAGCTTTGAATATCAGGCACACCCCTGTATTCTGAAGCAATTGCAACCTATATCTCAAGTTCAGTGTAATATCACGGTACAATGAATTATAATAATCTAACAGGGGTGAAATAATTGCCCTAACTATTGTTTGAAAACTTTTAGTAAGAAGGACAGAATGTATTGATCACAGATATAGTGGCATAGCGAGGGTGAGTGGCCCCTGGGTAGGGAAGGAGAGGGTTCGTCCCGGGCGCCACTCACCCTCGCTATGCCACTGCATGTAAATGCATGCAAAGCAGCTCATTAATATTGAAAATGAATAATTCAGTTTGGGCAAAACATGACAGAAACCAAGCAGTGTTACTCATGGAAGATAAAGGTGCTTCGATAAACAGTACCTGACCTCACTTTAATCTTTGAAAGTTCATTTTGAATTGCTTTTATTGTGATTGCTTGGCACTGAATAATTTTTGCACTGTATCTAATCAGCCCTTAAGCCTCAACTATATAGTTGACATTATTTTAATATTTGCCATATATCTAAACTGCTCTTGGCTGTACTGTATTTCATGCATGAATCTGTAAAACAGGCTTCTCAGGCTGAAATAAGTCAACCAAGTTATTGTATTTCAGTTTCAGCTCTATCCCTTCGTAGCACGGCTGCCTTTGGCTGTCGGCAACAAGAACAGTGGAACCGAAGATCCTGGATGTTCTCAAAATATCATGAGACCGATAAACTCTTGCACTTTAAATCTCCTGTACGTCCAGGACCTTCGGTTCCACTGTTCTTGTTGCTGTCCGTATCAGAGTCCGTGTGGAACACTGGTTCTCTTTTTGAGTGTTGTACTGTGCCTTTTTTGGCTGTCGGCCATCTCCCTCTATGAGAGCGCTACATGCATAATCCCTTGAAAAACTGGCCTGCTGTGACAGATTGTTATGCTTTTTTCTACATTGGGAACGTGAATAATCTCCTCAACCCAGCTCACAAAATCAAGTTGATGCACAAATCAGTATACTATAATAATAATAATAATAATTTATTCTTTTATCTTGAAAAGAAATCCTATAAACTAAGGGGTAACCTCACCTGGCTCCTGAGAAGGAAGCTTTTCTTTCACCCTTTAGCTCCAAATAGACACAATATTTCTGTCAGTCTCACTCCCCTGCCCACTCCAACCACTGAGTCTGAGAATGTTCTCTCTTAATGTCAATCTGATTTTCTATAGCCCACTGCTTTGCTTTGATAAGGATACCATTAAAAAGTGTATAATGAAGGGAAAGTTTGCCTGCTATGGCTAATTAGAACCTTCTTCCTTTGCTTTCCCTAATTACAAAGTAGAAGTTTATAATTATAGAGCATTCATTATTCCTCATTCTTGAGTGCTGATGCACAGGGAATGCTACAGGAGGAGAGGTAAGGTTGAATGGGATTAAGTAGACAAGGGTTAAAAAAAAGGCATTAAAAGAGTGTTACACAATAACCAGCAAGAGTTGATGCTGGAGATAAAGGGGTAACCTTTGTTATTTTAATTTGTTGTCAGTGAATAAGTGATTCTCATGTAAACAGTACTAATTTCTCCCCGTGAAAGGTCTGAAATCCTGCCCTAAACCAGATCTTCCTCTTTTATAAATCAACAGGAGTCTGCAAATATTTAAGAAAGTTAGCTGTTTAAGGAAACAAATAAACCGGGTAAACTCCAATGAATGTCCTATTTTCCAAAAGTTTACTGCAACTGGATCTAGTGGCACCTTTCAAAGTAGCATTATAAATAATGCTGGTTCTAAAAATTACATGATGATACAAGCCACAATCTAAATATCATAAATTTTCACAGTAAACTTATGAAAAAGCAAAGCCCAGCACGGCCAGCGTTCTGGCAGTGATGTCTTTGTGGGGTTAAGTGCATCATTGAAAGTTATGACTGGTCCTGTGTTGCCTTACCGTACCATATTGTTGGTTGGGC
Organism: Geotrypetes seraphini; assembly: GCF_902459505.1. Taxonomy (NCBI): domain Eukaryota; kingdom Metazoa; phylum Chordata; class Amphibia; order Gymnophiona; family Dermophiidae; genus Geotrypetes; species Geotrypetes seraphini. The sequence continues at coordinate 138,704,269 of NC_047090.1, read as the reverse complement.
CACTGAAAAAGTTCACAGTCCTACCAACAAATCTGGGGCAGTCTCCGTCGAGGGCTTTACACTTAGGGCTCCTTTTATGAAGCCGCGCTAGCGGTTTAACGCACGTAATAGCACACGCTAATTTGCCGGCTGCGCTAGCCGCTACCGCCTCCTTTTGAGCGGGCGGTAGATTTTCGGCTAGCGCGGGGCTTAGCACGCGCTAAAAAAGTGCGTGCGATAAAGCCGCTAATGCGGCTTCCTAAAAGGAGCCCTTAGTCCAGTGATTTTCTACTTTCTTCATTCCGTATTTTTCCAATGGAACGGAAAAAGTGGAAAAGCGCTGGACTAAGGGCTCCTTTTACAAAGGTGCGTTAGGGCCTTAACGCGCGGAATAGCGCGTGCTAAAATGCCATGCGCGCTAGCCGCTACCGCCTCATTTTAAGCAGGCAGTAGTTTTTTGGCTAGCGTGCGCTATAGCGCGCGATAATTTTTTATGCACGCTAAAAACGCTAGCGCACCTTTGTAAAAGGAGCCCTAAGTATATAGCCCTTGATGGAGACTGTCCATACTTTGTTGGTTGGGCTGAGAACTTTTCAGCAGCCACTTGTAGAACTCTTATGTTCTCATAAAACAGGGCTCTCTGCCTTGCGATCTTTGTGAGCTACCAACATACGGTTTTTAGATCATCAGCAATGAATATTTGTGAGATAAATGTTTATCTGCAACATAGAATAAATTGTATATTTTGGTTATCTCAGAAGTCAGAGCCCAAAAGTCTGTCTTACTGGGTAAATGGGCCCAAGTGGATGCAGTTTTATTATTTATTAAAAAATTTTTTATACCGCTTACAAAAAACTAAACGGTTTACATCAATTAAAACATACATAAGATAAAAACAAACCATATCATAAAATCTACATAATAAAACAATTTATTTTCTTCAATTATCAACTAATAAATCACAAGAATACAATAGCAAACATGGTTAAGCAGATTCTTTTCTTCAGAAGCCGACCAATAAATCACAAAAATGCAGTAACAAATAGCTGTGCTTTCAACTGCTTCTTAAATTGAAACTGGTTTACACGCATGGAGGGGCATAATCAAAAGATATCTCTAAGTCTGATTTGGACATAAGGCACTAGACGTACAAAGTCGGCAGTGGGATAATGTCCATTCTCAAAAAATACGTCTAAAATAAATTTTAAAAAAAGAATCGTTTATCTGGGCGTCCAGAACACCAGGTTGTCTATCTTTATACCACATTCTCGACCAAAATTTTGTCCAAGTCCCAAATGCCCAGAACAAGACCTTTTGGACGTGGGTAGGTCCAGCATTGTGATGAACTGGCCACGCCGACATGGCAACAGAGCAGTGGAGTACCTTACAGGGCACTGCTCTGAACTTTACACAAAGAGTGCCACATAAACATCTCACCAGAACTCCCTTATAGGTTATGGTGGCCCCCCCAAAACCTACTATACCCACCTGTCTACAACCCCAGTAACCCTTATGGCTGCAGGTGTCACCTATATGGCAATACAGTAGGGTTTTGGGAGATTTTGGTGGGCGCACATTTTCCACCCACATGTACTGGTTAGAGTGGCTTATGGGCCTGGATCCTCCTCTCTATGGTTCACTAGCCCACCCCCCAGGCTATTTAAGAGACCTGTGTGCAAATTTACTAGGCTTT